>NC_086323.1:6584129-7277022 GCF_036172605.1 Pelobates fuscus | reverse complement strand
GGCAGACAGAGGCATGGCCAGCAGCTGCAGACTTGAATACAAGTAAGATTTTACTATATTTCGGGGGATAATGGAGGAGGGGGGAGGAGGGGAGGGTTGAGAGGGGCTTGATGATAGTTTTAACACTATAGGGTCAGAAATACACATTTGTGTTCTTGACACTATAGTGTTCCTTTAATAGATATAAAACAATTGCAAGCACAGCATAGGTTTGTTATAGTATCAGAACATTATTAATGTTAAGTCAGAATATTATTAGTGTAATGTCCATGTAACAATAATAATAATATAATATTACTCTGACATTACACGAATAATACTCTGACATTACTCTGATGTTACACTAATAATACTCTGCTATTTCTCTGATAATACTCTGATATTACTCTGATGTTACACTGCTTGTTGGGACAGTGGTGGTCAATAGCAGTGCTCCGGGAGGTAGCTCATTGTGGACACAAGATAGTATCTTTGGAGCTCGTGTCTGGTAGCCATTACAGCTGATAATACCAGAGCCAGATTAACCATAAGTAACCTTCCTGGAGGTTGGACAGAGGCCCCAAACCATGAATTTGCCTGGCCCCATTCACCATCCTCATGTAAAGAATAAAAAGGTAACTCCCAAGTGGCACCTTTCCTAGGGTCCCGTGGGTTCTTAATCCTTCTCTTGATATTACACTGATATCACACTAATAATATATTATTTTATTTACTAAAAGGGGCAGTGTAAGTTCTATAAGCACTACAGACTGATGTAGCCGAAAGCCAGTTCTGGGTCAAACCATTTTCTAGCAGTTTGATAACAAACGTGGGTTCCCAACATACAACCATGACCCACTTCCACATTCACAACATTAATATCAGCCATGTTTGGACGGTATTGATAGTCTAATAAACAGTGGAAGGCCCATCATTAGAAGCGTTCAGCCTATCATTGCCATTCAGGACAAAACCGATACATACAGTGAGTGAGGGAATGCTCACTCATACAAGTAAATCCTCAGAGAGCACGCCCATACATAAAACCGATACATACAGTGAGTGAGGGAATGCTCACTCATACAAGTAAATCCTCAGAGAGCACGCCCATACATAAAACATGCACAATTCTCCAACATGCCTAAACATTACCCTAAAAAATAGGGCCAGCACCCTAAACGCCCACAGAACTTTACCTTGGCATAGTGCCACCAACAGGCTGGCTACGGCACTAATTCCTTTTCTGGCTATAAAACACCTGCTATTATAAGCTCGCAGCCTATAAAATTATTATTTATGTAAAATGACAAACTCTTCCCTAATCCGCTCGCTACACTTGTATCAGCTTTGGTTTTGGCGAGAGTCCATTTACACCAAACGGTATTACAGCCCCGGATCTTCCTGCCAAAAACCATCATGAATGAATTTCTTCCTAATGTTATTGTTACAGTCAGCTGGCGTTATTAAAGGGGAGCGGTCACGTTCCTGGATTTCTAATACCAGGATTCCTTATCCCTTTAACTAAAAAAAAAAATCATGTTTGTGAGGTTTAAAAATAAAACGAAATGCTAAAAATACACTCCTTGTTATCCTACAACATGTGCCTTGGCTGTGCCAGGACTGAAATGGACTGTGATGTCACTTGCTAAATCTCTTAAATAATTTTAAAAGAAAACAGGACATCGCATGGAAAAAGGTCAACACTCGTTACAGGTGATTTTATTCAAATTTTAACCTTCCCGCAAAGAGACAGTTCCATCTACAAACCTAAAACGTGTATCACGCAGGGCAGTGGACATTTTACATCCATATTTACATATTTCTTGTGCAAGTTGTATGTGATAGAAAGGTAATCTCTGCATTCATAGTAATATTTCACACTCTGTGTAAAATGTCAAGGTAAGGGATAAATAATCTCTAAAACATGTTATTCTCACAAAATATTCCAGTTTAACCCCTTAAGGACCAAACATCTGGAATAAAAGGGAATCATGACATGTCACACGTGTCATGTGTCCTTAAGGGGTTAACCCACATTTATGAGCTAGATACTTCCGGTATTCTTAATAGATTTCATTCAGATTTTTCTAAGTGAAAAACATTGTGTTGAAGGGGTTGCATTATATACAAAATGATTATAATAACAACGATTAGACTTGTGCAGAAATTAGCTTCCGACAGTATGTCCGATTCAAACACCTTTTAATCAACGCTCGGACAAGGATTTACAATGAATAAGCCTTCACATGTAAATCCTGGACAATCTATTCATTCATGTGTAGAGTCTAATAATAATAATAAAAATAACAATAAATAATATATACTGCTTGTGATGGCAGCTTATTAGGGGCTCCTTCCTATGGTTGTTGATATATATTGAATATTCCTATAATAGAATTCAAACGAATTCTACCAAAAAAAATAGTTTTATAAACCAGGGGACATCAATATGCTGTGATTGTCAACAGGGAGAAAGGATAGATGTAACAGATTGAATAGAATAAATGTCTGGGCTGAATCATCGGTACTGTCCTGTATCCTAGCATCACTCACCTGTACCTGTATCCTCCTCGTCCTGTACGATGCTGACAGCGAGTTCACCTGAGTGACAGACATTGGGACTGGAGAAGGCTTTTTATAAAGAAGGCTGGACTGCCTGATGACCTGCATTAGATCCCCACATTCCCTTTACATGATCACACAGCACAGGGACACATCCACTTACCTGTCACATAATAACTGACACATATTATCACCCAGTGGAAGAGGCAGTGTCACGTACAGAGGAATGTCGGGCATTGCCAAGTCACATCACATTCTAGCTGCCTTATGAATTACTGTGTTATAAAACTAATTATAACCCATTTCCTCCTTCTATAAATCTCTATAAACTAAGAGAGAGAAAAGTAAACTACTCTGAGAATCCTTTAATTACACTATTCACGTTCTGTACTGGCAGACACAAGTCTATATATTTTATTTTTTTCAAAGAAAAAAGTAACTTGATTTATTCAAAATAAATCTATTCTTTCATTCGGATTTATTTCCCCAGAGATGTTATAAGTGACTTAGTAGAGTCTAGTGACAGAATGGTTTGATGAGAAAAAATGTTACCTGCGCTTTCTCCTTAATCCCTATGTATATTTAGACAAATGGAGGTCATTTAGTTGCTCCAATGGCCATTGGAGGGAATGCCCGCCTGCCAACGTCAAGGCAGACCCCCCTAAGCGGGTCCTAACAGAATGGTTTGATACATTTAATCCTCATAAAGAACTATGCTTTCTATGCTAAAAATTATGAACTAAGTTATTTATCACAAAAAAAGAAATTCATAAAAAAGAGACTTTTTTTTATCAATTGTGAAACAGAAAAAGGAACTAGATTTGCATAAATGAGAAGTAAAGACACTCATCGCTGTGATGAGAGATTATTTGACATAATAATTATTGTTTTGCAGGTTAAGCTGGGTCAATTGTTCTATAAAGGTACATGACATTTATTTAATTTCCTGCATCACACAAGGTATAAAAACCCCAGGCAATGAATACTTTAGTTGTGGTTTGGCTGCAGATTTTATATTTCCCATAATGCTTTGCTATTTTTTGCTTTGCATTTTGGGATATGCAGTTTCACAGCCAGAAAGCTATATACTGGCAATCTTTAATTTAGAAAAAAACCATCATCATTATTGTGACGAAACCAATCTCGCCACATTGTATTGGAGGAGCCTGGTTGCCCGCCTGCTGCCTTTGGACTATGGGCCAGACTGTAAAAACTTATTTGCCCTGCAGAAAGGCTTCTTCGTGCCTTTTCTGCCGGGGTGTTCGGTAGATGGTATCTACCGAACAAACTACCGATTGCCAGGCCACCCGGGAGCTGGAGTGTGCCCTCAATTTACCTCCGTGAAGCTGCGGTTAACCGCAGCTTAATTGACTAATCCAGGGTGGTCTTTGTTCGTCGACCGAACACGTGGCGGCGGCCATTTTACAAGTACCGTACGGCCAGCGGTGTTCGGCACCTAACTTATGGAACTATAAACGGACACTTATTTGCACGAACACCGCTGAGCCGTCCGTCTCCTGGTTCCTGTTCGGGGGGGATGTAGCCGAACAGCCGTTCATTCGGTATTCTTATGTGAACTGTGGTAACCCAGATAGCTTGCCATGGAGCCTATTCGTGTGATTAAAGACTTTGGCTCCATGGCGATTAAACTGTATTCGTGTAGTCTGGGTGCCATTCACCTAATAATGTGCACCCAGACCTGAGCTATCTGGGGATATGTAACATGTCCATATTTAATGTGTAACAAGTGACTGTATATATTTTAAAGTATATTCTGTATTTAGGTCCCCACATGTGTAATGGAGGTTTGTCTTTGTCCTAGGAGATAATTGGATTACCTCTCCAATTATCTCCAGGAAACCAGGATGCATTGTGGGGATGTTTTTTCTCTGTTTGTCCTAAAATGCTAAGTGTCTGTCTGCTGTTTCAGTCTTCCATCTGGTCCCCTAGGGGAGTGTCCACCAGGTGGGAGACCTGCATAAATACAGGGGCAGGTAGCCCTCAATAAACAGACCACTGCTTGACCCTCAACACGGAGCCTTGTCTCGTTCTTGGGGGGATTCACTGTATGCTGTTGGAGATTGATTGCTAAGGAGTGTAAGCTGATGTCTGCTTTTCCTATTCATCTGCTAGCAGCTATTTGTGAGGTTCCAGTTGGAGTGCTACCTTATTCCCTTGTATGCAGTTCGGGAGTTTGGTGCATTCACCTATATCCAGTTCGTGAGTTTTGGTGCTTTTACAGTAGCTGTGCCTTTTTGGGAAAAGGGGATTATCGCCTAAACGGATTTTTACCCTCATATGCTGAAACGGTCCGTAACAATTATTAAATTGATCTATAAAGTGACGGTTTTCTTTTTAGTAAATGATGCCCATTTTCACAGAAATTTCCATTTCAGAAGACCACCAAATTTACAGTGGTGGGAAAAATTCAATGAATTTAAAGAAAGTGAAAAATTTCCAAGAGAATTGTGAAAAGTCTCAATAGTACCTAAACCAGGAAAGACACCACTCTTATAGGCTCAACCAAGATTTACTCTGCTATTCGAGCAGAACGTATTTAAATTATCTCCCATCTTATTCATCCCTATCATGTGGGCTTTACGAAAAGGTCGTCAGGCAAATAGTAACTCCATAAAAATTATTGATATATTTGGATATGCAAACTTTCATGGAATCCCAATGCTGGTTCTTTTAGACGCAGAGAAGGCGTTTGATAGAGTTGATTGTACATATTTAGACCTTGAATCCGGGACCAATAGAGTCCGCGAAGTATTTTCACCGAAAACAAAGGCTGTTTTCGGTGAAAATACTTCCCGGACTCTATTGGTAGGTCATTTATGGCTCTACTACTGTTAAAATCATGGGACACGGTTTGAAATCTGAACGCATTGAAATAAGTAACAGAACAAGGCAAGGATGTCCTTTGGCTCCCTTGCTTTATAGTTTGACTTTTGAACCATTAGCTGTATATTATTAGCTGAATTTATGTAGGAACACATTGAAGAAGCAGCAAGAATGGATGTTTTGGAGAGAAAATTGTCTCTATATGCAGACAATATATTAATAGCTATATGTGATCCTGAAATATCTCTAATCAATCTCTTTTTTTCTCTATTTCTCAAAGCTTCTAGAGAGTGCTGTCTACAACCATCTGCCTCCACCAACTCTCACTCTGCTCTCCCCAGCATCAAACCTTCTGTATGGCTTTCCCACTCAACAGAAACTGTTATCCCCATCATCGAACCTGCTGTATTACTCTCCCACTTAACAGAAACTGTTATCCCTGATATCGAACCTGCTTTATGGCTCTCCCACTCAACAGAATCTGCTCTCCCCCCATATCGAACCTGCTATACGGCTTTCCCACTCAGCAGAAACTGTTATCCCCAATATCGAACCTATTGTATGGCTCTCCCACTCAACATATTCTGCTTTCCTCCATATTGAACCTACTGTATGGCTCTCCCACTCAACAGAAATTGTTCTCACTAATATAGAACCTGCTGTATGGCTCTCCAACTCACCAGATTCTGCTTTTCCCCCATATCGAACCTACTGTATGGCTCTCCACTCAAGACTGTAATCTCACCTGCTCTTCCTCACTCACAGACTGTAATCTCACCCGCTCTCCCTCACTCACAAACTGTAATCCCACCCTGTCTCACTCACTCACAGACTGTGATCCCACCCTGTCTCACTCACCCACTCACTCACTCACTCACAGACTGTAATCCCGCCCTGTCTCCCTCACTCACAAACTGTAATCCCACCCTGTCACACTCACTCACAGACTGTGATCCCACCCTGTCTCACTCACTCACTCACTCACTCACAGACTGTAATCCCGCCCTGTCTCCCTCACTCACAGACTGTAATCCCACCCTGTCTCACTCACTCACTCACTCACAGACTGTAATCTCACCCGCTCTCCAGCTCTCCCTCACAAACTGTAATCCCACCCTGTCTCACT
Source organism: Pelobates fuscus (assembly GCF_036172605.1). Lineage (NCBI taxonomy): Eukaryota > Metazoa > Chordata > Amphibia > Anura > Pelobatidae > Pelobates > Pelobates fuscus. Next base: position 7,270,511 of record NC_086323.1, on the reverse strand, counting down.
CACTCACAGACTGTAATCCCGCCCTGTCTCCCTCACTCACAGACTGTAATCCCGCCCTGTCTCCCTCACTCACAGATTGTAATCCCACCCTGTCTCCCTCATTCACAGATTGTAATCCCGCCCTGTCTCACTCACTCACAGATTGTAATCCCACCCTGTCTCACTCACTCACAGACTGTAATCCCGCCCTGTCTCACTCACAGACTGTAATCCCGCCCTGTCTCACTCACTCACAGACTGTAATCCCGCCCTGTCTCACTCACTCACAGACTGTAATCCCGCCCTGTCTCACTCACTCACAGATTGTAATCCCACCCTGTCTCTCATTCACAGACTGTAATCCCGCCCTGTCTCCCTCACTCACAGACTGTAATCCCGCCCTGTCTCACTCATTCACAATTACACCGCTACAACCATTAATGAACTGCGAGCCCTCTCGCTGTGTCTCCCTGCCTATTTTGAGTGTAGTCAATTAATGTTAAACTGTTGGAGTCAGCATAGACTAGGAACACATTTTTCTTGTTTCTATTCCCTCTTTAGATGTAAAAAGCCATGAAAAGAGCACAGAAATCATAGATATTTGTTACGGAGTACATGGAGACACAGGGTTATCCATGTGGACATATATGTTATTTGTCTATTTTTTTCAAATAGCGAATCAGATCCCTTTAGAAAATATGGTAAATGAAATTCCATGACACATAAACAGATAATTAAATGCAATCTTTTAGAGGAAGTGAATATAACCTGCATTTCATTGTCCTTTTAAATATTTTATTACTATAACTAAATGATTCCTGATTAGAATTTTCTGTTGTCAAAATGTAATTTTAAACTGATATGTTTACAGTCACTGAAACATATTATTATTTTCCTGATTACAGATAATACGTACTCACAAATGCCTACACAATATATTTATTTCGAACCAGCCAGTCTGAAGCCATATTAGAGCCAAAAATCTAAATGTATGAGTTGATATGTCAAAGAAAAAGAAAAACTGAAATGTACAGCTTGCATTAGTATTCAAACCTCGTCATTATTATTTACTTGAGCAAACGTTTGCTGTGATAACAGCTTCATGTGTGTGTGGTGTCTGAGTATTATGTTTGTGGAGGACCCTGAGAGCAGAATGTGGCTTGTTTGCCTGTGTGTTGGCTGAGTGTTGTAAGTGTGTGTGAGAACTGTGTGTTGTGTGTGTAGTGGCTGTGTGCAAGGGGTAGGCTGAGAGTTGCATGTGGGAAGGCTGGGAGTGCCCATTTTACTTGGCTGACTGTTGTATGTGCGTGTGCGGGGGACTGCGTGTTGTGTGTGTAGCAGGTGAGTGTTGTGTGCATGGAGAAGGCTGAGATCTACAGATGAAGAAGCCTGAGTGTGGCCCGTGTGTGTTGATGTTTGTTTAATAAGCTGGTCCTTCAACAAACAGTATGTTTATTTTACTACAAAGCAAAGTGTTATCTTTCTCTTTGTTTCTACGAATCCCTTCAACTTTGCTCCAAAAAATCCTGCTAATTCCAATCTGTGACCTAGTTACAGAGTGAACTCATTTAATACATGGATTACTTGGGAAGGTTTGGCAACCTAAAACATGTGTGGAATCTTCTGATGACATCTAAAGATTACCTGTTCAACAAGACAGATTTGATCTGGCCATATATTGCATTCATTATCTCAGGGACACAGAAAAAAACAAACAAAAAAAAACTTTAGAAGCAGTTGAGCATCTACATTTGATGAATAAATCCAATTTCTTGGAATTTTATGGGTCTCAATATTACATTTTATACGAGGAGGAAAATCTTATCTCTGTGAATTAATTTTGAACAAACTTTCATTGTATGAAAAGTAATACTGTAATGAAACCGTGGATGCTCAATTATTTAACAGTGATTGTATCGATGACAATGTTTTTTGCTCACTATATTTGAACTTGTTAATGTTGGTTTGAAAGCCTCTTAGATGAGTTTTACTTAATTTTCTCTGTTATGGATGAAACAAAGATCTGCACATTTGTAAAAAAAAAAAAAACTTTTTTTTTTTTTTACTTATGGACCAGTCTCTGGATTTGCTTATAAAACTTATGTACAGAGGATTCTGATCTTTTTTTTTAACCAGTCCGCATGAACCTAGTGAATCCAGACATTAATTTGGAGACAAAACACGAGATATGTTTCATACATACTGTCCCAAAAACCAAAATAACATCTAAAATTACTTCCCAAACTTGAAGTAAATGACCCTTCAGTGAACTAGCAACACACATTGTGTGCTATCTTTTGATTTTCCATAGATGCTGAATAATTTTGATTACAACTGTATTTCCCAGACACTAACAAGATTTAATCCATTTCTTCGCAGATACAATTCACCTTATCTTGGTAAACACAATCAAACTAACCCTTATCATGCTATAGTCAACCATGTCAACTCCACTTACATGCATCCACCACAAATATCACATTAATAAGCATATTATAAAAATGGTATAATGAATCATACCACATTGATTGACAATATTTTACAGGGAGAATAAATCCTGCCCAGCAGATATTACAGTTCTGTATTTAATGAGAGGAATGGAGCACATCCATAACACTCTATATAAACTCAATGTAATAGTGAACTCAGGATAAAATCAGATGGTGGAGGCACAAAGAACCAGACCCTTCTTTAAAATCAAATTAGGCATTGAAATTAATTTGCTTTAATTTTCCATTGTGCAAAATAACTTCCCCTCTCATTTGTATTTGAATTAGTTTTTTCTTTTCATTTCCAAACCTACAGAGATTTTTAGATTAATTTTCTCAAAAATAATTGACATTTCATTGTATATAAATTTTTGTTTCTATTTTGCAGTTCAAGTTCTCCATTAGATATTGTTGCTGGATATTGCAGTCTGCTGTCCGTCAAGAGCTGATAGCTGATCTTTCTGCCCCACATATTACTATTATTATTATTATTATTATGTCTGGCGCAACCGCTGCCTGTTCATGGGTTTTCCCTCTCTTTTACATGTGTTTCCCATGTATGTTTGTTTATTGTGCCCGCTCCCCGTTCGGGAGTGCTGCCACGAATAGAATTCATTCACCTCCCGAGTGAGGACCACACCAATCTCTCATTTAGAATGTTAGGTTAGAATGTTTACACCTCGCAACATAAATGTCAAAATCACAAACCTCAAGGGAAACAATTAATGAGTGCTTCCCTGGGTGGCCGCCATTCATACAGGCGGATGCCACCAGGTGGAGCATTCGTGGATTGTTTCCCGCCTTGTTGATTGTGCCCCATTAGAACGTTCATATTAATTAATCAGAACGTTTGCACTTGCAACACAGGTGTGAAACCGCAAGAGAAGTAATTAATGAGTGCTTCCCTGGGTGGCCGCCATTCATATAGAAGAAACGGCGGCCAGGGGGAGCCTTCATACCCCGAAAATAGACGCATCCTTTGCCTGGGTTTCACCCCAGGACCTCGCAAACAGAGAATAGTCGCTCGAGGGACCAAGGCGGGGGTCCCTGAGATTGGTATGGGCACTTTTGGGGCACTGGCGAGTTTGGCGAGCTCTCATGAGCCTGAGGGACAAAGAGATCAGCTCTTTTCCTGCAGGCCGGCTTTTCGGTGCCTGGGAGACAAAGGGATGGTCCCTTTTTCCTTTGCTTAGACTTCCAGGCACAGAGGCTCTTGAGAAGAAGACCCCTGGGGCGGAGGGGGCAGCAAGCTGGACGCACGGGAGGAAGAAGGGGGTGGAGCTACGGCCAATTAGGGGCGGGGCCTAACCACAAGCAGGGGCGGGGCTTAACACAGCCCTTACAAGCTGCTGTTAATGCTGCAGCAAGAAGAAATCCCTGCTCCTCCACCCAACAGGTTCCAGCCAGGGAAGGACTTCAGGCCAGGGAATGTGTGTTTGTGTGTGTGAATGTCTGTCTGTAACTGTGTGTGTGTGTGCGTGCGCGTGTGTGTGACTGTCTGTGTGTGTGTGTGTGTGAGACTGTGTGTGTGTGACTGTCTGTGTGTGTGTGAATGTCTGTCTGTAACTGTGTGTGTGTGTGTGAATGTGACTGTCTGTCTGTAACTGTGTGTGTGTGACTGTCTGTCTGTGTGTGTGTGAATGTCTCTGTAACTGTGTGTGTGTGTGTCTGTCTGTAACTGTGTGTGTGTGACTGTCTGTCTGTAACTGTGTGTGTGTGACTGTCTGTAACTGTGTGTGTGTGTGTGACTGTCTGCCTGTAAATATGTGTGTGTGCGTGTGTAACTGTCTGCCTGTAACTGTGTGTACGTGTTTGTAACTGTCTGCCTGTAACAGTGTGTGTGTGTAACAGTCTGCCTGTAGCTGTGTGTGTGCGTAACTACCTGTAACTGTGTGTGTGCGTAACTGTCTACCTGTAACTGTGTGTGTGTGTGGCTGTAACTATGTGTATGACTGTCTGCCTGTGACTGTATAAGTGACTGTATGACTGTAACAGTGTGCGTGACTGTGTGTAACTGCGTGTAACTGACTGTGTGTGTGTGTGTAACTCTCTACCTGTAACTGTGTGTATGACTGCCTGTGACTATGTGTGACTGTCTGCGTGTGACTGTCTGCTTGTACCTGTGTGTGACTGTCTGCCTGTACCTGTGTGTGACTGTCTGCCTGTAACTGTGTGTGAGGGTGTGCAGGGATTTTGTAGAAGGGGCAGGGGTTTTAAAAAGTTTACAAATTTGTTCAATGTTAAACAAAACACATTTAAAACATTTAGTGGGTGTTTTTTTTTGGGGGGGGGGGGGGGTTTGGAGAGGGGGGGTGGGGGGGTGCCAAACCCAGGACCGCCCGGGCGCCACATGCTCTAGGTACACCCCTGCCCCTGACGATTCGTGTAGGGATCCCTGTGGATTTAGTGGCGGGCTTTGGGGACAAAGAGTCCCTTCCTGTGCAAGGGTCCCAGGTAGGGGGAGGATCCTGGGATGTGTCTTTGTGTGTCTATGTGGTAAACCCTTGCACGGGGTTATATATATATAAAAGCTGTGTGTGGCCAATAAAATTGTGTTGTACTTCCAGAAGAGTGTGTCGTCCAGAGGGGGAGGGGGGGGGAGGTGAAAATGGGTCTCCTTATTCTCTAACTGGTTCCCGGCAGGTGGAAGGAAGGGAATTAGCGGAGGTAACGAGTCGGGTTACCCGTGGTCCGCTACATAATGTTTTATACAGAGCCAAAAGATATTAAAAAAGATACAAATCCAGAAATAAAAGACAAGCACATTAAATGACACTCCGGCGGTGTTGTGCAAGTCCCACTGGAGAACCTGTCGGAGGTGAAGGTAAGTTTGAATGTCTTGGTTATGAGATATCAACAGATGTGAAAGAGCACAAGTTTGAAGGTCTAAACATGTATAGAATATTAAAGCAGGAACACAATCAGGTGGGAATTTGCTGAAAGCGGAAGACACAATGACATCAATGTCCACAAGCTAATGGCAAAAAAAACAATTGATACTACTGGGTGTCCATCACATTCCTGCTACAGTGTCCCTTTAAATTTCAAATGGTAAACAACAAAACCAATGGCAGCAAAAAAAATCACAGATATTTCGAGAATAATGACAGAATTTGTGATTATTTATTGGTATATTCTGTGTGTTTAACAGATTTATTTGTTATAGTATGTAAAAGGCTGGTGTGCAGGATGTACTAACCATGAAACTAAAGCATCTTTGTGTAACAAACATTGATTTCTAAAGAGGACAATGCGGAGAGTTACTCAATACGTACGACACATGTTTTACAAGCAGGTACAATGTCAGTTTCGCTCCCAGCTCAATGATCTATTTATACACACCTTACAATAACACAATCTGTGTGCTGAGCTTTTAGAATAACAAGACTGAACTCAGTCTGCCATACATTCAGATTGTGACATGAGAAATACAACATTGCTGTCCTCCAATAACCACATAATTATCTTCTATCTCAATACTCGTTAGTAAATATTTTTACTAGTTTTCCCTAGACAACAAGATATTTAAGAAGCTTGAAAAGCACAGTGAGTGGATTAGATGTGCAATAAGATATACCCAGTGTTATTTAAGATTAGTATGATATTACTCATTAACAGTTAAATACTTTGTTACATAGTAACAGTCCCTACTTAGGGGGATTTCAATCAGATTTACTTTGCATGTTGACCACCAACTTCCACCTATTCACATCTATCACATATTGATATTTTATTTCATTTAAAAGTTCAACCTTCCCACGAATGTTTGCCACGGACTCCTGGATGAGTGTGGAAGCCAGACTCCTGCCCACCAACTATAGTCCAGGTCTGAGACACAGTTTGGGAGTTACCCTGCCCAGCCTCCATTAGCAGCTTTCCCTGGGTGCCCCTGGTTCGGCAATTTCCCTTCTGACGAATGGAACCGAACGCAAGCTCCCTGGCAGTCGTTCACATGAAACAAACCCACAAATGGTCCTCAGCGGTACTTAGTCGCGACCGCTATTGAACTAATTTCAGCATGAGGACTTTGTGGGTCCCCGGTCACCTCAGCGGGACTTAAACGCGAATGTTATGGAACTGTTTTCAGCATGGTGTGACCGTGCGGTTCCCAGACAACTTGGTCCAGGGTTTTGAATATCTTTGAAACCTGCCAGGAGAGCGCTTTATGGTGGGAAGGTGCCTGAGACTAAGGGGAACAAACACTACCTGAGAGACAGGTGGAGCTCCCGAAAGATGACCGTCAAAAGCACCAAACAGCCTATTTTGGGCATAGGACCATGTGTGCGGCTGGTCATAACTTTAACACAGTGCCGTTTCCCCTACACTGCATGGATCCGAGCGCTATTTGGAGAACTTGGGTGCTCAGATCAGGGCTATTTGGGGATGTATTATTTGTGGGGTTATTGTATGTTTTTATTACGTTTTGGGGTACTTTTATGTTTTTATATTTTGTGTTGGGCTCTCCTGGCAGATTATTAGCACACTGGTTATTAACTCAATTATCTTCCAGGCCCAGAGATTGATTGATTCATTAATAAATGTCATGAATTAAGCTTTAAGTTTTTTTTTTTAAATATTAATTTTAGCAATTGGGGATAGGGTAAATAACTAAGTTGATGGGTTCTATGAATACAGAGAACGGAGCTCTGGATTGCTATGTCCAGCTTGAGTATCCAAACTGGAGAAAGCGCAACTCTTTAACAGAGGTTGTTCCATTGTAAACCAACGTTTCTGCACTCCAGTTCTTGAACACTATTCTCATTGACAGTTTAAAATATGCTTTTGTCCAGGTGCAGGGATGTTTGGATGAGTTGAAACTCAACAAAATAAAACCAGAAGAGGGTTGTACAATCTGCCTTAATCTGCCATACTCGTTTTCCTGGCACTAGAGTGCCCTGAGGGTGCCCCCACCCTCAGGGACCCACTCCCGCCGGGCTCTGGGGGGAGGAAGGGGTTAAACTTACCTCTTTCTCCAGCGCCGGGCGGGGAGCTTTCCTCCTCCTCCTCTTCTTCCTCGCGACGTCATCGGCTGAATGCGCATGCGCGGCAGGAGCCGCGCTCGCATTCAGCCGGTCGCATAGGAAAGCATTCATAATGCTTTCCTATGGACGCTTGCGTGCTCTCACTGTGATTGAGACAGCCACTAGAGGTTTTGGAGGCTGGCTTAACCCTCAGTATAAACATAGCAGTTGCTCTGAAACTGCTATGTTTATAAAAAAAAGGGTAAAAGCTAGCTGGACCTGGCACCCAGACCACTTCATTAAGCTGAAGTGGTCTGGGTGCCTAGAGTGGTCCTTTAAGGTACATATAGTTACACAAATGGAAGCTAAATTTGGGTTTGGCGTTACCTGGTGAAATAATTGGGAATTTATACATTAACAGGGATATTTGCTAATGGCCAAATGTTTACCTACCGAACGGGGTAAAACCTTTCCATTGCTGTACGGACCATCATGCTAGCTAGCTCCCACATTAACAAAAAACATTTAGTCCCCCCGGTTATTTAATTAATAGCCTCCACCAACTGCCTGTGTCTGGGGGAGGGGGTGGGTCTGCATAAAAATGGGTGGGGGTTAGGTCTGCATAAAAAATATAATTTGGCAGTTCAATATAATATTCATCCATCCACCATCCATCCATATACCCATCCATTCACCCACCCACCCACCCATCCAAAATCCACCCACCCATCCACAATCCACCCACCCATCAACCATCCATCCACCATGCATCCACCCACCATCCACCCATCCATTTATCCTTCCATCTATACCTCCACCCATCCATATATCCATCCATCCATCCATCCATGTACCCATCCACCCACCATCCATCCATCCATCTACCCATCCACCCTTTCATCCCACCATCAATCCACCATCCATTTACCTATCCATTCACTCACGCACCATCCATCCATCCATCCATCCACCATCCCACTCAGGATGGGTATATGGATGGATGGATATATGGATGGATGGTGGATGGATAGATGGATGGGTGGATGGATGGTGGGTGGATGGATGGTTATCCATCCACCCACCATCCACCCACCCATACATCCATCTATCCATCCACCATCCATCCATATATCCATCCATATACCCATCCTCCATCCATCCACTCACCCATCCACCATCAATCCACCATCCATTTACCTATCCATTCACTAACGCACCATCCATCCATCCACCATCCACCATCCATTTAGCCATCCATCCATTTTGTCTAATCCTTTAGTTGGGTTCAGGGGACTGAATACAGTAAGAGCAGAGAAGGTCAACATTAACAGATGTAAGAAACTCATTAAACTTCTGTGATCATTATTACATATTTATCTGGAAATCTATTCATAAACAGGGCTATACATAGGACACGGGGTCACACATTTAGGCTGGAAGAAAGGAGATTTCATCTAAGGCAAAGAAAATGTTTTTTTACAGTAAGAGCAATAAGGATATAGAATTCTCTGCCTGAAGAGGTGGTTTTGTCAGAGTCACTACAGAGGTTTAAACTGAAATTGGATAAATACTTACAAAAACATAACATTAAGGGATATAATTTCTAATTAGTGGGGTAATAGCTGCTTGATCCAAAGAGACATCTGACTGCTATTTTGGGGTCAAAAAGGAATTTTTTCATAGTTTTGCCAGTTGCCAGTTTCATAGTTTTGCCAGACATTGCCAGTTAACACTGTGTGACATTTCATTGTTTGTGTTTACACAATAACTCATTGTTATTACAATCTATCCACATCCATCATCCCTCCATCCATCCATCCATCTATATACCCATCCATCCATCCACCCATCAACCATTCATCCATCCATCCATCCACCATCCATCCATCCATTCACCCATCCACCCACCCACCATCCATCCATGTACCCATCCATCCACCCACCATCCATCCACCATCCATCCATCCCCCATCCATCCATCATCCATCCATCCCCCATCCATCCATCATCCATCCATCCCTTAATCCATCCATCCACCCACCCTCCATCCATTTAGCCATCCATCCATGTTGTCTAATCCTTTAGTTGGGTTCAGGGGACTGAATACAGTAAGAGCAGAGAAGGTCAACATTAACAGAAGGAAGAAACTCATTAAACTCGTGTGATCATTATTACATTTACAGAAATACAGAAACTGACATTGCCAGTTAACACTGTGTGTCATTTCATTGTTTGTGTTTACACAATAACTCATTGTTATTACAATGGAATGAAGATTTGAACAAAGCATTGTTTTAGGAATGAGTCATTTTTACATTAACCCCTTAAGGACATATGACATGTGTGGCATGTCATGATTCCCTTTTATTCCAGAAGTTTGGTCCTTAAAGGGTTAAAGTAAACCTGCATATATTATACCTAATCACAGGTCACAGTTTAGCCGATATTAGTCATATTGTTAGTTTGCTGGCTGAAAAATGAGAAGAAAAGTACTCCAAGGTTTAAAGTGATAATGGTGTCTGGAATCTATATATGCAGAATTTTGCTGTAAAATGTTGCACATATCAAACCCATAGTTGCTGGGGGTGGTGTAACTCCATTTTAAACGGTGTGGCGAAAGTTACCTCACCACTTGTACTTGAAGGGGCCTGCTTGCCAGCCTCTTGCCCTGTGACTATGGCCCCTGGGATGTATCACCCTTTAAAAACACTATTTGTGCATATTGGGACTTTGCATAATGTCCCTTTAAACTTTCAAAGTGGTCGAAGTGGAACTTCGAACTACCGAACAGCTGGACCACACACAAGTGGTGTGTGCAGCCTATTTACCTCCTAGAATAGGGGATCATCTGCTAAATACAGCAAATATTTAGCAGATGATCCCCTATTCTATTATGCATTTGTATTGAAGACAAGAGGACGTCTTTGGGGACCTTTTTCTGGAAACTTCACCCCACAAAGGGAAGTTCCACTTTTTGTTTATTAACCATCACTGTTTTTTCACTGGGGTTGTGTACACATATTCTGTTTTGTTTGTATATATTTACCTCCTAGGTTGGGAGTTAACCACAGCCAATTTGACGAACGGCTGGGTGGTCGCCGTTTATGAAGTCGAACACGTGGCGGCAGCCATCTTATTTAGTCGAATGTGTTCAGCTGCGTTTTGTTGTCGAGTTCATAGAACTCAAATCGGACATGCGACGGCCCCAACACCGCTGAACTTTACCTTCTCTGGAACTTCGATGCTTCGACGGGAGTCGAACAGCATTCGACAATTTGAACGGCACTTTAACATTGACATTTGCACGAACGCTTCCCGTTTGGCTATTTGAATTTAACTTTGAAAATAGACCAGCTGCACAGCCTATTTCTCTGGAACTGTTTTGGGCATGAAACCATGCGTGCAGTCGGTCAAAAGAGACTTTCAGGAATTTCCTGAACCCCTGCTCTGATCTGGGTGATTTTTGGATATGTTGTTCACCCAGATCAGGGCTATCCGAGGATGTGGTATTTATGGGGATATGTTATGGTTTGGGGTGGTTTCTGTACTTTGGGGAAAAATGTGTGTTTTTCTGCCTGTGGATAATTAGGTTATTCTGTTAGCTACTTTAATTAAATCACAGGCAGAGGGGATGAATTGAGTGCTGTATGTGTGAGTGTTGGAAATTGTTGTATTGTCCTTATTGGTCCGTACAGTTGGTAATGCGGTGTTCCATCAGGTCCAGGGGGTGTGCCTCTGGCCTGAGGAATTGAATATAAACCAACCTGAACCATTAAACCTTCAGATCATCTTGCACCTTCATGAAGTCTTGGCTCATGTTTAGGGGATTGGAGAACTACAGTCTGCTATAATCACTATACTCCCCTGAGTATAATCACTAGCTCTTCTAAGAGCTTGTTCCTGCTACGCTCTCTGGACTAAGAGAGGTCTACCCACTGGAAGCTAGATCCTGGTTTTGGTTGGGTGGAGGACGGTGAGACCCCAGCACAGCGTCATCGCTGGAAGGGGGGTTCTGCAGTGCTTATGGTGCTTATGGTGTCTGGTGGAGTGCTTGGAGTCCTCAGCAAGCACTAGGAGCATCGATTGGCGGAGGTACTCGGTTGGAGGGCCAGGCAGTCCATCACAGACAGCATCAATGGGGCGTTATTAGTTCCAGGCTGGCTTATATCAATTCTGTGCAAATAATAAAAAATAAAATAAGACAAAGGATGTGCAAACAATATCAGCCAATGAATGAGCATCAGAAAGAGAGGAGATCAAGCACCTGGCAGGACCATCGTAAAATATTTCCGGGAAAGGGCACCATGCTACTCCTGTTACATCAAGTGGGTATAAAGGTTGGAGTATTTACAGTGGGTTCTAGTGGGTATAAAGGTTGGAGTATTTACAGTGGGTTCTAGTGGGTATAAAGGTTGGAGTATTTACAGTGGGTTCTAGTGGGTATAATGGTTGGAGTATTTACAGTGGGTTCTAGTGGGTATAAAGGTTGGAGTATTTACATTGGGTTCTAGTGGGTATAATGGTTGAAGTATTTACAGTGGTTCTAGTGGGTATAAAGGTTGGAGTATTTACAGTGGGTTCTAGTGGGTATAATGGTTGGAGTATTTACGGTGGGTTCTAGTGGGTATAATAGTTGAAGTATTTACAGTGGGTTCTAGTGGGTATAGTGGTTGGAGTATTTACAGTGGGTTCTAGTGGGTATAAAGGTTGGAGTATTTACAGTGGGTTTTAGTGGGTATAATGGTTGAAGTATTTACAGTGGGTGCTAGTGAGTATAAGGGTTGAAGTATTTACAGTGGGCTCTAGTGGGTATAATGGTTGGAGTATTTACAGTGGGTTCTAGTGGTTATAAAGGTTGGAGTATTTACATTGGGTTCTAGTGGGTATAATGGTTGAAGTATTTACAGTGGTTCTAGTGGGTATAAAGGTTGGAGTATTTACAGTGGGTTCTAGTGGGTATAATGGTTGGAGTATTTACAGTGGGTTCTAGTGGGTATAAAGGTTGGAGTATTTACATTGGGTTCTAGTGGGTATAATGGTTGAAGTATTTACAGTGGGTTCTAGTGGGTATAATGGTTGGAGTATTTACAGTGGGTTCTAGTGGGTATAATGGTTGAAGTATTTACAGTGGGTTCTAGTGGGTATAATGGTTGGAGTATTTACAGTGGGTTCTAGTGGGTATAAAGGTTGGAGTATTTACAGTGGGTTCTAGTGGGTATAAAGGTTGGAGTATTTACAGTGGGTTCTAGTGGGTATAAGGGTTGGAGTATTTACAGTGGGTTCTAGTGGGTATAGTGGTTGGAGTATTTACAGTGGGTTCTAGTGGGTATAATGGTTGGAGTATTTACAGTGGTTTCTAGTGGGTATAAAGGTTGGAGTATTTACAGTGGGTTTTAGTGGGTATAATGGTTGAAGTATTTACAGTGGGTGCTAGTGAGTATAAGGGTTGAAGTATTTAAAGTGGGTTCCAGTGGGTATAATGTTTGGAGTATTTACAGTGGGTTTTAGTGTTTATAATGGTTGGAGTATTTAGAGTGGGGTCTATTAGTTATAATGGTTGGAGTATTTACAGTGGGATCTAGTAGTTATAATGGTTGGAGAATTTACAGTGGGATCTAGTAGTTATAATGGTTGGAGTATTTACAGTGGGATCTAGTAGTTATAATGGTTGGAGTATTTACAGTGGGTTCTAGTAGTTATAATGGTTGGAGTATTTAGAGTGGGGTCTAGTAGTTATAATGGTTGGAGTATTTAGAGTGGGGTCTAGTAGTTATAATGGTTGGAGTATTTAGAGTGGGGTCTAGTAGTTATAATGGTTGGAGTATTGACAGTGGGATCTAGTAGTTATAATGGTTGGAGTATTTAGAGTGGGATCTAGTAGTTATAATGGTTGGAGTATTTAGAGTGGGGTCTAGTAGTTATATTGGTTGGAGTATTTACGGTGGGGTCTAGTAGTTATAATGGTTGGAGTATTTAGAGTGGGGTCTAGTAGTTATAATGGTTGGAGTATTTAGAGTGGGGTCTAGTAGTTATAATGGTTGGAGTATTTAGAGTGGGGTCTAGTAGTTATAATGGTTGGAGTATTTAGAGTGGGGTCTAGTAGTTATAATGGTTGGAGTATTTAGAGTGGGGTCTAGTAGTTATAATGGTTGGAGTATTTAGAGTGGGGTCTAGTAGTTATAATGGTTGGAGTATTGACAGTGGGATCTAGTAGTTATAATGGTTGGAGTATTTAGAGTGGGATCTAGTAGTTATAATGGTTGGAGTATTTAGAGTGGGGTCTAGTAGTTATATTGGTTGGAGTATTTACGGTGGGGTCTAGTAGTTATAATGGTTGGAGTATTTAGAGTGGGGTCTAATAGTTATAATTTATAAAGAACGGTACATGCAGTGATAACACCACAAAATAATAAATAAATGAATAAAAAAGAAGAGTAGCAGCTACACACCCACTCTAGCGACTTGATGAGTTATATACTCAGAAATGGAAAATAGGGTGTGTGCGCTTAAGAATATAAAACTGGATAAATGATATAAGAATTATCAAAAACCATTTATTAATTAGGTAAAAAATAAATAAATAAGCAGAGGACTAATTCCGATCACCACTATTGAATCTTAACCGGACAATTAAATACAAAAGTATCATAAACAGAATAACAAAAAATAAATGACACCAAATGTATCCACAAACTAACTGCACTGAATGGCCGAAAAGATGGAATGACCTCAATATAAAGAATATATATAGAGGTCCGATCACTAAGTGAAGGTAGGGTGGATACAAAAAAGCAAAAACATTTTTTATACCAATAAACACAATAATAATAATGAGTAGGAAAAATATATATCTGTCCTCGGTGTGGGCCCCCACCTGAGGTAGATATAACCAGAAAATAAATAAATAAAATAAGTATCAATAAAAAACAAAAGACAAGAAACAATAATACTAATAATACTAGTGAAATAAAATAAAATGAAAAACCAGTAAATGTCCGGAAGTCCTCCCTGGGTAGGCAGAATAAAGGCGATGTCGGGCGGATCAAAGAGCAACCAAATAAACCCTCGTTATAAACCCTCGGTCTAGTACACTGAATACCATAGCCTAGCTATCAATTTCCCTATCCCTATCCCTATCCCTATCTAATGAGCAGCAGCTACACTTTCCCTCCTCTCACTAAGAATGCAGCTTCAGAATTAATCTAAAATGGGTGCTGAGAGGGAGGTGGGAGGGTCTGGAAGGGAGGGTCTGCTGCTAATTTGTTGGAATGTGTCTGCTGACCGTGAGGCACAGGGTCAAAGTTAGCTCAATGATGACGAATAGGGGGCGGATCGAACCGCGCATGTGTTCGCCCGCGGGCCGCGGCAGCGAACGCGAACACGCTATGTTCGCCAGGAACTTTTAACCAGCGAACAGTTGGGCAAACCGTGTAGATATCAGTTATATGCAATCACTAATCTTAATTAACATCACTAACATCAATTAAAGGCGGAATGTGACTGTTTGGGATTTTTAGTGTCCTGTTTACACGTCTGCTGCATTCAACAAATATGTGTTAATGAAATATAAAACAGAAAATTAAATATAGATATTCACACCTCTGTATCCTGTAACTGGGTGTCTCCACCGTAGCTCCCTGTCAATCATTGTTATAAGCTCCGCCCTTTACACTATACTATAGTGAGAGGAGTGTGTTCTGATACAATAATTGGAGTTAGATGGAGAGCCGCTGAGGTTTCTGTAGTTACAATGTCAGCAGAGATTTCACAATCAGATGTTTCTTTATAAATAGATGTTTTTATAAGATTTGTTTTGAACAATGAATTTCTATTAACTGGAAATATGAGTTTGGAATTTGTAATTATATGCTTTACGCAACCAAGAGTCACAAATCTACATAAACTGTCACTTAACTCTGTATTAGGTACCTAATCAACAATGTAAATCAGATAATTAGCTTATTATAATTTAGCATGGATTAATTACAAGTATATACGTGTAGGTTAATGCTGCAGGTGTTATTTTAACTATTGCAGGTTGACCTTACTGGGGTTAGGTTACAGTTAGTTATACTGGGTGAGTTTATATTATTAAAGGGACACTCCAGGCTCCCACACACGTTAGATTCGCTGTGTAGGTTAGGTTACATTTAGTTATACCGGGTGAGTTTATATTATTAAAGGGACTGTTACGACACTCGCCGCCTGGAGAGTGAAGCCGCCGTTTAGCCGATAGTCCCCTTTCTCCTGAAATGCAATTCCAGCATAACCGATCATAAGACTCCCGACCGGAGCATACGAACACGGTCTCTCCCGATCAGCAATCCATCCGAAATCCTTCCACAGCTAGAAATAAACGAAAACGCTGTCCCAATAGTCAATCCCTCCACAAACGAGACAAAGCTCCGTTTTGAAGGTCAAGCAGAATGTGTTTAATGGGGGCTACCTGCCCAGTATTTATGCAGGTCTCCACCAGGTAGACACTCCCCTAGGGGACCTGGTGGAAGACTGTAAAATATATTAAGCAGTAGCCAATCGCAGTGGCTATAACACAAGCCCTCCCCATTTTACCCATAATACATCTCTGCCTATCCCGGAGATAATTAGGGAGAAACCTAATTAACTCCGAGGATAGGAACCATCGCCATTTTAAACACAACACACAAAATGCAATAAAATACATAAAATCCGAAGTACCGAAGATATAGTGTTCGTGCAACGTATCCCCAGATAGCCTAAATCTGAGGGCATATTCCTGCCGAATAGCGCTCAGATCCGAAGTACACAGTCCAATCGCCATGGAGTCAAAGTCTCTCATAAGTCTTTCGGTGTACGAATGACTCCATGGGACGGCTATCTGGGTAAGTTCATACGGATGAAGAAAACCCCCGAACGGGACAGTGTTCGTATGCCTCCAAGGGAATAGAAGGGGAGACGGCCGTCTCCAGCGGTGTTCGGTAGATAAAGAGTCCGTTTTAGATCCATGGGTTTTGCACCGAACACCGCTGATTCGCCTCGTGTCCAAAATGGCCGCCGCCTCGTGGTCGGCATACGAACGACGACCACCCGTACGATGGAATGGAGAGGTGTTTGCGGTGAACCACAGCGTTCTAATTTGTGGTCAAGGTGTTAATGAGCCGCACACTCCTCTCCTGGGTGGCCGATGTTCGGTAGTTTTACTCGGTACTTTAGGAAACGAAAAACCAACAGCGTACGGACAGGAAATCCACGAATCCAATGGAAACAGATGAACCCGCAATACAGGTCTAGGTAGCAGGGTTCGTCACACGGCTCCCCCCTTGTGGAACACTCCGGCAGACCCGGCTTGGCCCTTTAGCGGGTCAACGTGGGGATGACCGGACTAGGAAGTAGCAAGGACGTCGGTTTGCCGGGATAACCCATCTGCATTCCCATTCTGCTTACCGGGTCGGTAGCTGATGGTGAAGTTATATGGTTGTAATGCTAAACTCCACCGCAGCAGTCTACCATTGTCTCCCGAGACCCGGTTAAGCCAAACAAGGGGATTGTGGTCCGTGATAAGGGAAAATTCCTGTCCATACAAATAGGGGCTCAATTTCTTCAATGCCCAGACCAGGGCCAAACATTCTTTCTCCACTGCCGCATAACTCACTTCCCGGGGTAACAGCTTTCGACTGAGGTATGCGACAGGGTGTTCTCCTCCATCTTCCCCGACCTGGCTTAGCACAGCCCCCAGTCCATACATGGAAGCATCTGTATGGACGAGAAAACGTTTGTTAGGAAGGGGGGCAGCCAGGACAGGGGCATTCACGAGGGCCTGCTTAAGTGCTCGAAACGCAGCTTCACAAGCTGGAGACCACAGGACCTGCTTAGGGAGGTTCTTCTTAGTCAGGTCTGTCAGGGGTTTAGCTATCGAGCTATAGTCGGGGACAAAGCGTCTGTAATATCCTGCAGTCCCTAGGAAGGCCAATACTTGGGTCTTGGTTATAGGTGTGGGCCAGTTTGCTACTGCCTCTATCTTGGCCGGCTCTGGTCTCTGGCTCCCACACCCCACCCTGTGACCCAAGTATTGTACCTCAGCCATGCCTAGATGACACTTCTCTGGCTTCAACGTCAGGCCAGCGGCCCGAATTTTATCCAGCACTACCCCTACGTGTACCAGGTGTTCCTCCCAGGACTCACTGTAGATCGCAATATCATCCAGGTATGCACAAGCAAATTCCTGGAAGCCATCAAGGAGCCTATCCACCATCCGTTGGAAGGTAGCTGGGGCGTTCTTCATCCCAAATGGCATAACCTTAAATTGGTATAAGCCAAAGGGGGTGACGAAGGCCGACTTGGGGATGGCGTCCTTGGCCAGGGGAATCTGCCAGTAGCCCTTACACAGGTCTATGGTGGTCAGGTAGCGTCCCCTGGCAATGCGGTCTAATAGCTCGTCTACCCGTGGCATCGGGTAGGCGTCAGTGGTGGTCCGCTCGTTGAGCCTCCTGTAGTCCACACAGAACCGGGTGGTCCCATCTTTCTTAGGCACCAGGACTACAGGGGAGGCCCAAGGGCTATCGGAGTGCTCGATGACCCCAAGCTGGGTCATCTCCTCTATCTCCTTCCGCATTCCTTCTCGGACTGCTTCAGGGATACGGTAAGGGGGTTGTCGTAAGGGGTTCTGTCCAGGGGTCTCTACCTTATGTACAGCTAGGGTAGTGTAGCCGGGTTCTTGGGAGAACGTCGCCTGCTTCTCCCACAGAAGCTGTTTCGCCTGTTCCTTCTCCGCGGGGCTTAACCTGTCCCCTAGCTGTACGAGCTCGGTCAGATCCGTCTGGGCACCTCTGGCTAATAGGTCGGGTAAGGGTAAGCTTTCGGTATCGTCTGCAGCGGGGGCACACACTGCGGCTACATCCTCAGGTCGTTCCTGATACTCCTTTAGCATGTTCACATGAAAGGATCGCTGGATCCTGTCATCTGAACAGCTGGCTATAAGGTACGTAGTATCGCACACCTGGGCTAATACTTTATACGGGCCCTGCCAAGATGCCTGCATCTTGTTCGCCTTCACAGGTTTGAGCACTAGTACCTTCTGCCCAACCTGGAATACTCGCTGTCGGGCACCCCGATCGTACCATTCCTTCTGTCTCCCCTGGGCCACCTGGAGGTTCTCTCTTACCATCAGAGACAGTTTCTCCATGCGGTCCCGAAGTTCCAGAACATACGGTACTATGGGGGTACCTTCCTGCTCCGTCTCCCCCTCCCAGTGGCCTCTAATGAGATCTAGAGGTCCGCGGACCCTTCTCCCATAAAGCAGCTCAAAGGGGGAGAACCCAGTAGATTCCTGGGGCACCTCTCTGTAGGCAAACAACAGATGAGGCAGGAATCGCTCCCAGTCTCGGCAAGTGTCAGAAAAGGTCCTCAGCATCTGCTTGAGGGTGCCATTAAATCGCTCGCAGAGACCGTTAGTCTGTGGATGGTATGGGGAACTAAGTATCGGTTTAATGCCGCATACCCTCCACAGCTGCTGGGTGAGCACAGCGGTAAATTGGGTTCCCTGGTCGGAGAGAATCTCTTGAGGGAACCCGACCCTGGTAAAAATCCTAACCAGGGCGTCAGCAACTGTCTCTGCCTCTATGTTAGACAGCGCTACTGCCTCTGGATAGCGAGTGGCATAGTCCACCACGGTGAGAATGTATTTCTTACCAGATGGACTAGCCCTGGCCAGTGGACCCACAATATCAACGGCTATGCGGGCAAAGGGCTCCCCAATAATAGGCATCGACATAAGCCTACCTTTTGGGTGGTCCCCCCGCTTCCCTACCCGTTGACAAGTGTCACACGTGCTACAATATATCCGCACAGCCTGGTTAATACCTGGCCAAAAAAAGTTCTGCATAATCCTATGGCCTGTGCGGCGGGACCCTAGATGACCGGCTAGCGGGACATCATGCCCTATCCGCAGAATCTCCCGCCGGTATTTCGCGGGCACTACCAGCTGTCGATTCGGCGGAGGGGCAACACTTTTCTGGGACGGCTTAGGGATCCGATATAACCTGTCCCCCACCCACTCATACCGCTCCCCCTCTGCTCCTTCCTCTCCAGTGTCTGCTCTGCCTCTATACCTCTGGAGAGATGGGTCTGTCTGGGTTTCCCTCCCGAACTCCTCCGGGGAATCCCAACTAGCTAACGTCGGCCCTGGGGTGTCAGTCGGGGAATCGGTTCTTACCTGGGTCTCAGCAGCAGGTGGGCCGGTTCCAGCAGCACGGGTCTGAGCACGGGTAGTCACTGGGTTGGCTTCGCCAGGTCCCATAGTAGCATAGGCGGAAATCAAAGGGGCCAAATCATTTCCCAGCAAAACATCGGCAGGCAAGTCCTTCATAACCCCCACATTCACATGTCCAGCTCCCGCTCCCCAGTCCAAATGAACCCGGGCAACAGGCAGACGGAACACGGCGCCTCCTGCCACCCTTACTGCCACAGTATTCCCGGTGTGTTGGTGTTCCGAAACCAGGTTCTTTTGAAGTAAGGTCATAGTAGCTCCGGTGTCTCTTAGACCAGTGACCTCTTTCCCGTTCAACTTAACGGTCTGCCTGTGGTGTTGGCGGTTGTCCTGCTGAGCTGCGTGAACTGGGTCTGCTTCGTGAAGGAAACCCCAAAACTCCTCCTGCTCAAGGCAGTGAGCAGAAGGCTGAGGTGGCTGCTGGGCTCCGCCGGCTGGGTTCCTCCAGGATGGTGCTTGGTTGGCGTTGTTTAAAGGGCATTCCGGTCTTTTATGTCCCATCTGCTTGCACCCAAAGCACTGGACCTGGTTGGAGTAACCCCGTTTGTTGAAGCGGGCTGACTGCCCATGGTTGGTTGCTGGCGGTATAGCGGGGTTACGTTGTGCTGGGGGGTGATATAGGTTGGTGGTTGGAGGTGCTGCCGGTTTGTATTCCACTCGGGCAGGGACCTTGGCTGCTGTCTGATCGAGCTTACGGGCATCAGTGTATTCGTCAGCCAGACGAGCAGCTTCATGGAAGGTAGCGGGTTTACGGTCCCTGACCCACTCTCGAACTCCTGCAGGTAATTTGTCAAAGCAGTGTTCTAGCAGGAACACTTGCAGCACCTCTTCCCCAGTTACCGCTCGACACCCTGTCATCCAGTGGGCTGCCGTGCGGTGTACCCGGCATGCCCATTCCACATAGGAATCACCAGCCTGTTTATTATTGTCCCGGAATCGCCTCCGGTACGCCTCAGGGGTAACAGCGTACCGGGTCAACAGAGCATCTTTTACTGTCCGGTAGCTAGTAAGTTCCTCCTCTGGGATGGCCCGAAAGGCTTCACTAGCCCGGCCGGATAACTTCCCAGAGAGGATAGGAACCCATTCTTCTGCGGGTACCTGGTGTAAAGCACACTGTCGTTCAAAGTCCGCCAGGAACCCGTCTATCTCTCCTTCAGTCTCAATAAAGTTTTTAAAAGCAGCAAATGGTACCTTTTTCTTCCCATTGTTATTATGGGGTACCTCTGCTGTTGCAGCTCCGCTTCTCTGGAGCGCCTGTTGTGCTGCTACTGCGGCTTGTACTTGCACCACAATATCCGCTGCAGGGTTGGGGCCAAAGTGTGCCAGCCTGATCTGAACTGCCCGGTTAAACGCTATTTCCTCGGGTGTTAGATCCAGCAGGCCAGGCACATTAGCTATCTCCCTTCCCTGTGCTGTATCCATCTCTACCAATATAGCAATAATCTCTCTTTTCTTGAGATTGCTCGCTGATCGTCCTCTGCGCTCCAAAATGTCTTTAAGGGTAGCACGCCTTAACTCCTCATATTGCATTTCCAATCCGGGGTGTGTAGCTGGCCTTCAGGGCGGTGGGATTCATCCCGTCGCTTGCCACCAATTGTTACGACACTCGCCGCCTGGAGAGTGAAGCCGCCGTTTAGCCGATAGTCCCCTTTCTCCTGAAATGCAATTCCAGCATAACCGATCATAAGACTCCCGACCGGAGCATACGAACACGGTCTCTCCCGATCAGCAATCCATCCGAAATCCTTCCACAGCTAGAAATAAACGAAAACGCTGTCCCAATAGTCAATCCCTCCACAAACGAGACAAAGCTCCGTTTTGAAGGTCAAGCAGAATGTGTTTAATGGGGGCTACCTGCCCAGTATTTATGCAGGTCTCCACCAGGTAGACACTCCCCTAGGGGACCTGGTGGAAGACTGTAAAATATATTAAGCAGTAGCCAATCGCAGTGGCTATAACACAAGCCCTCCCCATTTTACCCATAATACATCTCTGCCTATCCCGGAGATAATTAGGGAGAAACCTAATTAACTCCGAGGATAGGAACCATCGCCATTTTAAACACAACACACAAAATGCAATAAAATACATAAAATCCGAAGTACCGAAGATATAGTGTTCGTGCAACGTATCCCCAGATAGCCTAAATCTGAGGGCATATTCCTGCCGAATAGCGCTCAGATCCGAAGTACACAGTCCAATCGCCATGGAGTCAAAGTCTCTCATAAGTCTTTCGGTGTACGAATGACTCCATGGGACGGCTATCTGGGTAAGTTCATACGGATGAAGAAAACCCCCGAACGGGACAGTGTTCGTATGCCTCCAAGGGAATAGAAGGGGAGACGGCCGTCTCCAGCGGTGTTCGGTAGATAAAGAGTCCGTTTTAGATCCATGGGTTTTGCACCGAACACCGCTGATTCGCCTCGTGTCCAAAATGGCCGCCGCCTCGTGGTCGGCATACGAACGACGACCACCCGTACGATGGAATGGAGAGGTGTTTGCGGTGAACCACAGCGTTCTAATTTGTGGTCAAGGTGTTAATGAGCCGCACACTCCTCTCCTGGGTGGCCGATGTTCGGTAGTTTTACTCGGTACTTTAGGAAACGAAAAACCAACAGCGTACGGACAGGAAATCCACGAATCCAATGGAAACAGATGAACCCGCAATACAGGTCTAGGTAGCAGGGTTCGTCACAGGGACACTCCAGGCTCCCACACACGTTAGGTGCACTGTGTAGGTTAGGTTACAGTTAGTTATACTGGGCGGGTTTATATTATTAAAGGGACACTCCAGGCTCCCACACACGGTAGATGCACTGTGTAGGTTAGGTTACAGTTAGTTATACTGGGTGGGTTTATATTATTAAAGGGACACTCCAGGCTCCCACACACGTTAGGTGCACTGTGTAGGTTAGGTTACAGTTAGTTATACTGGGTGGGTTTATATTATTAAAGTGGCACTCCAGGCTCCCACACACGTTAGGTGCACTGTGTAGGTTAGGTTACAGGTAGTTATACTGGGTGGGTTTATATTAATAAAGGGACACTCCAGGCTCCCACACACATTAGATGCACTGTGTAGGTTAGGTTACAGTTAGTTATACTGGGTGGGTTTATATTATTAAAGGGACACTCCAGGATCCCACACACGTTAGATGCACTGTGTAGGTTAGGTTACAGTTAGTTATACTGGGTGGGTTTATATTATTAAAGTGGCACTCCAGGCTCCCACACACATTAGATGCACTGTGTAGGTTAGGTTACAGTTAGTTATACTGGGTGGGTTTATATTATTAAAGGGACACTCCAGGATCCCACACACGTTAGATGCACTGTGTAGGTTAGGTTACAGTTAGTTATACTGGGTGGGTTTATATTATTAAAGGGACACTCCAGGCTCCCACACACGTTAGGTGCACTGTGTAGGTTAGGTTACAGTTAGTTATACTGGGTGGGTTTATATTATTAAAGGGACACTCCAGGCTCCCACACACGTTAGGTGCACTGTGTAGGTTAGGTTACAGTTATACTGGGTGGGTTTATATTATTAAAGGGACACTCCAGGCTCCCACACACGTTAGGTGCACTGTGTAGGTTAGGTTACAGTTAGTTATACTGGGTGGGTTTATATTATTAAAGGGACACTCCAGGCTCCCACACACGTTAGGTGCACTGTGTAGGTTAGGTTACAGTTAGTTATACTGGGTGGGTTTATATTATTAAAGGGACACTCCAGGCTCCCACACACGTTAGATGCACTGTGTAGGTTAGGTTACAGTTAGTTATACTGGGTGGGTTTATATTATTAAAGGGACACTCCAGGCTCCCACACACGTTAGGTGCACTGTGTAGGTTAGGTTACATTTAGATATACTGGGTGGGTTTATATTATTAAAGGGACACTCCAGGCTCCCACACACGTTAGGTGCACTGTGTAGGTTAGGTTACAGTTAGTTATACTGGGTGGGTTTATATTATTAAAGGGACACTCCAGGCTCCCACACACGTTAGGTGCACTGTGTAGGTTAGGTTACAGTTAGTTATACTGGGTGGGTTTATATTATTAAAGGGACACTCCAGGCTCCCACACACGTTAGGTGCACTGTGTAGGTTAGGTTACATTTAGATATACTGGGTTATACCCCATTACAGTACTGATACTGGTTTACTTGATAGTGGTAAGTGGCTTTTTATATATATTGTTGTATTTCCACTACCAGTTTTCTGAGCATCCAGTTTTTCTGTACCAGTTTTTAATATTCTTTTGGATTCTGAATCAATATATATATTTTAATATATGTTTGACGTCCTGTATTCAACTCTACCGACGGATCCTGTAGTCAGTAATTGGCACTCTTATGCCTTTTTTTACAGAGCCTGGCATGGCTCTGGAATATGTGAGTTATAGTCTAACTTATTAGTTTGGTTCTATTTCTGTTATACAGATTACACTATGTGGTTGTTTTCTATATTTGTTTTCTAGAAACTCCTGTGATTCTTTGTTTTTACACATTTGTATATATACTGTTTGTATGTTCACATAATTCAGTCTTTACTCCTTGCACTAGAGGCTTAAAGTTACATTTTCTTACATGCTGGGTGCAGGATCCAGGTCATCCATATGCAGAAATTGCAAGTGATGATCCGCACTCACAGTCTCCTTTTAAAATATAACCTTTATTTTTCAAATCAAAGATAAAAAGTAGATGCCAATAGTCAACGTTTCAGTCCCCGATTGGGACTTACCTCAGGACAGCATAAAAAACTGTGTGTCCAACTCATCTGGTTACAAATACTTGTCTGTTAGTCCACCCATTGTATAGCGCTAAAGAACTCGTTGGTGCTTTATAAGTAATAATAATAATAATAATAACACCCATCATTCGGACGCTATGTAGCAGGTCAAGAACCTTTCGAGTGTTGTCAGTCCCTTGTCTCTATGTTATAAAACCGACTTGATCATCGTGGATCAAGGAGTGAGATTATTATTTATAGTGTTTTTCTGTTTGTTTGTTTTTTAGAGGAGTGAGGGGTGAATGTAGGAGACACAGAGGTAGAAAGGTGGGGTTGGGGAGTGCTGAAGAATGAGGAGGGAGGAGGGGATAAAGAGATAGAGTGGGGGAGGGAGGGAAGTGAAGAGGTACTGAAGTAAGTGTAGTAATGGGATACAGAATAAGGTAGAGAGGTGCTGACCTTGAAGAATATAGAAGGCATGGCAGGGGTATGTGTATGTAACTAACAATAGATTAAGATTCTCTCACACTCCCATCCCACAGTGAATAAAAAACATAGATTACAGTAACAGCATAGGACCTGTGGCCAAGGCAAGTTATGGATATCCAGAGAGATTGCAGGAGGCCATGTTTAAGAGGTGGAACGGTTACTGGCACTGGCCAAGGCTGCAAGAGTGGTGATGCAAGTGTCTGGGTTCCCTAGGGTAAGTCCTGCTGGGAAGTCCTGGAGTAGCAGATGAGCAGTAATGCCATGTAGTAGTTCATGAAGTAGCTCGCAAAGTCAAGTCAGAAGAGGTAGGGTTGTTACTGAACTGTCAGGATGCCAGCATGCATGATTTCAGGAGCTGGCCTATGTCTGGGTGAGCTGATGTAGTTGTTCAAGAAGTGTTCCCTTCCTTGTTCCTGCTTCTATGTGGAAATCTGAAAAAATATCCTCTGTGTCTCACACGTTGCACCTTGAGTGATCATTTGGCCTGGAGGTAGATAGAGTTTGAATTGGATACGTGCAACATTTCTTGGTTTTTGATTGCCAGGGTTGTCTCTGTGGAAGCCGTTGGGTGGAGTGGGGTTGTTGTGGAAAGTACCAATCCTCTACATGTACCTCTTGCAGGTTCAATGCTTGCAGGAATGACCGTACATCTTGTTTAGACAATTAAAGGTTGAATTCACTGAGAGTTGCGTGTAGGTCCTCCTTGGCCTCTTCAGATGCACAAATTATTTCCCTGTCCCCTTCTGTCAAGATCATCTAGGGATCTTTCATAAGCTGAGAGTTAGGTACTCTGTGCTTCAATTGCTGACTGTAAATTTTGAACTTGAGTGTATATCCTCCTCCAGGGTACTCAGTCAGTCACAGATATGGCAGATGTTGGTGCCCAGGGTCTCAAATTATTTGCAGAGGATTTCTCCAGTTTGGTAAGCATTGAGGAGATATCCTGTCAAGATGGGAGGTTTCTCAATATCTCTCTGAGGTCTGTATCAAGGAAATTTAAAGAACCCTCAGAGCCTGCAGGGCTTGGTGGTGGAGAGCTGTCTCCATGTAGAGCTGGCGCCATCGTTGTTGCCTCGTGGTCTGCCTGATGATCAGGCAAGTAACAAAAATATTTAGAGACCAGGCCGTATTTACCAATCTGGGTTTTCTCTGTGGTCTGCTGAGTGAATTGCACTCTTTTCGGATTATTCATTTCCAGTTTTTCTCCCTTTGTGTCAGGAAATTGCCTTGAAGCCGGTGAAGCTGATCAACAGTGCACCCATTCAGCCCCACGGTTAGCTACGCCCCAAAGAGGGACTACTTTGTCTCAGCATTTTTTTCTTGTCTGAAACTTCTTGACACTGGGCAGAACTACTGGCTCTGTCTTTGGAGAATCCTGCTGTTTTGCCGTATCCTCCATTGACCTCAATGCTGTAACATCAGCTTCTAGTGCTGAAGCGCCTGGAGTATAAGAGGACCCACCTTCTGCAAAGTCCCCAGACAGTGACAGTTCCACTTTAATAATACTACGACAGATGCTAAATTAGCTAAAAAAAAATTGGGTCTTTATTGGCATTCTAACTTTATATTTTAACTTTTTAGTCTTGTTAACAGCAGAACAATTAAAACATTTACACACAAGGTACATGAATTTCATTAACCCAGTACAATGGGTGCAGGTGAATTTCATTAACATAATAAATTATATTATTCATTGATATCTCATGAATTTCATGGAGAAACATGTGATGATATCTCAGGTATTCCAGGCGTATCCTACAGATCCCGACAGGTGGCAACACAAAATTCTCTGCCACAATACACCTTTCTCATCCTCATCTCTCTTTCTTTCAGACAATTTTCCTTAACTCTACAACTTGCTGTCCTCAGTCTAAAATACTCAAGGCCATTTGTACAGCCAGAACAGCAGGAAATTGAAGATTATGCTAGCTTTAGTGTACAGATAATCTTAATTTTAATAATGACAGGAGGCGAGTATTTTGCATAATCTTTCTTTACTATCTCCATAGCAGCAAAGAAAAGAGTGATAAAACTTTTAACCAATCACAATGTAGAATAGGGTATAAGAGGTGTGACATATGACATAATTTCCTCTTTAAAATTGCGACATCACAAGGTCATAAATGCAGAAAAATAACAGAACAACTGAAAAAGTCCATAGAACAAGAAATTGGAAACTAATCAGAATAAATTGAACAGGAACAGGTAGAATGCAGACGAAGGCATCCCGTTTTCAAACGATGGTCTCCCAAGACCTGATGATAAGGTCCATGATGCGATGATGACGATATCTTGTATGGAGACTTTAATGATTCCGTGTGGCTTCTGATTAAGCAGAAACGAGAGTATAAGGTGTGTTAGAGTCCAGAAATGATTGTTTAAAACAATGAATGTCTGTCCCTTAATTTAACTTAATATCGTCTAGTAAAATGATAATAATAAACTAAACGTCCTCCCGACTAATGGTGTAAAATAAATATCCCACCCATAAGGCGTATAGATCTTCAAATGAATGTAAATAAGGCATTTAAACAAGTGCTACTAAGTTAGGTATTTATACAACAATATGAGAGAGCCCAGTAGTGTCATGCTTATAAGTAGCACCTCCTTGTTCCTGGTGCCCATGAATCCCATAGCAGGTCCTTAGTTTCCTGCGATAATTCCTCGGTTCTCCAGGAGCCCCGGAAAGAGTCCAGGCCACAAGGGGCAAGCGTTCCTGCGGGATTAGTGGGTGATGTAGGCCCAATGGGTTCCTGAGGATGGTTGGGGCATCTGGTAGGAGGAGGGGATCTTTGATTGAAAGTTCCAGAAGGTCTGGGTACCATGGCTGGCTCTGCCAGAGCGGCGTGATGAGAATTATTCTCACTCCCTGTAGACGGATCCGGTGAAGGACCCTCGTTACCATTGCGAAAGGTGGGAATGCGTAAGCACCGTCCCGTGGCCATTGTTGGAGGAAAGCGTCCCCTGCGAGGCTCTCCGGGTCTGGGAGCCAGCTGAAGTAAGCCTCTGTCTGTCGATTGTTGCGGGACGCGAATAGGTCTATGGATAGAGGACCCCTCTGTATATCCAGTAGTGCGAAAATATGAGGGTCTAGTTGCCAATCGCTGGCATCCCGCCAGTGGCGTGAATACCAATCCGCCGTCGTATTGGAGTCTCCTGGTAAGTGCTCTGCCAGCAAGGTGATGTTGCGTGGTAGGCAGTAATCAAAGATCTCTTTCGTGAGATCCGCCAGTGTTTGAGAACGAGTGCCTCCAAGGTGGTTGATGTATCTTACCGCTGAGACGTTGTCCATGCGGAGTAGGATGCGGCAGTTGGATCGGTCCTTTGCCAGGCTGCGAATGGCGAATGACCCAGCCAAGAGTTCCAGGCAATTTATGTGCATCGAGAGCTCTTCGGAAGTCCAGATTCCTCATGTGGACGTGGTTCCGTCTGTTGCTCCCCAGCCTGAACAACTGGCATCTGATTCCAGCACGAAGTCTGGCTGGTTCCCGAATATGGCCCTGCCATTCCAAGCCTGCATGTAGTTCAGTCACCAGTGTAGCTCCTCCCGAACTTCGGCCGACATTGGAACCGGTTGGTCGTATGTCGGTTGTCTGCGAAGGAAACTTGCCTTGAGGCGTTGCATGGCCCTGTAGTGCAGGGGTCCGGGGAAAATGGCCTGGATGGATGTGGAGAGAAGGCCTATGATCCGTGTCAGTAATCGTAGGGGTATGGTTGTCCGACGAAGGACTTTCCGGATCTCCCTTCGGATTGCCGTAATTTTGGGAGCCGGGAGGTGGAGAGTGCATGATGTGGAGTCTATTACGAATCCGAGGAATTGAACTGATTGAGCCGGGGTCATTGCGGATTTGGGGCGGTTGACGACAAAACCTAGAGACTCCAAAAGGTGTAGTGTGTTGTAACGGACCGTTTCAGCATAGAAGGGGAAAAATCGGTTTAGGCGATAATCCCCTTTTCCCAGAAAGGCACAGCTCCTGCAGAACATCAAAACTCACGAACTGGATATAGATGAATAAGGTAGCACTCCAGCTGGAACCTCACGAATAGCTGCTAGCAGATGAATAGGAAAAGCAGACATCAGCTTACACTCCTTAGCAATCAATCTCCAACAGCATACAGTGAATCCCCCCAAGAATGAGACAAGGCTCCGTGTTGAGGGTCAAGCAGTGGTCTGAGGTGCTGAGCACCCAGCCTGGTTTTTATTACATGAGTACACATACAGGCCACACCCAGGGGGAGGCATAAAATAACCAATCACATACATGGTTCAGCCCACACATCCCCTCCCCTCAGATAACATTAAACCCAATTATCCGGTACACTTTTCCAGCCAAGTTCTGGATGTACCCCAAAAACAGGGGGTACACCTTTAAATCCAGCATCGCTGGGTAGCCCTTATTCAGGGGGGAACATATCCAAAATTCAAGTCATTCGGATGAACAGTTCGGCAGATATGGGTTTCCAAAGGTTTGACCGACCGCATGGGTAAAGTATCCGAAAACAGTTCCATGCATTTTGGCCCTGCGGTCGGTCACAAACAAGGGAATGAAAACAGACGAATTGCCTGTGTTATAGAGCCTGGAGAGGGTTTGAATGAATTCCCTTGTTTGTGGGGTTCTTTCTACCGAACGGCGGGTCATTCGGTAGTTTCCATACGAATTTCTGGAAGTATGGAGGTCTCAGCGGTGTTTGCCTAGTCAAGTGTCCGATTTTAGTTCCAGACACTCGACGGCAAAACACCGCTGTTCGGTAGTTTAAGATGGCCGCCGCCACGTGTTTGTTTCCCGAATGGCGGCCACCCAGAGGACAAAGAAGACATTACACTGATTGCCAATTACCCGTTTGCAACATTGTTGCAAACTGTAATTGGAGGCACACTTCTTCCTGGGTGGTCTGGTTCGGTAGTTTCACTCAATATAATGAATGGAGTGATTCTACCGAACAATCAACTGAATGCTGCATACATATCACCCAGGTTAAACTTAACACATGAATACATATACAATATTACAGGCAGTACACTAGAATATGCTTCACAGTCTTAAAGGGACAGTAGTCCCAAAAGTCCCAATCTGTTCATAGATGATTTTAAAGGGCCAGTAGCAGCCATATACATTATTACATGCCCAAATATAGTTTTTATAGAGCAATATGTCCAGGGGCCGTAGTCCAAAGGCAGCAGGCGGGCAACCAGGCTCCTCCAATACAATGTGGCGAGATTGGTTTCGTCACATGTGTGATTCGTGTGTCTCCGCAGAGTCTCTGCATCCTCGTCGAAGACCAAGATGTCGTCGAGGTAGATGATGCATCTTATGCCTTGGGTTCTGAGCTTCGCCACCACCGGCTTCATAATCTTGGTGAAGCACCACGGGGCTGAACTGAGGCCAAACAGGAGGCAGGTGAACTGCCAGGGGGTCCCGTGCCAGAAGAAACGGAGGTAGGGACGGCTGCTTCTGTGTACCGGAATGGTAAGGTATGCGTCTTTGAGGTCCAGACGAGTGAACCAGTCGTCGCGTCGAAGTAAGTCCCGGAGAAGATGGATACCTTCCATTTTGAAATGTCACCACGTGAGAATTGAGCTCCCTGAGATTGATAATGGGGCGAAATTCGCCGGTTTTCTTCCTGACCAGGAAGATATTGCTGTAGAAACCGGTGGCATCCGGAGCTGGTTGGATGGCACCCTTGGAGCGAAGTTCTCGGAGTTCCGCGTCTATGAGGCGGGCGTCTGCCCGTGTAGTCTGGATCGGACGTGGAGGGGCCAGCTGGAGTGGGGTCGAGTCGAACTCTATTCGATAGCCCTGCACCGTTTGGATTATCCACGCGTCTGAAGATAGTTCTGTCGAGTTCTGGAAAAAAAGAGAAACACGACCTGCGATATGACAGGAGGTTAGAGGCAGAGTAAGACTCCGACTTACCGTTGGAGAATCTTGCCCGTGAGCGTCCTAAGCTGCCTCGGCCGCGATCAGATCCCCTGAATTGGTGGAATCTATGTCGGATAGATGAGTCTGGGTAGAACGGTTGAGTCCTTGTTGTACGGGGGCCGGATGGCCAAAACCGGCTGGCGGCACGGCCCCTCTGCCGTCCAGCCCTTCCAAAAACACCACGGGTGTGAGAACCGCGGAAGACTTTCCGCATTGAAGTTTGTGCCTTATTAAGGGACGTGAATATATTGACCCTTTTATTTAATTCCTTAAGGAAGGCCTCTCCAAATAATTTACCCCGTGCCAAGGGTCCTAATTCTTTGTCCCCCAGTTCGACCAGTTTTTCGTCGATACGGTAAAGTGCTGCTCGGCGCCTCTCCGAAGAGAGGGCTACGTTGGTGTTCCCCAGGAAACAGAAGCACCTTTGTGCCCATTCCCGGGTATCTCGTGCCCATTCACGCACCGTATCTGGGGTAAAAGTGTCAACCCTTTCATAGGCGTCATCCGCCATATCCATGATTCTAGCTAGTGGCCCAATGGCGTCTAGCAGTTTGTCTTGCGCTCCTTTAAAACCGTGCTCTATGCCCTTGCGCGGGTCCCGACCCCCTCGGGACATGAATGTAGTCATGAGCGGGTCAAACTCGGGGGTGTGCGTCACTTTATCTGGCAGGCTAGGCCGAGGGCATTCGGATCTCATCCGGTTCCTCACTTCTTTGTCCAGAGATTTCCTGAGCCAGAAGTGCATAAACCTTGCCAAATGCTCGGGTGGTGACCATTCTTCCAAATGGGGATGCCGGATGTTTCTTGGGTCAAACATTTGGAGGCCCGAATTGTCAAGGAAAATCTCCGTGCCCTCCTGTGGGTTATCCATGGATGTCGCCATGGAGTCTTGGGGCTCACCCAGACCCTGTTCCCTTATGAAGTAAGGGTCAGAGTTGGCCGCGGAATCCCTGTCGGAGTCCTCCTGGTCGGAGGCTGCCACCTGCCATTCATCCAGCACAGCTAGTGCATGAGTGGGTTCTACATCTTCCTCACCTGCGGAAAGTTGTGTGAGGTCGTGGGTAGCACAAACCATGGCTTTTCTGTGATCAGCAGGGGCTTTCCCTTTAGAATTTCGTGGAGTGACGTTGCCCTTCCAATGGCGTTTAGGCCGTTGGGAGCGTTCTCTGGAGGAGTGGGAGTCTTCGGAGTGCGCTTTATAATGAACCCATTTAGAGATGGGCCTGGGGACTTCAGAGTCTGTTGGGAGCGACTTGGAAGCGGCCTGTTCCATAGCTGCAGCCACAGCTGCTGTTATCATGGCCTGGAGGTCTGAGGTTTGCGATTCCTCCATGATATGGAATAAGTATTCGGGGCTCACCCGATAAATTGCGCGAGGGCACTTAGGCACAATTAGTGGAGAGGCCTGGGGACCGGGGTGGTATGGTATAAGGACTGAATAACCTGAGGCTAGAGAGCGGTAGGTCGTAGTAAGATGGAGAGGGCTGTTTCACTGGGGCTCACCCAGGTAATTGGAATCCTGCATGAACAGGTCCGTTTAGCAGCATAAAATGGGGGCTCACCCCAGCCAGAATAAGGTACAGACCAACTGGCTAAAACCAACCCCATGTGCAAGGCACTAACCTGACTTGGTCCCACTGAGTGAAAAAAGGGTACAAGGATTTCCAATTGCTTGCAGTGGATTAGCTGCAGCAGAAAAAACAGGCAGTGTCTATCTCTTTAAGATGGCCGCCGGACTGACAGCCTTAGTATGGGAAGGATAGTACCTACCCCAGTTTGGGCGGCAAAACTGGATGCTTGCCATTCGTATAATTAATCTGCCGAACGTGTGTATAGTAAAATGGTCGCGAACGCCTTAAAAAGGCGATCACGTCAAACTGCTGAACGAGAAGCATTCGGTAGAAAAGAACCGAATAGTCAATGTGCGGTCGCACAGAAAAAGACCGCGGGCATTCGCGTCAAAATGGCGAATGCGCAAAACTACCGAATAAATGCGTTCGGTAGAGAACAACCGAAACGGTTGTGCGCGAGCGCACAGAAAAAAACGTTGACAGAAAACAGAGATATGGAGGGAAAGTACAGACGGCCGGGGAGCCGTGAAAGACACCTAGGGAGCCAGGCATGGTCCCAGGGTATACAGATAGGGTAAGAGAAGTACTAGGGTAAATATATAAAGACACAGTGATAGAACTAAATCTAGGATAGAGAATAAGTATATGCTGAATATTGAGAACACAAAATTTTGTACTTAACTTGTGATGGAGCAGCAAGGAAAGAGGAAATGATGTCATATGTCACACCTCTTATACCCTATTCTACATTGTGATTGGTTAAACGTTTGTCACTCTTTTCTTTGCTGCTATGGAGATAGTAAAGAAAGATTATGCAAAATATTATATAACAATACATATACACGCTGCGTCAAGTATATTGTGTTAAAATACTTCTCTTTCTGTTATATATTATATAACAATACATATACACGCTGCGTAAAGTATATCGCATTAAAATACTTCTCTTTCTGTTATATATTATATAACAATACATATACACGCTGCGTAAAGTATATCGTATTAAAATACTTCTCTTTCTGTTATATATTATATAACAATACATATACACGCTGCGTAAAGTATATCGTATTAAAATACTTCTCTTTCTGTTATATATTATATAACAATACATATACACGCTGCGTAAAGTATATTGTGTTAAAATACTTCTCTTTCTGTTATATATTATATAACAATACATATACACACTGCGTAAAGTATATCGTATTAAAATACTTATTTCTGTTATATATTATATAACAATACATATACACGCTGCGTAAAGTATATCGTATTAGAATACTTCTCTTTCTGTTATATATTGTGACAGATCCATCTGTGTAGACTTATATTGCTGGTTCGTCTGTTTGCCTTAATTTCGCTGGATTTCTTGTCCGTATGCCCCTGTTCGTATGATGCTGGAATACCGATTGAAACTACCAAACAAACGGCCACCCAGGAGAGGAGTGTGCTGCTGGTTAACCTCCTGGCCCCAATTAGAACGTTGTGGTTAACCGCAGACACCTCTCCATTCCATTCGTACGGGTGGTCGTCGTTCGTATGCCGACCACGAGGCCGCGGCCATTTTGGGACACGAGGAGAATCAGCGGTGTTCGGTGCAAAACCTATGGAACTAAAAACTGACACTTTATCTACCGAACACCGCTGGAAGTCGCCGCCCGCCTTCTATTTCGTCGAGGCGTACGAACACCGGTCAGTTCGGGAGTTTCTAACCTTTGTATGGACTTTACCCAGATAGCCGTCCCATGGAGTCATTCGTATACCGAAGGACTTGTGAAAGACTTTGACTCCATGGCGATTGAACTAGGTACATCGGATCTGAGCGCTATTCGGTAAAAATATGCACTCAGATCCAGGCTATCTGGGGATACGTTACATGAACCATATTCATTCGGTATTTCTTCAGTTATGTATTTTACTGTATTTTTCTTATTGTATTTTAAAATGGCGATTGTCTCTATCCTGGGAGATAATTAGATTTCTTCCTAATTATCTCCGGGATAGAGAAGAAGAATTTATGGGTAAGATGGGAAGGGCTTATGTTGAAGCCACTGCGATTGGCTACTGTCCAATATGTCTTACAGGCTTCCAAAAGGTCCCCTAGGGGAGTGTCCACTTTGTGGAGACCCGCATAAATACCGGGCAGGTAGCCCCCCATTAAACTCATTTCTGTTTGACCTTCAAGACGGAGCTTGGTCTGGTTTGTGGAGGGATTTATTATTGGGACAGTACTTTCGTTATTTCTAGCTGTGGAAGGAGTTCGACTGAATTGCTGATCGGGAGTTGCCGCGTTTGTATGCTCCGTTCGGGAGTTTGACGATCGGCTGGATTAAATCTGCATTTCTGGAGAAGGGAATTATTTACTAAACGGCGGCTTCATCTACCTGGCGGTGAGTGTCGTAACATATATTATATAACTATACATATACACGCTGCGTAAAGTATATCGTGTTAAAATACTTCTCTTTCTGTTATATATTATATAACAATACATATACACGCTGCGTAAAGTATATCGTATTAAAATACTTCTCTTTCTGTTATATATTATATAACAATACATGTACACGCTGCGTGAAGTATATCGTGTTAAAATACTTCTCTTTCTGTTATATATTATATAACAATACATGTACACGCTGCGTAAAGTATATTGTGTTAAAATACTTCTCTTTCTGTTATATATTATATAACAATACATATACACGCTACGTAAAGTATATCGTATTAACATACTTCTCTTTCTGTTATATATTATATAACAATACATATACACACTGCGTAAAGTATATCGTATTAACATACTTCTCTTTCTGTTATATATTATATAACAATACATATACACGCTGCATAAAGTATATCGTATTAAAATACTTCTCTTTCTGTTATATATTATATAACAATACATATACACGCTGCGTAAAGTATATCGTATTAAAATACTTCTCTTTCTGTTATATATTATATAACAATACATATACATGCTACGTAAAGTATATCGTATTAACATACTTCTCTTTCTGTTATATATTATATAACAATACATATACACGCTGCGTAAAGTATATCGTATTAAAATACTTCTCTTTTTGTTATATATTATATAACAATACATATACATGCTACGTAAAGTATATCGTATTAACATACTTCTCTTTCTGTTATATATTATAAAACAATACATATACACACTGCGTAAAGTATATCGTATAAAAATACTTCTCTTTCTGTTATATATTATATAACAATACATATACACACTGCGTAAAGTATATCGTATTAAAATACTTCTCTTTCTGTTATATATTATATAACAATACATATACATGCTACGTAAAGTATATCGTATTAACATACTTCTCTTTCTGTTATATATTATATAACAATACATATACATGCTACGTAAAGTATATCGTATTAAAATACTTCTCTTTCTGTTATATATTATATAACAATACATATACACGCTGCGTAAAGTATATCGTATTAAAATACTTCTCTTTCTGTTATATATTATATAACAATACATATACACGCTGCGTAAAGTATATCGTATTAACATACTTCTCTTTCTGTTATATATTATATAACAATACATATACACGCTACGTAAAGTATATCGTATTAAAATACTTCTCTTTCTGTTATATATTATATAACAATACATATACATGCTACGTAAAGTATATCGTATTAACATACTTCTCTTTCTGTTATATATTATATAACAATACATATACATGCTACGTAAAGTATATCGTATTAACATACTTCTCTTTCTGTTATATATTATATAACAATACATATACATGCTACGTAAAGTATATCGTATTAACATACTTCTCTTTCTGTTATATATTATATAACAATACATATACACGCTGCGTAAAGTATATCGTATTAAAATACTTCTCTTTCTGTTATATATTATATAACAATACATATACACGCTGCGTAAAGTATATCGTATTAACATACTTCTCTTTCTGTTATATATTATATAACAATACATATACACGCTGCGTAAAGTATATCGTGTTAAAATACTTCTCTTTCTGTTATATATTATATAACAATACATATACACGCTGCGTAAAGTATATCGCATTAAAATACTTCTATTTCTGTTATATATTATATAACAATACATATACACGCTACGTAAAGTATATCGGATTAAAATACTTCTCTTTCTGTTATATATTATATAACAATACATATACACACTGCGTAAAGTATATCGTATTAACATACTTCTCTTTCTGTTATATATTATATAACAATACATATACATGCTACGTAAAGTATATCGTATTAACATACTTCTCTTTCTGTTATATATTATATAACAATACATATACATGCTACGTAAAGTATATCGTATTAACATACTTCTCTTTCTGTTATATATTATATAACAATACATATACACGCTGCGTAAAGTATATCGTATTAAAATACTTCTCTTTCTGTTATATATTATATAACAATACATATACACGCTGCGTAAAGTATATCGTATTAAAATACTTCTCTTTCTGTTATATATTATATAACAATACATATACACGCTGCGTAAAGTATATCGTATTAAAATACTTCTCTTTCTGTTATATATTATATAACAATACATATACACACTGCGTAAAGTATATCGTATTAGAATACTTCTCTTTCTGTTATATATTATATAACAATACATATACACGCTGCGTAAAGTAGATCGTATTAAAATACTTCTCTTTCTGTTATATATTATATAACAATACATATACACGCTGCGTAAAGTATATCGTGTTAAAATACTTCTCTTTCTGTTATATATTATATAACAATACATATACACGCTGCGTAAAGTATATCGTATTAAAATACTTCTCTTTCTGTTATATATTATATAACAATACATATACACGCTGCGTAAAGTATATCGTATTAAAATACTTCTCTTTCTGTTATATATTATATAACAATACATATACACGCTGCGTAAAGTATATCGTGTTAAAATACTTCTCTTTCTGTTATATATTATATAACAATACATATACACGCTGCGTAAAGTATATTGTATTAGAATACTTCTCTTTCTGTTATATATTATATAACAATACAAATACACGCTGCGTAAAGTATATCGTATTAGAATACTTCTCTTTCTGTTATATATTATATAACAATACATATACACGCTGCGTAAAGTATATCGGATTAAAATACTTCTCTTTCTGTTATATATTATATAACAATACATATACACGCTGCGTAAAGTATATCGTGTTAAAATACTTCTCTTTCTGTTATATATTATATAACAATACATATACACGCTGCGTAAAGTATATCGCATTAAAATACTTCTCTTTCTGTTATATATTATATAACAATACATATACTCGCTGCGTAAAGTATATCGTGTTAAAATACTTCTCTTTCTGTTATATATTATATAACAATACATATACACGCTGCGTAAAGTATATCGTATTAAAATACTTCTCTTTCTGTTATATATTATATAACAATACATATACACGCTGCGTAAAGTATATCGTATTAAAATACTTCTCTTTCTGTCATATATTATATAACAATACATATACACGCTGCGTAAAGTATATCGTATTAACATACTTCTCTTTCTGTTATATATTATATAACAATACATATACACGCTGCGTAAAGTATATTGTGTTAAAATACTTCTCTTTCTGTTATATATTATATAACAATACATATACACGCTGCGTAAAGTATATCGTATTAGAATACTTCTCTTTCTGTTATATATTATATAACAATACATATACACGCTGCGTAAAGTATATCGTATTAAAATACTTCTCTTTCTGTTATATATTATATAACAATACATATACACACTGCGTAAAGTTTATCGTATTAAAACACTTCTCTTTCTGTTATATATTATATAACAATACATATACACACTGCGTAAAGTATATCGTGTTAAAATACTTCTCTTTCTGTTATATATTATATAACAATACATATACACGCTGCGTAAAGTATATCGTGTTAAAATACTTCTCTTTCTGTTATATATTATATAACAATACATATACACGCTACGTAAAGTATATCGTATTAAAATACTTCTCTTTCTGTTATATATTATATAACAATACATATACACACTGCGTAAAGTATATCGTATTAGAATACTTCTCTTTCTGTTATATATTATATAACAATACATATACACACTGCGTAAAGTATATTGTATTAGAATACTTCTCTTTCTGTTATATATTATATAACAATACATATACACGCTGCGTAAAGTATATCGTGTTAAAATACTTCTCTTTCTGTTATATATTATATAACAATACATATACACGCTGCGTAAAGTATATCGTATTAACATACTTCTCTTTCTGTTATATATTATATAACAATACATATACACGCTGCGTAAAGTATATCGTATTAAAATACTTCTCTTTCTGTTATATATTATATAACAATACATATACACGCTTTGTAAAGTATATCGTATTAAAATACTTCTCTTTCTGTTATATATTATATAACAATACATATACACGCTGCGTAAAGTATATCGTGTTAAAATACTTCTCTTTCTGTTATATATTATATAACAATACATATACACGCTGCGTAAAGTATATCGTATTAGAATACTTCTCTTTCTGTTATATATTATATAACAATACAAATACACGCTGCGTAAAGTATATCGTATTAGAATATTTCTCTTTCTGTTATATATTATATAACAATACATATACACGCTGCGTAAAGTATATCGGATTAAAATACTTCTCTTTCTGTTATATATTATATAACAATACATATACACGCTGCGTAAAGTATATCGGATTAAAATACTTCTCTTTCTGTTATATATTATATAACAATACATATACACGCTGCGTAAAGTATATCGTGTTAAAATACTTCTCTTTCTGTTATATATTATATAACAATACATATACACGCTGCGTAAAGTATATCGCATTAAAATACTTCTCTTTCTGTTATATATTATATAACAATACATATACACGCTGCGTAAAGTATATCGTGTTAAAATACTTCTCTTTCTGTTATATATTATATAACAATACATATACACGCTGCGTAAAGTATATCGGATTAAAATACTTCTCTTTCTGTTATATATTATATAACAATACATATACACGCTGCGTAAAGTATATCGGATTAAAATACTTCTCTTTCTGTTATATATTATATAACAATACATATACACGCTGCGTAAAGTATATCGTGTTAAAATACTTCTCTTTCTGTTATATATTATATAACAATACATATACACGCTGCGTAAAGTATATCGCATTAAAATACTTCTCTTTCTGTTATATATTATATAACAATACATATACACGCTGCGTAAAGTATATCGTGTTAAAATACTTCTCTTTCTGTTATATATTATATAACAATACATATACACGCTGCGTAAAGTATATCGTATTAAAATACTTCTCTTTCTGTTATATATTATATAACAATACATATACACGCTGCGTAAAGTATATCGTATTAGAATACTTCTCTTTCTGTTATATATTATATAACAATACATATACACGCTGCGTAAAGTATATCGCATTAAAATACTTCTCTTTCTGTTATATATTATATAACAATACATATACACACTGCGTAAAGTTTATCGTATTAAAATACTTCTCTTTCTGTTATATATTATATAACAATACATATACACGCTGCGTAAAGTATATCATGTTAAAATACTTCTCTTTCTGTTATATATTATATAACAATACATATACACGCTGCGTAAAGTATATCGTGTTAAAATACTTCTCTTTCTGTTATATATTATATAACAATACATATACACGCTACGTAAAGTATATCGTATTAAAATACTTCTCTTTCTGTTATATATTATATAACAATACATATACACACTGCGTAAAGTATATCGTGTTAAAATACTTCTCTTTCTGTTTTATATTATATAACAATACATATACACGCTTTGTAAAGTATATCGTATTAAAATACTTCTCTTTCTGTTATATATTATATAACAATACATATACACGCTGCGTAAAGTATATCGTGTTAAAATACTTCTCTTTCTGTTATATATTATATAACAATACATATACACGCTGCGTAAAGTATATCGTGTTAAAATACTTCTCTTTCTGTTATATATTATATAACAATACATATACACGCTGCGTAAAGTATATCGCATTAAAATACTTCTCTTTCTGTTATATATTATATAACAATACATATACACGCTGCGTAAAGTATATCGTGTTAAAATACTTCTCTTTCTGTTATATATTATATAACAATACATATACACGCTGCGTAAAGTATATCGTATTAAAATACTTCTCTTTCTGTTATATATTATATAACAATACATATACACGCTGCGTAAAGTATATCGTATTAAAATACTTCTCTTTCTGTTATATATTATATAACAATACATATACACGCTGCGTAAAGTATATCGTATTAACATACTTCTCTTTCTGTTATATATTATATAACAATACATATACACGCTGCGTAAAGTATATTGTGTTAAAATACTTCTCTTTCTGTTATATATTATATAACAATACATATACACGCTGCGTAAAGTATATCGTATTAGAATACTTCTCTTTCTGTTATATATTATATAACAATACATATACACGCTGCGTAAAGTATATCGTATTAAAATACTTCTCTTTCTGTTATATATTATATAACAATACATATACACACTGCGTAAAGTTTATCGTATTAAAATACTTCTCTTTCTGTTATATATTATATAACAATACATATACACGCTGCGTAAAGTATATCATGTTAAAATACTTCTCTTTCTGTTATATATTATATAACAATACATATACACGCTGCGTAAAGTATATCGTGTTAAAATACTTCTCTTTCTGTTATATATTATATAACAATACATATACACGCTACGTAAAGTATATCGTATTAAAATACTTCTCTTTCTGTTATATATTATATAACAATACATATACACACTGCGTAAAGTATATCGTATTAGAATACTTCTCTTTCTGTTATATATTATATAACAATACATATACACGCTTTGTAAAGTATATCGTATTAAAATACTTCTCTTTCTGTTATATATTATATAACAATACATATACACGCTGCGTAAAGTATATCGTGTTAAAATACTTCTCTTTCTGTTATATATTATATAACAATACATATACACGCTGCGTAAAGTATATCGTATTAGAATACTTCTCTTTCTGTTATATATTATATAACAATACATATACACGCTGCGTAAAGTATATCGGATTAAAATACTTCTCTTTCTGTTATATATTATATAACAATACATATACACGCTGCGTAAAGTATATTGTGTTAAAATACTTCTCTTTCTGTTATATATTATATAACAATACATATACACGCTGCGTAAAGTATATCGCATTAAAATACTTCTCTTTCTGTTATATATTATATAACAATACATATACACACTGCGTAAAGTTTATCGTATTAAAATACTTCTCTTTCTGTTATATATTATATAACAATACATATACACGCTGCGTAAAGTATATCATGTTAAAATACTTCTCTTTCTGTTATATATTATATAACAATACATATACACGCTGCGTAAAGTATATCGTGTTAAAATACTTCTCTTTCTGTTATATATTATATAACAATACATATACACGCTACGTAAAGTATATCGTATTAAAATACTTCTCTTTCTGTTATATATTATATAACAATACATATACACACTGCGTAAAGTATATCGTGTTAAAATACTTCTCTTTCTGTTTTATATTATATAACAATACATATACACGCTTTGTAAAGTATATCGTATTAAAATACTTCTCTTTCTGTTATATATTATATAACAATACATATACACGCTGCGTAAAGTATATCGTGTTAAAATACTTCTCTTTCTGTTATATATTATATAACAATACATATACACGCTGCGTAAAGTATATCGTGTTAAAATACTTCTCTTTCTGTTATATATTATATAACAATACATATACACGCTGCGTAAAGTATATCGCATTAAAATACTTCTCTTTCTGTTATATATTATATAACAATACATATACACGCTGCGTAAAGTATATCGTGTTAAAATACTTCTCTTTCTGTTATATATTATATAACAATACATATACACGCTGCGTAAAGTATATCGTATTAAAATACTTCTCTTTCTGTTATATATTATATAACAATACATATACACGCTGCGTAAAGTATATCGTATTAAAATACTTCTCTTTCTGTTATATATTATATAACAATACATATACACGCTGCGTAAAGTATATCGTATTAACATACTTCTCTTTCTGTTATATATTATATAACAATACATATACACGCTGCGTAAAGTATATTGTGTTAAAATACTTCTCTTTCTGTTATATATTATATAACAATACATATACACGCTGCGTAAAGTATATCGTATTAGAATACTTCTCTTTCTGTTATATATTATATAACAATACATATACACGCTGCGTAAAGTATATCGTATTAAAATACTTCTCTTTCTGTTATATATTATATAACAATACATATACACACTGCGTAAAGTTTATCGTATTAAAATACTTCTCTTTCTGTTATATATTATATAACAATACATATACACGCTGCGTAAAGTATATCATGTTAAAATACTTCTCTTTCTGTTATATATTATATAACAATACATATACACGCTGCGTAAAGTATATCGTGTTAAAATACTTCTCTTTCTGTTATATATTATATAACAATACATATACACGCTACGTAAAGTATATCGTATTAAAATACTTCTCTTTCTGTTATATATTATATAACAATACATATACACACTGCGTAAAGTATATCGTATTAGAATACTTCTCTTTCTGTTATATATTATATAACAATACATATACACGCTTTGTAAAGTATATCGTATTAAAATACTTCTCTTTCTGTTATATATTATATAACAATACATATACACGCTGCGTAAAGTATATCGTGTTAAAATACTTCTCTTTCTGTTATATATTATATAACAATACATATACACGCTGCGTAAAGTATATCGTATTAACATACTTCTCTTTCTGTTATATATTATATAACAATACATATACACGCTGCGTAAAGTATATCGTATTAGAATACTTCTCTTTCTGTTATATATTATATAACAATACATATACACGCTGCGTAAAGTATATCGGATTAAAATACTTCTCTTTCTGTTATATATTATATAACAATACATATACACGCTGCGTAAAGTATATTGTGTTAAAATACTTCTCTTTCTGTTATATATTATATAACAATACATATACACGCTGCGTAAAGTATATCGCATTAAAATACTTCTCTTTCTGTTATATATTATATAACAATACATATACACGCTGCGTAAAGTATATTGTGTTAAAATACTTCTCTTTCTG
Organism: Pelobates fuscus; assembly: GCF_036172605.1. Lineage (NCBI taxonomy): Eukaryota > Metazoa > Chordata > Amphibia > Anura > Pelobatidae > Pelobates > Pelobates fuscus. Next base: position 7,226,610 of record NC_086323.1, on the reverse strand, counting down.
TTATATATTATATAACAATACAAATACACGCTGCGTAAAGTATATCGTATTAGAATACTTCTCTTTCTGTTATATATTATATAACAATACATATACATGCTGCGTAAAGTATATCGCATTAAAATACTTCTCTTTCTGTTATATATTATATAACAATACATATACACGCTGCGTAAAGTATATTGTGTTAAAATACTTCTCTTTCTGTTATATATTATATAACAATACAAATACACGCTGCGTAAAGTATATCGTATTAGAATACTTCTCTTTCTGTTATATATTATATAACAATACATATACACGCTGCGTAAAGTATATTGTGTTAAAATACTTCTCTTTCTGTTATATATTATATAACAATACAAATACACGCTGCGTAAAGTATATCGTGTTAAAATACTTCTCTTTCTGTTATATATTATATAACAATACATATACATGCTGCGTAAAGTATATCGCATTAAAATACTTATCTTTCTGTTATATATTATATAACAATACATATACACGCTGCGTAAAGTATATCGCATTAAAATACTTCTCTTTCTGTTATATATTATATAACAATACATATACACGCTGCGTAAAGTATATCGTATTAAAATACTTCTCTTTCTGTTATATATTATATAACAATACATATACACGCTGCGTAAAGTATATCGTATTAAAATACTTCTCTTTCTGTTATATATTATATAACAATAAATATACACGCTGCGTAAAGTATATCGTATTAACATACTTCTCTTTCTGTTATATATTATATAACAATACATATACACGCTGCGTAAAGTATATTGTGTTAAAATACTTCTCTTTCTGTTATATATTATATAACAATACATATACACGCTGCGTAAAGTATATCGTATTAGAATACTTCTCTTTCTGTTATATATTATATAACAATACATATACACGCTGCGTAAAGTATATCGTATTAAAATACTTCTCTTTCTGTTATATATTATATAACAATACATATACACACTGCGTAAAGTTTATCGTATTAAAATACTTCTCTTTCTGTTATATATTATATAACAATACATATACACACTGCGTAAAGTATATCGTGTTAAAATACTTCTCTTTCTGTTATATATTATATAACAATACATATACACGCTGCGTAAAGTATATCGTGTTAAAATACTTCTCTTTCTGTTATATATTATATAACAATACATATACACGCTACGTAAAGTATATCGTATTAAAATACTTCTCTTTCTGTTATATATTATATAACAATACATATACACGCTGCGTAAAGTATATCGTGTTAAAATACTTCTCTTTCTGTTATATATTATATAACAATACATATACACGCTGCGTAAAGTATATCGTATTAACATACTTCTCTTTCTGTTATATATTATATAACAATACATATACACGCTGCGTAAAGTATATCGTATTAAAATACTTCTCTTTCTGTTATATATTATATAACAATACATATACATGCTACGTAAAGTATATCGTATTAACATACTTCTCTTTCTGTTATATATTATATAACAATACATATACACGCTGCGTAAAGTATATCGTATTAAAATACTTCTCTTTTTGTTATATATTATATAACAATACATATACATGCTACGTAAAGTATATCGTATTAACATACTTCTCTTTCTGTTATATATTATAAAACAATACATATACACACTGCGGAAAGTATATCGTATTAGAATACTTCTCTTTCTGTTATATATTATATAACAATACATATACACGCTTTGTAAAGTATATCGTATTAAAATACTTCTCTTTCTGTTATATATTATATAACAATACATATACACGCTGCGTAAAGTATATCGTATTAAAATACTTCTCTTTCTGTTATATATTATATAACAATACATATACACGCTGCGTAAAGTATATCGTATTAAAATACTTCTCTTTCTGTTATATATTATATAACAATACATATACACGCTGCGTAAAGTATATCGTATTAAAATACTTCTCTTTCTGTTATATATTATATAACAGTACATATACATGCTACGTAAAGTATATCGTATTAACATACTTCTCTTTCTGTTATATATTATATAACAATACATATACACGCTGCGTAAAGTATATCGTATTAAAATACTTCTCTTTTTGTTATATATTATATAACAATACATATACATGCTACGTAAAGTATATCGTATTAACATACTTCTCTTTCTGTTATATATTATAAAACAATACATATACACACTGCGTAAAGTATATCGTATTAAAATACTTCTCTTTCTGTTATATATTATATAACAATACATATACACACTGCGTAAAGTATATCGTATTAAAATACTTCTCTTTCTGTTATATATTATATAACAATACATATACATGCTACGTAAAGTATATCGTATTAACATACTTCTCTTTCTGTTATATATTATATAACAATACATATACATGCTACGTAAAGTATATCGTATTAAAATACTTCTCTTTCTGTTATATATTATATAACAATACATATACACGCTGCGTAAAGTATATCGTATTAACATACTTCTCTTTCTGTTATATATTATATAACAATACATATACACGCTACGTAAAGTATATCGTATTAAAATACTTCTCTTTCTGTTATATATTATATAACAATACATATACATGCTACGTAAAGTATATCGTATTAACATACTTCTCTTTCTGTTATATATTATATAACAATACATATACATGCTACGTAAAGTATATCGTATTAACATACTTCTCTTTCTGTTATATATTATATAACAATACATATACATGCTACGTAAAGTATATCGTATTAACATACTTCTCTTTCTGTTATATATTATATAACAATACATATACACGCTGCGTAAAGTATATCGTATTAAAATACTTCTCTTTCTGTTATATATTATATAACAATACATATACACGCTGCGTAAAGTATATCGTATTAACATACTTCTCTTTCTGTTATATATTATATAACAATACATATACACGCTGCGTAAAGTATATCGTGTTAAAATACTTCTCTTTCTGTTATATATTATATAACAATACATATACACGCTGCGTAAAGTATATCGCATTAAAATACTTCTATTTCTGTTATATATTATATAACAATACATATACACGCTACGTAAAGTATATCGGATTAAAATACTTCTCTTTCTGTTATATATTATATAACAATACATATACACACTGCGTAAAGTATATCGTATTAACATACTTCTCTTTCTGTTATATATTATATAACAATACATATACATGCTACGTAAAGTATATCGTATTAACATACTTCTCTTTCTGTTATATATTATATAACAATACATATACACGCTGCGTAAAGTATATCGTATTAAAATACTTCTCTTTCTGTTATATATTATATAACAATACATATACACACTGCGTAAAGTATATCGTATTAAAATACTTCTCTTTCTGTTATATATTATATAACAATACATATACACGCTGCGTAAAGTATATCGTATTAAAATACTTCTCTTTCTGTTATATATTATATAACAATACATATACACGCTGCGTAAAGTATATCGTATTAACATACTTCTCTTTCTGTTATATATTATATAACAATACATATACACGCTACGTAAAGTATATCGTATTAAAATACTTCTCTTTCTGTTATATATTATATAACAATACATATACATGCTACGTAAAGTATATCGTATTAACATACTTCTCTTTCTGTTATATATTATATAACAATACATATACATGCTACGTAAAGTATATCGTATTAACATACTTCTCTTTCTGTTATATATTATATAACAATACATATACATGCTACGTAAAGTATATCGTATTAACATACTTCTCTTTCTGTTATATATTATATAACAATACATATACACGCTGCGTAAAGTATATCGTATTAAAATACTTCTCTTTCTGTTATATATTATATAACAATACATATACACGCTGCGTAAAGTATATCGTATTAACATACTTCTCTTTCTGTTATATATTATATAACAATACATATACACGCTGCGTAAAGTATATCGTGTTAAAATACTTCTCTTTCTGTTATATATTATATAACAATACATTTACACGCTGCGTAAAGTATATCGCATTAAAATACTTCTATTTCTGTTATATATTATATAACAATACATATACACGCTACGTAAAGTATATCGGATTAAAATACTTCTCTTTCTGTTATATATTATATAACAATACATATACACACTGCGTAAAGTATATCGTATTAACATACTTCTCTTTCTGTTATATATTATATAACAATACATATACATGCTACGTAAAGTATATCGTATTAACATACTTCTCTTTCTGTTATATATTATATAACAATACATATACATGCTACGTAAAGTATATCGTATTAACATACTTCTCTTTCTGTTATATATTATATAACAATACATATACACGCTGCGTAAAGTATATCGTATTAAAATACTTCTCTTTCTGTTATATATTATATAACAATACATATACACGCTGCGTAAAGTATATCGTATTAAAATACTTCTCTTTCTGTTATATATTATATAACAATACATATACACGCTGCGTAAAGTATATCGTATTAAAATACTTCTCTTTCTGTTATATATTATATAACAATACATATACACGCTGCGTAAAGTATATCGTGTTAAAATACTTCTCTTTCTGTTATATATTATATAACAATACATATACACGCTGCGTAAAGTATATCGTATTAAAATACTTCTCTTTCTGTTATATATTATATAACAATACATATACACGCTGCGTAAAGTATATCGTGTTAAAATACTTCTCTTTCTGTTATATATTATATAACAATACATATACACGCTGCGTAAAGTATATTGTATTAGAATACTTCTCTTTCTGTTATATATTATATAACAATACAAATACACGCTGCGTAAAGTATATCGTATTAGAATACTTCTCTTTCTGTTATATATTATATAACAATACATATACACGCTGCGTAAAGTATATCGGATTAAAATACTTCTCTTTCTGTTATATATTATATAACAATACATATACACGCTGCGTAAAGTATATCGGATTAAAATACTTCTCTTTCTGTTATATATTATATAACAATACATATACACGCTGCGTAAAGTATATCGTGTTAAAATACTTCTCTTTCTGTTATATATTATATAACAATACATATACACGCTGCGTAAAGTATATCGCATTAAAATACTTCTCTTTCTGTTATATATTATATAACAATACATATACACGCTGCGTAAAGTATATCGTGTTAAAATACTTCTCTTTCTGTTATATATTATATAACAATACATATACACGCTGCGTAAAGTATATCGTATTAAAATACTTCTCTTTCTGTTATATATTATATAACAATACATATACACGCTGCGTAAAGTATATCGTATTAAAATACTTCTCTTTCTGTTATATATTATATAACAATACATATACACGCTGCGTAAAGTATATCGTATTAACATACTTCTCTTTCTGTTATATATTATATAACAATACATATACACGCTGCGTAAAGTATATTGTGTTAAAATACTTCTCTTTCTGTTATATATTATATAACAATACATATACACGCTGCGTAAAGTATATCGTATTAGAATACTTCTCTTTCTGTTATATATTATATAACAATACATATACACGCTGCCTAAAGTATATCGTATTAAAATACTTCTCTTTCTGTTATATATTATATAACAATACATATACACACTGCGTAAAGTTTATCGTATTAAAATACTTCTCTTTCTGTTATATATTATATAACAATACATATACACGCTGCGTAAAGTATATCATGTTAAAATACTTCTCTTTCTGTTATATATTATATAACAATACATATACACGCTGCGTAAAGTATATCGTGTTAAAATACTTCTCTTTCTGTTATATATTATATAACAATACATATACATGCTACGTAAAGTATATCGTATTAAAATACTTCTCTTTCTGTTATATATTATATAACAATACATATACACACTGCGTAAAGTATATCGTATTAGAATACTTCTCTTTCTGTTATATATTATATAACAATACATATACACGCTTTGTAAAGTATATCGTATTAAAATACTTCTCTTTCTGTTATATATTATATAACAATACATATACACGCTGCGTAAAGTATATCGTGTTAAAATACTTCTCTTTCTGTTATATATTATATAACAATACATATACACGCTGCGTAAAGTATATCGTATTAACATACTTCTCTTTCTGTTATATATTATATAACAATACATATACACGCTGCGTAAAGTATATCGTATTAGAATACTTCTCTTTCTGTTATATATTATATAACAATACATATACACGCTGCGTAAAGTATATCGGATTAAAATACTTCTCTTTCTGTTATATATTATATAACAATACATATACACGCTGCGTAAAGTATATTGTGTTAAAATACTTCTCTTTCTGTTATATATTATATAACAATACATATACACGCTGCGTAAAGTATATCGTGTTAAAATACTTCTCTTTCTGTTATATATTATATAACAATACATATACACGCTGCGTAAAGTATATCGTGTTAAAATACTTCTCTTTCTGTTATATATTATATAACAATACATATACACGCTGCGTAAAGTATATCGTATTAAAATACTTCTCTTTCTGTTATATATTATATAACAATACATATACACGCTGCGTAAAGTATATCGTGTTAAAATACTTCTCTTTCTGTTATATATTATATAACAATACATATACACGCTGCGTAAAGTATATCGTGTTAAAATACTTCTCTTTCTGTTATATATTATATAACAATACATATACACGCTGCGTAAAGTATATCGTGTTAAAATACTTCTCTTTCTGTTATATATTATATAACAATACATATACACGCTTCGTAAAGTATATCGTGTTAAAATACTTCTCTTTCTGTTATATATTATATAACAATACATATACACGCTGCGTAAAGTATATCGTATTAAAATACTTCTCTTTCTGTTATATATTATATAACAATACATGTACACACTGCGTAAAGTATGTCGTATTAAAATACTTCTTTCTGTTATATATTATATAACAATACATATACACACTGCGTAAAGTATATCGTATTAAAATACTTCTCTTTCTGTTATATATTATATAACAATACATATACACGCTGCGTAAAGTATATTGTGTTAAAATACTTCTCTTTCTGTTATATATTATATAACAATACATATACACGCTTCGTAAAGTATATCGTGTTAAAATACTTCTCTTTCTGTTATATATTATATAACAATACATATACACGCTGCGTAAAGTATATCGTATTAAAATACTTCTCTTTCTGTTATATATTATATAACAATACATATACACGCTGCGTAAAGTATATCGTGTTAAAATACTTCTCTTTCTGTTATATATTATATAACAATACATATACACGCTGCGTAAAGTATATCGTATTAAAATACTTCTCTTTCTGTTATATATTATATAACAATACATGTACACACTGCGCAAAGTATATCGTATTAAAATACTTCTTTCTGTTATATATTATATAACAATACATATACACACTGCGTAAAGTATATCGTATTAAAATACTTCTCTTTCTGTTATATATTATATAACAATACATATACACGCTGCGTAAAGTATATTGTGTTAAAATACTTCTCTTTCTGTTATATATTATATAACAATACATATACACGCTGCGTAAAGTATATCGTGTTAAAATACTTCTCTTTCTGTTATATATTATATAACAATACATATACACGCTGCGTAAAGTATATCGTGTTAAAATACTTCTCTTTCTGTTATATATTATATAACAATACATATACACGCTTCGTAAAGTATATCGTGTTAAAATACTTCTCTTTCTGTTATATATTATATAACAATACATATACACGCTGCGTAAAGTATATTGTATTAAAATACTTCTCTTTCTGTTATATATTATATAACAATACATGTACACACTGCGTAAAGTATATCGAATTAAAATACTTCTTTCTGTTATATATTATATAACAATACATATACACACTGCGTAAAGTATATCGTATTAAAATACTTCTCTTTCTGTTATATATTATATAACAATACATATACACGCTGCGTAAAGTATATTGTGTTAAAATACTTCTCTTTCTGTTATATATTATATAACAATACATATACACGCTGCGTAAAGTATATCGTATTAAAATACTTCTCTTTCTGTTATATATTATATAACAATACATATACACGCTGCGTAAAGTATATTGTGTTAAAATACTTCTCTTTCTGTTATATATTATATAACAATACATATACACGCTGCGTGAAGTATATCGTGTTAAAATACTTCTCTTTCTGTTATATATTATATAACAATACATATACACGCTGCGTAAAGTATATCGTATTAACATACTTCTCTTTCTGTTATATATTATATAACAATACATATACACGCTGCGTAAAGTATATCGTATTAGAATACTTCTCTTTCTGTTATATATTATATAACAATACATATACACGCTGCGTAAAGTATATCGGATTAAAATACTTCTCTTTCTGTTATATATTATATAACAATACATATACACGCTGCGTAAAGTATATTGTGTTAAAATACTTCTCTTTCTGTTATATATTATATAACAATACATATACACGCTGCGTAAAGTATATCGTATTAAAATACTTCTCTTTCTGTTATATATTATATAACAATACATATACACGCTGCGTAAAGTATATTGTGTTAAAATACTTCTCTTTCTGTTATATATTATATAACAATACATATACACGCTGCGTAAAGTATATCGTGTTAAAATACTTCTCTTTCTGTTATATATTATATAACAATACATATACACGCTACGTAAAGTATATCGTATTAAAATACTTCTCTTTCTGTTATATATTATATAACAATACATATACACACTGCGTAAAGTATATCGTATTAGAATACTTCTCTTTCTGTTATATATTATATAACAATACATATACACGCTTTGTAAAGTATATCGTATTAAAATACTTCTCTTTCTGTTATATATTATATAACAATACATATACACGCTGCGTAAAGTATATCGTGTTAAAATACTTCTCTTTCTGTTATATATTATATAACAATACATATACACGCTGCGTAAAGTATATCGTATTAACATACTTCTCTTTCTGTTATATATTATATAACAATACATATACACGCTGCGTAAAGTATATCGTATTAGAATACTTCTCTTTCTGTTATATATTATATAACAATACATATACACGCTGCGTAAAGTATATCGGATTAAAATACTTCTCTTTCTGTTATATATTATATAACAATACATATACACGCTGCGTAAAGTATATTGTGTTAAAATACTTCTCTTTCTGTTATATATTATATAACAATACATATACACGCTGCGTAAAGTATATCGTGTTAAAATACTTCTCTTTCTGTTATATATTATATAACAATACATATACACGCTGTGTAAAGTATATCGGATTAAAATACTTCTCTTTCTGTTATATATTATATAACAATACATATACACGCTGCGTAAAGTATATCGGATTAAAATACTTCTCTTTCTGTTATATATTATATAACAATACATATACACGCTGCGTAAAGTATATTGTGTTAAAATACTTCTCTTTCTGTTATATATTATATAACAATACAAATACACGCTGCGTAAAGTATATCGTATTAGAATACTTCTCTTTCTGTTATATATTATATAACAATACATATACACGCTGCGTAAAGTATATCGCATTAAAATACTTCTCTTTCTGTTATATATTATATAACAATACATATACACGCTGCGTAAAGTATATCGTGTTAAAATACTTCTCTTTCTGTTATATATTATATAACAATACATATACACGCTGCGTAAAGTATATCGTATTAGAATACTTCTCTTTCTGTTATATATTATATAACAATACAAATACACGCTGCGTAAAGTATATCGTATTAGAATATTTCTCTTTCTGTTATATATTATATAACAATACATATACACGCTGCGTAAAGTATATCGGATTAAAATACTTCTCTTTCTGTTATATATTATATAACAATACATATACACGCTGCGTAAAGTATATCGTGTTAAAATACTTCTCTTTCTGTTATATATTATATAACAATACATATACACGCTGCGTAAAGTATATCGCATTAAAATACTTCTCTTTCTGTTATATATTATATAACAATACATATACACGCTGCGTAAAGTATATCGTGTTAAAATACTTCTCTTTCTGTTATATATTATATAACAATACATATACACGCTGCGTAAAGTATATCGTATTAAAATACTTCTCTTTCTGTTATATATTATATAACAATACATATACACGCTGCGTAAAGTATATCGTATTAAAATACTTCTCTTTCTGTTATATATTATATAACAATACATATACACGCTGCGTAAAGTATATCGTATTAGAATACTTCTCTTTCTGTTATATATTATATAACAATACATATACACGCTGCGTAAAGTATATCATGTTAAAATACTTCTCTTTCTGTTATATATTATATAACAATACATATACACGCTGCGTAAAGTATATCGGATTAAAATACTTCTCTTTCTGTTATATATTATATAACAATACATATACACGCTGCGTAAAGTATATTGTGTTAAAATACTTCTCTTTCTGTTATATATTATATAACAATACAAATACACGCTGCGTAAAGTATATCGTATTAGAATACTTCTCTTTCTGTTATATATTATATAACAATACATATACACGCTGCGTAAAGTATATCGCATTAAAATACTTCTCTTTCTGTTATATATTATATAACAATACATATACACGCTGCGTAAAGTATATCGTGTTAAAATACTTCTCTTTCTGTTATATATTATATAACAATACATATACACGCTGCGTAAAGTATATCGTATTAGAATACTTCTCTTTCTGTTATATATTATATAACAATACAAATACACGCTGCGTAAAGTATATCGTATTAGAATATTTCTCTTTCTGTTATATATTATATAACAATACATATACACGCTGCGTAAAGTATATCGGATTAAAATACTTCTCTTTCTGTTATATATTATATAACAATACATATACACGCTGCGTAAAGTATATCGGATTAAAATACTTCTCTTTCTGTTATATATTATATAACAATACATATACACGCTGCGTAAAGTATATCGTGTTAAAATACTTCTCTTTCTGTTATATATTATATAACAATACATATACACGCTGCGTAAAGTATATCGCATTAAAATACTTCTCTTTCTGTTATATATTATATAACAATACATATACACGCTGCGTAAAGTATATCGTGTTAAAATACTTCTCTTTCTGTTATATATTATATAACAATACATATACACGCTGCGTAAAGTATATCGTATTAAAATACTTCTCTTTCTGTTATATATTATATAACAATACATATACACGCTGCGTAAAGTATATCGTATTAAAATACTTCTCTTTCTGTTATATATTATATAACAATACATATACACGCTGCGTAAAGTATATCGTATTAGAATACTTCTCTTTCTGTTATATATTATATAACAATACATATACACGCTGCGTAAAGTATATCATGTTAAAATACTTCTCTTTCTGTTATATATTATATAACAATACATATACACGCTACGTAAAGTATATCGTATTAAAATACTTCTCTTTCTGTTATATATTATATAACAATACATATACACACTGCGTAAAGTATATCGTGTTAAAATACTTCTCTTTCTGTTATATATTATATAACAATACATATACACGCTTTGTAAAGTATATCGTATTAAAATACTTCTCTTTCTGTTATATATTATATAACAATACATATACACGCTGCGTAAAGTATATCGTGTTAAAATACTTCTCTTTCTGTTATATATTATATAACAATACATATACACACTGCGTAAAGTATATCGTATTAGAATACTTCTCTTTCTGTTATATATTATATAACAATACATATACACACTGCGTAAAGTATATCGGATTAAAATACTTCTCTTTCTGTTATATATTATATAACAATACATATACACGCTGCGTAAAGTATATCGGATTAAAATACTTCTCTTTCTGTTATATATTATATAACAATACATATACACGCTGCGTAAAGTATATCGTGTTAAAATACTTCTCTTTCTGTTATATATTATATAACAATACATATACACGCTGCGTAAAGTATATCGCATTAAAATACTTCTCTTTCTGTTATATATTATATAACAATACATATACACGCTGCGTAAAGTATATCGTGTTAAAATACTTCTCTTTCTGTTATATATTATATAACAATACATATACACGCTGCGTAAAGTATATCGTATTAAAATACTTCTCTTTCTGTTATATATTATATAACAATACATATACACGCTGCGTAAAGTATATCGTATTAAAATACTTCTCTTTCTGTTATATATTATATAACAATACATATACACGCTGCGTAAAGTATATCGTATTAACATACTTCTCTTTCTGTTATATATTATATAACAATACATATACACGCTGCGTAAAGTATATTGTGTTAAAATACTTCTCTTTCTGTTATATATTATATAACAATACATATACACGCTGCGTAAAGTATATCGTATTAGAATACTTCTCTTTCTGTTATATATTATATAACAATACATATACACGCTGCGTAAAGTATATCGCATTAAAATACTTCTCTTTCTGTTATATATTATATAACAATACATATACACACTGCGTAAAGTTTATCGTATTAAAATACTTCTCTTTCTGTTATATATTATATAACAATACATATACACGCTGCGTAAAGTATATCATGTTAAAATACTTCTCTTTCTGTTATATATTATATAACAATACATATACACGCTGCGTAAAGTATATCGTGTTAAAATACTTCTCTTTCTGTTATATATTATATAACAATACATATACACGCTACGTAAAGTATATCGTATTAAAATACTTCTCTTTCTGTTATATATTATATAACAATACATATACACACTGCGTAAAGTATATCGTGTTAAAATACTTCTCTTTCTGTTTTATATTATATAACAATACATATACACGCTTTGTAAAGTATATCGTATTAAAATACTTCTCTTTCTGTTATATATTATATAACAATACATATACACGCTGCGTAAAGTATATCGTGTTAAAATACTTCTCTTTCTGTTATATATTATATAACAATACAAATACACGCTGCGTAAAGTATATCGTATTAGAATATTTCTCTTTCTGTTATATATTATATAACAATACATATACACGCTGCGTAAAGTATATCGGATTAAAATACTTCTCTTTCTGTTATATATTATATAACAATACATATACACGCTGCGTAAAGTATATCGGATTAAAATACTTCTCTTTCTGTTATATATTATATAACAATACATATACACGCTGCGTAAAGTATATCGTGTTAAAATACTTCTCTTTCTGTTATATATTATATAACAATACATATACACGCTGCGTAAAGTATATCGCATTAAAATACTTCTCTTTCTGTTATATATTATATAACAATACATATACACGCTGCGTAAAGTATATCGTGTTAAAATACTTCTCTTTCTGTTATATATTATATAACAATACATATACACGCTGCGTAAAGTATATCGTATTAAAATACTTCTCTTTCTGTTATATATTATATAACAATACATATACACGCTGCGTAAAGTATATCGTATTAAAATACTTCTCTTTCTGTTATATATTATATAACAATACATATACACGCTGCGTAAAGTATATCGTATTAGAATACTTCTCTTTCTGTTATATATTATATAACAATACATATACACGCTGCGTAAAGTATATCATGTTAAAATACTTCTCTTTCTGTTATATATTATATAACAATACATATACACGCTGCGTAAAGTATATCGTGTTAAAATACTTCTCTTTCTGTTATATATTATATAACAATACATATACACGCTACGTAAAGTATATCGTATTAAAATACTTCTCTTTCTGTTATATATTATATAACAATACATATACACACTGCGTAAAGTATATCGTGTTAAAATACTTCTCTTTCTGTTATATATTATATAACAATACATATACACGCTTTGTAAAGTATATCGTATTAAAATACTTCTCTTTCTGTTATATATTATATAACAATACATATACACGCTGCGTAAAGTATATCGTGTTAAACTACTTCTCTTTCTGTTATATATTATATAACAATACATATACACACTGCGTAAAGTATATCGTATTAGAATACTTCTCTTTCTGTTATATATTATATAACAATACATATACACACTGCGTAAAGTATATCGGATTAAAATACTTCTCTTTCTGTTATATATTATATAACAATACATATACACGCTGCGTAAAGTATATCGGATTAAAATACTTCTCTTTCTGTTATATATTATATAACAATACATATACACGCTGCGTAAAGTATATCGTGTTAAAATACTTCTCTTTCTGTTATATATTATATAACAATACATATACACGCTGCGTAAAGTATATCGCATTAAAATACTTCTCTTTCTGTTATATATTATATAACAATACATATACACGCTGCGTAAAGTATATCGTGTTAAAATACTTCTCTTTCTGTTATATATTATATAACAATACATATACACGCTGCGGCAGGCTGAGTTACAGGGGGCAGAGGTAGTTGGTCCTACCCCCCAGCAGCAGCATGATTTTTTGGGAATAGAGAGCCCAGTCTCCTTTCCCCAGCAGCAGGACACTGCATTGGGAGGAGAGACAGTCGGTCTCCCTCCACAAAGACTGAAAGGATGCGTGGGAGAGGAGATTGTTACCACCTCTCCCCAGCGGCAGAGTGTTCTAATGGGAGAGGAGCTGGTTACCACCTCTCCCCAGCGGCAGCTTAATGTACCAGGGGGAGACTGTAAGCCCCACAACTGTGCAGATGGGACTGTGGTCTCTGCACCTACAGCACAGGGGGTAAGGACAGTCAGTCCTGTCCCCCAGCAACAAGGCTGCTTAGCCAAAGGGGAGACAGTCGGTCTCCCCCTCCAACAGCGGAGCTATGTATCCAAAGTGGAGACAGTCGGTCTCCAGCAGCAGAGCTGTGCAGCTAAAGAGGAGACAGTCGGTCTCCAGCAACCAGGCTCCAACCAGACTACTCCCGTAGTAGTGCTGGCACCAGGACAGAGTACCGCTGGTCTCTGCCCCCTCAGCAACCCACCAAAGCAGCCTACCAGTCCCCCACACAGCCGTGGTAAGGCACCTGGACATGGACAAGATTCTCCCTTACCCAGGTGTAGTAACCATTTATTGCGGGTGGGCTGTACTGCTGTTTCTGTCTTGTGGATGGGCTGCTGGACTAACAAGGGCACTGACCGGCAAGAGGTCAGGTACCCTGTTAGTCTGTTTGGAAAAGGGGAGAAATGTGGCGAAACCAACCTCGCCACTGGGCCCTGGAGAAGCCTGTTTGCTAGCCTCCTACCTGCTGACTATGGCCCCTGGGTTATTTGGGGCATATTGTACTTTATATTGCTGCTACTGGCCCTTTTAAAATCATCGATGGACATATTGGGACTTTTTGGGATTGTGGCGAAACCGACCTCGCCACGTGTCCTTGGAGGGGGCTGATTGCCCGCCTCTTGCCTTTGGACTATGGACCAGACTTTATGGGAATGTGATACCCCAGATAGCTATACCATGGAGCCTATTCATATAATGAAAGACTATGGGAAAGACTTTAGCTCCATGGCAATTGTACTGTGTGAGTAGGATTTGCGCGCTATTTTAGTAGTTTAGTAGGTAGTTTTGTGCGCGCAGATCCCAGCTATCTGGGGATAGGTGAAATGTCTGTGTGTTATGTGTAAAAGGTGAATTTATGTATTTTAAAGTGTTTTACTGTCTTTGTGTCCCCATGTGCTTAATGGAGTCTGTCTCTGTGCTGGGAGATAATTGAATTACTTCTCCAGCACAGAGAAGGCCCTGTAAACCTGGAAAGCTAGGGGTTTTAAAAGATACTTTTAGTAACTTTTGAACCCCTGGTCTGATCCATGCCATTTTTTAATATGTTGTTCCCCTGAATGGATTGATTGTGGATATGTAATTTTGTGTGAATGTGATGTATGGTTTTGAAGTTATAAATATTGTGTGAAAAGTATATTTTAAACTGTATGAATAATGGGATTATGTGTCACACTAAGGGGAGGGGATGTGTGGGAGGTAACATCTATGTCATTGGTTATTTTATGCCTCCCCCTGGGTGTGGCCTGTATGTGTGAGTTGGAAATAAAAGCCAGGCTGGATGAGCCAGTCCAGAGTTCCTGTTTTAACCTCAAAGTGATGTGTCGTCTCATTATTGGGGGAAGGATTGATTGTATGCTGTTCCAGTTGACTGCTAGGAGTACAGGCCTATTCGTATGGTTCCTATTCAATGGTCTACAGCATTCATACGCTTGGGAGAATTTAAAGGTTTCTCGGATTCGGTGATTATGGTGTCTGCCAGAGTGCTTGGAGTCCTCAGGAAGCACTAGGAGCATCCATTAACGGAGGTACCCAGTCGGGGTGCCAGGTGATCCGTTACATACATGCTACGTAAAGTATATCGTATTAACATACTTCTCTTTCTGTTATATATTATATAACAATACATATACACGCTGCGTAAAGTATATCGTATTAAAATACTTCTCTTTCTGTTATATATTATATAACAATACATATACACGCTGCGTAAAGTATATCGTATTAAAATACTTCTCTTTCTGTTATATATTATATAACAATACATATACACGCTGCGTAAAGTATATCGTATTAAAATACTTCTCTTTCTGTTATATATTATATAACAATACATATACACACTGCGTAAAGTATATCGTATTAGAATACTTCTCTTTCTGTTATATATTATATAACAATACATATACACGCTGCGTAAAGTATATCGTATTAGAATACTTCTCTTTCTGTTATATATTATATAACAATACATATACACGCTGCGTAAAGTATATCGTATTAAAATACTTCTCTTTCTGTTATATATTATATAACAATACATATACACGCTGCGTAAAGTATATCGTGTTAAAATACTTCTCTTTCTGTTATATATTATATAACAATACATATACACGCTGCGTAAAGTATATTGTATTAAAATACTTCTCTTTCTGTTATATATTATATAACAATACATATACACGCTGTGTAAAGTATATCGTGTTAAAATACTTCTCTTTCTGTTATATATTATATAACAATACATATACACGCTGCGTAAAGTATATTGTATTAGAATACTTCTCTTTCTGTTATATATTATATAACAATACAAATACACGCTGCGTAAAGTATATCGTATTAGAATACTTCTCTTTCTGTTATATATTATATAACAATACATATACACGCTGCGTAAAGTATATCGGATTAAAATACTTCTCTTTCTGTTATATATTATATAACAATACATATACACGCTGCGTAAAGTATATCGGATTAAAATACTTCTCTTTCTGTTATATATTATATAACAATACATATACACGCTGCGTAAAGTATATCGTGTTAAAATACTTCTCTTTCTGTTATATATTATATAACAATACATATACACGCTGCGTAAAGTATATCGCATTAAAATACTTCTCTTTCTGTTATATATTATATAACAATACATATACACGCTGCGTAAAGTATATCGTGTTAAAATACTTCTCTTTCTGTTATATATTATATAACAATACATATACACGCTGCGTAAAGTATATCGTATTAAAATACTTCTCTTTCTGTTATATATTATATAACAATACATATACACGCTGCGTAAAGTATATCGTATTAAAATACTTCTCTTTCTGTTATATATTATATAACAATACATATACACGCTGCGTAAAGTATATCGTATTAACATACTTCTCTTTCTGTTATATATTATATAACAATACATATACACGCTGCGTAAAGTATATTGTGTTAAAATACTTCTCTTTCTGTTATATATTATATAACAATACATATACACGCTGCGTAAAGTATATCGTATTAGAATACTTCTCTTTCTGTTATATATTATATAACAATACATATACACGCTGCCTAAAGTATATCGTATTAAAATACTTCTCTTTCTGTTATATATTATATAACAATACATATACACACTGCGTAAAGTTTATCGTATTAAAATACTTCTCTTTCTGTTATATATTATATAACAATACATATACACGCTGCGTAAAGTATATCATGTTAAAATACTTCTCTTTCTGTTATATATTATATAACAATACATATACACGCTGCGTAAAGTATATCGTGTTAAAATACTTCTCTTTCTGTTATATATTATATAACAATACATATACACGCTACGTAAAGTATATCGTATTAAAATACTTCTCTTTCTGTTATATATTATATAACAATACATATACACACTGCGTAAAGTATATCGTATTAGAATACTTCTCTTTCTGTTATATATTATATAACAATACATATACACGCTTTGTAAAGTATATCGTATTAAAATACTTCTCTTTCTGTTATATATTATATAACAATACATATACACGCTGCGTAAAGTATATCGTGTTAAAATACTTCTCTTTCTGTTATATATTATATAACAATACATATACACGCTGCGTAAAGTATATCGTATTAACATACTTCTCTTTCTGTTATATATTATATAACAATACATATACACGCTGCGTAAAGTATATCGTATTAGAATACTTCTCTTTCTGTTATATATTATATAACAATACATATACACGCTGCGTAAAGTATATCGGATTAAAATACTTCTCTTTCTGTTATATATTATATAACAATACATATACACGCTGCGTAAAGTATATTGTGTTAAAATACTTCTCTTTCTGTTATATATTATATAACAATACATATACACGCTGCGTAAAGTATATCGTGTTAAAATACTTCTCTTTCTGTTATATATTATATAACAATACATATACACGCTGCGTAAAGTATATCGTGTTAAAATACTTCTCTTTCTGTTATATATTATATAACAATACATATACACGCTGCGTAAAGTATATCGTGTTAAAATACTTCTCTTTCTGTTATATATTATATAACAATACATATACACGCTGCGTAAAGTATATCGTATTAACATACTTCTCTTTCTGTTATATATTATATAACAATACATATACACGCTGCGTAAAGTATATCGTATTAAAATACTTCTCTTTCTGTTATATATTATATACCAATACATATACATGCTACGTAAAGTATATCGTATTAACATACTTCTCTTTCTGTTATATATTATATAACAATACATTTACACGCTGCGTAAAGTATATCGTATTAAAATACTTCTCTTTTTGTTATATATTATATAACAATACATATACATGCTACGTAAAGTATATCGTATTAACATACTTCTCTTTCTGTTATATATTATAAAACAATACATATACACACTGCGTAAAGTATATCGTATTAGAATACTTCTCTTTCTGTTATATATTATATAACAATACATATACACGCTTTGTAAAATATATCGTATTAAAATACTTCTCTTTCTGTTATATATTATATAACAATACATATACACGCTGCGTAAAGTATATCGTATTAAAATACTTCTCTTTCTGTTATATATTATATAACAATACATATACACGCTGCGTAAAGTATATCGTATTAAAATACTTCTCTTTCTGTTATATATTATATAACAATACATATACACGCTGCGTAAAGTATATCGTATTAAAATACTTCTCTTTCTGTTATATATTATATAACAGTACATATACATGCTACGTAAAGTATATCGTATTAACCTACTTCTCTTTCTGTTATATATTATATAACAATACATATACACGCTGCGTAAAGTATATCGTATTAAAATACTTCTCTTTTTGTTATATATTATATAACAATACATATACATGCTACGTAAAGTATATCGTATTAACATACTTCTCTTTCTGTTATATATTATAAAACAATACATATACACACTGCGTAAAGTATATCGTATTAAAATACTTCTCTTTCTGTTATATATTATATAACAATACATATACACACTGCGTAAAGTATATCTTATTAAAATACTTCTCTTTCTGTTATATATTATATAACAATACATATACATGCTACGTAAAGTATATCGTATTAACATACTTCTCTTTCTGTTATATATTATATAACAATACATATACATGCTACGTAAAGTATATCGTATTAAAATACTTCTCTTTCTGTTATATATTATATAACAATACATATACACGCTGCGTAAAGTATATCGTATTAAAATACTTCTCTTTCTGTTATATATTATATAACAATACATATACACGCTGCGTAAAGTATATCGTATTAACATACTTCTCTTTCTGTTATATATTATATAACAATACATATACACGCTACGTAAAGTATATCGTATTAACATACTTCTCTTTCTGTTATATATTATATAACAATACATATACATGCTACGTAAAGTATATCGTATTAACATACTTCTCTTTCTGTTATATATTATATAACAATACATATACATGCTACGTAAAGTATATCGTATTAACATACTTCTCTTTCTGTTATATATTATATAACAATACATATACATGCTACGTAAAGTATATCGTATTAGAATACTTCTCTTTCTGTTATATATTATATAACAATACATATACATGCTACGTAAAGTATATCGTATTAACATACTTCTCTTTCTGTTATATATTATATAACAATACATATACACGCTGCGTAAAGTATATCGTATTAAAATACTTCTCTTTCTGTTATATATTATATAACAATACATATACACGCTGCGTAAAGTATATCGTATTAACATACTTCTCTTTCTGTTATATATTATATAACAATACATATACACGCTGCGTAAAGTATATCGTGTTAAAATACTTCTCTTTCTGTTATATATTATATAACAATACATATACACGCTGCGTAAAGTATATCGCATTAAAATACTTCTATTTCTGTTATATATTATATAACAATACATATACACGCTACGTAAAGTATATCGGATTAAAATACTTCTCTTTCTGTTATATATTATATAACAATACATATACACACTGCGTAAAGTATATCGTATTAACATACTTCTCTTTCTGTTATATATTATATAACAATACATATACATGCTACGTAAAGTATATCGTATTAACATACTTCTCTTTCTGTTATATATTATATAACAATACATATACATTGTGGCGAAACCAACCTCGCCACTGGGCCCTGGAGAAGCCTGTTTGCTAGCCTCCTACCTGCTGACTATGGCCCCTGGGTTATTTGGGGCATATTGTACTTTATATTGCTGCTACTGGCCCTTTTAAAATCATCGATGGACATATTGGGACTTTTTGGGATTGTGGCGAAACCGACCTCGCCACGTGTCCTTGGAGGGGGCTGATTGCCCGCCTCTTGCCTTTGGACTATGGACCAGACTTTATGGGAACGTGATACCCCAGATAGCTATACCATGGAGCCTATTCATATAATGAAAGACTATGGGAAAGACTTTAGCTCCATGGCAATTGTACTGTGTGAGTAGGATCTGCGCGCTATTTTAGTAGTTTAGTAGGTAGTTTTGTGCGCGCAGATCCCAGCTATCTGGGGATAGGTGAAATGTCTGTGTGTTATGTGTAAAAGGTGAATTTATGTATTTTAAAGTGTTTTACTGTCTTTGTGTCCCCATGTGCTTAATGGAGTCTGTCTCTGTGATGGGAGATAATTGAATTACTTCTCCAGCACAGAGAAGGCCCTGTAAACCTGGAAAGCTAGGGGTTTTAAAAGATACTTTTAGTAACTTTTGAACCCCTGGTCTGATCCATGCCATTTTTTAATATGTTGTTCCCCTGAATGGATTGATTGTGGATATGTAATTTTGTGTGAATGTGATGTATGGTTTTGAAGTTATAAATATTGTGTGAAAAGTATATTTTAAACTGTATGAATAATGGGATTATGTGTCACACTAAGGGGAGGGGATGTGTGGGAGGTAACATCTATGTCATTGGTTATTTTATGCCTCCCCCTGGGTGTGGCCTGTATGTGTGAGTTGGAAATAAAAGCCAGGCTGGATGAGCCAGTCCAGAGTTCCTGTTTTAACCTTAAAGTGATGTGTCGTCTCATTATTGGGGGAAGGATTGATTGTATGCTGTTCCAGTTGACTGCTAGGAGTACAGGCCTATTCGTATGGTTCCTATTCAATGGTCTACAGCATTCATACGCTTGGGAGAATTTAAAGGTTTCTCGGATTCGGTGATTATGGTGTCTGCCAGAGTGCTTGGAGTCCTCAGGAAGCACTAGGAGCATCCATTAACGGAGGTACCCAGTCGGGGTGCCAGGTGATCCGTTACATTGGTGGCAAGCGGTGGGATGGCGTCCTAGTGTGAGGTAAAGCAGCTCGGAGACACAGTTCGTTTGGAGTTACAAAGTAAGGGTAACGCTAGTATTCATACAGCACCCCTGGTCACAGCAAACATGACCTATCGCTTTGAGGGCGACGCGTACCGGGACGAGGTCATGAGACGATTAACCAGATATGGCCCGAATCCTTCAATAGAGGCGGTTATGGCAACCGTGCGCAAGTTGGATGCGGAGAATCGAGCGGCATGGGAATGTGAGTGCCGATTGCGGAGATTGGGCCTGTGGCCAATTGGTCTCTCTGCCCAGCGGCAGTGTGAGTTACAGGGAGCTGAAGGTGTCGTCCTTCCTCCCCAGCGGCAGTCTACAGTTCAGGGAGAGGAGCCTGTTATTCCCTCTCCCCAGCGGCAGCACAGCTCACCAAGGGGAGATAGTAAGCCCCTCACCAGCGCAGATGGGACCGTGGTCTCTGCGGCCAAGCTACAGGGAGCGGAAGGGGTCGTCCTTGCTCCCCAGCGGCAGTCTACGGTTCAGGGAGAGGAGCCTGTTATTCCCTCTCCCCAGCGGCAGCGCAGCTCACCAAGGGGAGACAGTAAGCCCCTCACCAGCGCAGATGGGACCGTGTTCTCTGTGCCCAAGTTACAGGGAGCTGAAGGGGCCGTCCTCCCTCCCCAGCGGCAGTGTGATTTGTTGGGAATTGGGAGCCCAGTCTCCATTCCCCAGCAGCAGAGTGTCCAGCAGGGAAGAGAGAGCCCAGTCTCCTTTCCCCAGCAGCAGGACACTGTATTGGGAGTAGAGACAGTCGGTCTCCCTCCACAGAGTATAGAAGTATGTAGGGGAGAGGAGCTTGCTACCACCTCTCCCCAGCGGCGGATCAGTAAAGTGCAGGGAGAGGAGAGCAGCGTCCTCCCTCCCCAGCGGCAGGCTGAGTTACAGGGGGCAGAGGTAGTTGGTCCTACCCCCCAGCAGCAGCGTGATTTATTGGGAATTGGGAGCCCAGTCTCCATTCCCGAGCGGCAGGCTGAGTTACAGGGGGCAGAGGTAGTTGGTCCTACCCCCCAGCAGCAGCATGATTTTTTGGGAATAGAGAGCCCAGTCTCCTTTCCCCAGCAGCAGGACACTGCATTGGGAGGAGAGACAGTCGGTCTCCCTCCACAAAGACTGAAAGGATGCGTGGGAGAGGAGATTGTTACCACCTCTCCCCAGCGGCAGAGTGTTCTAATGGGAGAGGAGCTGGTTACCACCTCTCCCCAGCGGCAGCTTAATGTACCAGGGGGAGACTGTAAGCCCCACAACTGTGCAGATGGGACTGTGGTCTCTGCACCTACAGCACAGGGGGTAAGGACAGTCAGTCCTGTCCCCCAGCAACAAGGCTGCTTAGCCAAAGGGGAGACAGTCGGTCTCCCCCTCCAACAGCGGAGCTATGTATCCAAAGTGGAGACAGTCGGTCTCCAGCAGCAGAGCTGTGCAGCTAAAGAGGAGACAGTCGGTCTCCAGCAACCAGGCTCCAACCAGACTACTCCCGTAGTAGTGCTGGCACCAGGACAGAGTACCGCTGGTCTCTGCCCCCTCAGCAACCCACCAAAGCAGCCTACCAGTCCCCCACACAGCCGTGGTAAGGCACCTGGACATGGACAAGATTCTCCCTTACCCAGGTGTAGTAACCATTTATTGCGGGTGGGCTGTACTGCTGTTTCTGTCTTGTGGATGGGCTGCTGGACTAACAAGGGCACTGACCGGCAAGAGGTCAGGTACCCTGTTAGTCTGTTTGGAAAAGGGGAGAAATGTGGCGAAACCAACCTCGCCACTGGGCCCTGGAGAAGCCTGTTTGCTAGCCTCCTACCTGCTGACTATGGCCCCTGGGTTATTTGGGGCATATTGTACTTTATATTGCTGCTACTGGCCCTTTTAAAATCATCGATGGACATATTGGGACTTTTTGGGATTGTGGCGAAACCGACCTCGCCACGTGTCCTTGGAGGGGGCTGATTGCCCGCCTCTTGCCTTTGGACTATGGACCAGACTTTATGGGAATGTGATACCCCAGATAGCTATACCATGGAGCCTATTCATATAATGAAAGACTATGGGAAAGACTTTAGCTCCATGGCAATTGTACTGTGTGAGTAGGATTTGCGCGCTATTTTAGTAGTTTAGTAGGTAGTTTTGTGCGCGCAGATCCCAGCTATCTGGGGATAGGTGAAATGTCTGTGTGTTATGTGTAAAAGGTGAATTTATGTATTTTAAAGTGTTTTACTGTCTTTGTGTCCCCATGTGCTTAATGGAGTCTGTCTCTGTGCTGGGAGATAATTGAATTACTTCTCCAGCACAGAGAAGGCCCTGTAAACCTGGAAAGCTAGGGGTTTTAAAAGATACTTTTAGTAACTTTTGAACCCCTGGTCTGATCCATGCCATTTTTTAATATGTTGTTCCCCTGAATGGATTGATTGTGGATATGTAATTTTGTGTGAATGTGATGTATGGTTTTGAAGTTATAAATATTGTGTGAAAAGTATATTTTAAACTGTATGAATAATGGGATTATGTGTCACACTAAGGGGAGGGGATGTGTGGGAGGTAACATCTATGTCATTGGTTATTTTATGCCTCCCCCTGGGTGTGGCCTGTATGTGTGAGTTGGAAATAAAAGCCAGGCTGGATGAGCCAGTCCAGAGTTCCTGTTTTAACCTCAAAGTGATGTGTCGTCTCATTATTGGGGGAAGGATTGATTGTATGCTGTTCCAGTTGACTGCTAGGAGTACAGGCCTATTCGTATGGTTCCTATTCAATGGTCTACAGCATTCATACGCTTGGGAGAATTTAAAGGTTTCTCGGATTCGGTGATTATGGTGTCTGCCAGAGTGCTTGGAGTCCTCAGGAAGCACTAGGAGCATCCATTAACGGAGGTACCCAGTCGGGGTGCCAGGTGATCCGTTACATACATGCTACGTAAAGTATATCGTATTAACATACTTCTCTTTCTGTTATATATTATATAACAATACATATACACGCTGCGTAAAGTATATCGTATTAAAATACTTCTCTTTCTGTTATATATTATATAACAATACATATACACGCTGCGTAAAGTATATCGTATTAAAATACTTCTCTTTCTGTTATATATTATATAACAATACATATACACGCTGCGTAAAGTATATCGTATTAAAATACTTCTCTTTCTGTTATATATTATATAACAATACATATACACACTGCGTAAAGTATATCGTATTAGAATACTTCTCTTTCTGTTATATATTATATAACAATACATATACACGCTGCGTAAAGTATATCGTATTAGAATACTTCTCTTTCTGTTATATATTATATAACAATACATATACACGCTGCGTAAAGTATATCGTATTAAAATACTTCTCTTTCTGTTATATATTATATAACAATACATATACACGCTGCGTAAAGTATATCGTGTTAAAATACTTCTCTTTCTGTTATATATTATATAACAATACATATACACGCTGCGTAAAGTATATTGTATTAAAATACTTCTCTTTCTGTTATATATTATATAACAATACATATACACGCTGTGTAAAGTATATCGTGTTAAAATACTTCTCTTTCTGTTATATATTATATAACAATACATATACACGCTGCGTAAAGTATATTGTATTAGAATACTTCTCTTTCTGTTATATATTATATAACAATACAAATACACGCTGCGTAAAGTATATCGTATTAGAATACTTCTCTTTCTGTTATATATTATATAACAATACATATACACGCTGCGTAAAGTATATCGGATTAAAATACTTCTCTTTCTGTTATATATTATATAACAATACATATACACGCTGCGTAAAGTATATCGGATTAAAATACTTCTCTTTCTGTTATATATTATATAACAATACATATACACGCTGCGTAAAGTATATCGTGTTAAAATACTTCTCTTTCTGTTATATATTATATAACAATACATATACACGCTGCGTAAAGTATATCGCATTAAAATACTTCTCTTTCTGTTATATATTATATAACAATACATATACACGCTGCGTAAAGTATATCGTGTTAAAATACTTCTCTTTCTGTTATATATTATATAACAATACATATACACGCTGCGTAAAGTATATCGTATTAAAATACTTCTCTTTCTGTTATATATTATATAACAATACATATACACGCTGCGTAAAGTATATCGTATTAAAATACTTCTCTTTCTGTTATATATTATATAACAATACATATACACGCTGCGTAAAGTATATCGTATTAACATACTTCTCTTTCTGTTATATATTATATAACAATACATATACACGCTGCGTAAAGTATATTGTGTTAAAATACTTCTCTTTCTGTTATATATTATATAACAATACATATACACGCTGCGTAAAGTATATCGTATTAGAATACTTCTCTTTCTGTTATATATTATATAACAATACATATACACGCTGCCTAAAGTATATCGTATTAAAATACTTCTCTTTCTGTTATATATTATATAACAATACATATACACACTGCGTAAAGTTTATCGTATTAAAATACTTCTCTTTCTGTTATATATTATATAACAATACATATACACGCTGCGTAAAGTATATCATGTTAAAATACTTCTCTTTCTGTTATATATTATATAACAATACATATACACGCTGCCTAAAGTATATCGTATTAAAATACTTCTCTTTCTGTTATATATTATATAACAATACATATACACACTGCGTAAAGTTTATCGTATTAAAATACTTCTCTTTCTGTTATATATTATATAACAATACATATACACGCTTTGTAAAGTATATCGTATTAAAATACTTCTCTTTCTGTTATATATTATATAACAATACATATACACGCTGCGTAAAGTATATCGTGTTAAAATACTTCTCTTTCTGTTATATATTATATAACAATACATATACACGCTGCGTAAAGTATATCGTATTAACATACTTCTCTTTCTGTTATATATTATATAACAATACATATACACGCTGCGTAAAGTATATCGTATTAGAATACTTCTCTTTCTGTTATATATTATATAACAATACATATACACGCTGCGTAAAGTATATCGGATTAAAATACTTCTCTTTCTGTTATATATTATATAACAATACATATACACGCTGCGTAAAGTATATTGTGTTAAAATACTTCTCTTTCTGTTATATATTATATAACAATACATATACACGCTGCGTAAAGTATATCGTGTTAAAATACTTCTCTTTCTGTTATATATTATATAACAATACATATACACGCTGCGTAAAGTATATCGTGTTAAAATACTTCTCTTTCTGTTATATATTATATAACAATACATATACACGCTGCGTAAAGTATATCGTGTTAAAATACTTCTCTTTCTGTTATATATTATATAACAATACATATACACGCTGCGTAAAGTATATCGTATTAACATACTTCTCTTTCTGTTATATATTATATAACAATACATATACACGCTGCGTAAAGTATATCGTATTAAAATACTTCTCTTTCTGTTATATATTATATACCAATACATATACATGCTACGTAAAGTATATCGTATTAACATACTTCTCTTTCTGTTATATATTATATAACAATACATATACATGCTACGTAAAGTATATCGTATTAAAATACTTCTCTTTTTGTTATATATTATATAACAATACATATACATGCTACGTAAAGTATATCGTATTAACATACTTCTCTTTCTGTTATATATTATAAAACAATACATATACACACTGCGTAAAGTATATCGTATTAGAATACTTCTCTTTCTGTTATATATTATATAACAATACATATACACGCTTTGTAAAATATATCGTATTAAAATACTTCTCTTTCTGTTATATATTACATAACAATACATATACACGCTGCGTAAAGTATATCGGATTAAAATACTTCTCTTTCTGTTATATATTATATAACAATACATATACACGCTGCGTAAAGTATATCGTGTTAAAATACTTCTCTTTCTGTTATATATTATATAACAATACATATACACGCTGCGTAAAGTATATCGCATTAAAATACTTCTCTTTCTGTTATATATTATATAACAATACATATACACGCTGCGTAAAGTATATCGTGTTAAAATACTTCTCTTTCTGTTATATATTATATAACAATACATATACACGCTGCGTAAAGTATATCGTATTAAAATACTTCTCTTTCTGTTATATATTATATAACAATACATATACACGCTGCGTAAAGTATATCGTATTAAAATACTTCTCTTTCTGTTATATATTATATAACAATACATATACACGCTGCGTAAAGTATATCGTATTAACATACTTCTCTTTCTGTTATATATTATATAACAATACATATACACGCTGCGTAAAGTATATTGTGTTAAAATACTTCTCTTTCTGTTATATATTATATAACAATACATATACACGCTGCGTAAAGTATATCGTATTAGAATACTTCTCTTTCTGTTATATATTATATAACAATACATATACACGCTGCCTAAAGTATATCGTATTAAAATACTTCTCTTTCTGTTATATATTATATAACAATACATATACACACTGCGTAAAGTTTATCGTATTAAAATACTTCTCTTTCTGTTATATATTATATAACAATACATATACACGCTGCGTAAAGTATATCATGTTAAAATACTTCTCTTTCTGTTATATATTATATAACAATACATATACACGCTGCCTAAAGTATATCGTATTAAAATACTTCTCTTTCTGTTATATATTATATAACAATACATATACACACTGCGTAAAGTTTATCGTATTAAAATACTTCTCTTTCTGTTATATATTATATAACAATACATATACACGCTTTGTAAAGTATATCGTATTAAAATACTTCTCTTTCTGTTATATATTATATAACAATACATATACACGCTGCGTAAAGTATATCGTGTTAAAATACTTCTCTTTCTGTTATATATTATATAACAATACATATACACGCTGCGTAAAGTATATCGTATTAACATACTTCTCTTTCTGTTATATATTATATAACAATACATATACACGCTGCGTAAAGTATATCGTATTAGAATACTTCTCTTTCTGTTATATATTATATAACAATACATATACACGCTGCGTAAAGTATATCGGATTAAAATACTTCTCTTTCTGTTATATATTATATAACAATACATATACACGCTGCGTAAAGTATATTGTGTTAAAATACTTCTCTTTCTGTTATATATTATATAACAATACATATACACGCTGCGTAAAGTATATCGTGTTAAAATACTTCTCTTTCTGTTATATATTATATAACAATACATATACACGCTGCGTAAAGTATATCGTGTTAAAATACTTCTCTTTCTGTTATATATTATATAACAATACATATACACGCTGCGTAAAGTATATCGTGTTAAAATACTTCTCTTTCTGTTATATATTATATAACAATACATATACACGCTGCGTAAAGTATATCGTATTAACATACTTCTCTTTCTGTTATATATTATATAACAATACATATACACGCTGCGTAAAGTATATCGTATTAAAATACTTCTCTTTCTGTTATATATTATATACCAATACATATACATGCTACGTAAAGTATATCGTATTAACATACTTCTCTTTCTGTTATATATTATATAACAATACATATACATGCTACGTAAAGTATATCGTATTAAAATACTTCTCTTTTTGTTATATATTATATAACAATACATATACATGCTACGTAAAGTATATCGTATTAACATACTTCTCTTTCTGTTATATATTATAAAACAATACATATACACACTGCGTAAAGTATATCGTATTAGAATACTTCTCTTTCTGTTATATATTATATAACAATACATATACACGCTTTGTAAAATATATCGTATTAAAATACTTCTCTTTCTGTTATATATTACATAACAATACATATACACGCTGCGTAAAGTATATCGTATTAAAATACTTCTCTTTCTGTTATATATTATATAACAATACATATACACGCTGCGTAAAGTATATCGTATTAAAATACTTCTCTTTCTGTTATATATTATATAACAATACATATACACGCTGCGTAAAGTATATCGTATTAAAATACTTCTCTTTCTGTTATATATTATATAACAGTACATATACATGCTACGTAAAGTATATCGTATTAACCTACTTCTCTTTCTGTTATATATTATATAACAATACATATACACGCTGCGTAAAGTATATCGTATTAAAATACTTCTCTTTTTGTTATATATTATATAACAATACATATACATGCTACGTAAAGTATATCGTATTAACATACTTCTCTTTCTGTTATATATTATAAAACAATACATATACACACTGCGTAAAGTATATCGTATTAAAATACTTCTCTTTCTGTTATATATTATATAACAATACATATACACACTGCGTAAAGTATATCTTATTAAAATACTTCTCTTTCTGTTATATATTATATAACAATACATATACATGCTACGTAAAGTATATCGTATTAACATACTTCTCTTTCTGTTATATATTATATAACAATACATATACATGCTACGTAAAGTATATCGTATTAAAATACTTCTCTTTCTGTTATATATTATATAACAATACATATACACGCTGCGTAAAGTATATCGTATTAAAATACTTCTCTTTCTGTTATATATTATATAACAATACATATACACGCTGCGTAAAGTATATCGTATTAACATACTTCTCTTTCTGTTATATATTATATAACAATACATATACACGCTACGTAAAGTATATCGTATTAAAATACTTCTCTTTCTGTTATATATTATATAACAATACATATACACGCTGCGTAAAGTATATCGTGTTAAAATACTTCTCTTTCTGTTATATATTATATAACAATACATATACACGCTGCGTAAAGTATATCGTGTTAAAATACTTCTCTTTCTGTTATATATTATATAACAATACATATACACGCTGCGTAAAGTATATCGTATTAACATACTTCTCTTTCTGTTATATATTATATAACAATACATATACATGCTGCGTAAAGTATATCGTATTAAAATACTTCTCTTTCTGTTATATATTATATACCAATACATATACATGCTACGTAAAGTATATCGTATTAACATACTTCTCTTTCTGTTATATATTATATAACAATACATATACACGCTGCGTAAAGTATATCGTATTAAAATACTTCTCTTTTTGTTATATATTATATAACAATACATATACATGCTACGTAAAGTATATCGTATTAACATACTTCTCTTTCTGTTATATATTATAAAACAATACATATACACACTGCGTAAAGTATATCGTATTAGAATACTTCTCTTTCTGTTATATATTATATAACAATACATATACACGCTTTGTAAAATATATCGTATTAAAATACTTCTCTTTCTGTTATATATTACATAACAATACATATACACGCTGCGTAAAGTATATCGTATTAAAATACTTCTCTTTCTGTTATATATTATATAACAATACATATACACGCTGCGTAAAGTATATCGTATTAAAATACTTCTCTTTCTGTTATATATTATATAACAATACATATACACGCTGCGTAAAGTATATCGTATTAAAATACTTCTCTTTCTGTTATATATTATATAACAGTACATATACATGCTACGTAAAGTATATCGTATTAACCTACTTCTCTTTCTGTTATATATTATATAACAATACATATACACGCTGCGTAAAGTATATCGTATTAAAATACTTCTCTTTTTGTTATATATTATATAACAATACATATACATGCTACGTAAAGTATATCGTATTAACATACTTCTCTTTCTGTTATATATTATAAAACAATACATATACACACTGCGTAAAGTATATCGTATTAAAATACTTCTCTTTCTGTTATATATTATATAACAATACATATACACACTGCGTAAAGTATATCTTATTAAAATACTTCTCTTTCTGTTATATATTATATAACAATACATATACATGCTACGTAAAGTATATCGTATTAACATACTTCTCTTTCTGTTATATATTATATAACAATACATATACATGCTACGTAAAGTATATCGTATTAAAATACTTCTCTTTCTGTTATATATTATATAACAATACATATACACGCTGCGTAAAGTATATCGTATTAAAATACTTCTCTTTCTGTTATATATTATATAACAATACATATACACGCTGCGTAAAGTATATCGTATTAACATACTTCTCTTTCTGTTATATATTATATAACAATACATATACACGCTACGTAAAGTATATCGTATTAAAATACTTCTCTTTCTGTTATATATTATATAACAATACATATACATGCTACGTAAAGTATATCGTATTAACATACTTCTCTTTCGCTTATATATTATATAACAATACATATACATGCTACGTAAAGTATATCGTATTAACATACTTCTCTTTCTGTTATATATTATATAACAATACATATACATGCTACGTAAAGTATATCGTATTAGAATACTTCTCTTTCTGTTATATATTATATAACAATACATATACACGCTGCGTAAAGTATATCGTATTAGAATACTTCTCTTTCTGTTATATATTATATAACAATACATATACACGCTGCGTAAAGTATATCGTATTAAAATACTTCTCTTTCTGTTATATATTATATAACAATACATATACACGCTGCGTAAAGTATATCGTGTTAAAATACTTCTCTTTCTGTTATATATTATATAACAATACATATACACGCTGCGTAAAGTATATCGTATTAAAATACTTCTCTTTCTGTTATATATTATATAACAATACATATACACGCTGCGTAAAGTATATCGTGTTAAAATACTTCTCTTTCTGTTATATATTATATAACAATACATATACACGCTGCGTAAAGTATATTGTATTAGAATACTTCTCTTTCTGTTATATATTATATAACAATACAAATACACGCTGCGTAAAGTATATCGTATTAGAATACTTCTCTTTCTGTTATATATTATATAACAATACATATACACGCTGCGTAAAGTATATCGGATTAAAATACTTCTCTTTCTGTTATATATTATATAACAATACATATACACGCTGCGTAAAGTATATCGGATTAAAATACTTCTCTTTCTGTTATATATTATATAACAATACATATACACGCTGCGTAAAGTATATCGTGTTAAAATACTTCTCTTTCTGTTATATATTATATAACAATACATATACACGCTGCGTAAAGTATATCGCATTAAAATACTTCTCTTTCTGTTATATATTATATAACAATACATATACACGCTGCGTAAAGTATATCGTGTTAAAATACTTCTCTTTCTGTTATATATTATATAACAATACATATACACGCTGCGTAAAGTATATCGTATTAAAATACTTCTCTTTCTGTTTTATATTATATAACAATACATATACACGCTGCGTAAAGTATATCGTATTAAAATACTTCTCTTTCTGTTATATATTATATAACAATACATATACACGCTGCGTAAAGTATATCGTATTAACATACTTCTCTTTCTGTTATATATTATATAACAATACATATACACGCTGCGTAAAGTATATTGTGTTAAAATACTTCTCTTTCTGTTATATATTATATAACAATACATATACACGCTGCGTAAAGTATATCGTATTAGAATACTTCTCTTTCTGTTATATATTATATAACAATACATATACACGCTGCCTAAAGTATATCGTATTAAAATACTTCTCTTTCTGTTATATATTATATAACAATACATATACACACTGCGTAAAGTTTATCGTATTAAAATACTTCTCTTTCTGTTATATATTATATAACAATACATATACACGCTGCGTAAAGTATATCATGTTAAAATACTTCTCTTTCTGTTATATATTATATAACAATACATATACACGCTGCGTAAAGTATATCGTGTTAAAATACTTCTCTTTCTGTTATATATTATATAACAATACATATACACGCTACGTAAAGTATATCGTATTAAAATACTTCTCTTTCTGTTATATATTATATAACAATACATATACACACTGCGTAAAGTATATCGTATTAGAATACTTCTCTTTCTGTTATATATTATATAACAATACATATACACGCTTTGTAAAGTATATCGTATTAAAATACTTCTCTTTCTGTTATATATTATATAACAATACATATACACGCTGCGTAAAGTATATCGTGTTAAAATACTTCTCTTTCTGTTATATATTATATAACAATACATATACACGCTGCGTAAAGTATATCGTATTAACATACTTCTCTTTCTGTTATATATTATATAACAATACATATACACGCTGCGTAAAGTATATCGTATTAGAATACTTCTCTTTCTGTTATATATTATATAACAATACATATACACGCTGCGTAAAGTATATCGGATTAAAATACTTCTCTTTCTGTTATATATTATATAACAATACATATACACGCTGCGTAAAGTATATTGTGTTAAAATACTTCTCTTTCTGTTATATATTATATAACAATACATATACACGCTGCGTAAAGTATATCGTGTTAAAATACTTCTCTTTCTGTTATATATTATATAACAATACATATACACGCTGCGTAAAGTATATCGTGTTAAAATACTTCTCTTTCTGTTATATATTATATAACAATACATATACACGCTGCGTAAAGTATATCGTATTAAAATACTTCTCTTTCTGTTATATATTATATAACAATACATATACACGCTGCGTAAAGTATATCGTGTTAAAATACTTCTCTTTCTGTTATATATTATATAACAATACATATACACGCTGCGTAAAGTATATCGTATTAAAATACTTCTCTTTCTGTTATATATTATATAACAATACATGTACACACTGCGTAAAGTATATCGTATTAAAATACTTCTTTCTGTTATATATTATATAACAATACATATACACACTGCGTAAAGTATATCGTATTAAAATACTTCTCTTTCTGTTATATATTATATAACAATACATATACACGCTGCGTAAAGTATATTGTGTTAAAATACTTCTCTTTCTGTTATATATTATATAACAATACATATACACGCTGCGTAAAGTATATCGTGTTAAAATACTTCTCTTTCTGTTATATATTATATAACAATACATATACACGCTGCGTAAAGTATATCGTGTTAAAATACTTCTCTTTCTGTTATATATTATATAACAATACATATACACGCTGCGTAAAGTATATCGGATTAAAATACTTCTCTTTCTGTTATATATTATATAACAATACATATACACGCTGCGTAAAGTATATCGTGTTAAAATACTTCTCTTTCTGTTATATATTATATAACAATACATATACACGCTGCGTAAAGTATATCGCATTAAAATACTTCTCTTTCTGTTATATATTATATAACAATACATATACACGCTGCGTAAAGTATATCGTGTTAAAATACTTCTCTTTCTGTTATATATTATATAACAATACATATACACGCTGCGTAAAGTATATCGTATTAAAATACTTCTCTTTCTGTTTTATATTATATAACAATACATATACACGCTGCGTAAAGTATATCGTATTAAAATACTTCTCTTTCTGTTATATATTATATAACAATACATATACACGCTGCGTAAAGTATATCGTATTAACATACTTCTCTTTCTGTTATATATTATATAACAATACATATACACGCTGCGTAAAGTATATTGTGTTAAAATACTTCTCTTTCTGTTATATATTATATAACAATACATATACACGCTGCGTAAAGTATATCGTATTAGAATACTTCTCTTTCTGTTATATATTATATAACAATACATATACACGCTGCCTAAAGTATATCGTATTAAAATACTTCTCTTTCTGTTATATATTATATAACAATACATATACACACTGCGTAAAGTTTATCGTATTAAAATACTTCTCTTTCTGTTATATATTATATAACAATACATATACACGCTGCGTAAAGTATATCATGTTAAAATACTTCTCTTTCTGTTATATATTATATAACAATACATATACACGCTGCGTAAAGTATATCGTGTTAAAATACTTCTCTTTCTGTTATATATTATATAACAATACATATACACGCTACGTAAAGTATATCGTATTAAAATACTTCTCTTTCTGTTATATATTATATAACAATACATATACACACTGCGTAAAGTATATCGTATTAGAATACTTCTCTTTCTGTTATATATTATATAACAATACATATACACGCTTTGTAAAGTATATCGTATTAAAATACTTCTCTTTCTGTTATATATTATATAACAATACATATACACGCTGCGTAAAGTATATCGTGTTAAAATACTTCTCTTTCTGTTATATATTATATAACAATACATATACACGCTGCGTAAAGTATATCGTATTAACATACTTCTCTTTCTGTTATATATTATATAACAATACATATACACGCTGCGTAAAGTATATCGTATTAGAATACTTCTCTTTCTGTTATATATTATATAACAATACATATACACGCTGCGTAAAGTATATCGGATTAAAATACTTCTCTTTCTGTTATATATTATATAACAATACATATACACGCTGCGTAAA
Organism: Pelobates fuscus; assembly: GCF_036172605.1. Taxonomy (NCBI): domain Eukaryota; kingdom Metazoa; phylum Chordata; class Amphibia; order Anura; family Pelobatidae; genus Pelobates; species Pelobates fuscus. The sequence goes on along the minus strand of NC_086323.1, from coordinate 7,189,353 downwards.
GTATATTGTGTTAAAATACTTCTCTTTCTGTTATATATTATATAACAATACATATACACGCTGCGTAAAGTATATCGTGTTAAAATACTTCTCTTTCTGTTATATATTATATAACAATACATATACACGCTGCGTAAAGTATATCGTGTTAAAATACTTCTCTTTCTGTTATATATTATATAACAATACATATACACGCTGCGTAAAGTATATCGTATTAAAATACTTCTCTTTCTGTTATATATTATATAACAATACATATACACGCTGCGTAAAGTATATCGTGTTAAAATACTTCTCTTTCTGTTATATATTATATAACAATACATATACACGCTGCGTAAAGTATATCGTATTAAAATACTTCTCTTTCTGTTATATATTATATAACAATACATGTACACACTGCGTAAAGTATATCGTATTAAAATACTTCTTTCTGTTATATATTATATAACAATACATATACACACTGCGTAAAGTATATCGTATTAAAATACTTCTCTTTCTGTTATATATTATATAACAATACATATACACGCTGCGTAAAGTATATTGTGTTAAAATACTTCTCTTTCTGTTATATATTATATAACAATACATATACACGCTGCGTAAAGTATATCGTGTTAAAATACTTCTCTTTCTGTTATATATTATATAACAATACATATACACGCTGCGTAAAGTATATCGTGTTAAAATACTTCTCTTTCTGTTATATATTATATAACAATACATATACACGCTTCGTAAAGTATATCGTGTTAAAATACTTCTCTTTCTGTTATATATTATATAACAATACATATACACGCTGCGTAAAGTATATCGTATTAAAATACTTCTCTTTCTGTTATATATTATATAACAATACATGTACACACTGCGTAAAGTATGTCGTATTAAAATACTTCTTTCTGTTATATATTATATAACAATACATATACACACTGCGTAAAGTATATCGTATTAAAATACTTCTCTTTCTGTTATATATTATATAACAATACATATACACGCTGCGTAAAGTATATTGTGTTAAAATACTTCTCTTTCTGTTATATATTATATAACAATACATATACACGCTTCGTAAAGTATATCGTGTTAAAATACTTCTCTTTCTGTTATATATTATATAAAAATACATATACACGCTGCGTAAAGTATATCGTATTAGAATACTTCTCTTTCTGTTATATATTATATAACAATACATATACACGCTGCGTAAAGTATATCGGATTAAAATACTTCTCTTTCTGTTATATATTATATAACAATACATATACACGCTGCGTAAAGTATATCGTGTTAAAATACTTCTCTTTCTGTTATATATTATATAACAATACATATACACGCTGCGTAAAGTATATCGTGTTAAAATACTTCTCTTTCTGTTATATATTATATAACAATACATATACACGCTGCGTAAAGTATATCGTGTTAAAATACTTCTCTTTCTGTTATATATTATATAACAATACATATACACGCTGCGTAAAGTATATCGTGTTAAAATACTTCTCTTTCTGTTATATATTATATAACAATACATATACACGCTGCGTAAAGTATATCGTATTAAAATACTTCTCTTTCTGTTATATATTATATAACAATACATGTACACACTGCGTAAAGTATATCGTATTAAAATACTTCTTTCTGTTATATATTATATAACAATACATATACACACTGCGTAAAGTATATCGTATTAAAATACTTCTCTTTCTGTTATATATTATATAACAATACATATACACGCTGCGTAAAGTATATTGTGTTAAAATACTTCTCTTTCTGTTATATATTATATAACAATACATATACACGCTGCGTAAAGTATATCGTGTTAAAATACTTCTCTTTCTGTTATATATTATATAACAATACATATACACGCTGCGTAAAGTATATCGTGTTAAAATACTTCTCTTTCTGTTATATATTATATAACAATACATATACACGCTTCGTAAAGTATATCGTGTTAAAATACTTCTCTTTCTGTTATATATTATATAACAATACATATACACGCTGCGTAAAGTATATCGTATTAAAATACTTCTCTTTCTGTTATATATTATATAACAATACATGTACACACTGCGTAAAGTATATCGTATTAAAATACTTCTTTCTGTTATATATTATATAACAATACATATACACACTGCGTAAAGTATATCGTATTAAAATACTTCTCTTTCTGTTATATATTATATAACAATACATATACACGCTGCGTAAAGTATATCGTATTAAAATACTTCTCTTTCTGTTATATATTATATAACAATACATGTACACACTGCGTAAAGTATATCGTATTAAAATACTTCTTTCTGTTATATATTATATAACAATACATATACACGCTGCGTAAAGTATATTGTGTTAAAATACTTCTCTTTCTGTTATATATTATATAACAATACATATACACGCTGCGTAAAGTATATCGTATTAAAATACTTCTCTTTCTGTTATATATTATATAACAATACATATACACGCTGCGTAAAGTATATTGTGTTAAAATACTTCTCTTTCTGTTATATATTATATAACAATACATATACACGCTGCGTAAAGTATATCGTGTTAAAATACTTCTCTTTCTGTTATATATTATATAACAATACATATACACGCTGCGTAAAGTATATCGTATTAACATACTTCTCTTTCTGTTATATATTATATAACAATACATATACACGCTGCGTAAAGTATATCGTATTAGAATACTTCTCTTTCTGTTATATATTATATAACAATACATATACACGCTGCGTAAAGTATATCGGATTAAAATACTTCTCTTTCTGTTATATATTATATAACAATACATATACACGCTGCGTAAAGTATATTGTGTTAAAATACTTCTCTTTCTGTTATATATTATATAACAATACATATACACGCTGCGTAAAGTATATCGTATTAAAATACTTCTCTTTCTGTTATATATTATATAACAATACATATACACGCTGCGTAAAGTATATCGTGTTAAAATACTTCTCTTTCTGTTATATATTATATAACAATACATATACACGCTGCGTAAAGTATATTGTGTTAAAATACTTCTCTTTCTGTTATATATTATATAACAATACATATACACGCTGCGTAAAGTATATCGTGTTAAAATACTTCTCTTTCTGTTATATATTATATAACAATACATATACACGCTTTGTAAAGTATATCGTATTAAAATACTTCTCTTTCTGTTATATATTATATAACAATACATATACACGCTGCGTAAAGTATATTGTGTTAAAATACTTCTCTTTCTGTTATATATTATATAACAATACATATACACGCTGCGTAAAGTATATCGTGTTAAAATACTTCTCTTTCTGTTATATATTATATAACAATACATATACACGCTGCGTAAAGTATATCGTATTAAAATACTTCTCTTTCTGTTATATATTATATAACAATACATACACGCTGCGTAAAGTATATCGTATTAACATACTTCTCTTTCTGTTATATATTATATAACAATACATATACATGCTAGGCATGTGCATGGGCAAAGTATTCGGTTAGGATCGATTTGGAAATTCAGGTAAGTAAAAAAATTGTCATTTTCTAAATTCGGAACTTCGGCAATTTAGAACTTCGGCAATTCGGCAATTCGGAACATCTGTAGGGCTCCCTTACCCTAACCCTACCCCTAACCCTAACCTTAACCCTACCCCTAACGAATACTTACACATCCATAGGGCTCCCAGTGCCAGGAATTAGCATCATTTACGTAATTTTCACTCCCTCTCTTGTTTTGCCACTTTGGCAATTCAGCACTTTGGCCCTTCTGCAATTCGGAAGCATTCGAATGTCCGAATTCCCCGAAATTCGTCCGAATTTGCAATCGGAACGAATCGAATTACACTTGTCTAATACACGCTGTGTAACGTATATCAGGTTAAAAATACCTCCCTCTCTGTTAATAAATATTATATAAAACACCATGGATATTACATATAATACAGTTCACATATTATATATCAAAATATTACATACTATATAACATACACGCTTTGATCCATTTATTTATTTTATAAATGATAACCTCATAGTTTATTTTATGCGTTAATTTTTTATTTTTATTTTTTAGGCATAAATTATATTCATGTTTTACATATTATTTTACATTCAATATAGTTATTACAATGCAATAAATATTTATCATACTGAATAAATATAATCTTACAATAAAACAAATGATGAATAGAATAAGAGTAGGGGCAACTATTAACCGTCTGCGATTGAAAAAATAATCATGAACGTTTGCACTTGTTGAAGAGAATTTGCAACAATGAAAAAAAACCTACAAATAATGTATCTACAAACATCTACAAACATTTCCATAGCTGTAACGTCGCCTTCAGTAGATAAATCATTTAAAAAGCTTATTCAAAATAAAATGTGTTTATTTGGACCTTGACATGAATCAGGAAACTAGTATTTGATAAGATAGCTCTAGTAACTAGTGTGTGTGTGTATGTCTGTCAGTCTGTGTGTGTGTGTGTGTATGTCTGTCTGTCAGTGTGTGTGTATGTCTGTCTGTCAGTGTGTGTGTATGTCTCTGTCAGTGTGTGTGTGTATGTCTGTCAGTCTGTGTGTGTGTGTATGTCTGTCTGTCAGTGTGTGTGTGTGTGTATATGTCTCTGTCAGTGTGTCTGTGTGTGTGTATGACTGTCTGTCAGTGTGTGTGTATGTCTCTGTCAGTGTGTGTGTGTATATCTGTCAGTGTGTGTGTGTGTGTGTATGTCTGTCTGTCAGTGTGTGTGTGTGTGTGTGTATGTCTCTGTCAGTGTGTCTGTGTGTGTGTATATGTCTCTGTCAGTGTGTCTGTGTGTGTGTATGACTGTCTGTCAGTGTGTGTGTATGTCTCTGTCAGTGTGTGTGTGTATGTCTGTCAGTGTGTGTGTGTGTGTATGTCTGTCTGTCAGTGTGTGTGTGTGTGTATGTCTGTCTGTCAGTGTGTGTGTATGTCTCTGTCAGTGTGTGTGTGTATGTCTGTCAGTGTGTGTGTGTGTGTGTATGTCTGTCTGTCAGTGTGTGTGTGTGTGTGTGTATGTCTCTGTCAGTGTGTCTGTGTGTGTATATGTCTCTGTCAGTGTGTCTGTGTGTGTGTCATATAGTCCTACAGATACAACCGGCCCTTTGAGGGTGACCAAACTGCTGATGCGGCCCCCGATGAATTTGAGTTTGACACCCCTGCTCTAGTTGGTAAATAACTTTGCACAAATATAATATTAACTAGCAGACTTACTATTTGATTATTAAATCACTCCTAGTGCTAAACGATGTAGGAATTCTTATCATTTCTTTTTTATTATTTGCTATGACCTACTTTTTTTTGCATTTTATTAGTACATGGCTTCCTGAACTTTGGGCAACATTAACCCATGATTAACAAACTTACTTTCTTGTCCTTTAAAACTCTCTATGACCCTGCCAACATTCTCCTACGCAATTAACATACCCATAATCCTCTGCTTTCAACTCGTTAAACTGGTTTGGCACTGCCTGGGCTGACAGTACATTAATTACCTACGGGGTGCAGATTTATTAGAACTAAGTGGTATCTTCTCCATATAGTGTTTTAGTGGAAATATCAGCGTTTTTGGAAAATCTAGAATGATATTGATTACTGCAATTCACAACAAGAAAACAAAAAACAACAAATACAGGGTGCGCACCCTGTATTTGTTGTTTTTTTGTTTTCTCAATTTTCTGAAGGGTTTGAGGGTAGCCCTTCCTTTCAGGTGTGCAGCTTTTTTTCCCCCTTGTGATCAGTACTGTAGCGCTGTTCCCCTCCCACCTTTTCTCAATTCACAACAAGAGCCTTGTCAGCCTGGCAGGTTGAATGGACACAGTTTATTTATTTACACATATTTCATAGTATTATAAAAATAAAAGCATTTAATTGCACACGTCCCGGGGATGCAGTGCTAACATTCAGACGGTTTGCTTCGTTCCAGCTACTGCAGATCATTTTTGCAAAATTTTGTTACGCAGCGAATCATCGAGGAAGATCATAAGAGCCAGACTGCAAAGAAGATAGATTACAGGTGGATTAATGACAGGTAGTCTCCGTGATTGCAAAACTTAACACTCAAACACATTACTGGGAGTATTATTGCTGTGGAGCTCTGTTATACACTCACACACATTACTGGGAGTATTATTGCTGTGGAGCTCTGTTATACACTCAAACACATTACTGGGAGTATTATTACTGTGGAGTTCTGTTATACACTCAGACACATTACTGGGAGTATTATTACTGTGGGGCTCTGTTATACACTCAGACACATTACTGGGAGTATTATTGCTGTGGAGCTCTGTTATACACTCAGACACATTACTGGGAGTATTATTGCTGTGGAGCTCTGTTATACACTCAGACACATTACTGGGAGTATTATTGCTGTGGAGCTCTGTTATACACTCAGACACATTACTGGGAGTATTATTGCTGTGGAGCTCCGTTATACAATCAGACACATTACTGGGAGTATTATTGCTGTGGAGCTCTGTTATACATTCAGACACATTACTGGGAGTATTATTGCTGTGGAGCTCTGTTATACACTCAGACACATTACTGGGAGTATTATTGCTGTGGAGCTCCGTTATACAATCAGACACATTACTGGGAGTATTATTGCTGTGGAGCTCCGTTATACAATCAGACACACCAACACTATAGAACTCCTATAGAAGAGGGCAGAGTGATTTAGGGCCAAAATAGGGACTGTCCCTGTTAATTAGGGGCACTCGGGATGTATGTTTATGGTATTAGGTTTATACAGTTGTGGTAGTTGTGTGGATAGTACACCCCTGCTGTACAATGTTTATATATGCTCAGAAAGGTGCCTTTTAATCCAGCTAAACACAGTAGAGACCTGCAAGTATTTATATTATCTTGAAAATGTTGAACATGACGATATAGTAACCGAGAGAAATGTACCCACAGCTTTCTCTGGCAAAACACAGACATTTCTCACTTATGTTGTGGGAATAATTTGAAAAATAAAACCAAAAGATTATCAAGCATCAAAATATTGCAAATTTGTATGTCAGAATAGCTAAAATGGAACAATTCAGCAACATCTCCGAAAAAATATACCAGCTGTGTTTACATATCAGCTGCTCGAACCACTTTGTATTCAGACAATTCAGACTGTAAGGATTATTCACCACTGTGAGAATTCACCAACTGGAAAACAGCTCCAGACCTTCCATTTCATCTACTTTGGCCTCAAATTTACATTCACTTTGAATTTAGATTTTAGTAAATAAGCTTGTGAATAATATAATGTGATACGTTATAGCAAAATAAACAATATGTTTCCTGCAATATACAGAGACAGTGGCAGAACTACTGCCGGTGAAGCCGCTGCTTCTGTACCGAGGTCCGCACACTGAGGGGGCCCATTGCGTGGTCCATGCATCCTTTTGTGTTGCCTCCTCCCACTCCTCCTGTGCATCATCTCCCTCCCGCTCTTGTATCTGGGAGGAATGTGTGTATGTGTGTTTATATGTGTGCATCTGTGTGTGTACGGATGTATGTAGCAGTGTATGTGTGTTTATATGTGTGTATCTGTGTGTGTACGTATGTATGTAGCAGTGTATGTGTGTATACATGTGTGTATCTGTGTGTGTGCACGTATGTATGTAGCAGTGTATGTGTGTTTATATGTGTGTATCTGTGTGTGTACGGATGTATGTAGCAGTGTATGTGTATATATTTGTATCTGTGTGTGTAAGTATGTATGTAGCAGTGTATGTGTGTTTATATGTGTGTATCTGTGTGTGTACGGATGTATGTAGCAGTGTATGTGTGTTTATATGTGTGTATCTGTGTGTGTGTACGTATGTATGTAGCAGTGTATGTGTGTGTATATGTGTGTATCTGTGTGTGTACGGATGTATGTAGCAGTGAATGTGTGTATATATGTGTGTATCTGTGTGTGTACGTATGTATGTAGCAGTGTATGTGTGTTTATATGTGTGTATCTGTGTGTGTACGGATGTATGTAGCAGTGTATGTGTATATATGTGTTTATCTGTGTGTGCATGTATGTATGTAGCAGTGTATGTGTGTATATACATACATCCCAACAATCAAACACCAACACAACATACAAAGACATCCATGCAAATGGAAACATTATATACAAACACACCGCTGTATTAAAAAGCAAAAGTTATATACAAACACACCTCCATTCACGTAACACTACACACAAATGTACACATACACTTAAAAGCCAGCACTACATACAGACACACCCCTGCATTTAAACGCAAACACTACACATAAGTACACTACTGCATTCCAATGGCAACAGTACATACAAATACACACCTACAGGCACACACATACTCTATACAAAAACATGCTTACATTCAAACACCTAGTACACATATCATGAGTTCTATATGAGGATGGAACTAGCGATAATACCATTTGTTACTTTGGATACTAAGTAAGAAGTTGTTGTTGGTGGTAAATTGCTATGGGCAAGCAATGAAATGAAGGATATGTTTGGATCAGAGACATATTTACTGAGAATGGCTTCAGAGATAAGAATTACAATGTTGTTTATCTACATAGCTTTATTTTTTACATACACTTACTCTAAAGTTTGGTATGCTGACTCCAACGCTTGTTCCCATCAGACCAGATTCAGCTGAACTACTGGCTCCACCCACAGCGCCGGCGCCAAACAGCCAGCTGAAGATTCCACTCTTGATTGCCTGTTTATAAAATGAACAAACAGGACAGAAATAATGATGCCAATGATGTCATCCTCAGCTGCAGGACTTTTATAAGAACTCCAGATTTATCAAGAACATGTTTAGGCCTCAATTTAATTCTAATGAGTAAAAACCTTGATCAATACGGACCGCTTTCAGATTATTTTTTTTTCTCTCGAATTTCAGCTGGATTTAATGACTGTGAAATTCCAGCTGCCGAGCTCAATAAACAGGTTGGTTGTTGGAAAATATTCCAATAAATTTGCTTCGAAGCACCTTTCTCGACCTTTACTAATGACTAAACTTTTTTAACATAATAGTAAAAAGGAAGCTTTAACTGCCTTCATGCCCCCACCCACCATAACACAGGTCCATGTCTCCATTGGTTGCTCACTGTAATAAACGAGTAACTTGGCAGCTATTGCTTCCAGTTGATAGTAACATACAGGAAGGATCTGGCACAGATCCCACCTGTGCTCCCACCCATACGTGGCAGGTGTGTGCCCAATATTGCCCACAAAATTGTCAACAATATCCACCCCTGTGGAGCCACCACCCCAAATAAAAGTACCTTAAAGTACCTCAATAATACTGAGAGGGGCAATAAATCTAAGACCTGTAAAAATACCACAATGCAATAACAATAATCCATTTAGCCGTCTGAGGGCTATGTGTAGACTGAGCTTGCATGGCGGGGAAAGGTTTTATAAGGGCTTTCCAACAATACCATACCAGTCAAAGAGTTTTGAATGGTTGGGTTGTAAGCCAACCAATTAGAGAGCTCTGACATGTAAGTCTCCCTTTTTTCGAGACTTGCTTTGGATTTTGTTTGGCCTGTTTTGGGGCTGAAGAAACAAAGATATTTTATCCAGGTATAAGACTTGTCCCCCCCATGCAAGCTCAGTGTACGCTGAGCAATCAGAGAGCTAAGCTGGATTATTGTTATTGTGTTGCGTTATTATTACAAGTTTTAGATTTATTAAGCCTGCCTCATTAATATTAGGGTCAGGGGTCAGGAAGGGTATTTTTATATGTGTGGGTGGCAAGGGGCTTGGGAAACCCTAGTCAACGGGGAAAGTTGGGTGTTGATATTTTTGTGGGCTGGACAATGGCATCTCCATACCCACTTGTATATTTAATAATAACTCTCACCAGCTGCCCATGGGTGAGGGTCAGGGGGGGACATTAGAACTACCAAGGTTATTAAAATTTGAGCCTCCAGTTTCTAATTGTGGCATGGGGGAGAATACTATTATAGATTTTCTCCTTCCACTGTAGGGAGGTGGGGGACATTAGTATGTCCACTTGCTTTATTAGTGTAATGTCCCCACCTGTTGGCTCACATGTCGAATGAGGGGATAAGGTATTGCGAGCCAATAATTTGTTGATAAAACACTTTGGCTCTGATTAAATTGAAGTTTAAATAGGACCTATCAAAATTGTCTCTCTGATTTCCCTGAGGCAACCACGGGATAGTTTGTATCACTATATCTTTATCAATATTTAATTCCTGTATTATGTATGATAATTTTACTTACCAGGATAATTACTATAGGGATTGCAAGGACAATTATACTGAACAGTACAATGATAGCAGTTATGTAGTCAGATAGGGGGCTGCTTCCTGACACACTTGCCACGTTACTGCTAATATCTACAGGAAAAATAAAAAAAAATCACACATTAACAGTATTCATGGAACAGTAATCAATTATATGAATCTCTGATTACTGAAACTTCACTACAACAGAACTATGGTTAGACCTTAATATCTGTATAACGTGTATAACATGTATAACATCTAGAACAGACAGATTGCGGTCCATCTACTGTGAGGAGAGGACAATACCAACTAGATACTTCTCACCAAGCACTTATTAATTATATTTGAAGCCCAACTTGGCCTTGTTCATAAACTGGTTTGGTGCTTGATACAATTATATGAAAAGACAATATGGCTCTAAACTGTGTTCCACCTCTTCTGGTTACAGGTGAGATGTGGTACTTAACAAGGTCTCTGTGATTAGAGATGCGAAGTGTGAGTGTTGATCTTTGTTGATATGCTATGTTTAACCCATTTAACTGATTGCTTGCTTCCGGTTGATTTGTCAGAATGAGTGAATGATTTCATCACTTAGCATGCCTCAACAATGGGACAATGATTTATATAATTATACATTTTTTTGAATCTCATTCTTTTTGAAGGCTCAATGTAATGTAACGGAGAACTCTCCATTCTTATAACAGGTGGCTGCTTTGAGAAGCAGCTTCCACGTGTACAATTTTAATATATAATATCCTCCTGACCCCTCCACGAACTGTAGAGATCTGGTACTACAAAGACCCATACTTTGGACTTCAGGTACCAACGCCCCCCACTAGCAATGCCTATGAGTATATGAGTTGATTAAAAAATGACTTGCCTGCCACAGATGCTGCGCCTACTTTTGCTGTAGAAGATGAAGTGGAATTAGTTGTACTGGGGGCTGTGAAACCTGTGTTTGTTACATGACTTGTACCTCCTGTAGATGTCAGACTAGTTCCAGATGTTGGACCTGCTGTAGATGTCAGACTAGTTCCAGATGTTGAACCTGCTGTAGATGTCAGACTAGTTCCAGATGTTGAACCTGCTGTAGATGTCAGACTAGTTCCAGATTTTGGACCTGCTGTAGATGTCAGACTAGTTCCAGATGTTGGACCTTCTGTAGATGTCAGGCTAGTTCCAGATGTTGGACCTTCTGTAGATGTCAGGCTAGTTCCAGATGTTGGACTTGCTGTAGATGTCAGGCTAGTTCCAGATGTTGGACTTGCTGTAGATGTCAGATTAGTTCCAGATGTTGGACTTGCTGTAGATGTCAGATTAGTTCCAGATGTTGGACTTGCTGTAGATGTCAGATTAGTTCCGGATGTTGGACCTGCTGTAGATGTCAGACTAGTTCCAGATATTGGACTTGCTGTAAATGTCAGATTAGTTCCGGATGTTGGACCTGCTGTAGATGTCAGACTAGTTCCAGATGTTGGACTTGCTGTAGATGTCAGGCTAGTTCCAGATGTTGGACTTGCTGTAGATGTCAGGCTAGTTCCAGATGTTGGACTTGCTGTAGATGTCAGATTAGTTCCAGATGTTGGACTTGCTGTAGATGTCAGATTAGTTCCAGATGTTGGACTTGCTGTAGATGTCAGATTAGTTCCAGATGTTGAACCTGCTGTAGATGTCAGATTAGTTCCAGATATTGGACTTGCTGTAAATGTCAGATTAGTTCCGGATGTTGGACCTGCTGTAGATGTCAGACTAGTTCCAGATGTTGGACCTGCTGTAGATGTCAGACTAGTTCCAGATGTTGGACTTGCTGTAGATGTCAGGCTAGTTCCAGATGTTGGACCTTCTGTAGATGTCAGGCTAGTTCCAGATGTTGGACCTTCTGTAGATGTCAGGCTAGTTCCAGATGTTGGACTTGCTGTAGATGTCAGATTAGTTCCAGATGTTGAACCTGCTGTAGATGTCAGATTAGTTCCAGATATTGGACTTGCTGTAAATGTCAGATTAGTTCCGGATGTTGGACCTGCTGTAGATGTAAGACTAGTTCCAGATGTTGGACCTGCTGTAGATGTCAGGCTAGTTCCAGATGTTGGACTTGCTGTAGATGTCAGGCTAGTTCCAGATGTTGGACCTTCTGTAGATGTCAGGCTAGTTCCAGATGTTGGACTTGCTGTAGATGTCAGGCTAGTTCCAGATTTTGGTATTGCTGTAGATGTCAGATTAGTTCCGGATGTTGGACCTGCTGTAGATGTCAGACTAGTTCCAGATGTTGGACCTGCTGTAGATGTCAGACTAGTTCCAGATGTTGGACCTGCTGTAGATGTCAGATTAGTTCCAGATGTTGGACTTGCTGTAGATGTCAGATTAGTTCCGGATGTTGGACCTGCTGTAGATGTCAGGCTAGTTCCAGATGTTGGACCTTCTGTAGATGTCAGGCTAGTTCCAGATGTTGGACTTGCTGTAGATGTCAGATTAGTTCCAGATGTTGGTCTTGCTGTAGATGTCAGATTAGTTCCAGATGTTGGACTTGCTGTAGATGTCACATTAGTTCCGGATGTTGGACCTGCTGTAGATGTCAGACTAGTTCCAGATGTTGGACCTGCTGTAGATGTCAGATTAGTTCCAGATGTTGGACTTGCTGTAGATGTCAGATTAGTTCCGGATGTTGGACCTGCTGTAGATGTCAGACTAGTTCCAGATGTTGGACCTGCTGTAGATGTCAGACTACTTCCAGATGCTGGACCTTCTGTAGATGGCAGACTAGTTCCAGATTTTGGACCTGCTGTAGATGTAAGACTAGTTCCAGATGTTGGACCTTCTGTAGATGTCAGGCTAGTTCCAGATGTTGGACCTGCTGTAGATGTCAGGCTAGTTCCAGATGTTGGACTTGCTGTAGATGTCAGGCTAGTTCCAGATGTTGGACCTTCTGTAGATGTCAGGCTAGTTCCAGATGTTGGACTTGCTGTAGATGTCAGATTAGTTCCGGATGTTGGACCTGCTGTAGATGTCAGGCTAGTTCCAGATGTTGGACTTGCTGTAGATGTCAGGCTAGTTCCAGATGTTGGACCTTCTGTAGATGTCAGGCTAGTTCCAGATGGTGGACTTGCTGCAGATGTCAGGCTAGTTCCAGATTTTGGTATTGCTGTAGATGTCAGATTAGTTCCGGATGTTGGACCTGCTGTAGATGTCAGACTAGTTCCAGATGTTGGACCTGCTGTAGATGTCAGACTAGTTCCAGATGTTGGACCTGCTGTAGATGTCAGATTAGTTCCAGATGTTGGACTTGCTGTAGATGTCAGATTAGTTCCGGATGTTGGACCTGCTGTAGATGTCAGGCTAGTTCCAGATGTTGGACCTTCTGTAGATGTCAGGCTAGTTCCAGATGTTGGACTTGCTGTAGATGTCAGATTAGTTCCAGATGTTGGTCTTGCTGTAGATGTCAGATTAGTTCCAGATGTTGGACTTGCTGTAGATGTCACATTAGTTCCGGATGTTGGACCTGCTGTAGATGTCAGACTAGTTCCAGATGTTGGACCTGCTGTAGATGTCAGATTAGTTCCAGATGTTGGACTTGCTGTAGATGTCAGATTAGTTCCGGATGTTGGACCTGCTGTAGATGTCAGACTAGTTCCAGATGTTGGACCTGCTGTAGATGTCAGACTACTTCCAGATGCTGGACCTTCTGTAGATGTCAGACTAGTTCCAGATTTTGGACCTGCTGTAGATGTCAGACTAGTTCCAGATGTTGGACCTTCTGTAGATGTCAGGCTAGTTCCAGATGTTGGACCTTCTGTAGATGTCAGATTAGTTCCAGATGTTGGACTTGCTGTAGATGTCAGATTAGTTCCAGATGTTGGACTTGCTGTAGATGTCAGATTAGTTCCAGATGTTGGACTTGCTGTAGATGTCAGATTAGTTCCGGATGTTGGACCTGCTGTAGATGTCAGACTAGTTCCAGATGTTGAACCTGCTATAGATGTCAGATTAGTTCCAGATATTGGACTTGCTGTAAATGTCAGATTAGTTCCGGATGTTGGACCTGCTGTAGATGTCAGACTAGTTCCAGATGTTGGACCTGCTGTAGATGTCAGGCTAGTTCCAGATGTTGGACCTGCTGTAGATGTCAGGCTAGTTCCAGATGTTGGACCTTCTGTAGATGTCAGGCTAGTTCCAGATGTTGGACTTGCTGTAGATGTCAGGCTAGTTCCAGATGTTGGACTTGCTGTAGATGTCACATTAGTTCCGGATGTTGGACCTGCTGTAGATGTCAGACTAGTTCCAGATGTTGGACCTGCTGTAGATGTCAGATTAGTTCCAGATGTTGGACTTGCTGTAGATGTCAGATTAGTTCCGGATGTTGGACCTGCTGTAGATGTCAGACTAGTTCCAGATGTTGGACCTGCTGTAGATGTCAGACTACTTCCAGATGTTGGACCTTCTGTAGATGCCAGACTAGTTCCAGATGTTGGACCTTCTGTAGATGTCAGGCTAGTTCCAGATGTTGGACCTTCTGCAGATGTCAGGCTAGTTCCAGATGTTGGACCTGCTGTAGATGTCAGATTAGTTCCAGAAGTTGGACCTGCTGTAGATGTCAGACTAGTTCCGGATGCTGGACCTTCTGTAGATATCAGACTAGTTCCAGATGTTGGACCTTCTGTAGATGTCAGGCTAGTTCCAGATGTTGGACTTGCTGTAGATGTCAGGCTAGTTTCAGATGTTGGACTTGCTGTAGATGTCAGACTAGTTCCAGATGTTGGACCTTCTGTAGATGTCAGGCTAGTTCCAGATGTTGGACCTTCTGTAGATGTCAGGCTAGTTCCAGATGTTTGACTTGCTGTAGATAACAGATTAGTTCCAGATGTTGGTCTTGCTGTAGATGTCAGATTAGTTCCAGATGTTGGACTTGCTGTAGATGTCAGATTAGTTCTGGATGTTGGACCTGCTGTAGATGTCAGACTAGTTCCAGATGTTGGACCTGCTGTAGATGTCAGATTAGTTCCAGATGTTGGACTTGCTGTAGATGTCAGAATAGTTCTGGATGTTGGACCTGCTGTAGATGTCAGACTAGTTCCAGATGTTGGACCTGCTGTAGATGTCAGACTAGTTCCAGATGTTGGACCTGCTGTAGATGTCAGACTAGTTCCAGATGTTGGACTTGCTGTAGATGTCGGGCTAGTTCCAGATGTTGGACTTGCTGTAGATGTCAGGCTAGTTCCAGATGTTGGTATTGCTGTAGATGTCAGATTAGTTCCGGATGTTGGACCTGCTGTAGATGTCAGACTAGTTCCAGATGTTGGACCTGCTGTAGATGTCAGACTAGTTCCAGATGCTGGACCTTCTGTAGATGTCAGACTAGTTCCAGATGTTGGACCTTCTGTAGATGTAAGGCTAGTTCCAGATGTTGGACCTGCTGTAGATGTCAGATTAGTTCCAGATGTTGGTCTTGCTGTAGATGTCAGATTAGTTCCGGATGTTGGACCTGCTGTAGATGCCAGACTAGTTCCAGATGTTGGACCTGCTGTAGATGTCAGATTAGTTCCAGATGTTGGACCTGCTCTAGATGTCAGACTAGTTCCGGATGTTGGACCTGCTGTAGATGTCAGGCTAGTTCCAGATGTTGGACCTGCTGTAGATGTCAGACTAGTTCCAGATGTTGGACCTGCTGTAGATGTCAGACTAGTTCCAGATGTTGGACCTTCTGTAGATGTCAGACTAGTTCCAGATGTTGGACCTTCTGTAGATGTCAGGCTAGTTCCAGATGTTGGACCTTCTGTAGATGTCAGGCTAGTTCCAGATGTTGGACCTTCTGTAGATGTCAGGCTAGTTCCAGATGTTGGACCTTCTGTAGATGTCAGGCTAGTTCCAGAAGTTGGTCTTGCTGTAGATGTCAGACTAGTTCCAGATGTTGGACCTGCTGTAGATGTCAGACTAGTTCCAGATGTTGGGCCTTCTGTAGATGTCAGGCTAGTTCCAGATGTTGGACTTGCTGTAGATGTCAGATTAGTTCCAGATGTTGGACTTGCTGTAGATGTCAGACTAGTTCCAGATGTTGTACTTGCTGTAGATATCAGACTAGTTCCAGATGTTGTACTTGCTGTAGATATCAGACTAGTTCCAGATGTTGGACCTGCAGTAGATGTCAGAATTGTCTCAGATGTTGGACCTCCTGTAGATGTCAGACTAGTTCCAGATGTTGGACCTCCTGTAGATGTCAGACTAGTTCCAGATGTTGGACCTCCTGTAGATGTCAGACTAGTTCCGGATGTTGGTCTTGCTGTAGATGTCCGACTAGTTCCAGATGTTGGACCTGCTGTAGATGTCAGACTAGCTCCAGATGTTGGACCTGCTGTAGATGTCAGATTAGTTCCGAATGTTGGACCTTCTGTAGATGTCAGACTAGTTCCAGATGTTGGACCTGCTGTAGATGTCAGACTAGTTCCAGATGTTGGACCTTCTGTAGATGTCAGACTAGTTCCAGATGTTGGACCTGCTGTAGATATCAGTCTAGTTCCAGATGTTGGACTTGCTGTAGATATCAGACTAGTTCCAGATGTTGGACCTGCAGTAGATGTCAGACGTGTTCCAGATGTTGGACCTCCTGTAGATGTCAGACTAGTTCTAGATGTTGGACTTGATGTAGATGTCAGACTAGTTCCGGATGTTTGACTTGCAGTGGACAAAGAACTGGTATTAGATGCTAAACTGGGTACAGTTTGGGGTAATATGGTGCTTGTTTCTTGATATATTACAGTACCTGCAAAATACAAAATAATTTAGATATCAGAAAAACTTCAATGGCACTAAGACAGCAAATGTGTTACCCTCACATAACTACAACGTATTATACATATAAATACCCACGTTCAAATGGATTCAGCAACCTTCCCTACAGCTGTCTGGATTTATCTCATTAGTACAGCGTGGTGTTACCAGCAGCCTTTACTGCTTTAATATTAACTAGTTTTAAACAAATCATGTCAAAATAACCAATGCAATATTATCATAAAATATGTGATAAAATAAACTGACAAAGCAGTCAATGATATATGTATAAACAGCAAGGCTGGGACAATGTGCAAAACATTGAGTAATCAGAGAAGCATCATGTTGGTATCCATGGTGATTGCTCCAACGGCTGCAAGATACCTAGGGATAGATAAACCCTTTAACATCTTGAGTGAAAAAGGAAAGTAAACTGAAAATATTTTTCAGAAGACCCTGCAAATGAGTGATACATTTATCTCAGTTGGTTTTCTCTAATCTTCCCTAATAGATTCAGAAACAAAAATAGTAAAATAGTGCAATTTCTCTATCTGACCATCCTACAGCCCGGAGAACCTACACAAATCCGATGTAAAACGAGTTATAGTCTAAAGAATTCATTATTTTGTGTTTCATTATGTAAGCAAATCTCTAAAATAGTTCAGACCAAGAGACGCATAAACATGTTATAAAAATAACTCCATAAAATATCTTGTTGTGTTGTGAGTGCTGTATAATTCCACCTTATGCTACGCTGTGCGTGAAAAAAAGGGCTTCCTTCTTGTTATGGCCTTGCCGTTGTAGGCTACAGGATGCTATTTCTTCATCGTGCTGATCCCTGTTTTGGAGGCTATATGAATTCGTGGTGATTGCTTGTGGCCTTTGATTTTCTCTGTACTCGCCATTAAATCGAATGCTAAGGAAGTCGATCTGCAGATTCCCAAATGTCGTATTCCCAGCTCGCACTTGGTCAAAGAGAGACCTGATCAATGCAGGGTCTGCGGGGACACTGGCACCATCAGCAAAGGTTAAACGAAGCTCCACTGTGACTGATCCATTCCTGTGGAAACGACAGACAGGTTATGTAATGTCTGCATTGTTGTCCAACACCTCCTCTCATTAAACTCTACCCAACTTTCAGCCTGTGATATAACTGAAAATCCCACAACCATTTTTTACCCAATTTTATGTTATTTAAATTGTGAATTTAGGAAGATTCTCAAGTTTCCCAAGTTTGCGGCATTACTGTCAAAGAAACAGTTCTTGAATTCTGGATGGTGATCTCTTTAACAAATCTTGTGCATGTTATCACATCAGTTACAATGCAGGATTGTAATGAACCCCAGGCATGGCTGCACAGTTTACCAGATGACATGGTCTTAACAAACACTCACCCGAATTCTAGCACCTCCACTTGTTTCAGATTAAAACTCTGGTTTATGAATTGAAAAGTCTGTTGGAAAAGATCACACATTAGTCTACAATGAGATGGTGGTGGCACGATGGGGAAAGAAGATCCCCGCACTTTCTATAGGTTCAGAGTAAGATCGGAACATGTCATGCTTGTGTTATTGCTTGTTTTAATGATTTTGCCTTTCAATTAATTTCCGTTTGGCTTCAGGTAAATGTGTAACTATTTATTTTATTCATTCATAGTGAAATTGTTTTCCCAGGACAACAGGTTGAGATTCCCAAACCTCCCACCTGTGCCAGAACCCACAGGACCATCTGGAATTTGGTTCTGTTCCCTGGTGCCCTGCATTTGGTGAGTGGGGACACCAGAAAACGTCTCCAATCAGGGCAGCACACGCTTGATCACCATTAGACATATTCACACATCATTAGACACACTCACACATCGTTAGACACACTCACACATTATTATGAACACACATCATTAGCCACATTCACTCATTATTCCGAACACACATTAGATTAGACATATTAGAACACACATTATGTTTTTTCGTTTGGGAAGACAGGTGTCATGCTGCATTCCTGATTTCTGTGCCCGATCTTTTGTTTTGTCGTGGGGAAACTACAAACAAGACAGTCAGGAACGGAGCACCGACTGTCATTTTCTACGTTCGCAGGTCAGTTATATTCAGCCAACTCTGTGTTAATTTTGTCGACTAACAATTTTAGTTAAAGTTTAGTCAACTAAAACTAGACTAAAACTAAAACACTTTAGATGACTAAAATATAACTAAAACTAATGTGGCATTTAAGTCTAAAGACTATGAGTAAAAAACTAAATTAACACTGCACTATGGAGGGGCTATGGAGGGGGAAAGAGACAGAGGCTTTATTTAAACCCATTAGATTATAGTCGTGATGACTAAAATCCGCTGGAGATTCGACTAAAACCAGACTAAAACTAAAACAATTCAGATGACTAAAATATGACTAAAACTAAATTGTTTTTTCAGTCAGACTATAAATAAAACTAAATTGGCTTTTCAGTCAGACTATGACTACAACTAAAATGAAATTTTCCGCCCAAATTAACACTGATCCAACTTGGATATTTCAGTCTATAGTTTGTATTCATTAAATAGTGAACGGTGGAGAATTGCAAATCTAGGCTGAAATAGCTGAGTTGGAGAATCGTTTTCCATCAGTTACTTTAGCCTGTATCTTAATATCAGGTTTTCAGCTGAGCACAGAATACTATTTAGACAAAAAAAAAAAACATAATTTCTGTCTGTACATTACATCACACCCATTTCCTTTACTCAGACATTCCTTCTGGGTTATCTGCTTACTGAAATATAATAAATAGTGAACTATTTCACATCTAATCATCGATCATCATCGAACATTTGTCTTTTTCCTTAAGGTGACAACAATAACACTGCATGGATAAATGCCACGGAAAAACAATCAAACAACCACATTAATAAACCATTATGTTTCCTCACTTCATATCAGTGGCTCCCACCAAAAGGACACTTATTACTCACCGTGTCCTCTACCTCCGCTTTGAGCAAACGATATGTACCAGAGGAGGTGATACTGAGATCACTTGTGTAAGTCCTGTTTGTAATTCTGATGAATAAAAGCCTTGTTGGGAGCAGAGTGATGGCGGATGAGTCTAATGTACTTGCTGTTACAAAGGAAGTGAAAATGTTTTGAGAGTCTTCTTTAGCGGTGGAAGTTGTATCTGCAGATGTAATGGTGGCCGCTGTGCTTGTAGATTGGATTGTTCCTGATGTTGGGGTGGAAGAAGGTCTATTGGCTGTTGGGAGGCTTGTTATAACTACAGGCTGGAATCCTGCAGATGAGGAAGAGATTGTTCCAGATGTAGAACCCACAATGGATATAGAGCTGTTTCCAGATGTTGTACCCAGAGTGGATACAAAGCTGGTTCCAGGAGTAGAACCCACAATGGACACTAAACTGGTTTGAAGTGTAGAACTCACAGTGGATATAGAACTAGTTCTGGGTGTAGAAACCACAGTTGATACAGAGCTGGTTCTAGGAAGAGAACCTATAGTGGACATAGAGCTAGTTTCAGATGAAGAACTGACTGTGGATTTAGAGCTAGTTCCAGATGTAGAATCCACAATAGACACAGAGGTTCCAGGTGTAGAACCCAAAGTGGATACAGAACTGGTTCCAGGAAGAGAAACTATACTGGACATAGAACTAGTTTCAGATGGAGAAACCACAGTGTATATAGAACTGGTTCCAGGTGTGGAACCTACAGTGGGTATAGAGCTGGATCCAGGTGTAGAACCCGCAGTGGATACAGAGCTGGTTGCAGATGTAAAATCCTTTGTGAATATTGAGGTTCCAGGTGTAGAACCTACAGTGGATATAGAGCTGGTTTCAGGAAGAGAACCCATATTGGACATAGAGCTAGTTTCAGATGGAGATCCTACAGTTGATTTAGAGCTGGTCCCAGGTATAGAACCTAAAGTGGATATAGAGCTGGTTCCAGGTGTAAAACCCACAGTGAATACAGAGGTTCCAGGTGTAGAACCCACAGGGGATTTGGAGCTGATTTCATGTGTAGAAATCACAGTAGACACTGGGTTGGTTTGAGGTGTAGAACTCACAGTGGATACAGAGTTGGCTCCAGGTTTATTTGGCATGGTGCTGGATTCCGATGGTGATCTGGTAGTTGGTATAGTGCTGGTTTCAGATAGGGAGTTGATAGCTGGAATGGTTCTGGTTTCAAATAAAGAGCTGATAGTTGGCACAGTGCTGGTTTCAGACAGTAAGCTGGTAGTCGGCACAGTTCTGGTGTCATATAAGGAGCTGGTAGTTGGCACAGTGCTGGTTTTAGATAAGGAGCTGGTAGTAGGCACAGTACTGGTTTCAGATAAGGAGCTTGTACTTGGCATAGTGCTGGTTTCAAATAATGAGTTGAGTGTTGGCACAGTGCTGGTTTCCAAAAAGGAGCCGGTAGTTGGCATAGTGCTGTTTTTAGATAAGGAGCTGGTAGTTGGCACAGTGCTGATTTTAGATAAGGCACTGGCAGTTGGCATAGAGGTGGTTTTTGACAAGGAGTTGATAATTGGCACACTGCTGGTCTCAGACTGTGAGCTGGTAGTTGGCACAGTGGTAGTTTCAGATAAGGAGCTGGTAGTTGGCATAGTGTGGGTTTCTGATAAGGAGCTGGTAGTTGGCACAGTGCTGGTTTCAGATAAGGAGCTGGTAGTTAGCATAGTGTGGGTTTCAGATAAGGAGCTGGTAGTTGGCATAGTGCTGGTTTCAGATAAGGAGCTGTTAAATGGCATAGTGTTGGTTTCAGATAAGGAGTTGGTAGTTGGCATAGTGCTGGATTCAGATAAGGAGCTGGTAGTTGGCACAGTGCTGGTTTCAGATAAGGAGCTGATAGATGGCATAGTGCTGTTTTCAGATAATGAGCTGGTAGTTGGCATATTGCTGGTTTCAGATAAGGAGCTGGCAGTTGGCACAGTGCTGGTTTCAGATAATGAGCTGGTAGTTGGCATAGTGCTGGTTTCAGATGGCGAGCTTGTAGTTGGCACAGAGCTGTTTTCAGATAATGAGCTGGTAGTTGGCACAGTGCTGGTTTCAGATAAGGAGCTGGTAGATGGCATAGTGCTGGTTTCAGATAAGGAGCTGGTAGTTGTCACAGTGCTGGTTTTAGATAAGGAGCTGGTAGTTGGCACAGTGCTGGTTTTAGATAAGGAGCTGGTAGTTGGCACAGTGCTGGTTTTAGATAAGGAGCTGGTAGTTGGCACAGTGCTGGTTTTAGATAAGGAGCTGGTAGTTGGCACAGTGCTGGTTTTAGATAAGGAGCTGGTAGTTCGCACAGTGCTGGTTTCAGACAGTGAGCTGGTAGTTGGCACAGTGCTGGTTTCAGATGGTGAGCTGATAGTTGGCACAGTGCTTGTTTTAGATAAGGAGCTGGTAGTTGGCACAGTGCTGGTTTCAGATGGTGAGCTGATAGTTGGCACAGTGCTTGTTTTAGATAAGGAGCTGGTAGTTGGCACAGTGCTTGTTTCAGATAAGGAGCTGGTAGTTGGCAGAGTGCTGGTTTCAGACAGTGAGCTGGTAGTTGGCACAGTGCTGGTATAAAGTGGGGAGCTAGTAGCGGGTTTTATTGTAGCTGGGTATATTTTTACACCTGTGAAAATAAAATCAGAGATAATTAATGCTGATTTAGGTATCATACAATGCCATGATATTTCAATCATTTATATAAAAAAAAAATGTATTACATAATATCTCTTATCCTTTTAATTGTAGAAATGCAGAACCTAATTATAATTATTATCTAAATACATCAAATACCTACAAGAACCGGCTTCTCTTTACAGACAATAGATCGAAACACAATAAAACATTTCTATTTTACGTCTCTGTTTGTTTTCCTCGGTTATAGTATGAGGTGATCTACGTACCGTTAGATTCAATGCTGTACACATCCAGGAGAAACTCTGCTAGCATCGAGTTAGTATTTTTCACAGCTTCATAAATCGCCATGACAATCTCTTCAGACGTAGGGACTTTAGTGCCATTAGAAAAGGTTAACAACAAGGTGACAATCACAGAGCCCTCCCTGAGAGAGGAGACAAGGTGTTACAAACATATTAATTCACTAATAACCGGAAACTTCAAGCTCAATTTAAAGTCAATTTAAAGTGTAATTTAATTTGATCTCTAGGATGAGATGCTGATTGGCAAGACCATCATTTGGCTCTGCCCCTGTCTGCCTCCTTGGCTGAGATAATCAAAATTGACAATCTCAAAATTGACAATACCTAGGGGAAAACCTTATGATTGGCTGAGATTATCACTTCTGATGATCTCAGCTAATGAGGTGGATCAGGGGCGGGACCAGCACCCGCAGACTGGAATAAAGTGGATGGGGCCTAGAGGGTGTTTTTACACTATAGGGTCAGAAATACATGTTTGAGTTTCTGGCCCTATAGGTTCCTTTAAGTATAAAATAGCTAATCTAGAAACATTCTCCCAATCAGTTATGATTCCAGTTTGACTATTTGGGACCTTCATTTGAACTCACCTCTCACTTTAGTGAATAACTCTGTAATTGATGTAATTATCTGCATCGCTTCTAAAATCACATGGTATGTGATATTTCCTATCACAAGCAGCAGACTGACTTTGTAACGGAGCTCAGTCGGGGGATCTCTTTACACTAGCTCACGCGTTCAGAAAACACAATGTTAGAGAAATAAAGTGTGCAAACCTAAAATTATAGCTGCACACCATGACTGTGTGCAGTTACAAATCGTGAAAATGTGAATAAAGGAATGTTATGGTCTGCGAGACCTCTATGCCCTCCCCTTCAGAACAAACAAAAATACAGGAGAGCGGTCTCCCACCCATGTGCCGCACGGTGGAGGTTAATTAAATAGTGCTCAGAAGAAGCCCAGATTCTCAGGTCCTATCAGGTCCCTGTAAAATTTTATGGACTGGCCATCTTCTGGAACCTTATCATGGCCTTATATGTTATTCCAGGTTAAGGGAGACAATGCGATCTTGGAAGGGGAAGGAGAAAATGGTACTAAATAGAACAAGTTGGCTCAGACCTGGAGATGTCTGTTTCCAGAAAGAAGATATTCAGACTGAATACAGAGACAGTTCATACATTGCTTCATGTTATGTGTCCACCATATTACTCCATAGTTACTAATTGTCAGGATTAACTAATACCAAACACACAGAACTAAATAAAGTACACCCAGAAATCCAAAAACGCACTACCGGACCCTAAAATGGCTGAATTTGACTTTAATAAATAAACGGTAAAACAAGCCAAAGATCAAGGAATATAGAAGCCATGGTCAAATACCATAGAATAAATAGAAATATTGCAAACTTGGATACCCAATAAGGGAACCATAGCAAGGCACTGAGACATTGCTAATTTGAGTTTAAATAGTCTAAGAAAGGCTCTAATTGACCAATAGTGGTCACGTCAGATCGTGCGTGCATGAATTCAGAGCAACGTCGCACACATGGTCACAATATGAATCAGGGGTGGAGAAGATGGAGCCATAAAAGGCTCCAATGTGCAGTGGTCAGCATCGATCGGCTGTCAGAGGTGGCCGACATGGAAGTAAATGTGAGTGCCACAGGCGACGTGCCCAAGGCCCGCATTAGAATGCATGGCATCGAAATGCGCCCAGTGTTCGCAAGTGGAAAACAAGATCAATCATTTAATGGCTGCAGAGTGTGAGAATA
This sequence comes from Pelobates fuscus, assembly GCF_036172605.1. Classification (NCBI taxonomy): domain Eukaryota; kingdom Metazoa; phylum Chordata; class Amphibia; order Anura; family Pelobatidae; genus Pelobates; species Pelobates fuscus. The sequence continues at coordinate 7,164,542 of NC_086323.1, read as the reverse complement.
TGAAAGAATCAACAAGATTCCATCAGTTTTTTTCTGTCTGAGCAGTTTGCACAAACACACTGACTGATTGCACGTCTGGATTACAGAGAGAACAAAGTGTGAGCTTATTGCAACAGGATGTAGTAACAAGTGACTCAGGATTACACAAGGAAGTAACAGAGTGCTTTGACACTCTATCAAAGAGTGACAGTCTGCAGAGTGAGACACGTTCATTAGAGAGAGAGAGAGAGTTTAAACCGTGTAATTCTGGGTTTCTGGGTTTCAAGCAACCCTCTCTAGCTTCCTTCTCAAGCGGCAAAGGGGATAATATCTTCTCAGCTAAAATCTCTAAAATACAGGGCACTACACTGGGTAGTGCTACCTCCAAGATTGTTATAACATTAGCTGTCATTATTTCATGAGCTCGTTAAGGGTTAACTATAGCTTATCATAATGCACCATGATATCTGAGGATTTACATGTGCAGTTATTACATTTTCTGTATTAAAATCTTGTAGGATAACACAACCTATTATTCTAGGTTGACCCCTGAAAGGTAGAGGCACTCAGTCATACAGGCATACCTCCTGAGCCCGATTTCTGTTCCTTTACTCACACTCAGTGGAGGCTTGGTCAGGTACACAGCATTTCATCACCTGTCTCAGGGATGGTCAGAAGAGGGTTTTAGGATAATAACGTCTTGTGGACCAGGAGACGGGAGCTTCTAGAGCACTATGTAAGTATTACTTCCTGCCCTGCAGCCCATGGCCTGGAGAAAGCAGAGACTCTTATTATAATCTCTGAGGCTCTCTTATTACAGAATTGATGTTAATTTTACTTCCCGGGTCATAGGGGAGAGCAGAGCGTAATGTTATTTGGCACTAAAAGGATTAATTTCACTAGCGGCGCTTGCCCAGTCAGACTTTATATCACTAGGCAGAGTATTCATGCAGTGAAAGGAGTTTTTGGAGACTGTAAAACCCCACCGCTATTTATTGAATACCAAAAGGCATTGTGGTTTGTGTGGTTTGCTCTGCTGATGAATATACGGAGCGAATGTGTTTCTAACGTTATTACGCATATTAATCACTATACAATATTGGTAATTGCTTCCAGAATCAACCCAACCAAAAGTGTGACTTACTTCAGTTCCGTGACCGTGACCCTTTCCACTGAGTACATTCTATTAAAGAAATCCTGGATCTGTGAAATTAAGTAAAAACACAAGTTCACGCAATGTATTTGGTACATTCTATTAATGGGTTGAATGTATTGTGAAGGGACAACGTAAGATAAAAGCATTGTTATTGTCCCTAAAATGATCTAATTGGCCTCCATTACCATGCTGCATTATTAGAGAAACAACAATCTCATATCCAAAAATTATCGACTGTTACTGTTACTGTGACTGTTACTGTTACTTATCGACTGTTACTGGATGCTGAATCATGATACCACTGTTGGAGTATTTTTCACAGTATTTTTACCACTCAAAGATTGGTTAAAGAAGGTCCTCATGGACTCAAGGTCCCTCACAGTCCTGCCGCAGGTGGGTCTGTGACACTTAACTCGAACTATTAAAGAGAAGCGCTTGCGTCCAACATTGTCTATAAATATATGCCGTAAGCTGTTTTTATTGCCAATAGCTGGTAGATAATTAAGGTCACAATTGGGACCACGATTAGTGGTACTAACATCCATCTGGCCAGTTCCGGTGCTGGAATCCAGAAAGTTTATTCTTAGATTACAGGGTTTTCCAGAGTTGGTGGTTTAACTGGAAAAATTACATTTATTTAAAAAGCGTTGGAGCAACCCTTTAATGTGGTGGTATCCAAAACAGTTCTCAAAGCACGCCAACCCGTCCAGGGTTGAGGGATTACACAGTTTTGTCAAGGTCATTTTTATTTTCTAATAAAACGCCTTGTAAACAACTGGGTAATCCCTAAATCCTGGATTAGTAGGCATGCCTTGAGCCAATGCACCTGGATGTCTATAACGTGCGACATGTGAGGGGATTCACATCTCTCACTTATTTATTTAATTACATTGTGGTCTTGGAGTGTGGCATTATCATATTAAAAGCTAAATAACGAGTCCGGCCCGGTTTTACGGACTTTGACAGTGCTACAACAGAGGTTTGTAAAATACAGATTGTGATCACTTTGATGACTGTTCCACAATACTGACTGAAAGTCAGACATTATCGATCGATACCATTTTGGACTATAATTTCGGCCCTGTATATCTAACTGAGAATCGAACCAACTGATACTGTATCCAAGTCCGTTACTCACCAGTGTTTCAATCCTAGATACCAGCTCTCTGTATTCTACTGAAGAAGGGTTTCGAAGGCCCTCCGTGTAATTTAAGTTCAGTATTTTCAGTTGTAAAGGGCGCGTTCTGGGGGAAGACGTGCTGGCTGATAAAGTAGAGGATAAGGTTGTACTTATTTCAGGTGAAGATTTTGGTGTTTCCTGAGAATAAGAAAATGGTACAGAATTTAGTAATATATTGATGAATGAACGCAAATACAGAACCATATGTACTATTAATATCACACTTACAATTGGCATAGAGTTGGGTTTAGATAAAGAGCTGGTTGTTGGCACAGTGGTGGTTTCAGATAAGGAGCTGGTAGTTGGCAAAGTGCTGGTATCAGATAAGGAGCTGGTAGTTGGCATAGTGCTGGTTTCAGATACGGAGCTGGTAGATGGCTCAGAGCTAGTTTCAGATAAGGAGCTGGTAGTTGGCACAGTGCTGGTTTCAGATAAGGAGCTGGTAGATGGCATAGAGCTGGTTTCAGATAAGGAGCTGGTAGTTGGCACAGTGCTGGTATCAAATAAGGAGCTGGTAGTTGGCATAGTGCTGGTTTCAGATACGGAGCTGGTAGATGGCTCAGAGCTAGTTTCAGATAAGGAGCTGGTAGTTGGCCTAGTGCTGGGTTCAGATAAGGAGCTGGTAGTTGGCACAGTGCTGGTTTCAGATAAGGAGCTGGTAGATGGCATAGAGCTGGTTTCAGATAAGGAGCTGGTAGTTGGCACAGTGCTGATTTTAGATAAGGAGCTGGCAGTTGGCACAGTGCTGGTATCAGATAAGGAGCTGGAAGATGGCATAGTGATGGATTCAGATAAGGAGCTGGTAGTTGGCATAGTGTGGGTTTCTGATAAGGAGCTGGTGGATGGCTCAGAGCTAGTTTCAGATAAGGAGCTGGTAGTTGGCACAGTGCATATTTCTGACAGTGAGCTGGTAGTTGGCATAGTGCTGGTTTCAGATACGGAGCTGGTAGATGGCTCAGAGCTAGTTTCAGATAAGGAGCTGGTAGTTGGCACAGTGCTGGTTTCAGATAAGGAGCTGGTAGATGGCATAGAGCTGGTTTCAGATAAGGAGCTGGTAGTTGGCACAGTGCTGATTTTAGATAAGGAGCTGGCAGTTGGCACAGTGCTGGTATCAGATAAGGAGCTGGTAGATGGCATGGTGCTGGTTTCAGATACGGAGCTGGTGGATGGTTCAGAGCTAGTTTCAGATAAGGAGCTGGTAGTTGGCACAGTGCTGGTATCAGATAAGGAGCTGGTAGTTGGCATAGTGCTGGTTTCAGATACGGAGCTGGTAGATGGCTCAGAGCTAGTTTCAGATAAGGAGCTGGTAGTTGGCACAGTGCTGGTTTCAGATAAGGAGCTGGTAGATGGCATAGAGCTGATTTTAGATAAGGAGCTGGCAGTTGGCACAGTGCTGGTATCAGATAAGGAGCTGGCAGTTGGCACAGTGCTGGTATCAGATAAGGAGCTGGTAGTTGGCATAGTGCTGGTTTCAGATACGGAGCTGGTAGATGGCTCAGAGCTAGTTTCAGATAAGGAGCTGGTAGTTGGCACAGTGCTGGTTTCAGATAAGGAGCTGGTAGTTGGCACAGTGCTGATTTTAGATAAGGAGCTGGCAGTTGGCACAGTGCTGGTATCAGATAAGGAGCTGGTAGATGGCATGGTGCTGGTTTCAGATACGGAGCTGGTGGATGGCTCAGAGCTAGTTTCAGATAAGGAGCTGGTAGTTGGCACAGTGCTGGTTTCAGATAAGGAGCTGGTAGTTGGCACAGTGCTGGTTTCAGATAAGGAGCTGGTTGATGGCATAGAGCTGGTTTCAGATAAGGAGCTGGTAGATGGCATAGAGCTGGTTTCAGATAAGAAGCTTGTTGATGGCACAGTGCTAGTTTCAGATAAGGAGCTGGTAATTGGCCTAGTGCTGGGTTCAGATAAGGAGCTGGTAGATGGCATAGTGTTTGATTCAGATAAGGAGCTGGTAGTTGGCACAGTGCTGGTTTCAGACAAGGAGCTGGCAGTTGGTATAGTGCTAGTTTCAGATAAGGAGCTGGTAGTTGGTACAGTGCTAGTTTCAGATAAGGATCTGGTAGTTGGCACAGTGCTGGATTCAGATAAGGAGCTGGTAGTTGGCACAGTGCTAGTTTCAGATAAGGAGCTGGTAATTGGCCTAGTGCTGGGTTCAGATAAGGAGCTGGTAGATGGCACAGTGCTGGTTTCAGATAAGGAGCTGGTAGTTGGCACAGTGCTGGTTTCAGATAAGGAGCTGGCAGTTGGTATAGTGCTGGTTTCAGATAAGGATCTGGTAGTTGGCACAGTGCTGGATTCAGATAAGGAGCTGGTAGTTGGCACAGTGCTAGTTTCGGATAAGGAGCTGGTAGATGGCAGAGTGTTGGTTTCAGATAAGGAGCTGGTAGTTGGCCCTGTGCTGGTTTCAAATAAGGAGCTGGTAGTTGGCATAGTGCTGGTTTCAGATAAGGAGCTGGTAATTGGCCTAGTGCTGGGTTTAGATGAGGAGCTGGTAGCTGGCATAGTGCTGGTTTCAGATGGTGAGTTGGTAGTTGGCATAGTGCTGGTTTCAGATAAGGAGCTGGTTGTTGGCACAGTGCTAGTTTCAGATAAGGAGCTATTAGATGGCATAGTGTTGGATTCAGATATGGAGCTGGTAGTTGGCACAGTGCTGGTTTCAGATAAGGAGCTGGTAGTTGGCACTGTGCTGGTTTCAGATAAAGAGCTGGTAATTGGCCTAGTGCTGGGTTCAGGCGAGGAGCTGGTAGATGGCATAGTGTTTGATTCATATAAGGAGCTGGTAGATGGCACAGTGCTGGTTTCAGATAAGGAGCCGGTAGTTGGCATAGTGCTGGTTTCAGATAAGGAGCTGATAATTGGCCTAGTGCTGGGTTCAGATAAGGAGCTGGTAGATGGCATAGTGTTGGATTCAGATAAGGAGCTGGTAGTTGGCACAGTGCTGGTTTCAGATAAGGAGCTGGTAGTTGGCACAGTGCTGGTTTCAGATAAGGAGCTGGCAGTTGGCATAGTTTTGGATTCAGATAAGGAGCTGGTAGTTGGTACAGTGCTGGTTTCAGATAAGGAGCTTGTAGTTGGCACAGTGCTGGTTTCAGATAAGGAGCTGGTAGATGGCCTAGTGTTGGGTTCAGATAAGGAGCTGCTAGATGGCATAGTGTTGGATTCAGATAAGGAGCTGGTAGTTGGCACAGTGCTGGATTCAGATAAGGAGCTGGTAGTTGGCACAGTGCTAGTTTCAGATAAGGAGCTGGTAATTGAACTAGTGCTGGGTTCAGATAAGGAGCTGGTAGATGGCATAGCGTTTGATTCAGATAAGGAGCTGGTAGTTGGCACAGTGCTGGTTTCAGATAAGGAGCTGGTAGTTGGCACAGTGCTGGTTTCAGATAAGGAGCTGGTAGATGGCATAGAGCTGGTTTCAGATAAGGAGCTGGTAGTTGGCACAGTGCTGATTTTAGATAAGGAGCTGGCAGTTGGCACAGTGCTGGTATCAGATAAGGAGCTGGAAGATGGCATAGTGATGGATTCAGATAAGGAGCTGGTAGTTGGCATAGTGTGGGTTTCTGATAAGGAGCTGGTGGATGGCTCAGAGCTAGTTTCAGATAAGGAGCTGGTAGTTGGCACAGTGCTGATTTCTGACAGTGAGCTGGTAGTTGGCATAGTGCTGGTTTCAGATACGGAGCTGGTAGATGGCTCAGAGCTAGTTTCAGATAAGGAGCTGGTAGTTGGCACAGTGCTGGTTTCAGATAAGGAGCTGGTAGATGGCATAGAGCTGGTTTCAGATAAGGAGCTGGTAGTTGGCACAGTGCTGATTTTAGATAAGGAGCTGGCAGTTGGCACAGTGCTGGTATCAGATAAGGAGCTGGTAGATGGCATGGTGCTGGTTTCAGATACGGAGCTGGTGGATGGTTCAGAGCTAGTTTCAGATAAGGAGCTGGTAGTTGGCACAGTGCTGGTATCAGATAAGGAGCTGGTAGTTGGCATAGTGCTGGTTTCAGATACGGAGCTGGTAGATGGCTCAGAGCTAGTTTCAGATAAGGAGCTGGTAGTTGGCACAGTGCTGGTTTCAGATAAGGAGCTGGTAGATGGCATAGAGCTGATTTTAGATAAGGAGCTGGCAGTTGGCACAGTGCTGGTATCAGATAAGGAGCTGGCAGTTGGCACAGTGCTGGTATCAGATAAGGAGCTGGTAGTTGGCATAGTGCTGGTTTCAGATACGGAGCTGGTAGATGGCTCAGAGCTAGTTTCAGATAAGGAGCTGGTAGTTGGCACAGTGCTGGTTTCAGATAAGGAGCTGGTAGTTGGCACAGTGCTGATTTTAGATAAGGAGCTGGCAGTTGGCACAGTGCTGGTATCAGATAAGGAGCTGGTAGATGGCATGGTGCTGGTTTCAGATACGGAGCTGGTGGATGGCTCAGAGCTAGTTTCAGATAAGGAGCTGGTAGTTGGCACAGTGCTGGTTTCAGATAAGGAGCTGGTAGTTGGCACAGTGCTGGTTTCAGATAAGGAGCTGGTTGATGGCATAGAGCTGGTTTCAGATAAGGAGCTGGTAGATGGCATAGAGCTGGTTTCAGATAAGAAGCTTGTTGATGGCACAGTGCTAGTTTCAGATAAGGAGCTGGTAATTGGCCTAGTGCTGGGTTCAGATAAGGAGCTGGTAGATGGCATAGTGTTTGATTCAGATAAGGAGCTGGTAGTTGGCACAGTGCTGGTTTCAGACAAGGAGCTGGCAGTTGGTATAGTGCTAGTTTCAGATAAGGAGCTGGTAGTTGGTACAGTGCTAGTTTCAGATAAGGATCTGGTAGTTGGCACAGTGCTGGATTCAGATAAGGAGCTGGTAGTTGGCACAGTGCTAGTTTCAGATAAGGAGCTGGTAATTGGCCTAGTGCTGGGTTCAGATAAGGAGCTGGTAGATGGCACAGTGCTGGTTTCAGATAAGGAGCTGGTAGTTGGCACAGTGCTGGTTTCAGATAAGGAGCTGGCAGTTGGTATAGTGCTGGTTTCAGATAAGGATCTGGTAGTTGGCACAGTGCTGGATTCAGATAAGGAGCTGGTAGTTGGCACAGTGCTAGTTTCGGATAAGGAGCTGGTAGATGGCAGAGTGTTGGTTTCAGATAAGGAGCTGGTAGTTGGCCCTGTGCTGGTTTCAAATAAGGAGCTGGTAGTTGGCATAGTGCTGGTTTCAGATAAGGAGCTGGTAATTGGCCTAGTGCTGGGTTTAGATGAGGAGCTGGTAGCTGGCATAGTGCTGGTTTCAGATGGTGAGTTGGTAGTTGGCATAGTGCTGGTTTCAGATAAGGAGCTGGTTGTTGGCACAGTGCTAGTTTCAGATAAGGAGCTATTAGATGGCATAGTGTTGGATTCAGATATGGAGCTGGTAGTTGGCACAGTGCTGGTTTCAGATAAGGAGCTGGTAGTTGGCACTGTGCTGGTTTCAGATAAAGAGCTGGTAATTGGCCTAGTGCTGGGTTCAGGCGAGGAGCTGGTAGATGGCATAGTGTTTGATTCATATAAGGAGCTGGTAGATGGCACAGTGCTGGTTTCAGATAAGGAGCCGGTAGTTGGCATAGTGCTGGTTTCAGATAAGGAGCTGATAATTGGCCTAGTGCTGGGTTCAGATAAGGAGCTGGTAGATGGCATAGTGTTGGATTCAGATAAGGAGCTGGTAGTTGGCACAGTGCTGGTTTCAGATAAGGAGCTGGTAGTTGGCACAGTGCTGGTTTCAGATAAGGAGCTGGCAGTTGGCATAGTTTTGGATTCAGATAAGGAGCTGGTAGTTGGTACAGTGCTGGTTTCAGATAAGGAGCTTGTAGTTGGCACAGTGCTGGTTTCAGATAAGGAGCTGGTAGATGGCCTAGTGTTGGGTTCAGATAAGGAGCTGCTAGATGGCATAGTGTTGGATTCAGATAAGGAGCTGGTAGTTGGCACAGTGCTGGATTCAGATAAGGAGCTGGTAGTTGGCACAGTGCTAGTTTCAGATAAGGAGCTGGTAATTGAACTAGTGCTGGGTTCAGATAAGGAGCTGGTAGATGGCATAGCGTTTGATTCAGATAAGGAGCTGGTAGTTGGCACAGTGCTGGTTTCAGATAAGGAGCTGGTAGTTGGCACAGTGCTGGTTTCAGATAAGGAGCTGGCAGTGGGTATAGTGCTGGTTTCAGATAAGGATCTGGTAGTTGGCACAGTGCTGGATTCAGATAAGGAGCTGGTAATTGGCCTAGTGCTGGGTTTAGATGAGGAGCTGGTAGCTGGCATAGTGCTGGTTTCAGATGGTGAGTTGGTAGTTGGCATAGTGCTGGTTTCAGATAAGGAGCTGGTTGTTGGCACAGTGCTAGTTTCAGATAAGGAACTGGTATTTGGAACAGTGCTGGATTCAGATAAGGAGCTGGTAGTTGGCACAGTGCTGGTTTCAGATAAGGAGCTGGTAGTTGGCACAGTGCTGGTTTCAGATAAAGAGCTGGTAATTGGCCTGGTGCTGGGTTCAGGCGAGGAGCTGGTAGATGGCATAGTGTTTGATTCATATAAGGAGCTGGTAGATGGCACAGTGCTGGTTTCAGATAAGGAGCCGGTAGTTGGCATAGTGCTGGTTTCAGATAAGGAGCTGGTAGATGCCAGAGTGTTGGTTTCAGATAAGGAGCTGGTAGTTGGCCCTGTGCTGGTTTCAAATAAGGAGCTGGTAGTTGGCATAGTGCTGGTTTCAGATAAGGAGCTGGTAATTGGCCTAGTGCTGGGTTTGGATGAGGAGCTGGTAGCTGGCATAGTGCTGGTTTCAGATGGTGAGTTTGTAGTTGGCATAGTGCTGGTTTCAGATAAGGAGCTGGTTGTTGGCACAGTGCTAGTTTCAGATAAGGAACTGGTATTTGGCACAGTGCTGGATTCAGATAAGTAGCTGGTGGTTGGCACAGTGCTGGTTTCAGATAAGAAGCTGGTAGTTGGCACAGTGCTAGTTTCAGATAAGGAGCTATTAGATGGCATAGTGTTGGATTCAGATATGGAGCTGGTAGTTGGCACAGTGCTGGTTTCAGATAAGGAGCTGGTAGTTGGCACTGTGCTGGTTTCAGATAAAGAGCTGGTAATTGGCCTAGTGCTGGGTTCAGGCGAGGAGCTGGTAGATGGCATAGTGTTTGATTCATATAAGGAGCTGGTAGATTGCACAGTGCTGGTTTCAGATAAGGAGCCGGTAGTTGGCATAGTGCTGGTTTCAGATAAGGAGCTGGTAATTGGCCTAGTGCTGGGTTCAGATAAGGAGCTGGTAGATGGCATAGTGTTGGATTCAGATAAGGAGCTGGTAGTTCGCACAGTGCTGGTTTCAGATAAGGAGCTTGTAGTTGGCACAGTGCTGGTTTCAGATAAGGATCTGGTAGACTGCCTAGTGTTGGGTTCAGATAAGGAGCTGCTAGATGGCATAGTGTTGGATTCAGATAAGGAGCTTGTAGTTGGCACAGTGCTGGTTTCAGATAAGGAGCTGGTAATTGGCCTAGTGCTGGATTCAGATAAGGAGCTGGTAGATGGCATAGTGATGGATTCAGATAAGGAGCTGGCAGTTGGCATAGTGCTGGTTTCAGATAAGGAGCTGGTAGTTTGCATAGTGCTGGGTTCAGATAAGGAGCTGGTAGTTGGCATTGTGTTGGATTCAGATAAGGAGCTGGTAATTGGCACAGTGCTGGTTTCAGATAAGGAGCTGGTAGTTGGCACAGTGCTGGTTTCAGATAAGGAACTGGCAGTTGGCATAGTTTTGGATTCAGATAAGGAGCTGATAGTTGGCATAGTGCTGGTTTCAGATGAGGAGCTGGTAGTTGGCACAGTGCTGGATTCAAATAAGGAGCTGGTGGTTGGCACAGTGCTGGTTTCAGATAAGGAGCTGGTAGTTGGCACAGTGCTGGTTTCAGATAAGGAGCTGGTAGTTGGCACAGTGCTGGTTTCAGATAAGGAACTGGCAGTTGGCATAGTTTTGGATTCAGATAAGGAGCTGATAGTTGGCATAGTGCTGGTTTCAGATGAGGAGCTGGTAGTTGGCACAGTGCTGGATTCAAATAAGGAGGTGGTGGTTGGCACAGTGCTGGTTTCAGATAAGGAGCTGGTAGTTGGCACAGTGCTGGATTCAGATAAGGAGCTGGTAGTTGGCATAGTGCTGGTTTCAGATAAGGAGCTGGTAGTTGGCACATTGCTGGTTTCAGATAAGGAGCTGGTAATTGGCCTAGTGCTGGATTCAGATAAGGAGCTGGTAGATGGCATAGTGATGGATTCAGATAAGGAGCTGGCAGTTGGCATAGTGCTGGTTTCAGATAAGGAGCTGGTAGTTGGCATAGTGCTGGATTCAGATAAGGAGCTGGTAATTGGCCTAGTGCTGGTTTCAGATAAGGAGCTGGTAGTTGGCATTGTGTTGGATTCAGATAAGGAGCTGGTAGTTGGCACAGTGCTGGTTTCAGATAAGGAGCTGGTAGTTGGCACAGTGCTGGTTTCAGATAAGGAACTGGCAGTTGGCATAGTTTTGGATTCAGATAAGGAGCTGGTAGTTGGCATAGTGCTGGTTTCAGATGAGGAGCTGGTAGTTGGCACAGTGCTGGATTCAAATAAGGAGCTGGTGGTTGGCACAGTGCTGGATTCAGATAATGAGCTGGCAGTTGGCATAGTGGTGGATTCAAAGAAGGAGCTGGTAGTTGGCACAGTGCTTTTTTCAGATAAGGAGTTGGCAGTTGGCATAGTGTTGGATTCAGATAAGGAGCTGGTCGATGGCATAGTGCTGGTTTCAGATAAGGAGCTGGTAGATGGCACAGTGCTGGTTTCAGATAAGGAGCTGGTAGGTGGTATAGTGTTGGATTCAGATAAGGAGCTGGTAGTTGGCACAGTGCTGGTTTCTGACAGTGAGCTGCTAGTTGGCATAGTGCTGGTTTCAGATAAGGAGCTGGTAGTTGGCACTGTGCTGGTTTCTGACAGTGAGCTGGTAGTTGGCACAGTGCTGGTTTCAGATAACGAGCTGGTAGTTGGCATAGTGCTGGTTTCAGATAAGGAGCTGGTAGTTGGCACAGGGCTGATTTCTGACAGTGAGCTGGTAGTTGGCACAGTGTTTGTTTTAGATAAGGAGCTGGTAGTTGGCATAGTGCTGGATTCAGATAAGGAGCTGGTAGTTGGCACAGTGCTGGTTTCAGATAAGGAGCTGGTAATTGGCCTAGTGCTGGATTCAGATAAGGAGCTGGTAGATGGCATAGTGATGGATTCAGATAAGGAGCTGGCAGTTGGCATAGTGCTGGTTTCAGATAAGGAGCTGGTAGTTGGCATAGTGCTGGATTCAGATAAGGAGCTGGTAATTGGCCTAGTGCTGGTTTCAGATAAGGAGCTGGTAGTTGGCATTGTGTTGGATTCAGATAAGGAGCTGGTAGTTGGCACAGTGCTGGTTTCAGATAAGGAGCTGGTAGTTGGCACAGTGCTGGTTTCAGATAAGGAACTGGCAGTTGGCATAGTTTTGGATTCAGATAAGGAGCTGGTAGTTGGCATAGTGCTGGTTTCAGATGAGGAGCTGGTAGTTGGCACAGTGCTGGATTCAAATAAGGAGCTGGTGGTTGGCACAGTGCTGGATTCAGATAATGAGCTGGCAGTTGGCATAGTGGTGGATTCAAAGAAGGAGCTGGTAGTTGGCACAGTGCTTTTTTCAGATAAGGAGTTGGCAGTTGGCATAGTGTTGGATTCAGATAAGGAGCTGGTCGATGGCACAGTGCTGGTTTCAGATAAGGAGCTGGTAGATGGCACAGTGCTGGTTTCAGATAAGGAGCTGGTAGGTGGTATAGTGTTGGATTCAGATAAGGAGCTGGTAGTTGGCACAGTGCTGGTTTCTGACAGTGAGCTGCTAGTTGGCATAGTGCTGGTTTCAGATAAGGAGCTGGTAGTTGGCACTGTGCTGGTTTCTGACAGTGAGCTGGTAGTTGGCACAGTGCTGGTTTCAGATAAGGAGCTGGTAGTTGGCATAGTGCTGGTTTCAGATAAGGAGCTGGTAGTTGGCACAGGGCTGATTTCTGACAGTGAGCTGGTAGTTGGCACAGTGTTTGTTTTAGATAAGGAGCTGGTAGTTGGCATAGTGCTGGATTCAGATAAGGAGCTGGTAGTTGGCATAGTGCTGGTTTCAGATAAGGAGCTGGTAGTTGGCATAGTGCTGGTTTCAGATAAGGAGCTGGTAGTTGGCCCAGTGCTGGTTTTCGATAAGGAGCTGGTAGTTGGCATAGTGCTGGTTTCAGATAAGGAGCTGGTAGTTGGCATAGTGCTGGTTATAGATAAGGATCTGGTAGTTGGCATAGAGCTGGTATCATTTATTGAGGCAGACGCTGCCATAGTAGAGATGGTAGTTGGCACAGTGCTTGTGGCAGATGAGGAGTTAGTAATTGGTTTAGTGGTGGTTTCAGACGGGGAGCTGGTAGTTGGAATAATAGCAGATTTAGATGGTGAGGTGGTTGTTGCATTGGATGTAGTTGGGTATATTCTGAACCCTATGAGATTAGAATAGAGATTACTAACGCTGGACCGGATATATTATATTGCAATGATCAGTTAGATATTTCAGCTAAAGGTTTGTAACTTATTTCATTGTGTTATATGTTTGCAAAAATGTACCATTCTGTCATAATCACTGAAAACCCCATCACAGACCAAAACTTCCTTTTATTCATTATAAAGAACTAAATAAAAATGTAACAAATCCTGTCTGTGCCAAGTATCTGTTTTCCAGCTATGTTTTCTAAGGGAATTTGTTTACTTACCATTGGATTCAATGCTAGATATATCAAACAGAAACTGTGCTAGCATAGAGCTATTACTCTTTAAAGCTTCAACAAGTGCCGTCACCAGCTCTTCGGACGTAGGGACTTGTGTTCCATTGGCAAAGTCAATTAACAAGGTGACTATCACAGAGCCGTTCCTGGGAGGTAAAAAAAAAAGATTAATACAATGTGTATTATATTAATACAATGCGTTTTATATTAAAATAACGTGTATTATATTAATACAATGCGTTTTATATTAATACAATGTGTTTTATATTAATACAATGCGTTTTATATTAATACAATGCGTTTTATATTAATACAATGCATTTTATATTAATACAATGCGTTTTATATTAATACAATGCGTTTTATATTAATACAATGCGTTTTATATTAAAACAATGTGTATTATATTAATACAATGCGTTTTATATTAATACAATGCATTTTATATTAATACAATGCGTTTTATATTAATACAATGTGTTTTATATTAATACAATGCATTTTATATTAATACAATGCGTTTTATATTAATACAATGCGTTTTATATTAATACAATGCGTTTTATATTAATACAATGCATTTTATATTAATACAATGTGTATTATATTAATACAATGCGTTTTATATTAATACAATGCGTTTTATATTAATACAATGTGTATTATATTAATACAATGCGTTTTATATTAATACAATGCGTTTTATATTAATACAATGTGTATTATATTAATACAATGCGTTTTATATTAATACAATGCATTTTATATTAATACAATGCGTTTTATATTAATACAATGCGTTTTATATTAATACAATGTGTATTATATTAATACAATGCGTTTTATATTAATACAATGCGTTTTATATTAATACAATGCGTTTTATATTAATACAATGTGTATTATATTAATACAATGTGTATTATATTAATACAATGCGTTTTATATTAATACTATGCGTTTTATATTAATACAATGTGTATTATATTAATACAATGCGTTTTATATTAATACTATGCGTTTTATATTAATACAATGTGTTTTATATTAATACAATGCGTTTTATATTAATACAATGCGTTTTATATTAATACAATGCGTTTTATATTAATACAATGTGTTTTATATTAATACAATGCGTTTTATATTAATACAATGCGTTTTATATTAATACAATGTGTATTATATTAATACAATGCGTTTTATATTAATACAATGCGTTTTATATTAATACAATGTGTATTATATTAATACAATGCGTTTTATATTAATACAATGCGTTTTATATTAATACAATGCGTTTTATATTAATACAATGCGTTTTATATTAATACAATGCGTTTTATATTAATACAATGTGTATTATATTAATACAATGTGTATTATATTAATACAATGCGTTTTATATTAATACTATGCGTTTTATATTAATACAATGTGTATTATATTAATACAATGCGTTTTATATTAATACTATGCGTTTTATATTAATACAATGTGTTTTATATTAATACAATGCGTTTTATATTAATACAATGCGTTTTATATTAATACAATGCGTTTTATATTAATACAATGTGTTTTATATTAATACAATGCGTTTTATATTAATACAATGCGTTTTATATTAATACAATGTGTATTATATTAATACAATGCGTTTTATATTAATACAATGCGTTTTATATTAATACAATGTGTATTATATTAATACAATGCGTTTTATATTAATACAATGCGTTTTATATTAATACAATGTGTATTATATTAATACAATGCGTTTTATATTAATACAATGCGTTTTATATTAATACAATGTGTATTATATTAATACAATGCGTTTTATATTAATACTATGCGTTTTATATTAATACAATGTGTTTTATATTAATACAATGCGTTTTATATTAATACAATGCGTTTTATATTAATACAATGCGTTTTATATTAATACTATGCGTTTTATATTAATACAATGTGTTTTATATTAATACAATGCGTTTTATATTAATACAATGCGTTTTATATTAATACAATGTGTATTATATTAATACAATGCGTTTTATATTAATACAATGCGTTTTATATTAATACAATGTGTATTATATTAATACAATGCGTTTTATATTAATACTATGCGTTTTATATTAATACAATGCGTTTTATATTAATACAATGCGTTTTATATTAATACAATGCGTTTTATATTAATACTATGCGTTTTATATTAATACAATGTGTTTTATATTAATACAATGCGTTTTATATTAATACAATGTGTTTTATATTAAAACAATGCGTTTTATATTAATACAATGCGTTTTATATTAATACAATGTGTTTTTATTGTCGGAAAAGTTTAGGATTTGTTCGACCAACCCTAAGTCATGACATATGCATAGTCACCTTTTTTGCATTTGCTTAACAAATCTCCCTCCCTCCCCTCCCCCACAAATACCTGTACACCTTTATTTGGGAAAATGATTCCAGTTTTAACAATGTATACATAATACTTAAAATATTTTAAGGTCATTGTCACATTTTAACATAACATATCAACCCCAACTCCTTTAATAATACTACCCCAGACAATGACCCACATCACAATACGTAAAAATACATTATAACAAATAATAAACATATAAACATAACCATTGCCACCAAGAGCTTCCAGCTTCCTTCCATGTAGGGTCATACCGAGATACACCCTACAAACACCAGGTTCGGAGATACCAACGAGCTCAAACCTACCAATACCCTTCCAAACCTAACTGTTCTTAGCAAACTAAACTATCTTACACACGACCTGCACCCCAACTTGTCTATCCATCCCCCGCTGCCGTGACCAAACGGGAGCTAAGACAAAATAAGGGAGGGTGGGACAAAACAAGTAAGTGAGGATTAATTCAGATAGCCCCTGATCTAAAATGCCCACTATATATACTCCTCTAGCCAGTCCCCCCCACTACACCCCTCCTATGCCTGTCTCCTAGCAATGTCAAGGCCCATTCCCCTTAGCTGCAATGCATTGAATAATAGAGACACTTGCCACCTAGAATTGGTATTTTAACTCTAGATAAGGAGCTGGTAGTTGGCACAGTGCTGGTTTCAGATGGTGTGTTGGTAGTTGGCACAGTGCTGGTTTCAGATGGTGTGTTGGTAGTTGGCACAGTGCTGGTTTCACTGAGATCCCTTGTGGCGAAACCAACTTCGCCACTGTGAACTGGAGAAGCCTGGTTGCTCGCCTGCTGCCTTTGGACTATGGACCAGACTTTAAAATACTTATTTTCCCTGCAGAAAGGCTTATTCGTGCCTTTTCTGCCGGGGTGTTCGGTAGATTTTATCTACCGAACAAACTAACGAATGAGGGGCCACCTAGGAGATGGAGTGTGCCGTCAATTGACCGCCCAGAAGTTGCGGTTAACCGCAGCTTAATTGACAAACGCTGGGTGGCCTTTGTTCATCAAACGAACACGTGGCGGCGGCCATCTTAGCTCCCGAACAGCGGTGTTTCTCCGTCGAGTGTTTGGAACTAAAATCGGACACTCGACTAAGCAAACACTGCTGAGACCTCCAGACTTCCGTGGATTCGTGCCTCAACTACCGAAGGAGACGCTGTTCGGTAGAAAGACAAATTCTTACATGGGGAATCCAACGAACCCAAAGGAAGCCGCGGATGGCAAGCCGTTCGGGACTTTTAATACACTAACAGAGACCGACCGCAAGGCCAAACCTTATGGAACTATTTTCGGTTACTTTGCCTGTGCTGTCGGTCAATACTTTAAAGCCCCATAACTCCCGAACCCTTTATCCGAATGGGCTGATTTTCACATATGTTGTTCCTCCAGACTAGGGCTATCTGGAGATACTGGATTTAGGGTACATCCAAGACTTGGGTAAAACTATGTCCATGTTAATTGTGTTAACAGATAAGTTAGAGGGAGGAGATGTGTGGGTTGTACCTTAAACTGTATTGGTGTAATGTAAGTCCCTCCCTTGCATGGGAGAATCGCATATAAGCCTGTGTGTGAATAAATCAGTGTTGTTGCTGTTCAACCCTGAAGCTGAAGTGTTGTCTCATTCTTGGGGGGGGGGGGGGGGGATTTGACTGTATGCCGATTGCTAGGAGTGTAAGCTGTTCGTATTGCTTTTCTTGTTCGGCTGCTTCCAGGGTTCGTGTGTCTGCTGTTCGAGAGTTGGTGAATACGTGCAGTTTGGAGTTCGGGAGGTTGGTGATTGCAGTGGCTGCTGGTCTATCTGAAAGGGTATTATCGCCTAAACGGATTTTATCCCCTTGTGAGCGAAACGGTCGCAAAATCCCTAAATACTGGCTACACAAAAATTGGGTTATTAGAAATTTTTTGGACCTGGTCCTGAAACATCACAAGATTCCTTCTCTCGATACAGATCTATTAAAGGAACACTTCGTATTTTTGAAGTTGTTGCAATGCCCTAAACATGAGTTTTGTGGGTCTGTTGTATCAGTACAACATAGAGTGACTTCCAGTTACCCCACAAGCCCTCTGTGTCAGAAAGCTGAGAAACATACTTCCCAGCTCACACCCCGAACATACCCTAACTTCGGCATGAACAACATAGAAGTAAAGCAATATTTGAGTGGTGAGCAGTCAATTAGCTAACTAAATACTGCGTGCATGTACAGTTTCACTTTCAATTTCATTGGCGAATGGCCAAAAGAGCCGTACATATGCATAAGGGCCACAATGTTTCTGAATGGAATGATAATATGACTAAAAGGGGCAGAGGGATTGCTGACTGCACTTAAATAAAGGTAAGTAGCTCTTTTATTGTAATACATTTTAAACAGTTAAGGAGTTACAGGACTAATACAGAATAAAATACAAACAAATGAATTATTAGAAGACAAGTTAAAATACACAATATGGTGCTCCTTTGAAGGTTGCTGTACATTAATCAAGATGACTTATTGAAAACCCCAGACAATTTTATTAAAATACACCACAATGCCTTGTTGTATGGTCATTATTTAATGCTATCCACCATAAAAACACGTACCTCAATTCAATGACTGTAACTCGTTCCACCAGATAATGTTTATTAACGAAATCCTGAATCTGGTAAATAAAAAGGAAAACATATATTTAAAAAACAGAGGTTCAGAAAAACACATATTGCACATTATTATATAAATTGTTTGTGTATAGATTACATTTGAATCAAAACAATAATAATTCATATTTTGCAAATTGTTCTTCAAACAATAACATTATAAAAAAAATACAAAAAATCCTCATTCAATTGAGGTATTGGAGTGTGGCATTATCATATTAAAAGCTGACAGTGCTACAACAGGGGTTTGTAAAATACAGATTGTGATCACTTTGATGACTGTTCCACAATACTGACTGAAAGTCAGACATTATCGATCGATACCATTTTGGACTATAATTTCGGCCCTGTATATCTAACTGAGAATCGAACCAACTGATACTGTATCCAAGTCCGTTACTCACCAGTGTTTCAATCCTAGATACCAGCTCTCTGTATTCTACTGAAGAAGGGTTTCGAAGGCCCTCCGTGTAATTTAAGTTCAGTATTTTCAGTTGTAAAGGGCGCGTTCTGGGGGAAGACGTGCTGGCTGATAAAGTAGAGGATAAGGTTGTACTTATTTCAGGTGAAGATGTTGGTGATTCCTTAGGATGAGAAAATGGTGAAAACGTAAGAGAAGAAATGATGTCTGAAAGCAAATACAGAGCCATATTAATTATTTATATCACACTTACAATGGGCACAGTGCTGGGTTTGGATGGTGAATTAGTAGTTGGCACAGAGCTGGTTTCAGATATGGAGCTGGTAGTTGGCACAGAGCTGGTTTCAGATAATGAGCTGGTAGTTGGCACAGAGCTGGTTTCAGATAAGGAGCTGGCAGTTGGTATAGTGCTGGATTCAGATAAGGAGCTGGTAGTTGGCACAGAGCTGGTTTCAGATAAGGAGCTGGTAGTTGGTATAGTGCTGGTTTCAGATAAGGAGCTGGTAGTTGGCACAGTGCTGGTTTCAGATAAGGAGCTGGTAGTTGGCATAGTGCTGGTTTCAGATAAGGAGCTGGCAGTTGGCACAGTGCTGGTTTCAGATAAGGAGCTGGTAGTTGGCACAGTGCTGGTTTCAGATAAGGAGCTGGTAGTTGGCACAGTGCTGGTTTCAGATAAGGAGCTGGTAGTTGGCACAGTGCTGGTTTCAGATAAGGAGCTGGTAGTTGGTATAGTGCTGGTTTCAGATAAGGATCTGGTAGTTGGCACAGTGCTGGTTTCAGATAAGGAGCTGGTAGTTGGCACAGTGCTGGTTTCAGATAAGGAGCTGGTAGTTGGCATAGTGCTGGTTTCAGATAAGGAGCTGGCAGTTGGCACAGTGCTGGTTTCAGATAAGGAGCTGGTAGTTGGCACAGTGCTGGTTTCAGATAAGGAGCTGGTAGTTGGCACAGTGCTGGTTTCAGATAAGGAGCTGGTAGTTGGCACAGTGCTGGTTTCAGATAAGGAGCTGGTAGTTGGCACAGTGCTGGTTTCAGATAAGGAGCTGGCAGTTGGCACAGTGCTGGTTTCAGATGAGGAGCTGGTACTTGGCACAGTGCTGGTTTCAGATAATGAGCTGGTAGTTGGCACAGAGCTGGTTTCAGATAAGGAGCTGGTAGTTGGCACAGTGCTGGTTTCAGATAAGGAGCTGGTAGTTGGCACAGTGCTGGTTTCAGATAATGAGCTGGTAGTTGGCACAATGCTGGTTTCAGATAAGGAGCTGGTAGTTGGCACAGTGCTGGTTTCAGATAAGGAGCTGGTAGTTGGCACAGTGCTGGTTTCAGATATTGAGCTGGTAGTTGGCACAGTTCTGGTTTCAGATAAGGAGCTGGTAGTTGGCACAGTGCTGGTTTCAGATAAGGAGCTGGTAGTTGGCACAGTGCTGGTTTCAGATAAGGAGCTGGTAGTTGGCACAGTGCTGGTTTCAGATAATGAGCTCGTAGTTGGCCTAGTGCTGGTTTCAGATAAGGAGCTGGTAGTTGGCACAGTGCTGGTTTCAGATAAGGAGCTGGTAGTTGGCACCGTGCTGGTTTCAGATAAGGAGCTGGTAGTTGGCACAGTGCTGGTTTCAGATAATGAGCTGGTAGTTGGCACAGTGCTGGTTTCAGATAATGAGCTGGTAGTTGGCACAGTGCTGGTTTCAGATAATGAGCTGGTAGTTGGCATAGTGCTGGTTTCAGATGGCGAGCTTGTAGTTGGCACAGAGCTGTTTTCAGATAATGAGCTGGTAGTTGGCATAGCGCTGGTTTCAGATAAGGAGCTGACAGTTGGCACAGTGCTGGTTTCAGATAAGGAGCTCGTAGTTGGCCTAGTGCTGGTTTCAGATAAGGAGCTGGTAGTTGGCACAGTGCTGGTTTCAGATAAGGAGCTGGTAGTTGGCACAGTGCTGGTTTCAGGTAAGGAGCTGATAGTTGGCATAGTGCTGGTTTCAGATATGGAGCTGGTAGTTGGCACAGTGCTGGTTTCAGATAACGAGCTGGTAGTTGGCACAGTGCTGGTTTCAGATGGTGAGCTTATAGTTGGCACAGTGCTGGTTTCAGATGGTGAGCTTGTAGTTGGCACAGTGCGGGTTTCAGATGGTGAGCTTATAGTTGGCACAGTGCTGGTTTCAGATAAGGAGCTGGTAGTTGGCACAGTGCTGGTTTCAGATAAGGAGCTGGTAGTTGGCACAGTGCTGGTTTCAGATAAGGAGCTGGTAGTTGGCATGGTGCTGGTTTCAGATAACGAGCTGGTAGTTGGCACAGTGCTGGTTTCAGATAATGAGCTGGTAGTTGGCACAATGCTGGTTTCAGATAAGGAGCTGGTAGTTGGCACAGTGCTGGTTTCAGATAAGGAGCTGGTAGTTGGCACAGTGCTGGTTTCAGATATTGAGCTGGTAGTTGGCACAGTTCTGGTTTCAGATAAGGAGCTGGTAGTTGGCACAGTGCTGGTTTCAGATAAGGAGCTGGTAGTTGGCACAGTGCTGGTTTCAGATAAGGAGCTGGTAGTTGGCACAGTGCTGGTTTCAGATAATGAGCTCGTAGTTGGCCTTGTGCTGGTTTCAGATAAGGAGCTGGTAGTTGGCACAGTGCTGGTTTCAGATAAGGAGCTGGTAGTTGGCACCGTGCTGGTTTCAGATAAGGAGCTGGTAGTTGGCACAGTGCTGGTTTCAGATAATGAGCTGGTAGTTGGCACAGTGCTGGTTTCAGATAATGAGCTGGTAGTTGGCACAGTGCTGGTTTCAGATAATGAGCTGGTAGTTGGCATAGTGCTGGTTTCAGATGGCGAGCTTGTAGTTGGCACAGAGCTGTTTTCAGATAATGAGCTGGTAGTTGGCATAGCGCTGGTTTCAGATAAGGAGCTGACAGTTGGCACAGTGCTGGTTTCAGATAAGGAGCTCGTAGTTGGCCTAGTGCTGGTTTCAGATAAGGAGCTGGTAGTTGGCACAGTGCTGGTTTCAGATAAGGAGCTGGTAGTTGGCACAGTGCTGGTTTCAGGTAAGGAGCTGATAGTTGGCATAGTGCTGGTTTCAGATATGGAGCTGGTAGTTGGCACAGTGCTGGTTTCAGATAACGAGCTGGTAGTTGGCACAGTGCTGGTTTCAGATGGTGAGCTTATAGTTGGCACAGTGCTGGTTTCAGATGGTGAGCTTGTAGTTGGCACAGTGCGGGTTTCAGATGGTGAGCTTATAGTTGGCACAGTGCTGGTTTCAGATAAGGAGCTGGTAGTTGGCACAGTGCTGGTTTCAGATAAGGAGCTGGTAGTTGGCACAGTGCTGGTTTCAGATAAGGAGCTGGTAGTTGGCATGGTGCTGGTTTCAGATAAGGAGCCGGTAGTTGGTATAGTGTTGGTTTCAGATAAGGAGCTGGTAGTTGGCATAGTGCTGGTATCAGATAAGGAAATAGTAGCTGGCACAGTGCTGGTTTCTGATATGGAGCGGGTAGTTGGCAAAGTGTTGGTTTCAGATAAGGAGCTGGTAGTTGGCATAGTGCTGGTATCAGATAAGGAGCTGGTAGTTGGCACAGTGCTGATTTCTGACAGTGAGCTGGTAGTTGGTATAGTGCTGGTTTCTGATATGGAGCTGGTAGTTGGCACAGTGCTGGTTTCTGATATGGAGCTCGTAGTTGGCATAGTGCTGGTTTCAGATAAGGAGCTGGTATTTAACACAGTGCTGGTTTCTGATACGGAGCTGTTAGCTTGCACAGTGCTGGATTCAGATAAGGCACTGGTAGTTAGCACAGTGGTGGTTTCTGATACGTTGCTGGTAGTTGGTACAGTGTTGGATTCAGACGGTGAGATGGTAGTTGGCTCACTGGTGCTTTCAGATAGAGTGTTTGTAGTTGACACAGTGCTAGTTTCAGATAAGGAGCTGGTAGTTGGCACAGTGGTGGTTTCAGATAAGGAGCTGGTAGTTCGCACAGTGCTGGTTTCAGACAAGGAGTTGGTAGTTGGCACAGTGCTGGTTTCAGGTAAGGAGCTGGTAGTTCGCACAGTGCTGGTTTCAGATAAGGAGCTGGTAGTTGGCACAGTGCTGGTTTCAGATAAGGAGCTGGTAGTTGGCACAGTGCTGGTTTCAGACAAGGAGTTGGTAGTAGGCATAGTGCTGGATTCAGATAAGAAGATGGTAATAGGCACAGTGCTGGTTTCTGATAAGGAGCTGGTAGTTTGCACAGTGCTGGATTCAGATAAGGAGCTGGTATTTGGAACAGTGCTGGTTTCAGATAAGGAGCTGGTAGTTGGCACAGTGCTGGTTTCAGACAAGGAGTTGGTAGTAGGCATAGTGCTGGATTCAGATAAGAAGATGGTAGTAGGCACAGTGCTGGTTTCTGATAAGGAGCTGGTAGTTGGCACAATGCTGGATTCAAATAAGGAGATGGTAGTTGGCACAGTGCTGGTTTCTAATAAGGAGCTGATAGTTGGCACAGTGCTGGATTCAGATAAGGAGCTGGTAGATGGCATAGTGCTGGTTTCAGACAAGGAGCTGGTAGTTGGCATAGTGCTGGATTCAGATAGGGAGCTGGTAGTTTGCATAGTGTTGGTTTCTGATACGGAGCTGGTAGTTGGGACAGTGCTGGTTTCAGATGGCGAGCTTGTAGTTGGCACAGAGCTGTTTTCAGATAAGGAGCTGGTAGTTAACATAGTGCTGGTTTCTGATACTGAGCTGGAAGTTGGCACAGTGCTGGTTTCAGATGGCGAGCTTGTAGTTGGCACAGTGCTGGTTTCTGATACCGAGCTGGTAGTTGGCACAGAGCTGGTTTCTGATAAGGAGCTGGTAGTTGGCATAGTGCTGGATTCAGATAAGGAGCTGGTAGTTGGCATAGTGCTGGTTTCAGATAAGGAGCTGGTAGTTGGCATAGTGCTGGATTCAGATAAGGAGCTGGTAGTTGGCACAGTGCTGGATTTAAATAAGGAGCTGGTAGTTGGCATAGTGCTGGTTTCAGATAAGGAGCTGGTAGTTGGCATAGTGCTGGTTTCAGATAAGGAGCTGGTAGTTGGCACAGTGCTGGTTTCAGATAAGGAGCTGGTAGTTGGCATAGTGCTGGTTTCAGATAAGGAGCTGGTAGTTGGCATAGTGCTGGTTTCAGATAAGGAGCTGGTAGTTTGCATAGTGCTGGTTTCAGATAAGGAGCTGGTAGTTTGCAAAGTGCTGGATTCAGATAAGGAGCTGGTAGTTGGCCCTGTGCTGGTTTCAGAGACGGAGCTGCTAGTTGGCATAGTGCTGGTTTCAGATGGCGAGCTTGTAGTTGGCACAGAGCTGTTTTCAGATAAGGAGCTGGTAATTGGCACAGTGCTGGTTTCTGATACCGAGCTGGTAGTTAGCACAGTGCTGGTTTCAGATAAGGATCTGGTAGTTGGCATAGTGCTGGATTCAGATAAGGTGCTCGTTGTTGGCATAGTGCTGGTTTCAGATACAGAGCTGGTAGTTGGCACAGTGCTGGTTTCAGATAAGGAGCTGGTAGTTTGCATAGTGCTGGGTTCAGATGGTGAGTTTGTAGTTGGGAAAGTGATGGTTTTGGATAAGGAGCTGGTAGTTGGCATAGTGCTGTTGTCTGATAAGGAGCTAGTAGTTGGCAGAGGGCTGGATTCAGATAAGAAGCTGGGAGATTGCACAGTGCTGACTTCAGATAAGGAGTTGGTAGTTGGCATAGTGCTGGTTTCAGATACAGAGCTTTTAGTTGGCATAGTGCTGGTTTCTAATACGGAGCTGGTAGTTGGTACAGCGCTGGTTTTAGATGGTGAGCTTGTATTTGGCACAGAGCTGTTTTCAGATAAGGAGCTGATAGTTTGCACAGTGCTGGTTTCTGATACCGAGCTGGTAGTTGGCATAGTGCTGGTTTCAGATAAGGAGCTGGTAGTTTGCATAGTGCTGGTTTCAGATACGGAGCTGGTAGTTGGCATAGTGCTGGTTTCAGATACGGAGCTGGTAGTTTGCATATGGCTGGTTTCAGATAAGGAGTTGGTAGTTGGCCCTGTGCTGGTTTCAGATAAGGAGCTGGTAGTTGGCCCTGTGCTGGTTTCAGATGAGGAGCTGGTAGTTGGCCCTGTGCTGGTTTCAGATAAGGAGCTGGTAGTTGGCATAGTGCTGGATTTAGATAAGGAGCTGGTAGTGTGCATAGTGCTGGTTTCAGATAAGGAGCTGGTAGTTGGCCCCGTGCTGGTTTCAGATAAGGAGCTGGTAGTTGGCACAGTGCTGGTTTCAGATACGGAGCTGGTAGTTGGCATAGTGCTGGTTTCAGATAAGGAGCTGGTAGATGGCATAGTGCTGGTTTCTGATACGGAGTTGCTAGTTGGCACAGTGCTCGTTTGAGATGGCGAGCTTGTAGTTGGCACAGAGCTGTTTTCAGATGAGGAGCTGGTAGTTGGCACAGTGCTGGTTTCTGATACTATGCTGGTAGTTGGCACAGGGCTGGTTTCAGATAAGGAACTGGTAGTTGGCATAGTGCTGGTTTCAGATAAGGAGCTGGTAGATGGCATAGTGCTGGTTTCTGATAAGGAGCTGGTAGATGGCATAGTGCTGGTTTCTGATAAGGAGCTGGTAGTTGGCACAGTGCTGGTTTCAGAGACGGAGCTGCTAGTTGGCATAGTGCTGGTTTCAGATGGCGAGCTTGTAGTTGGCACAGAGCTGTTTTCAGATAAGGAGCTGGTAATTGGCACAGTGCTGGTTTCTGATACCGAGCTGGTAGTTAGCACAATGCTGGTTTCAGATAAGGATCTGGTAGTTGGCATAGTGCTGGATTCAGATAAGGTGCTCGTTGTTGGCATAGTGCTGGTTTCAGATACAGAGCTGGTAGTTGGCACAGTGCTGGTTTCAGATAAGGAGCTGGTAGTTTGCATAGTGCTGGGTTCAGATGGTGAGATTGTAGTTGGGAAAGTGATGGTTTTGGATAAGGAGCTGGTAGTTGGCATAGTGCTGTTGTCTGATAAGGAGCTAGTAGTTGGCAGAGGGCTGGATTCAGATAAGAAGCTGGGAGATTGCACAGTGCTGACTTCAGATAAGGAGTTGGTAGTTGGCATAGTGCTGGTTTCAGATACAGAGCTTTTAGTTGGCATAGTGCTGGTTTCTAATACGGAGCTGGTAGTTGGTACAGCGCTGGTTTTAGATGGTGAGCTTGTATTTGGCACAGAGCTGTTTTCAGATAAGGAGCTGATAGTTTGCACAGTGCTGGTTTCTGATACCGAGCTGGTAGTTGGCATAGTGCTGGTTTCAGATAAGGAGCTGGTAGTTTGCATAGTGCTGGTTTCAGATACGGAGCTGGTAGTTGGCATAGTGCTGGTTTCAGATACGGAGCTGGTAGTTTGCATATGGCTGGTTTCAGATAAGGAGTTGGTAGTTGGCCCTGTGCTGGTTTCAGATAAGGAGCTGGTAGTTGGCCCTGTGCTGGTTTCAGATGAGGAGCTGGTAGTTGGCCCTGTGCTGGTTTCAGATAAGGAGCTGGTAGTTGGCATAGTGCTGGATTTAGATAAGGAGCTGGTAGTGTGCATAGTGCTGGTTTCAGATAAGGAGCTGGTAGTTGGCCCCGTGCTGGTTTCAGATAAGGAGCTGGTAGTTGGCACAGTGCTGGTTTCAGATACGGAGCTGGTAGTTGGCATAGTGCTGGTTTCAGATAAGGAGCTGGTAGATGGCATAGTGCTGGTTTCTGATACGGAGTTGCTAGTTGGCACAGTGCTCGTTTGAGATGGCGAGCTTGTAGTTGGCACAGAGCTGTTTTCAGATGAGGATCTGGTAGTTGGCACAGTGCTGGTTTCTGATACTATGCTGGTAGTTGGCACAGGGCTGGTTTCAGATAAGGAACTGGTAGTTGGCATAGTGCTGGTTTCAGATAAGGAGCTGGTAGATGGCATAGTGCTGGTTTCTGATAAGGAGCTGGTAGATGGCATAGTGCTGGTTTCTGATAAGGAGCTGGTAGTTGGCACAGTGCTGGTTTTAGATGGTGAGCTTGTATTTGGCACAGAGCTGTTTTCAGATAAGGAGCTGGTAGTTTGCACAGTGCTGGTTTCTGATACCGAGCTGGTAGTTGGCATAGTGCTGGTTTCAGATAAGGAGCTGGTATTTGGCATAGTGCTGGTTTCAGATAAGGAGCTGGTAGTTTGCACAGTGCTGGTTTCAGATAAGGAGCTGGTAGTTTGCATAGTGCTGGTTTTAGATAAGGAGCTGGTAGTTCGTATAGTGCTGGTTTCAGATAAGGAGCTGGTGGTTGGCATAGTGCTGGTTTCAGATAAGGAGCTGGTAGTTGGTCCTGTGCTGGTTTTAGATAAGGATTTTGTAGTTGGCATAGTGCTGGTTTCTGATAAGGAGCTCGTAGTTGGCATAGTGCTGGTTTCAGATAAGGAGCTGGTCGATGGCACAGTGCTGGTTTCTGATAAGGAGCTGGTAGTTGGCACAGTGCTGGTTTCAGTTATAGAGTTGGTAGTTGGCATAGTGCTGCTTTCTTTTATAGAGTTGTTAGTTGGCATAGTGCTAGTTACGGTTCTAGAGTTGGTTTTTGGCATAGTGCTGGTTTCAGTTATAGAGTTGGTATTTCGCATAATGCTGGTTTTAGTTTTAGAGTTGGTAGTTGGCATAGTGCTGGTTTCAGTTATAGAGTTGGTAGTTGGCATAGTGCTGGTTTCTGTTATAGAGTTGGTAGTTGGCATAGTGCTGGTTTTAGTTATAGAGTTGGTGGTTGGCATAGTGCTGGTTTCTGTTATAGAGTTGGTAGTTGGCATAGTGCTGGTTTTAGTTATAGAGTTGGTGGTTGGCATAGTGCTGGTTTCAGTTATAGAGTTGGTAGTTGGCATAGTGCTGGTTTCAGTTATAGAGTTGGTAGTTGGCGTAGTGCTGGTTTCAGTTATAGAGTTGGTAGTTGGCATAGTGCTGGTTCTAGTTATAGAGTTGGTGGTTGGCATAGTGCTGGTTTCAGTTATAGAGTTGGTGGTTGGCATAGTGCTGGTTTCAGTTATAGAGTTGGTAGTTGGCATAGTGCTGGTTTCAGTTATAGAGTTGGTAGTTGGCATAGTGCCGGTTTCTATTATAGGGTTGGTAGTTGGCATAGTGCTGGTTTCTATTATAGGGTTGGTAGTTGGCATAGTGCTGGTTTCTATTATAGGGTTGGTAGTTGGCATAGTGCTGGTTTCTATTATAGCGTTGGTAGTTGGCATAGTGCTGGTTTTAGTTATAGAGTTGGTGGTTGGCATAGTCCTGGTTTCTGTTATAGGGTTGGTAGTTGGCATAGTGCTGGTTTCAGTTATAGAGTTGGTGGTTGGCATAGTCCTGGTTTCTGTTATAGAGTTGGTAGTTGGCATAGTGCTGGTTTCTATTATAGGGTTGGTAGTTGGCAAAGTGCTGGTTTTAGTTATAGAGTTGGTGGTTGGCATAGTCCTGGTTTCTGTTATAGGGTTGGTAGTTGGCATAGTGCTGGTTTCAGATGCTAAGCTGGTATTAGTTGACATCGTGCTGTATTTAGATTTGAAGGTGTTAGTTGGAGTATTGCTTTTTTTGGGTGAATTTGTAGTTGATAATATTTTCACACCTTTTGATGAAATACAAATCAGTAATTAATTAATTATGGCTTTTTGTGAAGAATTAGTTAATTGTACTAACAGTGCTATATATTCTAGATTTATTTTTATTATTCATTTTTTAATAGATTTTTTGAGTTTAATTCTTTTCTAATCTGTGCTTTTTTATTAGAAATCATTTAGTACTAAAAAGTGTCTATTTTCTCATTTATTTTCTCTTCTTAGCTATCAGTAAATGTTTTGTATATAGAGACCATTTATGTATGTGGCGGGACCGCTGCCTGTTCGTGAATTGCTGTGTTATATTCTGTGTATTTCTCTGTATTTTTAGTATCAATGTGCCTGCTCCCCAAAGGGAATGCATTCCTCTCCCGAACAGGGACCACCCCGACAACTCATTGAGAATGTTGGTTTAGAGCATTTGCACCTCGTAATAAGGTGTCAAAACCACAAACCGCAAGGGAAGCCTTGGCGCGTGCCTCCCCTGGGTGGCGGCCCGTTTGTTATACAAATGCCGCCCAAGGGGAGCATTTGTGGTTTCGGTTCCTGAACGAAGACCTCCCCAGTGCCAATGGAGTGTTTACACCAATCAATTAGAACGTTGGCAACTTACAACATAAGTGGGAAAAGGCAAGGGAAGTAATTAAGGAGTGCTTCCCTGGGTGGCCACCGTTTGTATGGACGAGCGGCGGCTAGGGGGAGCATTCGTTTCCTGAAAGGAGACGCTTCCCTTGCCTGGTTTACCCAGGGACCTCACGAGTGGAGGTGGTTACCGTTCTGGGGGTCCCTGAGTTTGGTGGGGACACCCGTTGG
This sequence comes from Pelobates fuscus, assembly GCF_036172605.1. NCBI lineage: Eukaryota > Metazoa > Chordata > Amphibia > Anura > Pelobatidae > Pelobates > Pelobates fuscus. The sequence goes on along the minus strand of NC_086323.1, from coordinate 7,135,634 downwards.
GGACAATGGCGTTTGGCGGGCTTTCTGTGACTGGCAGTCCAGCAGGCGGGAAGCTTTCCCGCGCTGGTGCTCCCAGGTATAGAGGCTCATGGGATGAAGGAACCGGAGGTTAGAATGCCGGAGGATGGGTGGCGGGAACAGGGGCCAAAGGGACTGAAGTTCCGTTTGCATCAAGAGACCCCTGGGAAGGAGGGGGTGAGGGAGCTGAGGGGAGAGAGGGGGGGTGCTGGGAGGGGATACTGAGTGGTGGGAACAGGGGACAAAGGGATTAGAGTTCCAGTTCTGTTATGCGACCCCTGGGAGGGGGAGGACCCTGGGAGGGGACATTGTCATTATATGTGATCCACCCCTTGCATGGGGAAAGTATAAAGCTGAGTGTGGCCAATAAAGTTGTTGTTGTACCCCCAGGACTGTGTGTCGTCCGGTTACTGGGTGGGAAATGGGTCTCTCGGGACAAGATGTGGCTGAACAAGGACAACCGGGCTAGTTGTCAACAGGCCCGCTACAATGTACATATTTAATTATTTTTTTCTTTTTGATTTTGTGCTTGAAGTAAAGCAATCATACAGAAAGCCTATTGGTGAGAATTTCAGACAAACTGTGTATGTTTTGAGTGCTCTCAGTTGTGTCTTCATCTTAAATGTCTATGAATTCAGTGTCTGTGGAATGGGTCAATCTTTCGTTGTCTATTGTCTGGTGGAGTCCACATTTAACTTCAAAAAGACCTGTCCAGGCCTCGTTGTCCGAGAGACATTCACTTTTGTTACAGTAAGAAACTGACATACAGACATATTTTGCCAAGCATTCAGTAAAAGATGTAAATTAAAAAATGTTTTCAATAAAATGTCTCTTAGTTAATTTTATTTCTTGTTGAAATAAATATATGTGTGCCATATAGAACTATTTTTATTTCAGTAAAGACATTTTTTCTTATTTGGGGTTTTATGTATTTTACATATTGCAATTACTAAAGCTTCAGTCTCATATAATTTCCTTCTGCCTTCTAAAATGCCTTGTGCGTGCTTTCTAAAAAGGCATACAGACCAAAACCACATTGAAAGACAAAACCTAATCTCAAAAGCTAGGTGCAAACTACATAGGCACTCCCTCAAGTGCTCAACCAAAGCAATCTATATAAGATACAGAATGCACAATATAACAATCACAATAAAGAATATAAATCTTTAATAAGTATAAATAAAACAATCGATACAAAAATAAACAAAGTAACAGGATAAGGCAAACAGTAATCCAAAAAGTAAATTACCTAAATCTCACAAGCCTCAAGACACCCTTGATAAAGGCAACCAGTAGGTGCCGACACATTGGGGTGATTGGTGGCTCGTGTTTCTGTCTTGAGGCTTGTGAGATTTAGGTAATTTACTCTTTGGATTACTGTTTGCCTTATCCTGTTACTTTGTTTATTTTTGTATTGATTGTTTTATTTATACTTATTAAAGATTTATATTATTTGTTGTGATTGTTACAGTGTGCATTCTGTATCTTATATAGACTTTTTAAAAAGGCACACACAAGGCATTTCATGCAAATTAACTTCCTATGATACAATTTATGATGTCATAGTGCATGTGCCACACATTTTCCCAGATTTGCCAGTCAATAACCCTCTGGCAGTAACGGGGAATCATCGAAGTCATCCAAAAGCTTGTCCAGCCACTGTCCAGGTGGAGGAGTACGAGACGAGTGTGGACATTCACGTGGATAGCTTTTCACTCATTCATTCAATTGTAATGTATTATTCTCTTAATATTTAACATAAAAAAAGCAAATTACATTTTAAAAAAATGAAATAAATAGAAGCATGTATAATCTTGAATTAACTATATTCCTAATTCAAACATGCTATTTATCCTTCAAATATGAATTTCCTGTAATAATAATTCTTGCCTAGAGTGTACTGGAAGCATGAGTTTATTGTAGTTTGTTAATACATGTCACTAATTGAACATACATGTGAATAGGGCACGACAAGTCTCTTACCATTTATCTGCACACTGGAAGGATCCACGACAAACTGTCCCAACGAACTGTTTTTCAAAGCTTCAACAAACACTCTAATGAGATCTTCGGTGATTGGGACATGCGTCATATTGGCAAAAGTTATGATTATATCCACCAGTAGCGACCCCTTACTGAAATAAAGTAAGATTATTACTGAATCAGACCATCTGGCTCCTCCATTTATAGAGACATTATGTATACATATACCTATATACATATTGTATTAACATATATGTTACATATTAGACGCATGCATTCAGTCTCCAAAGAATCTAGATTCATAAAGGAAAAATTGAGAATTGGTGGTTCTTCCAAAATCCAAAACTCTGAATCACAAAACAAATTAAATCTACAAAACCATTTAGTTTGGAAAGTGATTCAGAGTTCCATGCTATGGGTAGTCTATTCCCCCCTTAAAATGAAATGCAAAACTACCTACCCCCCTCACCCTAATAGCAAGGGGGTCATTAAACCAATACATGTGAAATAAAAAAAATATATATATTTGCCATCTGAAAACAAAAAAAGATATGCCCTGAATTAACTATTTGAACATATAGGAACTAGAGATGTCCCGAACAGTTCACCGGGAACTGTTCGCTGGCGAACATAGCTTGTTCGCGGTCGCCGCGACGGGCGAACATATGCAATGTTCGGTCCGCCCCCCTATTCGTCATGGAGGGGGGAAGGTCTGGAAGGGAGGGTCTGCTGCTGATTGGCTGGAATGTGTCTGCTGACTGTGAGGTACAGGGTCAAAGTTTACTCAATGATGACGAATAGGGGGCGGACCGAACATCGCATATGTTCGCCCGCCGTGGCGACCGCGAACAAGCTATGTTCGCTGGCGAATAGTTCCTGGCGAACTGCTCGGGACATCTCTAATAGGAACATACATCCTATATGTTCAAATATAGGTTAATTCAGAGCATATATTTGTTTGCCTTCAGTTGTAATTCCACTAAGGGTTAATCCCTTGTCCCATATACCCTAAACATGGGGTGAAATAACAATTGTGAATAATAATTCCATTAGTTAGGGTCCAGGTAGCTATTGTTCTCAATCTACACTGCCTCCCTTGGTAAACTCATCAGCTCCTTCGGCTTCCAGTATCATTTCTATGCGGATGAAACGCAAATTTATCTGTCCTCTCCTGATTTCTCACCACCCCTCTTGACTCGTGTCTCTGATTGCCTTTCTGCTATTTCCAACTGGATGGCTGCTCATTTCCTTAAACTGAACCTGTCCAAAACAGAACTTCTGGTCTTCCCTCCCTCAAGTGTTGCTACCCACTTGTCTGTATCCCTTCAAGTTAATGGTGCCACCAGTAGCTCTACCTCTCAGGCTCACTGCCTAGGTGTTCTCGTTAACTCCAACCTCTCCTTCACCCCTCATGTCCAATCAATAATTGTGGTGGACCACCTGGTACATCACCTGGGTACCTCCACCAAATGTGCATCCTAGTTTTCACGAGCTACCATAAGCACTTTGCTGGGACATCATAAGCACTTCCAGCCCATAGCCGCCGCAGCTTTGCTGGGGTCTCACCTCCTCTTCCAACCCAGAGTATAGCTGTATAGCAGTAGTTATAGCAGGTGTAGATTCCCCCCCCCACACACATTAGCTTAGACTTAATGCTGAGAAGTGATCTGTTTAATGCAGGCACAGTCACAGAATTTATACACACAGTAAACTCCTCCCCTGTGCCTGAGAGCTAATTGAGTCAGGAAATGTACAAACTCAACTATTTCTAGGTACAGAAAAACATAAAATTTTAAAACACCCCAAACGTACCCCCCAAATCCATGGAAACCCCACAAGAGTCACATCCTTGGATAGCCCCAATCTGAGTGCCCAACATATCCAAAAACCACTCAGATCGGTTCAGTGGTTCGGATTTTTCATGGAAGTCAACTTTTGACCGACCGCACACATGGCTCCTGCCAAAAAATAGTTCTATGAGAAAAATGGTAGCTCTCGGTCCATTTCGGGAGTGTAAAAATGAATAAACTACCCAACTTAATCCATAGTTGTAATATGGAGCTTGTTAACCTAGTCTATGCGAACGATTCCACCTAACAGTGATGTAAAGAACCGAACACAGGCGATGACGGAAGTTCAGCGGTGTTCGCGAGGTTGAGTGTCCGATTTTTGTTCCATGCACTCGACGACCAAACACCGCTGCCTGGGTTCATGCAAACAAGAAGGCCGCCACCATGTGTTCGTGCATATAAATGGCGGCCACTAGGACGAACACTTAGAACACTGAGGTGTGAATCATTAAAAGGTGTCAATAGGAATTAACAAGCATCTATGTGGTCCTTTGTTTGTGGGTTTGTTCGGTACCCGAACCACACAAGGAAATCCCACAAACAAAGTAATTTAGCATGTCTTTTACAGGGCCCATAGTCCTTGGGCAGGAGGCTAGCCAGCAGGCTCCTTCAGGAGCTTGTGGTAGAGGCATCTTTGCAACAATCGTCAAATCCTGCCGCTTCCATCTCAAAAACATAGTGCGCATCAGACCCTATTTAACGCCTGATATGGCTAAGGTGTTTGTCTATGCCGCTGTCCTCTTTAGCCTTGACTACTGTAATCCATTTCTCAGTGGTCTTACGTGTTCCCAACTTGCCCCGTTACAGTCTATAATGAATGCGGCGGCGAGGCTCATCTTCCTGTCCGCCCGCACCTCTAACGCCTCAGTCCCTACATTGGCTTCCCTTAAGATATAGGACATAATATAAGATTTTGATACTTCCTTACAAATCTCTACACTACTCTGTCCTACGTATCCTCACTAACACACAAATATGTCCCATCTAGGCCCCTACACTCTGCCGGAGACCTATGTCTAACCTCTGTTTATACTCCTACCTCTGATGCTCACCTTAAAGACTTTTCTAGGGCTGCACCATTCCTATGAAACACCCTTCCCCTCTCTGTTAGACTTTCACCCAATCTCCATTTCTTAAAAAAAAAAATTGAAAACTTACGTCTTTAGGAAATCATATCAATTAACCCCTTAAGACCGCAGCCAAATGTACAAGTTGTGATCCAAAAAAACGTAAACAAAACCTGGCATTTGCGCTATATGTCTGTCCAACCGTAATTCACCTCTTTCATATTAAATGCACCCCCCATTATTATATATCATTTTATTCAGGGGAAACGGGGCTTTCGTTTAACATCAAATATTTAGGTATGGAACATAATTTAATATGAAATAAATATTTAAAAAATGGGAGAAAATAAGAATGTTTTAAATTTTTTTAGTTCTACGTGACATTCTAACTGTGAATGTCAAATACTGTTTGCTTTTACTGCAATACAATACACATATTTGTATTCAGCGATGTCTCGCGTGTAAAACAGTACCCCCTATGTACAGGTTTTATGGTGTTTTGGGAAGTTACAGGGTCAAATATAGCGTGTTACATATTTCAGTTTTTTTACATTGAAATTCGCCAGATTGGTTACGTTGCCTTTGAGACCATATGGTAGCCCAGAAATAAGAATTACCCCCATGATGGCATACCATTTGCAAAAGTAGACAACCTAAGGTATTGCAAATTGAGTATGTCCAGTCTTTTTTAGTAGCCACTTGGTCACAAACACTGGCCAAAGTTAGTGTTAATATTTGAAAATGCAAAAAACTAATTTGAACGCAAATTTTGGCCAGTGTTTGTGACTAAGTGGCTACTAAAAAAACTGAACATACCCTATTTGCAATACCCTGGGTTGTCTACTATTGCAAATGGTATGCCATCATGGGGATAATTTTCATTCCTGGGCTACCATACGGTCTCAAAGACAACCTGGCGAATTTTAATGTGAAAAAACTGAAACGCAAGCCTTATGTTTGACTCTGTAACTTTTGAAAACACCATAAAACCTGTACATGAGGGGTACTGTTATACTCAGGAGACTTCGCTGAACACAAATATTAGTGTTTCAAAACAGTAAAACGTATCACAACAATTATATCGTCAGTGTAAGTGCCATTTGTGTGTGAAAAATGCAAAAAATGTCACTGTCACTGACGATATCTTCCGAGTAAAACAGTACCCCCCATGTACAGGTTTCATGGTGTCTTGGAAAGTTACAGAGTTAAATATAGTGCTAGACAATGTTATTCCCTGAACTTTTGGCCTGGGTTGGCAGGCAGGTCCTGCAAATTTTAATTAATAAAATGACCTAATTATGTAAAATTATTACATAAATATATGCGTAGAATTATTATATATATATATGTGTGTATATATATATATGTGTGTATATATGTATATAATTTTTTAAAATTATTTTTATTTATATATAGGTATATACATAGTGATATATACGTATATACTTATGTATATAGATATATATATTATTTCGTTCTACATGTATTTTGATATCAATATATATATATATTAATTTTAAAATACAGTTAGAACGAAATTACGCATGTTTATATATTTTTTATCTATTTTTTTTTATTATTTTTTTATTATTTTTTTATTTATTTTTTAACGTATTTATATATTTATTTATTTTTTATTATATATAAATATATATATAATCAAAATTATATATATATTTAATCAATATCATTGTACGTGTATTTTGATATTAATATATATATATAATTATGTATATATTAATATTAAAATACACGTAGACAGTGTATGCATATTTATGTGTATGTGTGTATATGTGTGTATATATATACTTAGATCATATATATAATAAATATATATATGATCTAAGTATATATAATTTATTTTTACACTGTTTTAACATTTTTTCTTTTTTTTTCAGACAGCAGGGGGAGTACCTGTCATTACAGGCACTCCCCCTGCTGGCAATGCCTTGGACGGCTATGCCGTCCATGTGATCGCGGGGTCCTCGCAAGGACCTCGCGATCACATGGCCCTGGGCGGCTGAAGAGGACGCAGGGGGACTCCCTGGGCTCCCAGGTAAGTCCCCCATACCGCGATCGCCGGCGTGGGATCGCCGGCGACCGGGTAAGTACATAAGATCGCAGGACATACTATGCCGTCCTGCGGCTTTTAGAGCCACCAAAATAAGGACGGCATAGTACGTCCTGCGGTCTTAAGGGGTTAAACTGTGAACAGCTTTCCCTCAACACACCCTGATTCCTCTCCTGAAACTGTCATCAAAACACCAAGCCCTCAGTAAATACTATCCTAGCAAACTACTTTTCTACTCCTACTCTTACCTTTTGTGTCACTATACCCCACTCCCTCTAACATGCAAACTCACTGAGCAGGGCCCTCAATCCCTCAGTTACTTTGCCACTATACCCCACTCCCTCTAACATGTAAACTCACTGAGCAGGCCCTCAATCCCTCTGATACTGCCACTATGCCCCACTCCCTCTAACATGTAAGCTCACTGAGCAGGGCCCTCACTCCCTCTGTTACTGTGTCACTATACCCCACTCCCTCTAGCATGTAAACTCACTGAGCAGGGCTCTTAATCCATCTGTTACTGTCACTATACCCCACTCCCTCTAGCATGAAAGCTCACTGAGCAGGCCCTCAATCCCTCTGTTACTGTGTCACTATACCCCACTCCCTCTAACATGTAAGCTCACTGAGCAAGGCCCTCAATCACTCTGTTACTGTGTCACTATACCCCACTCCCTCTAACATGTAAACTCACTGAGCAGGGCCCTCAATCCCTCTGTTACTGTGTCACTATACCCCACTCCCTCTAACATGTAAAGTCACTGAGCAGGCCCTCAATCCCTCTGTTACTGTGTCACTATACCCCACTCCCTCTAACATGTAAGCTCACTGAGCAAGGCCCTCAATCACTCTGTTACTGTGTCACTATACCCCACTCCCTCTAGCATGTAAGCTCACTGAGCAGGCCCTCAATCCCCCTGTTACTGTGTCACTGTACCCCACTCCCTCTAACATGTAAGCTCACTGAGCAGGGCCCTCAATCCCTCTGGTCCTGTCACTATACCCCACTCCCTCTAGCATGTAAACTCACTGAGCAGGGCTCTCAATCCCTCTTTTACTGTGTCAGTATACCCCACTCCCTCTAGCATGTAACCTAACTGAGCAGGCCCTCAATCCCCCTGTTACTGTGTCACTATACCCCACTCCCACTAACATGTAAACTCACTGAGCAGGGCCCTCAATCTATCTGTTACTGTCACTATACCCCACTCCATCTAACATGTAAACTCGCTGAGCAAGGCTCTCAATCCCTCTGTTACTGTGTCACTATACCCCACTCCCTCTAACATCTAAACTCACTGAGCAGGGCCCTCAATCTCTCTTTTAATGTCACTATACCCCACTACATCTAATATGTAAACTCACTGAGCAGGCCCTCAATCCCTTTGTTACTGTGTCACTATACCCCACTCCCTCTAGCATGTAAATCCACTGAGCAGGGCCCTCAATTCCTCTGTTACTGTGTCACTATACCCCACACCCTCTAACATGTCAGCTCACTGAGCAGGGCCCTCAATCCCTCTGTTACTGTGTCACTATACCCCACTCCCTCTAACATGTAAGCTCAATGAGCAGGGCCCTCAATCCCTCTGTTACTGTGTCACTATACCCCACTCCCTCTAACATGTAAACTCACTGAGCAGGCCCTCAATCCCTCTGTTACTGTGTCACTATACCCCACTCCCTCTAACATGTAAACTCACTGAGCAGGCCCTCAATCCCTATGTTACTGTGTCACTATACCCCACTCCCTCTAACATGTAAGCTCACTGAGCAGGCCCTCAATCCCCCTGTTACTGTGTCACTGTACCCCACTCCCTCTAACATGTAAGCTCACTGAGCAGGGCCCTCAATCCCTCTGGTCCTGTCACTATACCCCACTCCCTCTAGCATGTAAACTCACTGAGCAGGGCTCTCAATCCCTCTTTTACTGTGTCAGTATACCCCACTCCCTCTAGCATGTAACCTAACTGAGCAGGCCCTCAATCCCCCTGTTACTGTGTCACTATACCCCACTCCCACTAACATGTAAACTCACTGAGCAGGGCCCTCAATCTATCTGTTACTGTCACTATACCCCACTCCATCTAACATGTAAACTCGCTGAGCAAGGCTCTCAATCCCTCTGTTACTGTGTCACTATACCCCACTCCCTCTAACATCTAAACTCACTGAGCAGGGCCCTCAATCTCTCTTTTAATGTCACTATACCCCACTACATCTAATATGTAAACTCACTGAGCAGGCCCTCAATCCCTTTGTTACTGTGTCACTATACCCCACTCCCTCTAGCATGTAAATCCACTGAGCAGGGCCCTCAATTCCTCTGTTACTGTGTCACTATACCCCACACCCTCTAACATGTCAGCTCACTGAGCAGGGCCCTCAATCCCTCTGTTACTGTGTCACTATACCCCACTCCCTCTAACATGTAAGCTCAATGAGCAGGGCCCTCAATCCCTCTGTTACTGTGTCACTATACCCCACTCCCTCTAACATGTAAACTCACTGAGCAGGCCCTCAATCCCTCTGTTACTGTGTCACTATACCCCACTCCCTCTAACATGTAAACTCACTGAGCAGGCCCTCAATCCCTATGTTACTGTGTCACTATACCCCACTCCCTCTAACATGTAAGCTCACTGAGCAGGGCCTCAATCCCTCTGTTACTGTGTCACTATACCCCACTCCCTCTAACATGTAACCTCACTGAGCAGGGCCCTCAATCCCTCTGTTACTGTCACTATACCCCACTCCCTCTAACATGTAAACTCACTGAGCAGGCCCTCAATCCCTCTGTTACTGTGTCACTATACCCAACTCCCTCTAACATGTAAACTCACTGAGCAGGGCCCTCAATCCCTCTGTTACGATCACTATACCCCACTCCCTCTAACATGTAAACTCACTGAGCAGGGCCCTCAATCCCTCTGTTACTGTGTCACTATACCCCACTCCCTCTAGCATGTAAACTCACTAAGCAGCCCTCAACATCTCTGTTACTGTGTCACTATACCCCACTCCCTCTAACATGTAAACTCACTGAGCAGGGCCCTCAATCCCTCTTTTACTGTCACTATACCCCACTCCCTTTAGCATTTAAACTCACTAAGCAGGCCCTCAACACCTCTGTTACTGTGTCACTATACCCCACTCCCTCTAACATTTAAACTCACTGAGCAGGGCCCTCAATCCCTCTGTTACTGTATCACTATACCCCACTCCCTCTAACATGTAAACTCACTGAGCAGGGCCCTCAATCCCTCTTACTGTGTCACTATACCCCACTCCCTCTAGCATGTAAACTCTCTGAGCAGGCCCTCAATCCCTCTGTTACTGTGTCACTATACCCCACTCCCTCTAACATGTAAACTCACTGAGCAGGCCCTCAATCCCTCTGTTACTGTGTCACTATACCCCACTCCCTCTAGCATGTAAACTCACTGAGTAGGGCCCTCAATCCCTCTGTTACTGTGTCACTATACCCCACTCCCTCTAACATGTAAGCTCACTGAGCAGGACCCTCAATCCCTCTGTTACTGTGTCACTATACCCCATGTTACGACACTCACCGCCAGGTAGATAAAGCAGCCGTTTAGTGAATAATCCCCTTCTCCAGAAATGCAGTTTTAATCCAGCCGATCGTCAAACTCCAAAACGGAGCATACGAACGCGGCAACTCCCGATCAGCAATTCAGTCGAACTCCTTCCACAGCTAGAAATAACGAAAGTACTGTCCCAATAATAAATCCCTCCACAAACGAGACCAAGCTCCGTCTTGAGGGTCAAACAGGAATGTGTTTAATGGGGGCTACCTGCCCGGTATTTATGCGGGTCTCCACAAGGTGGACACTCCCCTAGGGGACCTTTTGGAAGATTGTAAAACATATTGGACAGTAGCCAATCGCAGTGGCTTCAACATAAGCCCTTCCCATCTTACCCATAAATCCTTCTTCTCTATCCCGGAGATAATTAGGAAGAAACCTAATTATCTCCCAGTATAGAGACAATCGCCATTTTAAAATACAGTAGGAAAAATACAATAAAATACATAACTGAAGAAATACCGACTGCATATGGTTCGTGTAACGTATCCCCAGATAGCCTAGATCTGAGTGCATATTTCTACCGAATAGCGCTCAGATCCGATGTACCTAGTTCAATCGCCATGGAGTCAAAGTCTTTCACAAGTACTTCGGTATACGAATGACTCCATGGGACGGCTATCTGGGTAAAGTCCATACGAAGGTTAGAAACTCCCGAACTGGCTGGTGTTCGTACGCCTTGACGAAATAGAAGGCGGGCTGCGACTTCCAGCGGTGTTCGGTAGATAAAGTGTCTGTTTTTAGTTCCATAGGATTTGTACCGAACACCGCTGATTCTCCTCGTGTCCCAAAATGGCCACCATACGAATGGGATGGAGAGGTGACTGCGGTTAACCGAAACGTTCTAATTGGGGCCAATAGGTTAACCAGCAGCACACTCCTCTCCAGGGTGGCCGTCCGTTCGGTAGTTTCAATCGGTATTTGTAGAAACACACGAACAGGGCATACGGACAGGAAATCCAGCGAAATTAAGGCAAACAGATGAACCAGCAATATAAGTCTATACAGATGAATCTGTCACACCCCACTCCCTCTAACATGTAAGCTCATTGAGCAGGGCCCTCAATCAATCTGTTCCTCTGTGTCCAACTTGTCTGGTTACAAATACGTATCTATTAGACCACCCATTGTACGGCGATACGGAAATTGTTGGCGCTTTATAAATATTATAAAGTATGAGTTTACTACTTTAAATTTTGATTGAGATGTTTATTTGGGGGATTTACACTACATTTATTTGCCATGTGTCTGAGTGTATAACATAGCTCCACAGCAATAATACTCCCAGTAATGTGTCTGAGTGTATAACAGAGCTCCACAGCAATAATACTCCCAGTAATGTGTCTGAGTGTATAACAGAACTCCACAGCAATAATACTCCCAGTAATGTGTCTGAGTGTATAACAGAGCTCCACAGCAATAATGCTCCCAGTAATGTGTCTGAATGTATTACAGAGCTCCACAGCAATAATACTCCCAGTAATGTGTCTGTATAACAGAGCTCCACAGCAATAATACTCCCAGTAATGTGTCTGAGTGTATAACAGAGCTCCACAGTAATAATACTCCCAGTAATGTGTGTGAGTGTATAACAGAGCTCCACAGCAATAATACTCCCAGTAATGTGTCTGAGTGTATAACAGAGCTCCACAGCAATAATACTCCCAGTAATGTGTCTGATTGTATAACAGAGCTCCACAGCAATAATACTCCCAGTAATGTGTCTGAGTGTATAACAGAGCTCCACAGCAATAATACCCCCAGTAATGTGTCTGAGTGTATCACAGAGCTCCACAGCAATAATACTCCCAGTAATGTGTCTGAATGTATAACAGAGCTCCACAGCAATAATACTCCCAGTAATGTGTCTGAGTGTATAACAGAGCCCCACAGCAATAATACTCCCAGTAATGTGTCTGAATGTATAACAGAGCTCCACAGCAATAATACTCCCAGTAATGTGTCTGAGTGTATAACAGAGCTCCACATCAATAATACTCCCAGTAATGTGTCTGAGTGTATAACAGAGCTCCACAGCAATAATACTCCCAGTAATGTGTCTGAGTGTATAACAGAGCCCCACAGCAATAATACTCCCAGTAATGTGTCTGAATGTATAACAGAGCTCCACAGCAATAATACTCCCAGTAATGTGTCTGAGTGTATAACAGAGCTCCACAGCAATAATACTCCCAGTAATGTGTCTGAGTGTATAACAGAGCTCCACAGCAATAATACTCCCAGTAATGTGACTGAGTGTATATCAGAGCCCCACAGCAATAATACTCCCAGTAATGTGTCTGAGTGTATAACAGAGCTCCACAGCAATAATACTCCCAGTAATGTGTCTGAGTGTATAACAGAGCCCCACAGCAATAATACTGCCAGTAATTTGACTTTAAACTCCAATAAATGTGTTTAGAAATCAGTCTGTGTAAATAAGACACATTGTTCTTCTTCTAGGTTACATTTTAATTTCTCAAATCAGCCCACCCACCCCCTCTACCCCTGGCTTCAGCCCTAAAATGAAAGTGCCCCTCTTTGTTGAGAGGTATGTAACAATGGATGCTCTTTGCCCAAAAAAGGCATCTGTTATTGATTGGCTATGTTGGCACGCCAGTTATTATCAGTTCAAACTCCCATCACACTAATCAGTTTGTTATATTTGACAAAAAAGATGAAAGCATGCATAAACACCCACAGGGAAAATATAAATGCACCTAAAACATTAATGTTTGTCCCATAAGATATGAGAACAGGAGACCAATGGAATGAGTCGTGGATATTGTTGCATAACAGGCTACTCCCGGCGCTTGCTGTGTGTGTTTTCTTTACTTAGAAGATTTGCATTTTTCCCATGAGCAATGCACTCTAGGATTTCTGATGTCTGTTTGTTTAACTAATGATGTTTGTGCACACAGGGCTGACACAGCTGCCCAGTTATTAGTATTATCCCTGTAGCCAACATATTCCACAGCGCTGTTCACCATAAAAAGGATGGACCAAATGTTTTTTGAGACTCTTAGTGATTTAATTAAGAATTAATGTAGATATGAATTACTGGAAAATAACCATGAATTAAGAATAGGCAGATAAACACATTAATGCATTGATTTCCAATTTAGACCTTTTTGGCTTAACATTTTACATCATTAGCAGTCCCACTGTTTAGTGAACAGTCCCCTCTTTATATTAATTAAGGGGAATATTAAAGGGTGTTTATTAAATGTTAGCGTGGTCACGCCGGTAGGAAATTAAGTCGATGTCAGGAACGCTATCTAGGATTTCCAGAACAACCTTACTTTGTCATCATAATGCCAATAAATTGACTACAATTCCCACGTTCCTCCATCTTCTCATTGATAGACATTTGTTTTCGCTTCAAATTACTGATATAATTACCTGAATTTAATGACTTCCACATTTGATATGGTAAATTTCCTTTCCAGCAGATTTATTATCTGAAAACACAGACAAACAACACTTTAGACTCTAAATTACTGAATAAGATTTTTCTGTAAGAATAATATTAATGGATGCTATTCTCGGTTTATGGGTAAAAAGGGTTAAATCTGGCGCACTGCTAGAAATAGATTTAGTTTATTATCATTAGTTAGTTTTCATCAAACATTTACAGCCTCACATCCTTCTCTCCCATCTCCACATCCTTCTCTCCCATCTCCACATCCTTCTCTCCCATCTCCACATCCTTCTCTCCCTTCCTCACATCCTTCTCTCCCATATTCACATCCTTCTTTCCCTTCCTCACATCCTTCTCTCCTTCCTCACATCCTTCTCTTCCTTCCACACATATTTTTCTGTAAGAATAATATTAATGGATTCTATTCTCGGTGTATGGGTAAAAAGGGTTAAATCTGGCGCACTGCTAGAAATAGATTTAGTTTATTATCATTAGTTAGTTTTCATCAAACATTTACAGCCTCACATCCTTCTGTAAGAAAATGAAATAGTTAACTTTTCTGATATATGTATTTTATGCTTAGATAAGATGTATGATCAATATTGCTGACTGAAGGGATATGAAACAGTTAAACTACTTTTTGCTTTGTATGCTAAATTTAATGTACGTCATAGATATGCTGACTGTGACAGACTTACAATTCTATAGGATGTAAGACAATGCTAAATACTCAGGATGTCTTGCCCAGGATCCAGACATATTCAAGAAAGTCTTATCTTTACATTGCCAGAATAACATGTGATATTTAAGGAAGTAATCAATCTTATATTCTGAATAGCATATCTCATGACACATGTAAATAAAATTGTATAAATGCCCGATTCACAGTAAAGCATTTGAGAACTTGTCAAGCACCTTTCGTGTCTGTCCGTTATTTGCTAAACAAGTTTCTCCCGTCAATTGATGTGGTGACCGAGAGATACAGAATTGAGGGAATTGAGTCCAAGACAGCATTAACCCTTTCACCTTCTCTCCCATCTCCACATCCTTCTCTCCCATCTCCACATCCTTGTCTCCCATCTTCACATCCTTCTCTCCCATCTTCACATCCTTCTCTCCCTTCCTCACATCCTTCTCTCCTTCCTCACATCCTTCTCTTCCTTCCACACAGATTTTTCTGTAAGAATAATATTAATGGATTCTATTCTCGGTTTATGGGTAAAAAGACACATCCTTATCTCCCTTCTTAACATCCTTCTCTCCCTTCCACACATCCTTCTCTCCCTTCCTCACATGCCTGGAACTCATTTCGGCTAGGTACATGCATGAACACCGGTAAAACATTTCCCAACCACCTGTAAGAACGACGTTAGGGAGATATTAACTACCAATCAGGGAGAGCATTCGTATCATGAAAGGAAGAGGTTCCCTTGCTTGGTGTTTGCACAGGAACCCCACGAACAGAAACTGGCCAGGACATCTATTCTCCTGGAAATGTTTTGCGCTATTTGTCTGGCCTGTCAAAACTTTGCTTCGATGGCATTCATGTTCCACCAAACCGATCTGAGTGATCTTTGGATATGCTATACACTCAGATCAGGGCTATCTGGGGATGTACTGTGGGGTTCCTGAGTATGGTGGGGACACTTTTGGGGTACTGTAAATTTGTATGGATTTTCTGTACCTGAAAGATAATTGGATTATAGTTTTTTTCTCACGCAATTATCTCTTAGGCACAGAGAATCTTGGGATTGAAACCTCTGTTGTATTTTGTTGGAGACCCCAGATAGGGGTCTGCGCATAAAAGCCATGCGTGACCAAGTAAACCTCAGTTGACTTGTAGAACTGTGTGTCATCCAGTTACTGGGTAAATGGGCTATATCTACTAAACAGCGCTTCCTTTCCAGCACAAAGAATCCCAGCTGAGATTTTGGATCTTAGTATTGCAGCTCCGCTACACTTCTCTCCCTTCCACACATCCTTCTCTCCCTTCCACATATCCTCTTCTCTCCCTTTCACACATACTTCTCTTCCTTCCTCCCTTCCTCACACCCTTCTCTCCCTTCCACACATCCTTCTCTCCCTTCCTCATATCCTTCTCTCCCGTCCTCATATCCTTCTCTCCCTTCCTCACATCCTTCTCTCCCTTCCTCATATCCTTCTCTCCCTTCCTCATATCCTTCTCTCCCTTCCTCACATCCTTCTCTCCCTTCCTCATATCCTTCTCTCCCTTCCTCACATCCTTCTCTCCCTTCCTCATATCCTTCTCTCCCTTCCTCATATCCTTCTCTCCCTTCCTCATATCCTTCTCTCCCTTCCTCATATCCTTCTCTCCCTTCCTCATATCCTTCTCTCCCTTTTCTCCCTTCACAAATCCTTCTCTCCATTCTACATTTTACTCCTACCAGGTCTTCCCTCCCTTGTGCATGTTCCCTTCCCATTAAACATTTTTCCACAAAATATAAAATTGGGGGCACACCCGGAACATGCATTTTGCAGGAATAGTGCTGCTCTTGTTTTCAATATTTAAACCTAATACATATTAAGGAAGAGCGCAAACATAAAAATACAGTTTCACATTTTACAAAACTACTTAAAATCACCTATCTCAGCAAACAAATATGGGGATTCAGTTCAACCATACCCCCATATTGTGTTAAACCCACCACTACTGCACCTTACCCCAATATCGGTGGGTCCTTCACTAAATCCAAAATTAAATAGTGTTAAAGCTAAATGAACCAAAGTGTATGTCACAGATCCCCCTGTTCTTGGATGATATTTTTGCTTTGACTAGATCGGTATACGAACCTAACCGAACGCTAGCTCCCTGGTGGCCGTTCGCATGGACCAAAACCGCGAATAGACTTCAGGGGGACTTAGCCCTGGAACTATTTTCGGCATGAAAACTTAGCGGTTCCCAGTCAGTCCTCCAGCGACACTTAGCCGTGATTCTATGGAACTGTTTTCGGCAGGAAGACTTCACGGTTTCCGGTAGGTCCCCAGCGACACTTAGACGCGATTGTATGGAACTGTTTTGGGTATGGGACCATGCGTGCGGTCGGCCAAAACTATGACTTCCAGGAAATTCCTGAATCCCTGAACCGATCTGGGTGACTTTTGTATATGGTGTTCACCCAGATCGGGGCTACCAGGGGATATAACTGTGGGGGTTTGTATGTTTTAAAGGTATTTTTGGGGTTTTATAAAAATGTGTGTTATTGTGTCTGGAGATAATTGAGTTAATACAGTACTTGACTCCATTATCTTCCAGGTACAGAGGAGGGATTGACCTATTTTGTATGGGAGTGTCCTGGACCTGAGAGCTAATGTGATTGTGTATTTATTTCTATTGTGGTTTACTCTCAGGTCCAGGGGGGAGTGCCCCTTGCATGGGGACTGTCATAAAAGGCCAAGTGTGATCCCATTAAATTCAGTTCACTTCACCCTAAACACGCAGCCTTGTCTTGTAAGAGCTGTACAGCTATACTGGCTCTATTGCCTGCTTGGAGATCGACTTGGGAATACTGCAGAGCTACCCACACTAGGGAAAAAGGACATCTCTGTCGGTGGATACCCCTCCTTTCTCGGGGTGACCGCCACAGTGTATTTAAATAAACTGTTGTAGAAGCATTGTGAATATATATAATGAAAAATTATTTAATTTTGCATTCATATTCTGATTTTTTACTTTGTTCTGATTTTGTTTTTGTATAAATTTAGATTCCAGTCTTTACTGCAGTGCCACCACTAGGAATGTGGTATGCCCTATATCCCTTTCTCTTTTTAGTCTGGACTTCTAACATTCCACAATACTTTTTTTGCTGAATATGCCCGAGTGAGTTAATAATGGGTTTCTTTTAGCAAAGCAGTGAATGCTTGTAAATGGTAAACTGAATTGCAAAACTGAGGGTAAAATGTCAAAGATGAGAATTTATATTCTTAATTTTGAACATTGTAGAATGTTGCATCACACTTTTAAAATCCTCACAATTTATTTATAACCTTTAGTTTACACAAACTGAGTAAGTCAGGCTCATGAACACTCCATCATAGCTTTAAGCCAGGAAATAAATCATCAGAAATTTTCACCACCTATACCACTGTAATCCGTAGTTATGTTTGCATTATGTTAAATTAGAAAGAAAAAAAGAGCTGTTGGATTTATTTAAAAAATAAAAAATGATGGCATTAAAACAAGAAATACTTAGTTTACTCACATTTTCCGAGATATTTGCTGAAAGATTCTTGAATTCTTTGGTGGAAGAATTATTTAGTTCATCAGTAAAGTTTTTGTTAACAATTTTAAAAATCAAAGAACGTGTCAAGTTTGTCTGTGGAAATGGTTTGCTGGTGGTAGGTGCAGCGCTGGGTCCAAGGGTAGAAATGGCGGTAGGTTTAGCACTTCGACTAGGTCTATACGTGGCAATAGTTTCAGCACTTGGTGTAGATATAGAAGTGGTGATAGATTGAGCACTGGATCTAGATGTAAACGTGGTGGCAAATTCAATGCTTGGTGTGCTTGAAGACATGGTGATATGATCAGTACTAGTTGCAGATAAAGAAGTGTTAGGTTTCCCACTGGATCTAGGGGTTGACGCAGTATTTGATTCAGCACTGGGTGAAGTATTAGAAGTTGTTGCAGATTGAGGTTTGGATGCACGTATAAGAATGGCCGTAAATGTATTATCTGGTCTAGGTGTAGAAGCGGTGACAGGTTTAGCACTGACTCTAAGTACAGATGTAGTAGTAAATTCAGCATAAGGTCTATAAGTTCTAGGCTCTGTGCCATGGCTGTGTCCTGACATGGAGGTTGCTTCAGCAGTAGATGTAGAAGAAGTGGAAGGTCCAGTGGTGGTAATTAATTGAGCACTGGATGTATGTGTAGACGTGGTGGTGTACTGAGCACTGAGACTAGATGTAGTAGTGATAGGAGATTCAGGGTTGTGTACTTCAGTACCAAATCCTGGTGTAGATGTGGTGATAGGTCTAGCACTGAATCCTGGTGTAGAAATGGTGATGGGTCTAACACTGGATCCTGATGTAGAAGTGGTGATGGATCTAACACTGGATCCTGGTGTAAAATTGGTTTTAGAATCAGCATCAGGCACTGGTGTAGCAGTGATGCCAGGTGTAGCTCCTTGTCGTGGTAAAGAAGTGATGTTAGATTCAGCACTTGGTCCCGTTGTAAAAGTGATATTCGATTCTGCACTGGATCCTGGCGTAGAAATAGTGATGGGTTTAGTACTCGATGCTGGTTTAAAAGTGGTTTTAGATTTAGTCCTGGAACCTGCTTTAGAAGAGGTGATGGGTGTAGAACTGTGTTCTACTGTAGAAATAATATTTGATGTATCACTGGATCCTGGTGTAGAAGAGGTTATAGAGGTCTCACTGTATCCTTGTGTAGAAGTGTTGTTAGATTCCACACTTGATCCTGGTGTAGAAGAGGTGATAGAGGTCTCACTGTGTCCTGGTGTATAAGTGTTGCTAGATTCGGCATTGGATTTTGGTGTAGAAGTGATATTAGATTCAATACTAGGTCCTGGTGTAGATGTTGCATTCCGTGTAACACTGAATCCTAGTGTAGAAGTCGTAAAAGATTCAGCACTGGATCCTGATAATGACGTGAAAATAGATTTAGCACTGGATCCTGGTGTAAAAGTGGTTTTAGATTCAGCAATGAACCCTGATGTAGAAGTGGCTTGAGATTCAGAACTGGATCCTGGTGTAGAAGTGGTGATGGATGTATCACTGGATCCTGGTGTAGAAGTAATATTAGATTTATCTCTGGGAAATGGTGTAGTAGTATCAATTGGTGTGACATTAAATCCTTTTGTTGAAGTGGTTTGAGATTCAGCACTGGTTCCTTCTATAGAACTGGTTTGAGATTCAGAACTGGACCCTGTTGTAGAAGTGGTTTGAGGTTTATCTCTGAATGCTGGTGTAGAAGTGGTTTTAGATTCAGCACTGGATCCTGGTGGAGAAGTGGTTGCAGATTGAGCAGTGGATCCTGATGTAGAAGTGATTTGAGATTGAGCAGTGGATCCTGATATAGATGCGGTTCTAGACTGAGCAGTAGATACTGGTGTAGAAGTGACTTTAGATTCAGCAATGGGTCCCGGTGTAGAAGTGGTGATAGGTCTAGCCGTGTTTCCTAATGTTGAGGTAATGGTTGATGTGACCAATGTGGTTGGTCCCAATGTGTGTTGAGTTAAAGTCTCAGTAATTGTCCATGTTTTGCTGCCACTTATTGAGGTCTGTTGTTCCTCACTAGGATTCCTTACAAGTGTGATCTCATTTCTAGATGTTACGTTAGGTGATATTGTTGGACCTGAAATACAGTTATATTATAGTACATCCATAAAATCACACAGGAGTAAACATGCCTTTCTTGCTAAAGCTTTACAAGGGTCATAGTCTTAATCCGAGAACTTAACAATTAATTTCTAAATGTGAAAATCTGATTTCTTTCTTTGACACTGAGTAACATAATAGCTATGTAACAGTTATTAAAATGAAAATAGAATGACTAGTTTTAGGACAAAATTGAAGAATTATAAAAGTATATTTTTTTTCCTCCTGGGACATCACTACCTGTGTCATGAGACCATCGGTGTCTTGAGTCATACCATTACT
Source organism: Pelobates fuscus (assembly GCF_036172605.1). Lineage (NCBI taxonomy): Eukaryota > Metazoa > Chordata > Amphibia > Anura > Pelobatidae > Pelobates > Pelobates fuscus. The sequence goes on along the minus strand of NC_086323.1, from coordinate 7,114,983 downwards.
GCTGCTATATCTGTGTCTTGGTCATATTATTACTTCTGCAATATCAGTGTCTTTGGTCATAGCATTACTGCTGCTATATCGGTGTCTCGGGTTATAGTATTACTGCTGCTATATCAATGTCTTGGGTCATAGCATTATTGCTGCTATATCAATGTCTTGGGTCATAGCATTACTGCTGTCATATCGGTGTCTCAGGTCATAGCATTACTGCTGTCATATCGGTGTCTCAGGTCATAGCATAACTGCTGCTATACAGATGTTTTGGGTCATAGCATTACTGCTGCTATATCTGTGTCTCAGGTCATAGCATTACTGCTGCTATATCGGTGTCTCGGGTCATAGCATTACTGCTGCTATATCTGTGTCTCAGGTCATAGCATTATTGCTGCTATATCGGTGTCTCGGGTCATAGCATAACTGCTGCTATATCTGTGTCTCGGGTCATAGCATAACTGCTGCTATATCGGTGTCTCAGGTCATAGCATTACTGCTGCTATATCTGTGTCTCGGGTCATAGCATTACTGCTGCTATTTCTGTGTCTCGGGTCATAGCATTACTGCTGTTATGTCAGTGTCTTGGGTCATAGCATTACTGCTGCTATATCTTTGTCCCGGGTCATAGTCTTACTGCTGCTATATCAGTGTCTTGGGTCAAAGTATTACTGCTGCTATATCGGTGTCTTGGGTCACTACATTACTGCCACTATATCAGTGTCTTGGGTCATAGCATTATAGCTGTCATATCAGTGTCTTGGGTCATAGCATTACTGCTGTCATATTGGTGTCTTGGGTCATAGCATTACTGCTGCTATACAGATGCTTTGGGTCATAGCATTACTGCTGCTATATCTGTGTCTCAGGTCATAGCATTACTGCTGCTATATCTGTGTCTCAGGTCATAGCATTACTGCTGCTATATCGGTGTCTCGGGCCATAGCATTACTGCTGCTATATCAGTGTCTCGGGTCATAGCATTACTGCTGCTATATCGGTGTCTCTGGCCATAGCATTACTGCTGCTATATCAGTGTCTCAGGTCATAGCATTACTGCTGCTATATCTGTGTCTCGGGCAGGGCCGTTTGAAGGAATTTGGGGGCCCCAAGCAAAATGGACATGGAGGCCCCCCCCCGCACGCAAAGCCTACAGGAACCACAGCATAGCCCTGACAGACATACTGACACGTACACAGACATACTGACACACAGACATAGTGACACACACAAACACCCTGACAGACATACTGACACACATACTAAGACACACATACTGACACACACAACACACATACTAAGACACACACAGATATACTGAGACACACAGACATACATACTAAGACACACACACAGACACCCTGTCACACGCACACAGACAACTTGACAGACATACTGACACCCTGACAGACATACTCACACACAGACAGACAGAAATAGTGACACACACACAGACACCTTGACAGACATACTCACACACAGACACACTGACAGACATACACACAGAAATAGTGACATACACACACAGAAACCCTGACAGACAGTCCAGCTGTGTAAAATGAGGAATAAATATAATGGGGCACAGGGCAGTGCTGAAATATAGCTGGAGGTTTTAATGACAGTAATTTCACCCATAACATAAAAATACATAATGTCATTGGAAGGCAATGCAAAATAATTACATCATGACGCTATTGGAGCATCTATAAAACCTTATGCAAACATAAAATGGACATTGGACATTTGTAAACGATCTATAAATATGTATAACAATTGGTCATTAATGCCATATGTAAAGCCATCATCACATGCATATGCAATGCACTGTATATAACAAACACACAGAAAAGCAGATCACTGTATACAAAAACAAAAAAACAATATCAATACATTGCAATGTGAATTTTGTAGCCCAAGTCTTCACACCCTCCAAACTACTTAGCATATACACTTTATAACTTTAACCAGGATGGGTAAAAATCTGTGCTCTAACCCTCCAGCCTACCTTATGGGTTCCCTGGGGTCCAGTGGCAGGCTGAGGAAGTTGGGGGGTGTGAGGCTCCTGCACTCCATCTCCCTCCTGACGGCCTCCTCCTCCTCCATCCCACGCGGCTTCATTCCATCTGGGAGGAAGTGACTCACGGCAGTCACTTCCTCCCAGCCTGCTGCAGTAAAACAAGGGGGCCCGGTCGTGCTGTTAAAGGGCCACAGCGCCCGACCGGGCCCTCTTAGTATGTGGGCTCCCAATGCAGCTGCTGCACCGGCAGGCCCATGGGGAAAATATTTTTTTTTATGGACAGCGGGCATCCCTCCTCCCCCCCCCCCATATCTTCTTCTCACCTCCCCCCCATATCTTCTTCTCACCCCCCCCATCTTCTTCTCACCCCCCCCCATATCTTCTTCTCACCTCCCCCCCCCCATATCTACCACGCGGTACGGGAGATTCAGTTTCCTGTTCCTGGCCGGACTGAAAGGAAGTGAGCACTCAGTGTGCACTTCCTGTCAGTCCGGCCGGGAACAGGAAACTGAATCTCCTGTACCGCGCGGTACCCGGCCGGACTGACAGTGAGGAGGAAGAGGAGCTGAAGGAGAGGTGATGACCAGGAGTGCTGCAGCTGCCTGAGGCTCTCTATAGAGCGGTCAGGCGGCTGCAGCCTTATAGGAAGCACCAGCTCTGCTTGGGGCCCCGGGCCAGCTCGGGGCCCCAAGCAGTTGCTTGGTTTGCCTGTCGGGTAGCGACAGGCCTGGTCTCGGGTCATAGCATTACTGCTGCTATATCAGTGTCTCAGGTCATAGCATTACTGCTGCTATATCAGTGTCTCAGGTCAAAGCATTACTGCTGCTATATCGGTGTCTCAGGTCATAGCATTACCGCTGCTATATCGGTGTCTCAGGTCATAGCATTACTGCTGCTATATCGGTGTCTCAGGTCATAGCATTACCGCTGCTATATCGATGTCTCAGGTCAAAGCATTACTGCTGCTATATCGGTGTCTCAGGTCATAGCATTACCGCTGCTATATCGGTGTCTCAGGTCATAGCATTACTGCTGCTATATCGGTGTCTCAGGTCATAGCATTACCGCTGCTATATCGGTGTCTCAGGTCATAGCATTACTGCTGCTATATCGGTGTCTCAGGTCATAGCATTACTGCTGCTATATCGGTGTCTCAGGTCATAGCATTACTGCTGCTATATCGGTGTCTCGGGTCATAGCATTACCGCTGCTATATCGGTGTCTCAGGTCATAGCATTACCGCTGCTATATCGGTGTCTCGGGTCATAGCATTACCGCTGCTTTATCGGTGTCTCAGGTCATAGCATTACCGCTGCTATATCGGTGTCTCAGGTCATAGCATTACTGCTGCTATATCGGTGTATCGGGTCATAGCATTACCGCTGCTATATCGGTGTCTCAGGTCATAGCATTAATGCTGCTATATCGGTGTCTTGGGTCATAGCATTACCGTTGCTATATCGGTGTCTCAGGTCATAGCATTACCGCTGCTATATCGGTGTCTCAGGTCATAGCATTACCGCTGCTATATCGATGTCTCAGGTCATAGCATTACCGCTGCTATATCGGTGTCTCAGGTCATAGCATTACCGCTGCTATATCGGTGTCTCAGGTCATAGCATTACCGCTGCTATATCGGTGTCTCGGGTCATAGCATTACCGCTGCTATATCGGTGTCTCAGGTCATAGCATTACTGTTGCTATATCGGTGTCTTGGGTCATAGTCTTACTGCTGCTATATCAGTGTCTCAGGTCATAGCATTACTGCTGCTATATCAGTGTCTCAGGTCATAGCATTACTGCTGCTATATCGGTGTCTCGGGTCATACCGTTACTGATGTTATATCAGTGTCTCGGGTCATAGCATTACTGCTAAGTGTGATGTGGTTATGCTGATTGAGAAAAATAAGGATTCTTGGTGGCTGAGAATGGTGGAGAGATTATGTTGACTTTGGATGGTTTGGAGAGAAGACTGGCTGAGAATATAATATACTAGGGCATGCAGACTGAGATGGGTGTGAGATTTTGGCTACATGTAAGACTGATATTTTACAAGAAAATGCAGAATTTGATTTGTGTAAATAATTATAATGATAATCCCACACTCCATGGTGATACAGCCAGAGACTGTAGGTGCTAAGCATTACTCAGAGTGCAGAGCTATTGATGCACCTGCAATAGATTTAAGAATCCTGTAACGGACCGTTTCAGCAGACAAGGGTTTAAAATCGTTTAGGCGATAATCCCCTTTTCACAGACAGGCACAGCTACTGTAAAATCACCAAAACTCACGAATTGGATATAGGTGAATGCACCAAACTCCCGAACTGCATACAAGGGAATAAGGTAGCTCTCCAAACTCCCGAACTGGAACCTCACGAATAGCTGCTAGCAGACGAACAGGAAAAGCTCCCAAGCGGCTTACACTCCTGGCAGTCAGTCCCTATCAGCATACAGTGAATCCCCCCAAGAACGAGACAAGGCTCCGTGTTGAGGGTCAAGCAGTGATCTGTTTATTGAGGGCTACCTGCCCCTGTATTTATGCAGGTCTCCCACCTGGGTGGACACTCCCCTAGGGGACCAGATAGAAGACTGTAACAATGGACAGACATTTAGCATTTCAGGACATACAGCAGTAAAACATCCCCACAATGCATCCTGGCTTCCTCCCCTCTGCCCTGGAGAAGTAATTCAATTATCTTCCAGGACAAAGGAAAAACTCCATTACACACGTGGGGACACAAAGACAGACTATCACTTTAAAATACATAAAGACACATTTTATACATAAAACACAGACATGTCACATATCCCCAGATAGCTCAGGTCTGAGTGCACATTATTAGGTGAATGACACTCAGACCACACAAATACAGTTTAATTGCCATGGAGCCAAAGTCTTTAATTACACCAATATGCTCCATGGCATAGCTATCTGGGTTAAAACATTCTTCCAACATAAAATACCGAATTTCCATGCATTCACCAAATCCATACGAATTAGAACCAGGGGCTGGAGGTTCAGCGGTGCCTGCACGTAAAAGTGTCCGATTTTGGTGCATGAAAGCTGGGCAGAAAAGCGCTGGCTGCCCGGGGAGCTCCAGAACACCTCCACCTAGCGGCCGCTAAGTGTAACAGCGGCCACCCAGTAACAATCAATTAAGCTGCGGTTAACCGCAGCTTCAGGGAGGTAAATTGGCAGCACACTCCAGCTTCTGGGTGGCCAATTAACAGTGCCAGCCAGCTTCCCACGGCTCTGGGGAGGTTGCAAACAGGCTGTTTGTTCGGTAGATAGAATCTACCGAACGGCTGTGCAGAAAGGGAGAAATAAATCCGTCTGCACAGTGAAATTAACCCTTTAACTGCCGGTCCATAATCCAAAGGCAGCAGGCGGGCAACCAGGCTCCTCCAATGCAATGTGGCAAGGTTGGTCTTGTCACATCTCTCCCCCTTTCCAAACAGACTAACAGGGTACCTGACCTCCTGCCGGTCAGTGCCCTTGTTAGTCCAGCAGCCCACCCACAAAGCAGAAAAAACAGTACAGCCCACCCACAATAAATGGTTACTACACATGGGTAGAGGAGAAACTTGTCCATGTCCGGGTGCCTCACCACGGCTGTGTGGGGGACTGGTAGGCTGCCTTGGTGGGTTGCTGAGTGGGCAGACACCAGCGGTACTCTGTCCTGGTGCCAGTACTACCACCGGAGTAGTCTGGTTGGAGCCTGGTTGCTGGAGACTGACTGTCTCCCCCTTAGGTGCATAGCTCTGCTGCGGAAGGGGGAGACCGACTTTGGCTAACCAGCCCTGTTGTGGGGGGGTAGGACCGACCGTCCCTACCCCCTGTGTGGTAAGTACAGAGACCACGGTCCCATCTGCATAGCTGTGGGGCTTACAGTCTCCCCTGGTACATTAAGCTGTCGCTGGGGAGAGGTGGTAACAAGCTCCTCTCCCATACATACTTCCAGTCTTTGCGGAGGGAGACCGACTGTCTCTCCTCCCAATACAGAGTCCTGCTGCGTGGGAAAGGAGACTGGGCTCTCTATTCCCTGCTGGATACTCTGCCGCTGGGGAATGGAGACTGGGCTCCCAATTCCCGGCCCATCACACTGCCGCTGGAGAATGGAGACTGGGCTCCCAATTCCCGGCCCATCACACTGCCACTGGGGAACGGAGACTGGGCTCCCAATTCCCAAAAAATCATGCTGCCGCTGGGGAGGGAGGACACTGCTCTTCTCTCCCTGGACTTCCCACTGCCTTCCCGGCATATCACTCTGCTGCTGGGGGGCAGGAACAACTACCTCTGCCCCCCTCCTGCCGCTGGGGAGGGAGGACACTGCTCTCCTCTCCCTGCACTTTACACTGCCATTGGGGAATGGAGACTGGGCTCCCAATTCCCTGCAGGACCGGTGGAGAGACCTCGGTCCCATCTCCACCGGCCACCTGGGGTTCTTCCCAGTAAAACTTTACCATCTCGTCCCCTCTGAATGGGTCTGGCTCTGGGTCTGTCCTGCTGCTCTCCTGCTGAGCCTTCTCATAGTATTGGAACAGCTGCTGGTAGCCCTGTTCTAGCTCCATCTCCCGGGTCACCAGGTGGACCAGGTCTTGCTTAATTTCGTGAGTGTCGTCCCAGTCATACCTGCTCTCCCTCCACTCAAAGAGATCACTGAACCGGGCTTGTGTAGGGCTCCCAAATTCGAGCTCTGAAAAAGACTGCCATAACAAACCAGGACCATCAAACTCCTCTCCCTCTGGCTTGTCATGCTTGGCTGTCCAGGGCAGGTACTGTGCCCCATACCACCAGAGCGCCTGGTAGGCATCCTCAAGCCACATCTCCTGCCATACCCGGAGCTCCAATTCCTTTACCCATTCCTCCAGGGACTGCTCTCCCAGGAAGGGCATCCGCAGGGCTAGTCGCTTCTGCAATCGCTGGTCTTCCTTGGGGAGTCTCTCGCCCCACTGGTACTCCACCATACCCAGTGCCTGGTACCAGATGCCTTTGCAGACTGCATCTCGGTCATCCATGACACCCTCCTCAAGCTCCACTGCTGGTTCCATCCTGGTGCTGTCAGGGTCGCTGTACTCAGACATGCGTTGCCCTCAAATTATAAAATCCAAAGCAATGGTGTCTCCTGTAGCTGTCTTTCTGGCTGTAGGAACGATCCCGCCGCTTGCCACCAATTGTAACGGACCGTTTCAGCAGACAAGGGTTTAAAATCGTTTAGGCGATAATCCCCTTTTCACAGACAGGCACAGCTACTGTAAAATCACCAAAACTCACGAATTGGATATAGGTGAATGCACCAAACTCCCGAACTGCATACAAGGGAATAAGGTAGCACTCCAAACTCCCGAACTGGAACCTCACGAATAGCTGCTAGCAGACGAACAGGAAAAGCTCCCAAGCGGCTTACACTCCTGGCAGTCAGTCCCTATAAGCATACAGGGAATCCCCCGAAGAACGAGACAAGGCTCCGTGTTGAGGGTCAAGCAGTGGTCTGTTTATTGAGGGCTACCTGCCTCTGTATTTATGCAGGTCTCCCACCTGGTGGACACTCTCCTAGGGGACCAGATGGAGGACTGTAACAATGGACAGACATTTAGCATTTCAGGACATACAGCAGTAAAACATCCCCACAATGCATCCTGGCTTCCTCCCCTCTGCCCTGGAGAAGTAATTCAATTATCTCCCAGGACAAAGGAAAAACTCCATTACACACGTGGGGACACAAAGACAGACTATCACTTTAAAATACATAAAGACACATTTTATACATAAAACACAGACATGTCACATATCCCCAGATAGCTCAGGTCTGAGTGCACATTATTAGGAGAATGGCACTCAGACCACACAAATACAGTTTAATTGCCATGGAGCCAACGTCTTTAATTACATTAATATGCTCCATGGCATGGCTATCTGGGTTAAAACATTCTTCCAACATAAAATACCGAATTTCCATGCATTCACCAAATCCATACGAATTAGAACCAGGGGCTGGGGGTTCAGCGGTGCCTGCACATAAAAGTGTCCGATTTTGGTGCATGAAAGCCGGGCAGAAAAGCGCTGGCTGCCCGGGGAGCTCCAGAACACCTCCACCTAGCGGCCGCTAAGTGTAACAGCGGCCACCCAGTAACAGTCAATTAAGCTGCGGTTAACCGCAGCTTCAGGGAGGTAAATTGGCAGCACACTCCAGCTTCTGGGTGGCCAATTAACAGCGCCGGCCAGCTTCCCACGGCTCTGGGGAGGTTGCAAACAGGCTGTTTGTTCGGTAGATAGAATCTACCGAACGGCTGTGCAGAAAGGGAGAAATAAATCCGTCTGCACAGTGAAATTAACCCTTTAACTGCCGGTCCATAATCCAAAGGCAGCAGGCAGGCAACCAGGCTCCTCCAATGCAATGTGGCGAGGTTGGTCTCGTCACAAATCCTCAAACAGAAATATATATATATCCCTTTTAAGCAAAGGAATGAACAGAACCAGCAACACCAACAGTGATTTACTTGGTGGCATTTAGAGATAATAGTTGTCAACCAATCACAGAGCACCAAGGATGGGTCCAGTGCTTTATAAGGGAATAGGTTTGAAACATTCTTGCAATTTAAAGTGTTAAAGAAATTAATGAGGGAACATGACTTGCGTGGAAATAAACAATGCTCATTCTTAATAATCAGCCACTTTCTCCTGCGGCAACTAAAAACAATAGAATTGTATAATTTATGGTAAACATGTCTCCGACCCCATCCACCGGGAGCCCTGCTATGTCTGGCTTTGACCACAATTACCTGATGTCTCTGTACCGGAGTCTGGCATTGAGCTGGTTTTCTCAGTACATAACGTTGCTCCTGGGAGAGAAAGGATAATGTGGTCAGACTATGGCAGCATAAGCAATAACTTCATCTATAGGGCAGAGCACTGAAGTTAATAATAGACAATGACACATTGAGAAAAAAAAAAAATCTGAATTGTAATTTTGTTTTAGATTTCTGATGCTTCTTTATTTGTCAGTTACAGTTCGGGCTGTCTGGTTATCGCCCCTAGACAAATATTCGGAAAAACATTCTCACAATCTAAAATGGGCATGAAAATGGGCAAATGATTGTACTGCAAAATAGATACATAATATAAATACACTGTATGCTGATAGGCACATTTTACCACTGTTTGGTTCACAGGCTGGGTGATAATTGTGGCAGGACCGCTGCCTGACTGTGAATTGCCCTTTCCTATGTGTGGATGTACTCTCCTGAAATGTATGTTTTCCCTTGTGTATTTCTCCCCTCTCTATAATTTTCACATGGGGGTTTGCCCCATTCTACTGGTTGGTTGGCCCGAGGGAGCGGTGATCGGTCGCTGTAAGGAGCTGGCGACCAATCAGAGCAGGAGCGCCTGATCGAACAGGGTTCTCCTGATTGGGTGGCGAACCCCTGAGCTCTGATTGGTGAAAATTGGTTTTGCGCCTCTCAGCAGATTGGTGCAATTGGGTTTCGCACCCTTTCTTCTAATTGGGCGGCGAAACCCCTCTCCCCTTCCTTCCCCGGGCACTGACTGGCTGTTGCTTGGTTTGGGCGCAAAGTTTGAATTCACTGGAACAAACCAAGCAACACTGTGGAACTGATTTCGGGGATGTACAGATCCTCGAGCCCCAGACTTTAGACGCTAGTATCCTGGGCCCTGTACACCCAATAGCCCCGCTATTTACAGGGATACCAGATGGGACCCGGGGCTATCTAATGATATATGTTTTACCTGTGTGACCCCTTCCCTTCCTGGGGCGTTGTACCCCTGGAACCACGTGTTGTCCAAATACTGGGGGGGAAATGGGTCTCGTAGTACATTAATAGCTGGGGTAACCAGCCGGGTTACTCAGGTGCCGCTACATCACATCTACTAATTACTAAAAGGTGCTTGCCATTAAGGGGTTGAATAATTTTGAGACTGGAGAAGTCATTGTAAGTTGCATTTTCAGTTGAGTTTGGGGAAACCACTTGAAGCATTCATTGTGTTGAACTATTTTAATAGCTTTTGTTTGATTTGTTTGTTACAAACAACTGAATGTCTGTACATTTTGACAATAAACCTGATTTTCAATGGGTGTTGATTACAACTGTATGATTTGGTCTCCCCACATGTTCTTCAGAAGGGCAAATAACCACCGCAAGGTCTGCGATGAGGCAGAGAAAACAAGTACTTTGTGTTACAAACTGCCTTTTGTAACTGGTTTTTCGTGTGACAAATTGCCCTGCTTCCCTGGGTTATGGAGAAGCCTGTTGGCCAGTCTCCTCCCCTGTGACTATGACTCTTTGATGTATTTGGCTTTAAAGCCCATATTTTACCTTCACACAGACTAGTTATGTAGGTTGCTTTATTTCTCTTATGTTTTAGTCACCCTGTACCCATTAGAGGTGCAGGGTGTGTGTGTAATGTCATTGTTCATAGTGTGTGTGTGTACTGTGAAATTTATTGCCTGCTCTCCTGTACTGCTGGGGTTTGCTACCAACTAGGTGGATTTGGCTATGGAGCTTGTGTAGTGCCCTCTGTTGGTAGCAACAGTAATATGCACTAACTGAATAGCAAGACTGGTTCATTTGCATATTCGGGTAGATTTGCATATTGCTAATTCTGCAGGCACATGAGGTATTTTCTATTAATTATTGTCTCCCTCACACCTTTAAAAATATAATAAGTCACTGTATGTTGCCTGCTATGATTTGACTGTTTGTAATTTTATTGGGTTTTTACAGCAATGTTAATGTAGTGACCATATGGGCTAGTCCCAAGTAAAATAAAGTTTTAGTCAGTTCTTCTTGACCCTCAACACGTAGTCTTGTCTCGTGATTGGAGGGGACAGCTGGGGATTGCAATGCTCTGCATACTCCCTTGAGCCTTAATCACTTAGCTCTTTAAAGTGCTGTTCCTGTTATGCTCTCCTTGGAGGAGAGGTCTTCCCCACACAGTCCTGGGTGCTGGAGGTTCATACAGGGTGGAAGGAAGAGGTCTTCCCACACAGTCCTGGAGGACAGAAGCTGATCCAGGGTGGAAGGAAGACGGCGAGACTCCAGTCAAGCTGCGGCGGTTGCGGAGTCTGCAGTGGTTGTGGTGTCCGGTGCGGTGCTCGTGGTCCTCGGCGCAAGCTAGGAAGCGTCCATCAACAGAGGGTACTCTGTCGGAGTACGGGGAGCTCCGTTACACTTTGGTTCCCTAATACTCATCCAGAGGAACTTACAAGGTTCAGGATTTGGAATTGCTGTTGCTGCTGGAATCTCTGCGCATAAAGTATCACTTACTAGCCACCTGGCTTTGCCCCAAATACTATGAGCTTAATTACTGTCGGGATGGATGCCACCCATTTGTAGCAGTGTTAACCATCCCTTGTTTTTTTTTAGCCTGGACATGACATATAATTCTCAATATCGTTCTCAGTCTATTTACACTTCAGATTATACCATGGGATGCTCTCTGCTCTTACCTGTTAGAAGGAGTAGACACAGTGCGGCGTGCAGCTTCAAGTTCATTTTGAGAGCAATGTCTCACGTTATTTTCCTTGGGATGGCCAGAATCTAAAGAAATACATTGGTGAAATAATAAAAAAAAAAACAGAAAACATTCCAGGAAGCCACACAGTGCTGTCTACCCTGCGTGTTGCCTGATTGTTGCATGACGGAGGCATGTGAATTCACACGTCTGTTCTGTGTGACACCGATTTTCCTGAGACAAAGTGTAGGTTTCAGAACATTCAAGCCCATATGCTGGTATTTCAGCAACACTCAACATATAGGCCGTCCTGATTGGCTGCCTGCTGGGATAACGCACTGTCCTGCCATCCTGATTGGCTGCCTGCTGGGATAACGCACTGTCCTGCCATCCTGATTGGCTGCCTGCTGGGATAACGCACTGTCCTGCCATCGTGATTGGCTGCCTGCTGGGATAACGCACTATCCTGTGGGTCAATACAATTAGTATAATGACACACCCACATGCCAGACATGATGCTGGCCATTCCTTCCTCGACCAATAAAAGGCCGTTAAATCTGGAGACCCATATTAATTGTAAACACAGTCAGCTCTGTGCTGGTTTGGTTTATATTATTAAAGACAATACAATAAGTAAGGTGCTCTGTGCCTTTAAATACATCACGTATATCTCTATAGCAGGGCTGCCCAAAAGGTCGATCCCCAGATGTTTTAAAACAGCAGCTTCCATGATGCATTGTCTCTGTGTTCTACAACATCTAGGGATCTATCGTCTGAACACCCCTGCTCTATGGTATGTGTGGTGCGTATTCAGCAAATAGTATTATAAATAAAGTAAAGAAATCTGATATACGAAATACACATTATACCTCATTATCATAATCTATAGGAATCCACTGTAATGTACATATATATTGTAAATCAGGGATAAAGTATACGGAAAGGGGAACAGATATACTGCTCAGAACACGCAGGCTCCAGCAAAATTCACGGAGGAAGAGAAGAGCAGGTCATGGTATAAATCCACAGGTTCGATATTAAGGTTAGTATATACTTTATCGGCAGCAAACAAAATAAAACTTTTGAAAGCAAGTACAACTCCCCACTCCCTCCTTTAGCGCGAGTATGCTCAAATTCATTTAGTGATCAGGCAGATTAAAAATAACACCAAGTATAAAATGGCTAATCGAAGATATTGTCACTGAGAGAATAACTAAATAAGGAAAGGTATAAAGACAAAAGAACATTCAGACACAAGGAATAAAACTATTGATCATAGACACTATGCACCTTGGGTGAAGTCAAACACCCCTGTGGGACAAAAGAAATAAACATAGTTATGGTAGGACACTACTGACAAATAGATTATAGCGAGAAAAGTTTTATAAACAGGAGGAGATGACCTGGAATGGAACATTTCTCCCCTTCTTAAGAGGAATGCCGGGGAGGTAGCTCAGTGCAAGGTTGCGAGTTCAATGGGTCAATTAGGTAATAATAACATCCATTACTATTCAGCTGCCGATTTGGTGCGCTGAAAATCACTTTGAGTCCAACTGGGAGAAAGGCGCTATGTAAATACTAGTTATTGTTATAATAGGAGCAGAGATATAGAGAATCCACAACAGTAGATTACAAAAACGAAAAGAGGTGAAAAATGTCCAACCTAATGCAATAATCAATCTATATATATATATATATATAAATTGGCAGAGATTTATATTAATGTTTTAAATAAAGGCCATACGTTTGTACCTAAGAGAAAGTTTAATAATTTTTCTTTTTATGAAGTTTTTTTTTAAGAATGGAAAAAAAAATGGAGAAGTGGATAATAATGTGTAGAGTAAAAATAAACATACAATTTTAATTAAGAGATCTAATTTTTATCCAATATTCCACAGGACAAGTCCTATTGATATGTTTGATCAACTTGTTTCTAAAGTATCAATATAATACAATTTAAATATAATATAATTGATAAGCTCAATAAAAAGATACAATTTGGTCTAGGTAACCTCGATAGAAAGGAGGGCACTAAACAAATAAAGAGAAAATAAAGAAAACAAAAAGTTTAATTACCAGTTTTATTTGCAGTTACAAGGGACAGCTATGGGGGCTGTGTTTGCTCCCAGCTGTGCATATCTTTTATGGCTGGGTGATAGAAAACCTTTATTTACGAAAGGCAAGAATGGATAGTGAACCTGGTCTTATACTGTAGATACATTGATGACTTTTTTATTTGTTTCATTTGGGATGGTTCTGTACTTCTTTTATAACTTCCAGGGAACATCCAGGCTCCCACACACATTAGATGCACTCTGTAGGTTAGGTTACAGTTAGTTATACTGGGTGGGTTTATATTATTAATGGGACACTCCAGGCTCCCACACACGTTAGATGCACTGTGTAGGTTAGGTTACAGTTAGTTATACTGGGTGGGTTTATATTATTAATGGGACACTCCAGGCTCCCACACACGTTAGATGCACTGTGTAGGTTAGGTTACAGTTATACTGGGTGGGTTTATATTATTAAAGGGACACTCCAGGCTCCCACACACGTTAGATGCACTGTGTAGGTTAGGTAACAGTTAGTTCTACTGGGTGGGTTTATATTATTAAAGGGACACTCCAGGCTCCCACACACGTTAGATGCACTGTGTAGGTTAGGTTACAGTTATACTGGGTGGGTTTATATTATTAAAGGAACATTCCAGGCTCCCACACACACGTTAGAAGCACTGTGTAGGTTAAGTTACAGTTAGTTATACTGGGTGGGTTTATATTATTAAAGGGACACTCCAGGCTCCCACACATGTTAGATGCACTCTGTAGGTTAGGTTACAGTTAGTTATACTGGGTGGGTTTATATTATTAATGGGACACTCCAGGCTCCCACACACGTTAGATGCACTCTGTAGGTTAGGTTACAGTTAGTTATACTGGGTGGGTTTATATTATTAAAGGGACACTCACGGCTCCCACACACGTTAGGTGCACTGTGTAGATTAGGTTACAGTTATACTGGGTGGGTTTATATTATTAAAGGGACACTCCAGGTTCCCACACACGTTAGGTGCACTGTGTAGGTTAGGTTACAGTTATACTGGGTGGGTTTATATTATTAAAGGGACACTCCAGGTTCCCACACACGTTAGGTGCACTGTGTAGGTTAGGTTACAGTTATACTGGGTGGGTTTATGTTACTAAAGGGACACTCCAGGCTCACACACACATTAGGTGCACGGTGTAGGTTAGGTTACAGTTATACTGGGTGGGTTTATATTATTAAAGGGACACTCCAGGCTCCCACACACATTACGTGCACTGTGTAGGTTAGGTTACAGTTAGTTATTTTAGGTGACTTACTGATAGCAATTTATACAACTAAAATGTAATTTAGAGCAATGTATCTTATGTACACAGATTGATTTCTAAACACATTTATTGAAATGTGAAGACACATTAATTCAGTGTAATAGTTGCTATGCATTTGTTTCACGTTCCACTTTTTGGAGGTTTGGTTGTTGTCTAATCTGTAGACAGTTCTCTATCTTGCGGCAGGAGATTGTATTTTTGAAGTCTGAGATTTGTAAATTATCTGGTAAACAAACTCAGGCTGGAACTGCTGCAAAGCCACTGCCGCAGAGACATAATAGGAATGGCAGATGGATCACTGTAGGATCTTGTAGACTTAGAGTTGCGGATAAAAGGCATATTGCACAGTCTGTTGCTCTACATAATTCATTTTCTGCACTTTCAGAGTGTAATAGTGTTATGGATACAGGCACTGAGGGTAGTGGTGTTGTGGAGAGAGGCACTGAGGGTAATGGTGTTGTGGAGAGAGGCACTGAGGCTAGTGGTGTTGTGCAGAGAGGCACTGAGGCTAGTGGTGTTGTGCAGAGAGGCACTGAGGCTAGTGGTGTTGTGCAGAGAGGCACTGAGGCTAGTGGTGTTGTGCAGAGAGGCACTGAGGCTAGTGGTGTTGTGCAGAGAGGCACTGAGGCTAGTGGTGTTGTGGAGAGAGGAACTGAGGCTAGTGGTGTTGTGGAGAGAGGCACTGAGGCTAGTGGTGTTGTGGAGAGAGGCACTGAGGCAAGTGGTGTTGTGGAGAGAGGCACTGAGGCTAGTGGTGTTGTGGAGAGAGGCACTGAGGCTAGTGGTGTTGTGGAGAGGCACTGAGGCTAGTGGTGTTGTGGAGAGAGGAACTGAGGCTAGTGGTGTTGTGGAGAGAGGCACTGAGGCTAGTGGTGTTGTGGAGAGAGGAACTGAGGCTAGTGGTGTTGTGGAGAGAGGCACTGAGGCTAGTGATGTTGTGGAGAGAGGCTTGGAGACTATGGTGAGGCCTAATAGAAAGCAGTTGTTGTTGGGGGATTCCATCATAAGAGGTGTGGAGATGGACAATGGTGGTCTTGTGAGGTGTCTTCCCGGAGCTACTGCTCACAGAGACAGGAGACGTATCTGTAATATTGTTAAGTGAGCAAAGCAGGAAGGGGAATTGGATGTACCGTATATACTCGAGTATAAGCCGACCCGAATATAAGCCGAGGCCCCTAATTTTACCCCAAAAAACTGGGAAAACTTATTGACTCGAGTATAAGACTAGGGTGGGAAATGCAGCAGCTGCTGGTAAATTTCTAAATAAAATTAGATCCTTAAAAAATTATATTAATTGAATATTTATTTACAGTGTGTGTATATAATGAATGCAGTGTGTGTATGAGAATGCAGTGTGTGTGTATGAGAATACAGTGTGTGTATGAGAATGCAGTGTGTGTGTATGAGAATGCAGTGTGTGTGTGTATGAGAATGCAGTGTGTGTATGAGTGCAGTGTGTATATGAGTGCAGTGTGTATATGAATGCAGTGTGTGTATATGAATGCAGTGTGTGTGTATGAGAATGCTGTGTGTATGAGTGCAGTGTGTGTGTATGAAAATGCTGTGTATGAGTGCAGTGTGTGTATGAGTGCAGTGTGTGTATGAGTGCTGTGTGTGTGTATGAATGCTGTGTGTATGAGTGCAGTGTGTGTGTATGAGAATGCTGTGTATGAGTGCAGTGTGTGTATGAGTGCTGTGTGTGTGTATGAATGCTGTGTGTATGAGTGCAGTGTGTGTGTATGAGAATGCTGTGTATGAGTGCAGTGTGTGTATGAGTGCAGTGTGTGTGTATGAATGCAGTGTGTGTGTATGAATGCTGTGTGTGTGTATGAATGCTGTGTGTATGAGTGCAGTGTGTGTGTATGAGAATGCTGTGTGTATGAGTGCAGTGTGTGTGTATGAATGCAGTGTGTGTGTATGAATGCAGTGTGTGTGTGTGTATGAGTGCAGTGTGTGTGTATGAATGCAGTGTGTGTGTATGAATGCAGTGTGTGTGTATGAATGCTGTGTGTATGAGTGCAGTGTGTGTATGAGAATGCTGTGTGTATGAGTGCTGTGTGTGTGTATGAATGCAGTGTGTGTGCATGAATGCAGTGTGTGTGTATGAATGCAGTGTGTGTGCATGAATGCAGTGTGTGTGTATGAATGCAGTGTGTGTATGTGTGTGTGTGTAATGCAGAGTGTGATGCAGAGCCTTGGTGGGGGGTGGGCATTTTTATTTTTTAATTATTATTTTAATATTTTTTTTGTTTCATTACATTTTTTTTATTATTATTATTTTTTTATTTTATTATTATTTTTTATTTTATTATTATTTTTATTTTATTATTTTTTTATTTGTATTTTTTTTATTATTATTAAGATATATAAATTTTTTCGTCCCCCCTCCCTGCTTGCTAGCTGGCCAGGGAGGGGGGCTCTCCTTCCCTGGTGGTCCAGTGGATGGGCACTGTGTAGGAGGGGGCTGTGGGGGCTGCAGAGAGATGTTACTTACCTTTCCTGCAGCTCCTGTCAGCTCTCTCCTCCTCCGCCGGTCCGTTCAGCACCTCGGTCAGCTCCCAGTGTAAATCTCGCGAGAGCCGCGGCTCTCGCGAGATTTACACTGTTAGCTGACAGAAGAGCTGAACGGACCGGCGGAGGAGGAGAGAGCTGACAGGAGCTGCAGGAAAGGTAAGTAACATCTCTCTGCAGCCCCCACAGCCCCCAGTCTGTATTATAGCAATGCAAATTGCCATAATACAGACAATTGACTCGAGTATAAGCCGAGTTGGGGTTTTTCAGCACAAAAAATGTGCTGAAAAACTCGGCTTATACTCGAGTATATACAGTACTTTTCCATCTAGAGACAAATGACTTGGCTTGCAATGAGGTTTTAGAGGTTAAGGAAGTTTTTAGTGTTTTTGCCAATGATATACGGCAGGTTGCTTCCACACTGTCATTCTCTGAAGTTCTGCCTGTGCATAACACTCAGAACGACAGGCGGATGCGTATTAGGGACTTTAACTTGTGGCTTGGTGAATGGTGTCGGGAGCAAGTATTTGGCTTTATTTCTCTTGGTAGCTCTGTTTGGAATAAACTGTACAAAAAAGATGGTTTGCATCTCTCTCAAAAGGGAACAAATGTTCTCAGTGAGCAGTTCAGAGGTTTTGCTAGGATGTATTTAAGCTAGTGGGAGGGGGTGGGGGGGGACAAAAGGGTGATAAAACATCAATCCAATTGTCCCCCAAAACAAGGACAGAAGGTGCCTGTAGCAAGTGTGTTAAAAAATGATAAACTTAGAGTCATGTCTACAAATGCTCGCAGTTTAGGGAATAAGATCCATGAACTTGTGGCAATAATGGCAACTGATAGTGTAGATTTAGTCGCTGTTACTGAGACATGGTATAAGGAGAAAAATGACTGGGACATAGCAATACCAGGGTACTCTTTATATAGAAAAGACAGGGAAGGCGGGAAAGGGGGAGGGGTGGCCCTGTATGTGAAGGATAGCATAAAATCTAGCCTAATAAAAGTTAGTGAGGTGAACATAGAGTCCGTTTGGGTTACGTTAGAATTTGGTAATCACACAGTAATTCGTGTAGGTGTGATTTATAGGTCCCCAGGACAAATTGAAGAGTTAGATAATCTACTAGTTGAGGAAATATCTAACATGACAATGAAGGGGGAAGTTATCATCATGGGTGACTTTAATCTTCCTGATGTGAATTGGAAAACAAAAATAGCTGCTTGTGCCAGGAGCACACATATTCTAAACTCCCTACTGGGATTGTCTCTAAAACAAGTCGTTGAGGAGCCAACTCGTAAAGAGGCCATACTAGATTTAGTGTTAACAAATGGATATCCGATATTACTGTAGGTGAAAGTTTAGGATCCAGTGATCATCAATCAGTGTGGTTTAATATAAGAACAGTGACTAAGTCACACCACACAAAAACAAAAGTTTTAGACTTTAGAAAAACAGACTTTTCTAAAATTAGAATATGTGTAAAGGAGTCATTATCAGACTGGATCAATTTAAATGGCGTCCAAGAGAAATGGGATTATTTAAAAGTTGCACTACTGAAGGCAACAGAAAATTGCATTAGGCTTGTCAGTAAAAGCAAAAAATTCAAGAAACCACTGTGGTACTCTGCAGATGTGGCCAAAATAGTAAAAAACAAAAAGTTAGCATTTAGTAATTATAAAAACCCAGAGTGAGGAAGACAGCATGATCTATAAGATTAGGCAGAAAGAGGCTAAGCAAGTTATAAGAGCTTCCAAATCACACACAGAAGAGAAAATAGCACAGTCAGTAAAAAAAGGGGACAAAACTTTTTTTAGATACATAAATGAGAAAAGAAAAGTAAAACAAGGATTAGTTAGATTAAAAACAAAAGAAGGAAGGTATGTAGAAGAGGCTAAAGGTCTAGCTGACTGCCTCAATGAATATTTTTGTTCGGTATTTACAGGTGAAAATGAAGGAGAGGGACCTCAGTTAAGAAAAAGGATAAATTAGTTATTTATTACAAGTGAGTAATAAAATATATGTAAAAGTGCCATCTATTTTCCCCTCACCACAAACATTGACATAAATTGGTGAAAAACTGGTGACAAGTTAAGGCACAATATACACCATATAAGATACCCTGGGGTGTCTGGGGGGTTATTTGAACAGTCACACTGCTATAATACCCCACATATTTTAAAGAAATCTGATATACGAAATACACATTATACCTCATTATCATAATCTATAGGAATCCACTGTAATGTACATATATATTGTAAATCAGGGATAAAGTATAAGGAAACGGGAACAGATATACTGCTCAGAACACGCAGGCTCCAGCAAAATTCACGGAGGAAGAGAAGAGCAGGTCATGGTATAAATCCACAGGTTCAATATTAAGGTTAGTATATACTTTATCGGCAGCTAACAAAATAAAACTTTATAAAGCAAGTACAACTCCCCACTCCCTCCTTTAGCGCGAGTATGCTCAAATTCATTTAGTGATCAGGCAGATTAAAAATAACACCAAGTATAAAATGGCTAATCGAAGATATTGTCACTGAGAGAATAACTAAATAAGGAAAGGTATAAAGACAAAAGAACATTCAGACACAAGGAATAAAACTATTGATCATAGACACTATGCACCTTGGGTGAAGTCAAACACCCCTGTGGGACAAAAGAAATAAACATAGTTATGGTAGGACACTACTGACAAATAGATTATAGCGAGAAAAGTTTTATAAACAGGAGGAGATGACCTGGAATGGAACATTTCTCCCCTTCTTAAGAGGAATGCCGGGGAGGTAGCTCAGTGCAAGGTTGCGAGTTCAATGGGTCAATTAGGTAATAATAACATCCATTACTATTCAGCTGCCGATTTGGTGCGCTGAAAATCACTTTGAGTCCAACTGGGAGAAAGGCGCTATGTAAATACTAGTTATTGTTATAATAGGAGCAGAGATATAGAGAATCCACAACAGTAGATTACAAAAACGAAAAGAGGTGAAAAATGTCCAACCTAATGCAATAATCAATCTATATATATATATAAATTGGCAGAGATTTATATTAATGTTTTAAATAAAGGCCATACGTTTGTACCTAAGAGAAAGTTCAATAATTTTTCTTTTTATGAAGTTTTTTTTTAAGAATGAAAAAAAAAAATGGAGAAGTGGATAATAATGTGTAGAGTAAAAATAAACATACAATTTTAATTAAGAGATCTAATTTTTATCCAATATTCCACAGGACAAGTCCTATTGATATGTTTGATCAACTTGTTTCTAAAGTATCAATATAATACAATTTAAATATAATATAATTGATAAGCTCAATAAAAAGATACAATTTGGTCTAGGTAACCTCGATAGAAAGGAGGGCACTAAACAAATAAAGAGAAAATAAAGAAAACAAAAAGTTTAATTACCAGTTTTATTTGCAGTTACAAGGGACAGCTATGGGGGCTGTGTTTGCTCCCAGCTGTGCATATCTTTTATGGCTGGGTGATAGAAAACCTTTATTTACGAAAGGCAAGAATGGATAGTGAACCTGGTCTTATACTGTAGATACATTGATGACTTTTTTATTTGTTTCATTTGGGATGGTTCTGTACTTCTTTTATAACTTCCAGGGAACATCCAGGCTCCCACACACATTAGATGCACTGTGTAGGTTAGGTTACAGTTAGTTATACTGGGTGGGTTTATATTATTAAAGGGACACTCCAGGCTCCCACACACGTTAGATGCACTGTGTAGGTTAGGTAACAGTTAGTTCTACTGGGTGGGTTTATATTATTAAAGGGACACTCCAGGCTCCCACACACGTTAGATGCACTGTGTAGGTTAGGTTACAGTTATACTGGGTGGGTTTATATTATTAAAGGAACATTCCAGGCTCCCACACACACGTTAGAAGCACTGTGTAGGTTAAGTTACAGTTAGTTATACTGGGTGGGTTTATATTATTAAAGGGACACTCCAGGCTCCCACACATGTTAGATGCACTCTGTAGGTTAGGTTACAGTTAGTTATACTGGGTGGGTTTATATTATTAATGGGACACTCCAGGCTCCCACACACGTTAGATGCACTCTGTAGGTTAGGTTACAGTTAGTTATACTGGGTGGGTTTATATTATTAAAGGGACACTCCAGGCTCCCACACACGTTAGGTGCACTGTGTAGATTAGGTTACAGTTATACTGGGTGGGTTTATATTATTAAAGGGACACTCCAGGTTCCCACACACGTTAGGTGCACTGTGTAGGTTAGGTTACAGTTATACTGGGTGGGTTTATATTATTAAAGGGACACTCCAGGTTCCCACACACGTTAGGTGCACTGTGTAGGTTAGGTTACAGTTATACTGGGTGGGTTTATGTTACTAAAGGGACACTCCAGGCTCACACACACATTAGGTGCACGGTGTAGGTTAGGTTACAGTTATACTGGGTGGGTTTATATTATTAAAGGGACACTCCAGGCTCCCACACACATTACGTGCACTGTGTAGGTTAGGTTACAGTTAGTTATTTTAGGTGACTTACTGATAGCAATTTATACAACTAAAATGTAATTTAGAGCAATGTATCTTATGTACACAGATTGATTTCTAAACACATTTATTGAAATGTGAAGACACATTAATTCAGTTTAATAGTTGCTATGCATTTGTTTCACATTCCACTTTTTGGAGGTTTGGTTGTTGTCTAATCTGTAGACAGTTCTCTATCTTGCAGCAGGAGATTGTATTTTTGAAGTCTGAGATTTGTAAATTATCTGGTAAACAAACTCAGGCTGGAACTGCTGCAAAGCCACTGCCGCAGAGACATAATAGGAATGGCAGATGGATCACTGTAGGATCTTGTAGACTTAGAGTTGCGGATAAAAGGCATATTGCACAGTCTGTTGCTCTACATAATTCATTTTCTGCACTTTCAGAGTGTAATAGTGTTATGGATACAGGCACTGAGGGTAGTGGTGTTGTGGAGAGAGGCACTGAGGGTAATGGTGTTGTGGAGAGAGGCACTGAGGCTAGTGGTGTTGTGCAGAGAGGCACTGAGGCTAGTGGTGTTGTGCAGAGAGGCACTGAGGCTAGTGGTGTTGTGCAGAGAGGCACTGAGGCTAGTGGTGTTGTGCAGAGAGGCACTGAGGCTAGTGGTGTTGTGGAGAGAGGCACTGAGGCTAGTGGTGTTGTGGAGAGAGGCACTGAGGCAAGTGGTGTTGTGGAGAGAGGCACTGAGGCAAGTGGTGTTGTGGAGAGAGGCACTGAGGCTAGTGGTGTTGTGGAGAGAGGCACTGAGGCTAGTGGTGTTGTGGAGAGATGCACTGAGGCTAGTGGTGTTGTGGAGAGGCACTGAGGCTAGTGGTGTTGTGGAGAGAGGAACTGAGGCTAGTGGTGTTGTGGAGAGAGGCACTGAGGCTAGTGGTGTTGTGGAGAGAGGAACTGAGGCTAGTGGTGTTGTGGAGAGAGGCACTGAGGCTAGTGGTGTTGTGGAGAGAGGCACTGAGGCTAGTGGTGTTGTGGAGAGAGGCACTGAGGCTAGTGATGTTGTGGAGAGAGGCT
This sequence comes from Pelobates fuscus, assembly GCF_036172605.1. Taxonomy (NCBI): domain Eukaryota; kingdom Metazoa; phylum Chordata; class Amphibia; order Anura; family Pelobatidae; genus Pelobates; species Pelobates fuscus. The sequence continues at coordinate 7,092,068 of NC_086323.1, read as the reverse complement.
TGGAGACTATGGTGAGGCCTAATAGAAAGCAGTTGTTGTTGGGGGATTCCATCATAAGAGGTGTGGAGATGGACAATGGTGGTCTTGTGAGGTGTCTTCCCGGAGCTACTGCTCACAGAGACAGGAGACGTATCTGTAATATTGTTAAGCGAGCAAATCAGGAAGGGGAATTGGATGTACTTTTCCATCTAGAGACAAATGACTTGGCTTGCAATGAGGTTTTAGAGGTTAAGGAAGTTTTTAGTGTTTTTGCCAATGATATACGGCAGGTTGCTTCCACACTGTCATTCTCTGAAGTTCTGCCTGTGCATAACACTCAGAACGACAGGCGGATGCGTATTAGGGACTTTAACTTGTGGCTTGGTGAATGGTGTCGGGAGCAAGTATTTGGCTTTATTTCTCTTGGTAGCTCTGTTTGGAATAAACTGTACAAAAAAGATGGTTTGCATCTCTCTCAAAAGGGAACAAATGTTCTCAGTGAGCAGTTCAGAGGTTTTGCTAGGATGTATTTAAGCTAGTGGGAGGGTGTGGGGGAGGACAAAAGGGTGATAAAACATCAATCCAATTGTCCCCCAAAACAAGGACAGAAGGTGTCTGTAGCAAGTGTGTTAAAAAATGATAAACTTAGAGTCATGTCTACAAATGCTCGCAGTTTAGGGAATAAGATCCATAGCTAAAATGACAATGAAGGGGGAAGTTATCATCATGTGTGACTTTAATCTTCCTGATGTGAATTGGAAAACAAAAATAGCTGCTTGTGCCAGGAGCACACATATTCTAAACTCCCTACTGGGATTGTCTCTAAAACAAGTCGTTGAGGAGCCAACTCGTAAAGAGGCCATACTAGATTTAGTGTTAACAAATGGATATCCGATATTACTGTAGGTGAAAGTTTAGGATCCAGTGATCATCAATCAGTGTGGTTTAATATAAGAACAGTGACTGAGTCACACCACACAAAAACAAAAGTTTTAGACTTTAGAAAAACAGACTTTTCTAAAATTAGAATATGTGTAAAGGAGTCATTATCAGACTGGAGCAATTTAAATGGCGTCCAAGAGAAATGGGATTATTTAAAAGTTGCACTACTGAAGGCAACAGAAAATTGCATTAGGCTTGTCAGTAAAAGCAAAAAATTCAAGAAACCACTGTGGTACTCTGCAGATGTGGCCAAAATAGTAAAAAACAAAAAGTTAGCATTTAGTAATTATAAAAAACCCAGAGTGAGGAAGACAGAATGATCTATAAGATTAGGCAGAAAGAGGCTAAGCAAGTTATAAGAGCTTCCAAATCACACACAGAAGAGAAAATAGCACAGTCAGTAAAAAAAGGGGACAACTTTTTTTAGATACATAAATGAGAAAAGAAAAGTAAAACAAGGATTAGTTAGATTAAAAACAAAAGAAGGAAGGTATGTAGAAGAGGCTAAAGGTCTAGCTGACTGCCTCAATGAATATTTTTGTTCGGTATTTACAGGTGAAAATGAAGGAGAGGGACCTCAGTTAAGAAAAAGGATAAATTAGTTATTTATTACAAGTGAGTAATAACATATATGTAAAAGTGCCATCTATTTTCCCCTCACCACAAACATTGACATAAATTGGTGAAAAACTGGTGACAAGTTAAGGCACAATATACACCATATAAGATACCCTGGGGTGTCTGGGGGGTTATTTGAACAGTCACACTGCTATAATACCCCACAATGAGACATAGGCCCATCATATCCATCTATGAAAATTCTATCTATAGAAACTGAAATAGCCTTGTCTCTTATATGGCATTGTAGCTTCATAGAATAGTGCCAAAGGCATACACTGGGGGTATCGTTATACACAGCAGATGTAGCTAAACACAATATGGGGTTAGGTGCAGGAATAGCACACACCAGCTTTACAAAATACACATTACAAAAACCTTGTTATATGTGTATATGCCAAAATAGAGAAAAAAACAATTTTACTCCAATATTTAGCCGAGATTGGCGATGAAATGGTTACATAAAAAGTGTCAAACTAACCTTAGGTAAATAGCCTGTGATGTCTACTTTATATAAATATATACTTTTGTGTTGCAATTTTGTTTTCTGTGATGGATACTAAACCTACAAGACAAACAAACATACCAACCTCTAAAATTGTTGCAAATTTAAATTTTATTTTAGTCCTTGTATTTTGAGACCGGTAACTTTCAAAATCAGCTGGAATCCTATACATATGATGTACTCTATAAATCAAGACACATAAATGAATTTATTTTTATTTACTTTTCCTTAGCTGGACATATTATGCACACGCTATTATTGCCAAAACTGTGAGAAAAAAAATCAAATTTTTTGGCATTTTTATATAATTAATGAGAGTGTATCTATGTACATGTGACACATTAAAGCCCTGTTTGCCCTCTAAAAAACGATGTATAATATGTGTTGATGCAATAAATGACAGAGATGCAAATTGCGTTTGAATACAAACAGCAAAAAATGCAAAAATTGCTTTTGTCCTTATGCATAAGACAAGCTTCTGACGCTGTGTCCTTAAGGGGTTAAAAACTGAGCCAAATGTACACGTTGTGATCAAAACAAAACGTAAACATAAATTGGAATTATGTCTGTTCAGGCGTAATTCGCCTCTTATATATTATGTGCACCCATACTTATTATATATCATTTTATTCAGGGGAAACAGGGCTTTCATTTAACATCAAATATTTAGGTATGGAACATAATTTAATATGAATTAAATATAAAAAAAAAATGGGAGAAAATAAGAATTAAAAAACAATGTTTAGTTCTACGTGACATTCTAACTGTGAATGTCATAATACTGTTTCCTTTTACTGCAATAAAATACACATATTTGTATTCAGTGATGTCTCAAGTGTAAAACAGTACCCCCTATGTGCAGGTTTTATGGTGTTTTGGGAAGTTACAGGGTCAAATATAGCACGTTACATTTTTCAGTTTTTTCACATTGAAATGCGAAAGATTGGTTACGTTGCCTTTGAGACCATATGGTAGCCCAGGAATAAGAATTACCCCCATGATGGCATACCATTTGCAAAAGTAGACAACCCAAAGTATTGCAAATGGGGTATGTCCAGTCTTTTTTAGTAGCCTCTTGGTCACAAACACTAGCCAAATTTAGTGTTCATATTTGTTAGAGTGTGAAAAATGCAAAAAACTAATTTGAACTCCAATTTTGGAAATTCCCTATCAGCATACAGTGAATTCCCCCAAGAACGAGACAAGGCTCCGTGTTGAGGGTCAAGCAGTGGTCTGAGGTGCTGGCACACCCAGCCTGATTTTTATTACAGTTGTTGCAAATACAGGTCCGCCCACAGGGAGGTATAAAACAACCAATCACATCACAGTTACATCCCACATATTCCCTCCCCTTATCCTGAGAGGAAACTCAATTACACATACAGTTAAAACATACTTTCTACCCAACTTTCATAACGCTAAAACCATACATCACATTTACATAAAAAATACATATTCACAATCAATCCATTCAGGGGAACAACATATTAAAAAATGGCATGAATCAGACCAGGGGTTCAAAAGTTAGTAAAGTATCTTTTAAAAGCCCCTGCCAGCATGGCTTTCCAGATCAGACCGGTTTTACAGAGCCCTCTCTCCTGGAGACAATGGAGAAGTAATCCTATTACAAGACTCCATTATGCACATGGGGACACAAAGACAGTAAAACACTTTAAAATACATAAAGTCACCTTTTACACATAAAACACAGACATTTCACATATCCCCAGATAGCTGGGAACTGAGCGCACAAAACTACAGAATAGCGCTCAGATCCTATTCACACAGTTCAATTGCCATGGAGCTAAAGTCTTTCCCATAGTCTTTCATTATATGAATAGGCTCCATGGCATAGCTATCTGGGGTATCACCGCTCACACAGGGCAAGTACCGAATGACCCCACTGTATTTAAAGGGCCAGAATAAGTGACATGCACTCTGTTAGGGGCGAATACTGTTTTTAAAGGGCCCAATCTCATAGGGCCATAGTCCAAAGGCAGCAGGCGGGCAACCAGGCTTCTCCAATGCAATGTGGCAAGATTGCTCTCGTCACAATTACCAAGAAGCAGTGTTTCCCCTTCTGACTGGCCATGATTACCCAGAAGCAGTGTTTCCCCTTCTGACTGGCCCTGATTACCAAGAAGCAGTGTTTCCCCTTCTGACTGGCCCTGATTACCAAGAAGCAGTGTTTCCCCTTCTGACTGTCCCTGGTTACCAAGAAGCAGTGTTTCCCCTTCTTACTGGCCCTGGTTACCAAGAAGCAGTTTTTTCCCTTCTGACTGGTCCTGATTACCAAGAAGCAGTGTTTCCCCTTCTAAATGGCCATGATTACTAAAAAGCAGTGTTTCCCCTTCTGACTGGCCCTGGTTACCAAGAAACAGTGTTTCCCCTTCAGACTGGCCATGATTACCAAGAAGCAGTGTTTACCCTTGTGACTGACCCTGATTACCAAGAAGTAGTGTTTCCCCTTCTGACTGGCCCTGGTTACCAAGAAGCAGTGTTTCCCCTTCTGACTGGCCCTGGTTACCAAGAAGCAGTGTTACCCCTTCTGACTGGTCCTAATTACCAAGAAGCAGTGTTTCCCCTTCTGCCTGGCCCTGTATACCAAGAAGCAGTGTTTCCCCTTCTGACTGGCCCTGGTTATCAAGAAGCAATATTTCCCCTTCTGACTGGCCCTGATTACCAAGAAGCAGTGTTTACCCTTGTGACTGACCCTGATTACCAAGAAGCAGTGTTTCCTCTTCTGACTGGCCCTGGTTACCAAGAAGCAGTGTTTCCCCTTCTGCCTGGCCCTGGATACCAAGAAGCAGTGTTTAACCTTCTCGCTGGCCCTGGTTACCAAGAAGCACTTTTTCCCCTTCTGACTGGCCCTGGTTACCAAGAATCAGTGTTTCCGCTTATGATTGGCCCTGGTTACCCAGAAGCAGTGTTTCCCCTTCTGACTAGCCCTGGTTACCAAGAAGCAGTGTTTCCCACTCTGACTGGCCCTTGTTACCCAGAAGCAGTGTTTTCCCTTGTGACTGACCCTGATTACCAAGAAGCAGTGTTTCCCCTTCTGACTGGCACTGGTTACCAAGAAGCAGTGTTTCCCCTTCTGACTGGCCCTGGATACCAAGAAGCAGTGTTTCCCCTTCTGACTGGTCCTGATTACCAAGAAGCAGTGTTTCCCCTTCTAAATGGCCATGATTACTAAAAAGCAGTGTTTCCCCTTCTGACTGTCCCTGATTACCAAGAAGCAGTGTTTCCCCTTCTGAGTGGCCATGATTACCCAGAAGCAGTGTTTACCCTTGTGACTGTTCCTAATTACCAAGAAGCAGTGTTTCCCCTTCTGCCTGGCCCTAGTTACCAAGAATCAGTGTTTCCGCTTATGATTGGCCCTGGTTACCCAGAAGCAGTGTTTCCCCTTCTGACTGGCCCTGATTACCAAGAAGCAGTGTTTCCCCTTCTGACTGGCCGTGGATACCAAGAAGCAGTGTTTAACCTTCTGGCTGGCCCTGGTTACCAAAAAGCAGTTTTTCCCCTTCTGACTGGCCCTAGTTACCAAGAATCATTGTTTCCGCTTATGATTGGCCCTGGTTACCCAGAAGCAGTGTTTCCCCTTCTGACTAGCCCTGGTTACCAAGAAGCAGTGTTTCCCCCTCTGACTGGCCCTTGTTACCCAGAAGCAGTGTTTTCCCTTCTGACTGGCCCTGATTACCAAGAAGCAGTGTTTCCCCTTCTGACTGGCCCTGATTACCAAGAAGCAGTGTTTCCCCTTCTGCCTGGCCCTGGTTACCAAGAAGCAGTGTTTCCCCTTCTGACTTGTCCTGATTACCAAGAAGCAGTGTTTCCCCTTCTAAATGGCCATGATTACTAAAAAGCATTGTTTCCCCTTCTAAATGGCCATGATTACCAAGAAGCAGTGTTTCCCCTTCTGACTGGCCATGATTACCCAGAAGCAGTGTTTACCCTTGTGACTGACCCTGATTACCAAGAAGCAGTGTTTCCCCTTCTGACTGGCCCTGGTTACCAAGAAGCAGTGTTACCCCTTCTGACTGGTCCTAATTACCAAGAAGCAGTGTTTCCCCTTCTGCCTGGCCCTGGATACCAAGAAGCAGTGTTTCCCCTTCTGACTGGCCCTGGTTATCAAGAAGCAATATTTCCCCTTCTGACTGGCCCTGATTACCAAGAAGCAGTGTTTCCTCTTCTTGCTGGCCCTGGTTACCAATAAGCAGTTTTTCCCCTTCTGACTGGCCGTGGATACCAAGAAGCAGTGTTTCCGCTTATGATTGGCCCTGGTTACCCAGAAGCAGTGTTTCCCCTTCTGACTAGCCCTTGTTACCAATACGCAGTGTTTCCCCCTCTGACTGGCCCTTGTTACCCAGAAGCAGTGTTTTCCCTTCTGACTGGCCCTGATTACCAAGAAGCAGTGTTTCCCCTTCTGCCTGGCCCTGGTTACCAAGAAGCAGTGTTTCCCCTTCTGACTGGCCCTGGATACCAAGAAGCAGTGATTCCCCTTCTGACTGGCCCTGATTACCAAGAAGCAGTGCTTCCCCTTCTGACTGGCCCTGGTTACCAATACGCAGTGTTCCCCTTCTGACTGGCCCTGGTTACCAAGAAACAGTGTTTCCCCTTCTGAGTGGCCCTGGTTACTAAGAAGCAGTGTTTCCCCTTCTGACTGGCCCTGGTTACCAAGAAGCAGTGTTTCCCCCTCTGACTGGCCCTTGTTACCCAGAAGCAGTGTTTTCTATTCTGACTGGCCCTGATTACCAAGAAGCAGTGTTTCCCCTTCTGACTGGCCCTGATTACCAAGAAGCAGTGTTTCCCCTTCTGCCTGGCCCTGGTTACCAAGAAGCAGTGTTTCCCCTTCTGACTGGCCCTGGTTACCAAGAAGCAGTTTTTCCATTCTGACTGGTCCTGATTACAAAGAAGCAGTGTTTCCCCTTCTAAATGTCCCTGGTTACCAAGAAGCAGTGTTTCCCCTTCTGACTAGCCCTGGTTACCAAGAAGCAGTGTTTCCCCTTCTGACTGGCCCTGGTTACCAAGAAGCAGTGTTTCCCCTTCTGACTGGCCCTGGTTACCAAGAAGCAGTGTTACCATATTCTGACTGGTTCTGATTAACAAGAAGCAGTGTTTCCCCTTCTGCCTGGCCCTGGATACCAAGAAGCAGTGTTTCCCCTTCTGATTGGCCCTGATTACCAAGAAGCAGTGTTTCACCTTCTGCCTGGCCCTGGATACCAAGAAGCAGTGTTTCCCCTTCTGTCTGGCCCTGGTTACCAAGAAGCAGTGTTTCCCCTTCTGACTGGCCCTGATTACCAAGAAGCAGTGTTTCCCCTTCTGCCTTGCCCTGGTTACCAGGAAGCAGTGTTTCCCCTTCTGACTGACCCTAATTACAAAGAAGCAGTGTTTCCCCTTTGGCCTGGCCCTGGTTACCAAGAAGCAGTGTTTCACTTCTGACTGTCCCTGGTTACCAAGAAGCAGTGTTTCACTTCTGACTGGCCCTGATTACCAAGAAGCAGTGTTTCCCCTTCTGACTGGCCCTGGTTACCAAGAAGCATTTTTTCCCCTTCTGACTGGCCCTGGTTACCAAGAAGCAGTTTTTCCATTCTGACTGGTCCCGATTACCAAGAAGCATTGTTTCCCCTTCTTAATGTCCCTGGTTACCAAGAAGCGGTGTTCCCCCCTCTGACTGGCCCTTGTTACCCAGAAGCAGTGTTCCCCCTTCTGACTGGCCATGATTACCCAGAAGCAGTGTTTACCCTTGTGACTGACCCTGATTACCAAGAAGTAGTGTTTCCCCTTCTGACTGGCCCTGGTTACCAAGAAGCAGTGTTTCCCCTTCTGACTGGCCCTGGTTACCAAGAAGCAGTGTTACCCCTTCTGACTGGTCCTAATTACCAAGAAGCAGTGTTTCCCCTTCTGCCTGGCCCTGGATACCAAGAAGCAGTGTTTCCCCTTCTGACTGGCCCTGGTTATCAAGAAGCAATATTTCCCCTTCTGACTGGCCCTGATTACCAAGAAGCAGTGTTTCCTCTTCTGGCTGGCCCTGGTTACCAATAAGCAGTTTTTCCCCTTCTGACTGGCCGTGGATACCAAGAAGCAGTGTTTCCGCTTATGATTGGCCCTGGTTACCCAGAAGCAGTGTTTCCCCTTCTGACTAGCCCTTGTTACCAATACGCAGTGTTTCCCCCTCTGACTGGCCCTTGTTACCCAGAAGCAGTGTTTTCCCTTCTGACTGGCCCTGATTACCAAGAAGCAGTGTTTCCCCTTCTGCCTGGCCCTGGTTACCAAGAAGCAGTGTTTCCCCTTCTGACTGGCCCTGGATACCAAGAAGCAGTGTTTCCCCTTCTGACTGGCCCTGATTACCAAGAAGCAGTGCTTCCCCTTCTGACTGGCCCTGGTTACCAATACGCAGTGTTCCCCTTCTGACTGGCCCTGGTTACCAAGAAACAGTGTTTCCCCTTCTGAGTGGCCCTGGTTACTAAGAAGCAGTGTTTCCCCTTCTGACTGGCCCTGGTTACCAAGAAGCAGTGTTTCCCCCTCTGACTGGCCCTTGTTACCCAGAAGCAGTGTTTTCTATTCTGACTGGCCCTGATTACCAAGAAGCAGTGTTTCCCCTCCTGCCTGGCCCTGGTTACCAAGAAGCAGTGTTTCCCCTTCTGACTGGCCCTGGTTACCAAGAAGCAGTTTTTCCATTCTGACTGGTCCTGATTACAAAGAAGCAGTGTTTCCCCTTCTAAATGTCCCTGGTTACCAAGAAGCAGTGTTTCCCCTTCTGACTAGCCCTGGTTACCAAGAAGCAGTGTTTCCCCTTCTGACTGGCCCTGGTTACCAAGAAGCAGTGTTTCCCCTTCTGACTGGCCCTGGTTACCAAGAAGCAGTGTTACCATATTCTGACTGGTTCTGATTAACAAGAAGCAGTGTTTCCCCTTCTGCCTGGCCCTGGATACCAAGAAGCAGTGTTTCCCCTTCTGATTGGCCCTGATTACCAAGAAGCAGTGTTTCACCTTCTGCCTGGCCCTGGATACCAAGAAGCAGTGTTTCCCCTTCTGTCTGGCCCTGGTTACCAAGAAGCAGTGTTTCCCCTTCTGACTGGCCCTGATTACCAAGAAGCAGTGTTTCCCCTTCTGCCTTTCCCTGGTTACCAGGAAGCAGTGTTTCCCCTTCTGACTGACCCTAATTACAAAGAAGCAGTGTTTCCCCTTTGGCCTGGCCCTGGTTACCAAGAAGCAGTGTTTCACTTCTGACTGTCCCTGGTTACCAAGAAGCAGTGTTTCACTTCTGACTGGCCCTGATTACCAAGAAGCAGTGTTTCCCCTTCTGACTGGCCCTGGTTACCAAGAAGCATTTTTTCCCCTTCTGACTGGCCCTGGTTACCAAGAAGCAGTTTTTCCATTCTGACTGGTCCCGATTACCAAGAAGCATTGTTTCCCCTTCTTAATGTCCCTCGTTACCAAGAAGCGGTGTTCCCCCCTCTGACTGGCCCTTGTTACCCAGAAGCAGTGTTTCCCCTTCTGACTGGCCCTGATTACCAAGAAGCAGTGTTTCCCCTTCTGACTGGCATTGATTACCAAGAAGCAGTGTTTCCCCTTCTGACTGGCCCTGGATACCAAGAAGCAGTGTTTCCCCTTCTGACTGGCCCTGGATACCAAGAAGCAGTGTTTCCCCTTCTGACTGGCCCTGATTACCAAGAAGCAGTGTTTCACCTTCTGCCTGGCCCTGGATACCAAGAAGCAGTGTTTCCCCTTCTGATTGGCCCTGATTACCAAGAAGCAGTGTTTCCCCTTCTGATTGGCCCTGATTACCAAGAAGCAGTGTTTCCCCTGCTGACTGGCCCTGGTTACCAAAAAGCAGTGTTTCACCTTCTGTCTGGCCCTGGTTACCAAGAAGCAGTGTTTCCCCTTCTGACTGGCCCTGATTACCAAGAAGCAGTGTTTCCCCTTCTGACTGGCCCTGATTACCAAGAAGCAGTGTTTCCCCTTCTGACTGGCCCTGGTTACCAAGAAGCAGTGTTTCCCCTTCTGACTGGCCCTGGCTACCAAGAAGCAATGTTTCCCCTTCTGACTGGCCCTGGTTACTAAGAAGCAGTGTTTCCCCTTCTGACTGGCCCTGGTTACCAAGAAGCAGTGTTTCCCCTTCTGACTGGCCCTGGTTACCAAGAAGCAGTGATTACCCTTCTGACTGGCCCTGGTTACCAAGAAGCAGTGTTTCCCCTTCTGACTGACCATGATTACCCAGAAGCAGTGTTTCCCCTTCTGACTGGCCATGGTTACCAAGAAGCAGTGATTACCCTTCTGACTTGCCCTGGTTACCAAGAAGCAGTGTTTCCCCATCTGACTGGCCAGGATTACCCAGAAGCAGTGTTTCCCCTTCTGACTGGCCCTGATTACCAAGAAGCAGTGTTTCCCCTTCTGACTGGCCCTGATTACCAAGAAGCAGTGTTTCCCCTTGTGACTGGCCCTGATTACCAAGAAGCAGTGTTTCCCCTTCTGACTGGCCATGGATACCAAGAAGCAGTGTTTCCCCTTCTGATTGGCCCTGATTACCAAGAAGCAGCGTTTTCCCTTCTGCCTGGCCCTGGATACCAAGAAGCAGTGTTTCCCCTTCTGATTGGCCCTGATTACCAAGAAGCAGTGTTTCCCCTGCTGAATGGCCCTGATTACCAAGAAGCAGTGTTCCCCCTTCTGTCTGGCACTGGTTACCAAGAAGCAGCGTTTCCCCTTCTTATTGGCCCTGATTACCAAGAAGCAGTGTTTCCCCTGCTGAATGGCCCTGATTACCAAGAAGCAGTGTTCCCCCTTCTGTCTGGCACTGGTTACCAATACGCAGTGTTTCCCCTTCTGTCTGGCACTGGTTACCAAGAAGCAGTGTTTCCCCTTCTGACTGGCCCTGATTACCAAGAAGCAGTGTTTCCCCTTCTGCCTTGCCCTGGTTACCAAGAAGCAGTGTTTCCCCTTCTACCTGGCCCTGGTTACCAAGAAGCAGTGTTTCCCCTTCTGACTGGCCCTGGTTACCAAGAAGCAGTGTTCCCCCTTCTGTCTGGCACTGGTTACCAAGAAGCAGTGTTTCCCCTTCTGACTGGCCCTGATTACCAAGAAGCAGTGTTTCCCCTTCTGCCTTGCCCTGGTTACCAAGAAGCAGTGTTTCCCCTTCTACCTGGCCCTGGTTACCAAGAAGCAGTGTTTCCCCTTCTGACTGGCCCTGGTTACCAAGAAGCAGTGTTTCCCCTTCTGACTGGCCCTGATTGTTGTGCTAAACCTGCATACTCTCCCCCCATACACAGCAGGGCACACTGACTTTGGGCTTCAACAGTTTAGAGACTGGACCCCTATTCTTACTGATTAGTGGAAGCCCCACCAGGGGGATTACAAACAGCTTACTGGGCCCCAACTACGTGCACCGACCGCTGGTACCCAACGGCCACTAGGGTGAAGGCCTAAGGAAATGGGGGGCCGCAATGTTACTGTGGGTGGGCATATATGTGAGGTACTCCGTTATGACCCCGATTTAATTGTATTCTACGAATGTGTGTCACATGTTTTTTTTCTTTAAACAGACAACCCTGTGTCACTTGTTGCTGATATAACCATGTTCCCAGTGGGACCCCACATCCACACTCTGGATGCCCAGCTGGGTGGAGGCACTGCCGTAAGTGGGTGCCCCATCTCCCAAATGGCGGAGGCTCAGGATCGGCCTACCGAGCACAATGAGGTAACTGAGGTCAGGGACCCCATGGGTATATGGGGGTCCTGCAAAAAAAAACAGGGCACACACTGCAGATAATACAGTGCATCACACTGCAGATAATACAGTGCATCAAACTGCAAATACAGTGCATCACACTGCAGATAATACAGTGCATCACACTGCAAATAATACAGTGCATCACACTGAAAATAATACAGTGCATCACACTGAAAATAATACAGTGCATCACACTGCAAATAATACAGTGCATCACACTGCAGATAATACAGTGCATCAAACTGCAAATACAGTGCATCACACTGCAGATAATACAGTGCATCACACTGCAAATAATACAGTGCATCACACTGCAAATAATACAGTGCATCACACTGCAAATAATACAGTGCATCACACTGCAAATAATACAGTGCATTATACTGCAAATAATACAGTGCATCACACTGCAAATAATACAGTGCATCAGACTGCAAATAATACAGTGCATCACACTGCAAATAATACAGTGCATTATACTGCAAATAATACAGTGCATCACACTGCAGATAATACAGTGCATCACACTGCAAATAATACAGTGCATCACACTGCAAATAATACAGTGCATCACACTGCAAATAATACAGTGCATCACACTGCAGATAATACAGTGCATCACACTGCAAATACAGTGCATCCCACTGCAAATACAGTCAGCATTCTAGTGCAAATATAGTACATAATTCTCAACAATACACATCTATCATGTGAGCCTAGAGAGCCTCTATTCCCCTTATTAAACCACCTGTGGGCAAGCAGGAAGTTGGCCTTGTTACCTGGGTATAGGAGCCATGCCTTCAGCTCTCCTTAAAGGCAACAACTGCAGCAACTCACTGCAACTGAATGCAACAACTCACAGCAACTGAATGCAACAACTCACTGCAGCTTAATGCAACAACTCACGGCAACTTAATGCAGCAGCTCACTGCAGCCCAATGCAGCAACTCACAGTAACAAAATGCAACAACTCAATGCAGGTCAATGCAACAACTCAATGCATCACCTCACTACAACAACTCAATGCAGCTCAATGCAACAACTCATTGCAGGTCAATGCAACAACTCAATGCATCAACTCACTACAACAACTCACTGCAGCTCAATGCAACTCAATGTATCAACTCACAGCAACTCATTGCAACAATTCCCCGCAACAACTCACTGCAGCTCAATGTAGCAGCTCACGGCAACTCAATTCAACAACTCAATGCAGCTTAATGCAGCAACTCACTGCAGCTCAATGCAACAACTCACAGCAACTGAATGCAACAACTCACTGCAGCTTAATGCATCAACTCACGGCAACTTAATGCAGCAGCTCACTGCAGCCCAATGCAGCAACGCACGGCAGCTGAATGCAGCAACTCACGGCAACAAAATTCATCAACTTACTGCAGCTCAATGCAACAACTCAATGCAGCTCAATGAAACAACTCACTGGAACTCAATACATCAACTCACTACAACAACTCACTGCAGCTCAATGCAACAACTCACTGCATCTCAATGCAACTCAATGCATCAACTCACGGCAACTCATTGCAACAATTCCCCGCAACAACTCACTGCAGCTCAATGTAACAACTCACTGCAGCTCAATGCAGCAATTCCCCGCAGCAACTCACTGCAGTGCAATGTAGCAGCGAACTTCAACTCACTGCAACTCGATGCAGCAACTCACTGCAAATAAAACCACAATCTGCTTTAACACCTTCACTTTTTTATGCAGAGCAGAATCCCCCCTAAAACCTGGGCAGATGGATGATTATTTATCAAAGTGATTCTAAAAGCAAAGGTCACAATGTCTCTAAGTCATCTATGCTTTCAGTTCAGCCTTACATTTGAAATTAACTTTGAATTCTCACTTTAGTAAATATCGGTGAAAGGGAACCAGATAGCGTATTACCTGTTGCTGTCAATAGGGGCCATCTCCTAATCCATAACGACAGCATCCTCTTTATGACCAGGGTCTACGCTAAGAGGCTTATTGGGCTCCTACATTAGAGAAATTTGGTTAAGAATGATTTGCCTGTTTGCACATGATGACGTTTTTATGCAAAACTCCAGAATTCTGTGTGCTTTCTTAAAAGAGGATCTAAACCTAAAATTAGTAACTGGCCCAGGTTAGATTTTCTGTGAGGTTCTATTGCTGTATTACCTGCATGAAGAATCTCAGGAACCCAGAATGACACTTCGTTTGCGGTAAAATTCCCAGATGTTTCCTTGGCCTCCAGACAGTCACCTTGTGGGGCTTATTCACTAAACAGGGAATATCGAACTGAAAACGCCCAAAAAAGAATAGATTATAATAGTGGCGTTGTATTACTATGTGTAAATGTACATAGAGTAAACTATCAGTAAACTATTGATAGGCAAAGCAGACAGCAGTTTAAATGTTTGATAGGCTAATTAGCGCTAGGCTTCGGACATTCTTGGAGAAGACTCATAATGCCCTATGTAATTCGTTTTAACAATCAAGCCATCAATTGCCAGCCCTCCACTGCTAACCCCACCCAGACTTTCTGTGGCTGTCCAATCACAGACTTCCCAATGCAGCTCAATGTGAAGTCTTTACAAGGCAGATGTTCTGATCAATTGCTGCCACTGAGCTAAACAAACCAGGAAGTAACAGGACTTACTTCTGATTGACAGCCAGGGGGTGTAACCTGTTTAATATATAAAAGTGTCAATTTCTATTGAAATCTTCACTTTTTGTAAAATAAAAATAGGAGAACACACTCTTCACATGTAAACACAAAACTTTAGGTGATTGTAGAGTCCCTTTAAGTAAGACAGATAAGAGCAGTTAGAATACCACATACAATCCAACAGTCCTGAATCTTGTGGGACCATTCTGAATTTGAGGTCCGTTGCACCTATAACATCAACCCTATTTTTGGGATTATTCACTGATAGTGTTCATTCCCAGAGGTTGTCCCCAATAAAAATGTGTCGCTCTAGCATCCGGTGAATGGAATTCACCAAACTTGCACCAAGAGGAGGCAGAAGGAGAACTATTCAATGTCACCTTGAATTGAAGGAGCTCCTCCACTGAAGCACAGTACATAGGGCATATCAGGCACAGGGATGCAGACAAAGGAAGAAGGGGGGCACCTCAACACACCGGCATTGATGGGGAAAGGAACACCGGACAGATAACCCCGAGACCGCAAACCAGGGTGTCACCTACAAGGGGTAGATAGACAACGATAGGGGACCACAAGATATAGACCGGTTCATACAGTCATCGCTGTCAGCAGACCCCAAGAGGGAGAACGCACCACCACTCCCCTCCCCCCTCACGGTGCAAGACACCTACCCTTAGCATATGAGACCCCAAACATGACTCCCAGGAAGACTACTAGACCCAGGTATAATAAACACACTGGGAACTCTGAGCCGTGGCTATCTTACTGCATATTAGTCAGGACCTGCGAGTCCACCGTAGATGAACCATGAAAGCTCTATGATGTCTTGTATGGCACTATAATATCTCTACATGATTGCACCTGCGCGTCCACACTGTTGGATTACCTCATGAAAATCTTGATAAACTCGAATAAAAATGTATTTACAAAAAAAAAAAAATCGGACACGGAAACTCCCGAACACCGGTGGACTTCCATCATCGCCTGCGTTTGGTTCTACACAACTTAGAAGGGAACTGTTCGGTAGAATCGTTTGTCTGGATGAAGGGAATAAGCTCCAGGGTATGACTATTGACTATGTTTGTTAGTTTTTTGTTTTTTTTTAAACTACCGAACTAGATCGACCGCAAGCCCTGATTCTGTGGAACTGTTTTGGGCAGGAGCCTCGTGTGCGACCGGTTTAATAATGACTTCCATAAAAAATCCAGAACCCCTAAACCGATCTGGATGATTTTTTGAAATGTTGGTCCCCCAGATCGGGGTTATCAGGGGATATGACTTTTGTGGGGATTCCATGTGTTTTGGCGGTACTTTCGGGCAGGGCCGGTGCTTGGATTTTTAGGTACATAGGCGAAGATGCATTTTTCCGCCCCCCCCCAAAAAAACATCTTCACCTATGTGCCTCTTAACCAGCCCCTCTCCCCTCCCCGACCAATAGTGGTCCCTTCCCTGCCCCTTAGTGTTCTTCTCCCCTCCCCCCTCTTGTCCCTGTCTCTTGGTGTTTCTCTCCCATTCCCTCCCTGTCCCTTGGTGCACCCCACACCCCGTTAGTGGTTACACTCCCCTTCCTGGTGTGCCTTCTACCTCTATTGTTGCATTGCCTAGCGGAGCAGATCCCCTAAAGGAGCTTCAGTTTTCTGTACCCGGCCGAACTGACAGGGAGTGCTCTCTCTGTGAGCACCTCCTGTCAGTCTGGCCAGGTACAGGAAACAGAAGCTCCTGTACTGCGCTCTGCTCCGCTACACTCTGTACACACTGACAGTCACACGCTCAATGACAAACACACAGACGTCACTGACAGACACAGACTCATTGACACTCATTGACAGACACACGGATAGTCACACACATACTCAATGACAAACATACTCTCACTGATTTGACAGACACACACTCATACACTGACAAACACACTCATCATACACTGACAGACACACTCCTAAACTCACATGCACACACACAGACGCACTCACTCACACATGCTGTCACTCATAGACGCACGCTGTCACTCACAGACGCACACGCTGTCACTCACAGACGCACACGCTGTCACTCACAGACGCACACGCTGTCACTCACAGACGCACACGCTGTCACTCACAGACGCACACGCTGTCACTCACAGACACACACACAGACACACACACTGTCACTCACAGACACAGACACTCACAGACACACACACTGTCACTCACAGACACACACACTGTCACTCACAGACACACACAGACACTCACAGACACACACACTGTCACTCACAGACACAGACACTCACAGACACAAACAAATACACTCACAGACACACACACTGTCACTCACAGACACACACACTGTCACTCACAGACACACACACTGTCACTCACAGACACACACACACACACACACTGTCACTCACATATACACACTGTCACTCACAGACACACACGCTGTCACTCACAGACACAGACACTCACACTGTCACTCACAGACACACGCTGTCACTCACAGACACTCACACTGTCACTCACATACACACACACTGTCACTCACAGACACACACACTGTCACTCACATACACACACAGACACTCACAGACACACACAAATACACTCACAGACACACACACTGTCACTCACAGACACAGACACTCACAGACACAAACAAATACACTCACAGACACACACACTGTCACTCACAGACACACACACTGTCACTCACAGACACACACACTGTCACTCACAGACACACACACTGTCACTCACAGACACTCACAGACACACACACACACACACACTGTCACTCACATACACACACAGTCACTCACAGACACACAGACACTCACAGACACACACACTGTCACTCACAGACACACACACAGACACTCACAGACACACACACTGTCACTCACAGACACACACACTGTCACTCACAGACACACACACTGTCACTCACAGACACACACACTGTCACTCACAGACACTCACATACACACACACTGTCACTCACATACACACACACTGTCACTCACAGACACACAGACACTCACAGACACACACACTGTCACTCACAGACACACACACAGACACTCACAGACACACACACTGTCACTCACAGACACACACACTGTCACTCACAGACACACACAGACACTCACAGACACACACACTGTCACTCAGACACACACACAGACACTCACAGACACACACACAGACACTCACATACACACACACACTGTCAATCACAGACACACACACAGACACTCACAGACACTCACAGACACACATCACATACATTCACTAATTATTTTAATAAATATACATTTTCCACCCAGCCTCCTTACCTGGAGAGCTGGTGTGGATGATGCATCCTTCCCTGGGGTCCTGCTGAGCGGCGTGCGGCTGTGCTGTGCGGAGATCAGGCGCTGCGAGGGAGCTCTAATCTCACCGCTCTGCTCCCTTGCACGCTGTCTGCTGATACCGCGGGAGCCGGAATATGACGCGGTGAGATGAGAGCTCCCTCGCCGCGTCTGATCTCCGCACAGCACAGCCGCGCCGGGGGCCGAGATGGTGGCTGGCAGGAGGGAGAGCTTCCCTCCTGCCGGTCACTGAAATTTTGCGCCCCCAGAGCCCGTGCGCCCTAAGGCGGCCGCCTGTGCCGCCTTATGGACGCGCCGGCCCTGCTTTCGGGGCGGTTGTTAAAATGTATGTTTTCTGTGTCTGAAGATAATTGAGTTTAAAGGGACACTCCAGGCACCCAGACCACTTCTGCCCATTGGAGTGGTCTGGGTGCCAACTCCCACTACCCTTAACCCTGCAAGTGTAATTATTGCAGTTTTTTATAAACTGCAATAATTACCTTGCAGGGTTAACTCCACCTCTAGTGGCTGTCTTCTAGATCCAATAATGTGCCTCTTCCCCTCCCCTTTTTCCTGTCCTATTTTTATCCAGCAGGGCGTTGTCCCAGGGAAACTGGATGCTTTGTCCCTCCTCAATCTCTCATCAGCCCTTGCTATTGTTTAACCACATGGCGTTCCAATAGTATTCGTGAGATCTGAGCATTTTCCGGACATATTGAGCGCTCAGATCCAAGCTATCTGGGGATATGTTGGACATATAGGTTAAACATTGTATTATATGAGTTATGTATTTTTATGTGGTTTTTGTAACAGTTTTGACTTAGAGATATTCCCTGTACCTCAAGATAATTAAGTTAACACACCTACTTAAGCCAATTATCTCCAGGATAGTGGAGAAGATAGACCGGCTGCACAGCCTAAATCTGTGGAACTGTTTTGGGCAGGAAAGCCATGCTTGTGGTCGGTCAAATGTGACTTCCATGGAATTCGTGAACCACTGCTCTGATCTGGGTTATTTTTCGATATGTTGTTCACCCAGATCAGGGCTATCCATGTATAATTGGGGGGTTATGCTGTTGTTTTGGGGTTTTTCTGTGTTTTGGGTAAAACTGTAAATGTGTCTGTGGTAATTAAGTTAGCCCATTGTGTTTAGTAATTATATCACAGGCAGAGGGGAGGGTTTGTGTGCATTAGCTCGGAGTGTCTGACTGTACTGTATTGTGTTGATTGGCTGTTGTAACTTTGTGTCCTGTTTACCACAAGGTCCACGTGGGTGGTAAGATTGTGGGAAAATGTGTATATAAGAAGCAATAAAGCCTCAGTGCATTCTGTTCCTTCTTAACCCTCAATACGTAGCCATGTCTTGTTATTGTAGGGAACTGCTATATTCACACTGGGGATTGCTATACTTTGTATATTCCCCTGAGCTCTAATCACTTAGCTCTTTCCTGGAGGAGAGGTCTTTCCCACATGGTCCTGGAGGACAGAGGTTGATCCAGGGTGGAAGGAAGACAGCGAGACTCCAGTTAAGCTGCGGTGGTTGTGGAGTCTGCAGGGGTTGTGGTGTCCGGTGCGGTGCTTGTGGTCCTCGGCTCAAGCTAGGAAGCGTCCGTCAACAGAAGGTACTCGGTCGGAGTACAGGTGATTCGTTACAAGAAGGAATGAGCAGTGTTACTTGTTGGGTTTGGATGGAGAAGGGATGAGCAGTGTAACAGGTTGGATCTGGATGGAGAAGGGATGAACTGCTCGACGGGTTGGATCTGGATGGTGAAAGGGATGGGCAGTATAACGGGTTGGATCTGGAAGGAGAAGGGATGAGCAGTGTAACAGGTTGGATCTGGATGGACAAGGGATAAGCAGTGTAACGGGTTGGATCTGGATGGTGAAGGGATGAGCAGTGTAACAGGTTGGATCTGGATGGAGAAGGAATAAGCAGCGTAATGTGTTGCTTCTGGATGGAGACGGGATGAGCAGTGTAACAGGTTGGATCTGGATGGAGAAGGAATAAGCAGCGTAATTGGTTGCTTCTGGATGGAGACGGGATGAGCAGTGTAACAGGTTGGATCTGGATGGAGAAGGGATGAGCAGCGTAACGGTTGGATCTGGAATGAGAAGGGATGAGCAGCGTAACGGGTTTGGTCTGGATGGAGAAGGGATGGGCAGTGTAACAGGTTGGATCTGGATGGAGAAGGGATGAGCAGTGTAATGGATTGGATCTGGTTGGAGAAGGGATGAGCAGAGTAACGAGTTGGATTTGGATGCAGAAGAGAAGACCAGTGTAACGGGTTTGATCTGGATGGTGAAAGGGATGAGCAGTGTAACGGTATAGATCTGGATGGAGAAGAGAAGAGCAGTGTAACGGGTTGGATCTGGATAAAAAAGGGATGAACAGTGTAAGGAGTTGCATCTGGATGGTGAAGGGATGAGCAGTGTAACAGGTTATATCTGGAAAGAGAAAGGATGAGCAGTTTGACGGATTGGAACTGGATGTTGAAGGGGTGAGCCGTGTAGCAGGTTGGATCTGGATGGAGAAGGGTTGAGCGTTGTAGTGAGTTGAGTTTTGATGGAGAAGGGATGAGCAGTGTAATGGGTTGGATCTAGATGGAGAAGAGTTGAGCCGTGTAATGAGTTGGGTTTGGATGGAGAAGGGATGGGCAGTGTAACGGGTTGAGTTTGGATAGAGAAGGGATGAGCAGTGTAACAGGTTGGATCTGAATGAGAAGAGATGAGCAGTGTAACAAGTTGGATATAGATGGAGAAGGAATGAGCAGGTTAACGGGTTGAGTTTGAATGGAGAAGGGATGAGCAGTGTAACGGGTTATATCTGGATGGAGAAGGGATGGGCAGTGTAACGGGTTCAGTTTGGCTGGAGAAGGGATGAGCAGTGTAACAGGTTGGATCTGAATGGAGAAGAGATGAACAGGTTAACGGGTTGAGTTTGAATGGAGAAGGGATGAGCAGTTTAACGGGTTATATCTGGATGGAGAAGGGATGAGCAGTGTTATGGGTTGGATCTGGATGGAGAAGGGATGATCCGTGTAATGGGTTGGATCTCGATGGAGAAGGGATGAACAGTGTCACGGTTTGAATCTGGATGGTGAAGTGATGAGAAGTGTAATGGGTTGGATCTGAATGGAAAAGGGAAGACCAGTGTAACGGGTTGGAGCACGATGGAGAAGGGATGAACAGTGTAACGGGTTAGATCTGGATGGAGAATGGATGATCAATGTAAAGGGATAGATCTGGATGGAGAAAAGAAGAGCAGTGTAATGCGTTCCATCTAGATGGTGAAGGGATGAGGAGTGTAACGGGATAGATCTGGATAAAGAAGGGATAAGCAGTGTAACGGGATAGATCTGGATAAAGAAGGGATAAGCAGTGTAACGGGTTGGATCTGGATCCCATACCAGCTACCAGTCACACTGGGCTCCTGTTTCACCACCCTCCTGGGTGAGTGCATCATTTGGGATGGTGACTGCACATGGTTAGCCCTTAGTGCACAGAAGACTTGCACGCTCCCTATTGTAGGTGGATCTGCCCACTGTCGCTATCCCCTTCTGGCCTGAAACCCTCAATCCATGATTCATACTTCCATTGTTGGGAGATATGGCACCATATGAGCTGATATTCCATCGGTGCTTCTGGTGGCAGTACATAAATTTGTTAGGGCATAGATTAAACGTCAGTAGAGATTGTAAGGAACACAACAAAGAGTTTATTAATCTGCTGATTAATAGCTGCAGAACAAGGTCTGTTTGCCAAACATATTAAATAATTATTTTAATTGACGTTTAAATAAACCGCACACCCACGGTTCAGGTCCCTTTGCTTGCTAGAATGATTCTGAGTGGACATACTGTTTGTTTAAGAAAGCTTTCCCCTCTAATTCCCTGCTGATTTAAGCACACATGTGTCTTAAAAGCTTATAGCTCACATTTATGGCAGGATGTTTACAGGAATATATTGGCTATAATTCCCCAAAACATGTTTACACCTAAAACTACTCGTCAGGTAGCTCTCATGTAGGAGTTAAAAAAAGAAGACCATCAAGCCTAGGTAGATACAAGTAAAATCGGGTTTACCTATATCTATCTGTGGTTTGTTTAACCTGAAGTTTGGGGTTTATTCATTAAACATTGAATTGTGTAGAATTGAAAGTCTGATTGCAAAACACAGACCAAAGCAGCAAAATCAGCTTTTTTTTCCTCCATTTTACAATTTTGGTTTTCAATTGGCTATCATTAGATATTTAGTGAGGATTTTAGTCTGATCATGGCACTTGCTGAACCCATTCAAGGCATATTAGGTATCATTACTGTCACTATAATTCTCTCTAATCTCCTGCTTGGACACAGGTAGTGGGTTAATCTATTTGGGTCTCCATAGTAACTGGGAAACCATCTGTTATTGCAATAAGTAGAAGCTATTAAAGAGTTAACATCCAGCTATAATTAGTATTCAGAACAATACACAAATAACATTATTCCATGATTTGCTCTGTAACTGTCTGTAATCAATAATCAATAACTGAATTTTATCTACCCATATAAATCCTGATAACCTCGGATCATCCCAAATCCCTTCTGATCCCCCCTGATCTCCCTACATGTCCTAGACAGATCCCCCTGATCTCCCTACATGTCATTAGATATCTCACCAGATCACTTCTTATTACCCTAATCTCTCCTGATCTCCCCAGATCACTTCTTATTACCCTAATCTCTCCTGATCTCACCAGATCACTTCTTATTACCCTAATCTCTCCTGATCTCCCCAGATCACTTCTTATTACCCTAATCTCTCCTGATCTCCCCAGATCACTTCTTATTACCCTAATCTCTCCTGATCTCACCAGATCACTTCTTATTACCCTAATCTCTCCTGATCTCCCCAGATCACTTCTTATTACCCTAATCTCTCCTGATCTCCCCAGATTAATTCTTATTATGCCCAATCTCTCCTGATCTCCTCAGATCACTTCTTATTACCCTAATCTCTCCTGATCTCCCCAGATCACTTCTTATTACCCCAGTATCTCCTGATCTCCCCAGATCACTTCTCATTACGCCAAATCTCTCCTGATCTCCCCAGATCACTTCTTATTACACCCAATCTCTCCTGATCTCCCCAGATCACTTCTTATTACCCCAATCTCTCCTGATCTCACCAGATCACTTCTTATTACGCCAAATCTCTCCTGATCTCACCAGATCACTTCTTATTACCCCCAATCTCTCCTGATCTCACAGATCACTTCTTATTACCCTAATCTCTCCTGATCTCCCCAGATCACTTCTTATTACCCTAATCTCTCCTGATCTCCCCAGATCACTTCTTATTACCCTAATCTCTCCTGATCTCCCCAGATTAATTCTTATTATGCCCAATCTCTCCTGATCTCCTCAGATCACTTCTTATTACCCTAATCTCTCCTGATCTCCCCAGATCACTTCTTATTACCCCAGTATCTCCTGATCTCCCCAGATCACTTCTCATTACGCCAAATCTCTCCTGATCTCCCCAGATCACTTCTTATTACACCCAATCTCTCCTGATCTCCCCAGATCACTTATTTTTATCCCAATCTCTCCTGATCTCCCCAGATTACTTCTTATTACCCCAATCTCTCCTGATCTCACCAGATCACTTCTTATTACGCCAAATCTCTCCTGATCTCACCAGATCACTTCTTATTACCCCCAATCTCTCCTGATCTCACAGATCACTTCTTATTACCCTAATCTCTCCTGATCTCCCCAGATCACTTCTTATTACCCTAATCTCTCCTGATCTCCCCAGATTAATTCTTATTATGCCCAATCTCTCCTGATCTCACCAGATCACTTCTTATTACCCTAATCTCTCCTGATCTCCCCAGATTAATTCTTATTATGCCCAATCTCTCCTGATCTCACCAGATCACTTCTTATTACCCTAATCTCTCCTGAACTCCCCAGATTACTTCTTATTACGCCCAATCTCTCCTGATCTCACTAGATCACTTCTTATTACGCCTAATCTCTCCTGATCTCACCAGATCACTTCTTACTACCCCAATCTCTCCTGATCTCACAGATCACTTCTTATTACACCCAATCTCTCCTGATCTCCCCAGATCACTTCTTATTGCCCCAATCTCTCCTGATCTCACCAGATCACTTCTTATTACACCCAATCTCTCCTGATCTCACCAGATCACTTCTTATTACCCCCAATCTCTCCTGATCTCACCAGATCACTTCTTATTACACCCAATCTCTCCTGATCTCACCAGATCACTTCTTATTACACCCAATCTCTCCTGATCTCCCCAGATCACTTCTTATTACCCCAATCTCTCCTGATCTCCCCAGATCACTTCTTATTACCCCAATCTCTCCTGATCTCCTCAGATCACTTTGTATTACCCCCAATCTCTCTGGATCTCACCAGATCACTTATTATTACCCCCAATTTCTCTGGATCCCACCAGATAACTTCTTATGACCCCCAATCTCTCCTGATCTGACCAGATCACTTCTTGTTACCCCCAATCTCTCCTGATCTCCCCACGTTCCCAGATCTCTTCATATTTCTTAGACTGAGCTACTTTCCTGCTCACTAACAGCAGAATTCAGCCAGATTCACTGCCTCGCACTGCTAACACAGAGTAAACACAGAGCTGATTTGCTATTGTAAATGGAATACTGGAATCTATACAGGATTAGACAGAGTATACAGAAAGCCACATAAAAGGTCCAGGTGCTCTCTGTGTAATCTGAACATTGCTTGTACTGCGCTACACTGCCATTGATGGCTAGCACAATGTTTGGCTGCTGACAAAGGATAAAGGTTTCAGTGAAATAACTGAATATGTTTTGCTATTTCTCAAAACGGTTAACTGACTTTTTATATTGTAAAGAAAAACGACATAAAGCCAGAAAACCAAATTGTCCTGCTCAGGGCAGATTATTTCTGTTTATTTAGGGATACATAGAGCAGCGTGTTTAGCCCTCTCTCCGTCTACCATGGCTACTGAAGGGGTTCCACATTTATAAGCATTAAAAGCTGCTGAATGTGTTTAAAGAGTTTCACCAAGCCCCATATATTGTACAAATCTCTGTGACCCCAAAAACACAATCTCAACACACAAACATAACCATCAGAACCCCCAACACATGGAGAATTAACATACCCAAAAAGTCGGTTGTTATCATGCTTGACACAGAGGGACAAACAATAATAATGAAACTTCCTTATTCTTCAAATCCCAATAAATGTTCCTATTGTAACTCAGTGACTCCAGTCTAAGTAAATGTCTATATGCAATTATCACTTTAGGCAAAATATGCCACAATAAACATTATGCAAAAAATTGCTGTAAAATCGGAGACAAAAGGGAACTTTGTATTTACAAAATTGTAATTTTTAATATAAAATGGTACAATAATAATTCTCATTATTTAATATATAAGCCCTTTATATTGTTATCGATAAATACGTAGATATGTTTAACCATTTAAGGACCCAAAATTAATGTTTTTTAAGTTGAAATCCAATTAGCAATAAATACATTAATAATTAACATGATGTGTATTACAGATGCTCCTCACTTACCGACTGGGTTCCATTCTTACAACCTGGTCGTAAAACAAATTGGTCGGTAAGTGAGGTGCATGCGCACAAGTGCAGGTCTATGTTCAAGGAAATTCCCCCTGAACATAGACAAGCGCAACAGAGAAGGGAATCCCTCTAATCTATGTTCGGGGAAAATTCCCTGACCATAAACCAGCTCTCTCCATTGAATCCCCACGATAGAGAGCTGGTCGTAAGTGCGAGCCATCGCAAACGAGGTAGGTCTCAAAGTGAGGACCACCTGTATTGCTGAATGATTACTATATAATTAGGGTTTTGGGTGGGGCCATCACCTGCCCACTATAGTGGAGGCTTTCATTTAAGTGCTGTGTCTTCACCCAGACCACTATCCAATTTCTTATCAAGGACCAAATCAAATGAATCAGTTTCCCAGCTCAATGAAAGACAAAGGGTTAACTCCGCTATCACTTGGTGTATCGGCATGAGGCCTCCATTTGACGTGAAGTTAGATAGTTACATAGTTACAAAGACTAAAAAGAGGCAGGTGCCCATCAAGTTCTGCCTTTCTCACATCTGTTTTTGCTGTTGATCCAAAAGAAGGCAAAAAAAAACAAAAAACATTTTGACTCACTTCGAATTTTGCAAAAAAACTGGAAAAAAAATCCTTCCTGACCCCAGAATGGCAGTGCAATCTCTCCTTGTAAGTGTTGGTGCAATAACCATACATTGGGATTTTGGTCCTTTAAGTGCATTTTAAATAATCCAGGCAAAATTGGCAATTTCAAGATATTAATGGCGATTATTAAATGAATGTATGGTTTATAGTAAAAAATCCCAAATCTCTCAGTAAGTGCCGTACCCCATCTCCCAATCACATCAGCTCACCTGAGTCACCTTTTCACCTGTAGTATCCAGGCTGGCAGAGCGGAGTGTGGGACACGGCAGGTGACATCATTTTAAATAATGAGGGCAGGGCCAGCAGGTGACCTGAATTAGGGACCAGTAAGAGGGACACATTCCTGTTCTCATATCTCTCGTGACTCAGGGATGAAGCCACAGTTATTCACAACTTCTGCAATGAACTAAAAATGTAAATACATATAAACAACAAAGGGTGGAGTGCTGGTCACATCTCTAAATAGCATCTGGTAAAGGAAAACGGATTGCTGGGATTATTACAGGATTACTCATCACTGAGATAAGACAAGGTTAGTCTGGCTTAGGGTGATGGGAGTAGTGGAAACTGATTGCTGGGATTATTACAGGATTACTCATCACTTAGATAAGACAAGGTTAGTCTGGCTAAGGGTGATGGGAGTAGTGCTGGGATTATTACAGGATTACTCATCACAGAGATAAGGCAATGTTAATCTGGCTAAGGGTGATGGGAGTAGTGGAAACTGATTGCTGGGATTATTACAGAATTACTCATCACTGAGATAAGGCAATGTTAGTCTGGCTAAGGGTGATGGGAGTAGTGCTGGGATTATTACAGAATTACTCATCACAGAGATAAGGCAATGTTAATCTGGCTAAGGGTGATGGGAGTAGTGGGAACTGATTGCTGGGATTATTACAGAATTACTCATCACTGAGATAAGGCAATGGTAGTCTGGCTAAGGGTGATGAGAGTAGTGCTGGGATTATTACATTATTACTCATCACAGAGATAAGGCAATGTTAGTCTGGCTAAGGGTGATGGGAGTAGTGCTGGGATTATTACAGGATTACTCATCACAGAGATAAAGCAATGTTAGTCTGGCTAAGGGTGATGGGAGTAGTGCTGGGATTATTACAGGATTACTCATGACTGAGAGAAGGCAAGGTTAGTCTGGCTAAGTGTGATGTGAGTAGTGGAAACCGATTGCTGGGATTATTACAGAACTACTCATCACTGACAGAAGACAATGTTGGTCTGGCTAAGGGTGATGGGAGTAGTGGAAACCGATTGCTGGGATTATTACAGAATTACTCATCACTGAGATAAGGCAATGGTAGTCTGGATTAGGGTGATGGGAGTAGTGCTGGGATTATTACAGGATTACTCATCACTGAGAGAAGGCAAGGTTAGTCTGGCTAAGGGTGATGTGAGTAGTGGAAACTGATTGCTGGGATTATTACAGAATTACTCATCACTGACAGAAGGCAATGTTAGTCTAGCTAAGGGTGATGGGAGTAATGGAAACTGATTGTTGGGATTATTACAGAGTACAGAATATTTGATAGAGTCCTAACCTCAACATCTGAGGAAAGGGATTTAGGGGTTATTATTTCTGATGACTTAAAGGTAGGCAGACAATGTAATAGAGCAGCAGGAAATGCTAGCAGAATGCTTGGTTGTATAGGGAGAGGCATTAGCAGTAGAAAGAGGGAAGTGCTCATGCCATTGTACAGAACACTGGTGAGACCTCACTTGGAGTACTGTACACAGCAGGGCCGCCATCAGGGCATGACAACTGCAACGGTTGTCATGGGCCCGGCGGTCCTGGGGGGCCCGGACTGCTCAGGTCGTCCGGGCCCCACATTCAGTGGGTACATACGGGGTCGCAGGGGGCCCTGCGACCCCGGTATGTACCCACTGGGCCAGCCTCTTCTCCTGGGGGGCCCAGCAGCCGGTCACCTCAAGGCCCCCCAGAGGCTGGCCCTGCTGACAACCGGCGGGCGCGCGAGGGAGCACTCTCCTCTGAGTGCTTCCTCTTCAGCTCCCTCGCGCACCGTACTGATGCCGGAGCCGGAAGATGACGTCATTTTCCGGCTCCGGCATCAGTACGTGGCGCGCGAGGGAGCTGAAGAGGAAGCACTCAGCCAGGGAGAGTGCTCCCTCGCGCGCCCGCAGGGTGTCAGGGAGAAAAATTGAGTGAGTGGGGGAGAGGGACGGAGTAAATTTGAGTGTGTGGGGTGGGGGGGAGAGGGAGGAAATTTGAGTAAGTGGGGGGGAGAGGGAGGAAATTTGAGTGAGTGGGGGTGGGGGGGAGAGGGAGGAAATTTGAGTGAGTGGGGGAGGGGAGGGAATTTGAATGAGTGGGGGTGGGGGGGAGAGGGAGGGAGGAAATTTGAATGAGTGGGGGGGAGAGGGAGGGAGGAAATTTGAATGAGTGGGGGGGAGGGAAGGGAGGAAATTTGTGGGAGTGGGGGGGAGAGGGAGGGAGGAAATTTTGGGGGGAGAAGAAGGGAGGAAATTTGAAGGGGGAGAGGTAGGAATTTGAGGGGGGAGAGGAAGGGAGGAAATTTGAGGGAGGGGGGAGAGGAAGGGAGGAAATTTGAGGGAGGGGGAGAGGAAGGGAGGAAATTTGAGGGAGGGGGAGAGGAAGGGAGGAAATTTGAGGGAGGGGGAGAGGAAGGGAGGACATTTGAGGGGGGGAGAGGAAGGGAGGAAATTTGAGGGGGGGAGGAAGGAAATTTGAGGGAGGGGGAGAGGAAGGGAGGAAATTTGAGGGAGGGGGGAGAGGAAGGGAGGAAATTTGAGGGAGGGGGAGAGGAAGGGAGGACATTTGAGGGGTAGAGGAAGGGAGGAAATTTGAGGGGGGGAGGAAGGAAATTTGAGGGAGGGGGGAGAGGAAGGGAGGAAATTTGAGGGGGGAGAGGAAGGGAGGAAATTTGAGGGGGGAGAGGAAGGAAATTTGAGGGAGGGGGGAGAGGAAGGAAATTTGAGGGGGAGAGGAAGGAAATTTGAGGGGGGGAGGGAGAAAGGAAATTTGAGGGGGGAGGGAGGAAGGAAATTGGAGGGGGAGAGGAAGGAAATTGGAGGGGGGAGGAAGGAAATTGGAGGGGGGGAGAAGGAAGGAAATGAGAGGGAGGGGGAGAAGAAAGGAAATGAGAGGGAGGGGGGAAGAAGGAAATTGGAGGGCGGGAGAAGGCTATGAGAGGGAGGGGGAGAAGAAGGAAATTGGAGAGGGGGGGAGAAGAAGGAAATTGACGGGGGTAGGGGGAGAGATTGACATCCATCACACACACACACACACAATGCACCCCTTGCACACAGAAAAACACACAATGCATTACACACAGACACACATACACAAGCAATGCATCCCTTACACACAGCAACACACAATGCACCCCTTCCACACACTCAGTGCATCCCTTACATACACACACACTGCATCCCATACATACACAAACTCACCTTGCAGCCCTTACACATACAAACACAGATTCACACAATGCATTCCTTACACACATCAGGACATCTCCCCCCCACACACACACCCCTGTAATCAAACTAATTGGTGGAACATGAAGGTGGACCCTGGGACCCAGACCTTGAGCTGTGTAAAGGGCCCTCAAAAAATGGAGCTGCTTCCCGTTCTCCAAGAACATTGATTTTTGTGACCACAGTTACAAACCGCCTCCAGAGAGCCTGTTCTACACCAGACCAGTGGAGCCAGACGGCAGCTGAAGCCCATCATCATCCTCATCTGGTTGTAAGTAGGCAATCTAGTATATTATTCGTGGCACTAATCTCTAATTTACCTCACATTAAAGGGACACTATAGTCCCCAGAACCACTGCAGCTTAATGTAGTGGTTCTGGTGTCTATAGCCTGTCTCTGCAGGCCTTTTATTGTAAACACGACGGCACTGCAGCACTGTGTTAGTCAACATGGCAGATCATATGGGTGGGGCACTGTGATGTCACATGGGGGGCGGCAAACTTTACTTTTGCCTAGGGCGACAAAAATCCTTGCACCGACCCTGCAGACACTGCATCCCTGTGGGGGGGTGGGGGTGGGGGGGGGGGGGGGGGGGGGGGGGGACTCGGGTGCAGGCGCCGGGGGGCCCAGACCTTGAGCTGTGTCAGGGGCCCCAAAATTTCTGATGGCAGCCCTGGTACACAGTACTGGAGACCATATCTTCAGAAGGATATTGATACTTTAGAGAGAGTTCAGAGAAGGGCTACTAAACTGGTTCATGGATTGCAGGATAAAACTTACCAGGAAAGGTTAAAGGATCTTAACACGTATAGCTTGGAGGAAAGACGAGACAGGGGGGATATGATAGAAACATTTAAATACATAAAGGGAATCAACACAGTAAAGGAGGAGACTATATTTAAAAGAAGAAAAACTACCACAACGAGAGGACATAGTCTTAAATTAGAGGGGCAAAGGTTTAAAAATAATATCAGGAAGTATTACTTTACTGAGAGGGTAGTGGATGCATGGAACAGACTTCCAGCTGAAGTGGTAGAGGTTAACACAGTAAAGGAGTTTAAGCATGCGTGGGATAGGCATAAGGCTATCCTAACTATAAGATAAGGCCAGGGACTAATGAAAGTATTTAGAAAACTGGGCAGACTAGATGGGCCGAATGGTTCTTATCTGCCGTCACATTCTATGTTTCTATGTTTCTATTACAAGATTATTCATCACTGAGATAATGCAATGTTAGTCTGACTAAGGGTGATGGGAGGTACAAGGTTTGTGGGGGTCTCTATTTACCCTCACTCTGTGTGTTCTGAAAACTTGACTGTGACGGAGCTCCTGTACTCCGACCTAGTACCTCTGCCCAGCCCGATTCTAAGCCGCTTGCAGGGACCCAGGAACGCTTCAGCCCCAGTCGCCGAAGCTTGACTGGGGCCCTTGTGGAGCTTTTCCACCCGACCAGGCTGCAGCTCTCCTTCCAGGCAGGTATCGTCCCTTCTGCCTCATACACTGCAACCCTGCTTCCAAGCAGGTATCGTCCCTTCTGCCTGTTCCTCTGCAGCTTTCCTTCCAGGCAGGTATCCACATCCGCCCGTACTGGTATCTATTGCTCTTGTCTTTAACCCCTTAAAGACACATGACATGTGTGACATGTCACAATTCCCTTTTATTCCAGAAGTTTGGTCCTTAAGGGGTTAAAAAGACACTTGAGGCTCTCAGGCCTAGCTCTCTTGCTTTATCCCAGGGGTAGAGGGATGCTGCAACCAGCAAACAGGTCAGAAGACTCTGTCACTAGGATCCCTACAAATCAACACAGAACACAAGGAACTAAAATACAAAATGTTATTTTACTTGGAACTAGCCCATATGATCATTATATAAACATTGCTGTGACAACTCAATAAACATACAAACAGTCAAATCATAGCAGACAACATACAGCAACTTATTATAGCACAATGACATATTTATAAAGGGGTGGGGAAGACAATAGTTAACAGAAAATATCTCTCCTGCCTGCAGAATAAGCAATATAGTTACATAGTTGCAAGTATTTATCCAATTGCAGATTAAACATCTGTATGGACTCTGATAAAACCACCTCTTCAGGCAGAGAATTCCTGATCCTTATTGCTCTTACTGTAAAAAAACTTTTCTTTGCCTTAGATGAAATCTCCTTTCTTCCAGCCTAAATGTGTGACCGTGTGTTCTATGCATAGCCCTGTTTAAGAATAGATTTCCAGATAATGGTTTTTACTGGCCCCAGAATATATATGTATAATGTTATCATATTCCCTCTGAGGCGCCATTTTTTCGAACTTAAGAGATTTAAAATTTTTAAAAAGTTCCACCTGAATTCATGATACGAAACGGAACGAGACAGGGGTGCCACTCTCCCCACTCCTGTTCGCCCTATCCCTAGAATCCTTACTACAATACATCCGCAACACCCAGGCGATACAGGGCCTAAAGATAAGGAGAGAAGAATACAAAATAGCAGCGTACGCCAACGACTAACTCCTAACCATCACAAACCCCGTCACATCACTACCACCACTGCTCACTGTCATGGAGTAACACTTCTGGGTTCTGCACTCAGCTGTGAGGAGCTGGACCCCGCCCCCCTCTGACACAGCTCTGACAGTATTTAGGGAGACTGGGCCAGAGGGAGGGTGCTTGGTGATTGATTGTTTGAGCTAACGTGTGAGCTGCCTCTGAGAGCTCCACAGGCTCAGCTACTGGGAACTACTTCCACCAGACTTACCTCTCCACAAGCTCAGACAAGCCCTTCCAGCCTTTGAGCAAATGCAAGGATTGCTGCATGCCATAAAGGATTACTGGAGAACGGATACTTTGCTACTTTAGAAGTGGACCATATGTCTGGACTATTGGAGGACTACCCATATTAACCTTAAGTATATCTTTCAGCTATTTGTCTGCAATATCATTTATTAATGAACTAATGCTTGCTTACTCAAACCTCCATTGCTACAAGTTACTAATCTCATGAAGGACAACTCCCATCATGCTTATTCACTATGAACTGTTCTTGCTTTGCAAATATCCTTAGCTAATTGATTATTGTTCCTATTGAAGATTATTCTCATGAACTAATGTTACTTAATGCATCTCTGAAGAAATACTTAATAATGAACTTTGTGTGTTGATTACTTGCACTTCTTCTTATTGGATTATTGCCTAAATGCAATTCATTTAAATTTAACACTTATTAAAACTTCGGTTGAATCAAGTTACCAGTGAATCTCTCTTTTCTTAAAGCTACAGTATTGATACTTAAGGATTCTCCATTTCTTCACTATTGTAATTAGGGAGTTTACAAGCTGCAGTTGAGTTCCAACCCAAATCACCCCTAGTAGCGTAACACTCACAATCCTCCAAGAGTATACCCACCTCTCAGGATACAAACTCAACCTAGGCAAAACTGAGGCCCTCCCCCTGAATATCCCCGACCAAACCCTGACCCAATTACAACAAACATACCCCTTCAAATACAACCAACAAAGCATCCACTATCTAGGCATACACATCCCGGCAGACCTATCAAAAACCTACTCCTTAAACTACACCCCTTTAATAAAACAAGCACAAGCAGACCTACAAAGATGGCAACCCATGCACATCTCGTGGCTTGGAAGAATTGCCTCAATAAAAATGAACCTCCTACCCCGATTCCTTTATCTGTTTCAAGAACTGCCTATTCTAATCTTTAGGCAGGACTTCAAATCCCTCCAAATAAGATTAGACAAATTCATATGGGCAGACAAAAGACCAAGAATTAAACGCACCTCCATGTACAAAACTGTCAAAACCGGAGGTCTGGGTCTCCCCAACCTCCTCCATTATTTCCAAAAGGCCCGACTAGCCCAAATCCAACAACTACACTCACCCCCAGGAAGAAAACTTTGGGTAGATCTAGATCACGATCTCCTAGGCGGGGACCACCCTTCACTTATCCTTTGGCTCCCAAAACAAGATAGGGCGGAATTCCCACCAACAACCCCAGCCTTGACCACCTCCCTCCACATCTGGGACACAACCACAAAACGACACCCCATAATAAACTCTCCCTCACCGCTCAAACCAATCCTGAGAATCAAAACTTCCCCCCTGGCATGTCACCCTAAGATTTCATGCGATACGAGGATAACGGACTGATAAGATACATGAACTTCTTCTACAACCAGAAACTAATACCGTTCCTAGAACTCCCACGCAAAGTGGGACACCTTCGATCAGTTCCGCTACCTACAACTTCGCAGCTTCCTGAATGAAGTTCAAAATATAGTTACAGCCAACAAAAAACTCACCCATTTTGAAAAAATGTGCCTACAAACCCCCATTCACAAGGGACAGATCTCGACAATCTACTCCCACCTGAACTCCAACTCCCCAACAAATGCACTCACCTACATGAGAGCATGGGAAAGAGACATAGGCCCCTTAGATGACCCCACTGACTGGGTAGAAATCTAGGAAGCTACAGCCTCCCTCACAATATGCACAAACCACAAAGAACAGTCATATAAAACAATGCTCAGATGGTACCTGACACCTTTGAGACTAAAACAAATGAAGAAAGCTACCACAGACACCTTCTGGAAAGGATGCGGACAGCAAGGGACCTACAGCCACATGTGGTGGCAATGTCCACATAGCTCTCAACTCTGGACCAAGGTCGCTAACCTTACTTCTTGAATACTACATGAAGATATACCCCTGGACCCATGGATATGGCTCCTATCTAAGCCCCATCCCACACTAGCGAGGGCACAAAACAAACTGGTGGTGGTGGCACCGCAGTCTCCCCTTCCCCTACCTGTCAGCGAGCGGCGTCCTCTCTGCTCCAGGCGCCGCTCGCGTCCTCCTCCTCGCCTCCCAGCGGCAGCATGTATAACGCTGGGAGCCCGCGCATTTATGTGAACGCCAGGGTCGGTCACGCGACCCGGCGTTAAAGACACAGTACCATAATCACAGTGGGAGGTGTAAATATCTCCCACGTGTGATTGTTAATTCTGATTGGAAGTTATCCAATCAGAATTAACCATAGGATTTATATACTTACCTTTCCTGTCTCTCAGTGTCCTGTTGTGGTCTTGTGATACCTGTATTGCAGTCTGTTCGTGCGTCTCTCTCTGGTTACCGATTATTTGGCTTGTTATTCCGATTTTCCCGTCTTCTCCATTACTTTGACCTCGGCTTGTTTCTCGTTCTCCTGTTTTCTGTCTCCCTTTACTTGGCTTGTCTCCTGACTATTCTTAGTGTGCTTAACCCGGCCATTCTAAGGACCGGTATAGCACCCTTTTCTTTCTGTGACCTGTTAGCGTGTTAGGTTCCCGAATCGTGACATCCCTAAACACTTCCTGTAAAGAGTCATCTAATGTGTTTCCTTCCTTTATTGCAAGTTCTGTTTAATTTAGATTGTCTTATCCCCTGCTATGTTAATAGCTTGCTAGACCCTGCAAGAGCCTCCTGTATGTGATTAAAGTTCCATTTACAGAGTAAGATGAAATTGTTTAAGATTAATTCCATCTGATTGAAAGTGAAACCAGTTTTTTTGTGCATGCAGGCTGTTTCAATCAGAGCCAGGGCAGGTGTGACAAGGGCTGCAGAAACAGAAACAAAGTGATTTAACTCCTAAATGACAGTGAATTGAGCAGTGAAACCTGAGAGGCATGATCTATACACTAAAACTGCTTCATTAAGCGAATGTTGTTTAGGTGACTATAGTATTCCTTTAACCTTTCTTCGTAACTATAATGCTCCATTCCTTTTATCAATTGTGTAGCCTTACACTCACCCCAGGTATTCTTCAACTTCTTTACTGATATTATTATTAGCACAAATGCTAAGGCAATTCCAGATATCTACTACCCTTTCTATATCACTTTTAGCCTTTACTGCTCCCACTGGAAGGCTATTCCAGGTATCTACTACCCTTTCTATATCACTGTTACTGCTCCTACTGGAAGGCTATTCCAGGTATCTACTACCCTTTCTATATCACTGTTACTGCTCCCACTGGGAGGCTATTCCACGTATCTACTACCCTATCTATATCACTGTTACTGCTCCCACTGGAAGGCTATTCCAGGTATCTACTACCCTTTCTATATCACTGTTACTGCTCCCACTGGGAGGCTATTCCACGTATCTACTACCCTATCTATATCACTGTTACTGCTCCCACTGGAAGGCTATTCCAGGTATCTACTACCCTTTCTATATCGCTGTTACTGCTCCCACTGGAAGGCTATTCCAGGTATCTACTACCCTTTCTATATCACTTTTAGCCTTTACTGCTCCCACTGGAAGGCTATTCCAGGTATCTACTACCCTTTCTTTATCACTGTTACTGCTCCCACTGGGAGGCTATTCCACGTATCTACTACCCTATCTATATCACTGTTACTGCTCCCACTGGAAGGCTATTCCAGGTATCTACTACCCTTTCTATATCACTGTTACTGCTCCCACTGGGAGGCTATTCCACGTATCTACTACCCTATCTATATCACTGTTACTGCTCCCACTGGGAGGCTATTCCACGTATCTACTACCCTATCTATATCACTGTTACTGCTCCCACTGAAAGGCTATTCCAGGTATCTACTACCCTTTCTATATCGCTGTTACTGCTCCCACTGGAAGGCTATTCCAGGTATCTACTACCCTTTCTATATCACTTTTAGCCTTTACTGCTCCCACTGGAAGGCTATTACAGGTATCTACTACCCTTTCTATATCACTGTTACTGCCCCCACTGGAAGGCTATTCCAGGTATCTTCTACCCTTTCTATATCACTGTTACTGCTTCCACTGGAAGGCTATTCCAGGTATCTACTACCCTTTCTATATAACTGTTACTGCTCCCATTGGAAGGCTATTCCAGGTATCTACTACCCTTTCTATATCACTGTTACTGCTCCCACTGGGAGGCTATTCCACGTATCTACTACCCTATCTATATCACTGTTACTGCTCCCACTGGGAGGCTATTCCACGTATCTACTACCCTTTCTATATCACTTTTAGCCTTTACTGCTCCCACTGGAAGGCTATTGCAGGTATCTACTACCCTTTCTATATCACTGTTACTGCTCCCACTGGAAGGCTATTCCAGGTATCTTCTACCCTTTCTATATCACTGTTACTGCTTCCACTGTAAGGCTATTCCAGGTATCTACTACCCTTTCTATATAACTGTTACTGCTCCCATTGGAAGGCTATTACAGGTATCTACTACCCTTTCTATATCACTGTTACTGCTCCCACTGGAAGGCTATTCCAGGTATCTACTACCCTTTCTATATCACTTTTAGCCTTTACTGCTCCCACTGGAAGGCTATTCCAGGTATCTACTACCCTTTCTTTATCACTGTTACTGCTCCCACTGGGAGGCTATTCCACGTATCTACTACCCTATCTATATCACTGTTACTGCTCCCACTGGAAGGCTATTCCAGGTATCTACTACCCTTTCTATATCACTGTTACTGCTCCCACTGGGAGGCTATTCCACGTATCTACTACCCTATCTATATCACTGTTACTGCTCCCACTGGGAGGCTATTCCACGTATCTACTACCCTATCTATATCACTGTTACTGCTCCCACTGGAAGGCTATTCCAGGTATCTACTACCCTTTCTATATCGCTGTTACTGCTCCCACTGGAAGGCTATTCCAGGTATCTACTACCCTTTCTATATCACTTTTAGCCTTTACTGCTCCCACTGGAAGGCTATTACAGGTATCTACTACCCTTTCTATATCACTGTTACTGCCCCCACTGGAAGGCTATTCCAGGTATCTTCTACCCTTTCTATATCACTGTTACTGCTTCCACTGGAAGGCTATTCCAGGTATCTACTACCCTTTCTATATCGCTGTTACTGCTCCCACTGGAAGGCTATTCCAGGTATCTACTACCCTTTCTATATCACTTTTAGCCTTTACTGCTCCCACTGGAAGGCTATTACAGGTATCTACTACCCTTTCTATATCACTGTTACTGCCCCCACTGGAAGGCTATTCCAGGTATCTTCTACCCTTTCTATATCACTGTTACTGCTTCCACTGGAAGGCTATTCCAGGTATCTACTACCCTTTCTATATAACTGTTACTGCTCCCATTGGGAGGCTATTCCACGTATCTACTACCCTATCTATATCACTGTTACTGCTCCCACTGGGAGGCTATTCCACGTATCTACTACCCTTTCTATATCACTTTTAGCCTTTACTGCTCCCACTGGAAGGCTATACAAGGTATCTACTACCCTTTCTATATCACTGTTACTGCTCCCACTGGAAGGCTATTCCAGGTATCTACTACCCTTTCTATATCACTGTTACTGCTCCCACTGGAAGGCTATTCCAGGTATCTACTACCCTTTCTATATCACTGTTACTGCTCCCACTGGAAGGCTATTCCATGTATCTACTACCCTTTCTATATCACTGTTACTGCTCCCATTGGGAGGCTATTCCACGTATCTACTACCCTTTCTATATCACTGTTACTGCTCCCATTGGGAGCTATTCCAGGTATCTACTACCCTTTCTATATCACTGTTACTGCTCCCACTGGAAGGCTATTCCAGGTATCTTCTACCCTTTCTATATCACTGTTACTGCTTCCACTGTAAGGCTATTCCAGGTATCTACTACCCTTTCTATATAACTGTTACTGCTCCCATTGGAAGGCTATTACAGGTATCTACTACCCTTTCTATATCACTGTTACTGCTCCCACTGGAAGGCTATTCCAGGTATCTACTACCCTTTCTATAGCTCTGTCATTACTCACACTAGAAGGCTGTTCCAGGTATCTACTGCCCTTTCTATATCAATGGAAGGCTGGCATTTCTCTCTGACAGACCACAATATGCATCTAGGACCCTGTAAGGGGTAATAATGTCCCCATGTAAGTGGCAATTAGTTGCCCTTGTTAGTGGTAATTAGTTGCCCCATTTAAGTTGTAACTAGCTGCCCCTGTAAGTGGTAATGACTGAGGTCCCCATGTAAATGGTAATTAGTTACCCCTGTAAGTTACATAGTTACATAGGCGAAAAGAGACGTGTCCATCAAGTTCAGCCTTCCTCACATTTGTTTTTTGCTGTTGATCAAAAAGAAGGCAAAACAAAAATAGTTTGAAGCGCTTCCAATTTTGAAACAAACTAGGAAAAAAATTCAGTTTTGACCCCAGAATGGCAGTCAGATTTCTCTGTGGATCAAGAAGCATTTACCCTAAAGTTAAAAATTATATAATTGAATATTCTGTTTTTGCAAGTATGCATCTAGTTGCTGTTTGAACATCTGTATGGACTCTGATAAAACCACTTCTTCAGGCAGAGAATTCCACATCCTTATTGCTCTAACGGTAAAAAAAACCCATTTCCTTTGCCCTAGACGGAATCTTCTTTCTTTCAGTCTAAATGCATGACCTCACGTCCTATTTAAAGTCCGGTTTGTGAATAGATTTCCACACTGTGGTTTGTATTGGCCCCGAATATATTTGTATAATGTTATCATATCCCCTCTGAGGCGACATTTTTTCCAAACTAAAGAGGTTTAAATGTGTTAATCTTTCTTCGTAGCTAAAATTTTACATTCCTTTTATTAATTTTGTAGCCAGTCTCTGCATGAAATTCTCATCCCGAGTGTTGTTATCCCTGATTCGCTTCCATTAAGGGTATACTTTGCTTGTGTATTCTTTATGCCGAAGTGCACAACTTTTCATTTTTCAACATTAAATTTCATCTGCCATTCGAGTGCCCAGTCCCCCAGTCTATCTAAATCCCTCTGCAGCAAAGTAATATCTTGCTCACATTGTACTACATTGTACACTTTTGTGTCACCTGCAAACACTGAAACATGACTTTCAATGCTTTTTTCAAGATCATTTATAAACATGTTAAATGGAAGTCCTAAAACAGAACCCTGAGGGACACCACTTTTCACCTCTGTCCAGTTTAAAAATGGGCCATTAATGACAACTCTCTGTACTCTATGTTTAAGCCAATGTTCTACCCAAGAACAAAAAATGTCATCTAGACCAATTTCTTTGAGTTTGAACACTAATCTATTGTTTGGGACTGTATTAAACGCCTGTCACAAGTGATAATTAGTTGCCCCATGTAAGTGGCAATTCATTGCACATGTAAGTGGTAGTTAATTGCCCCATGTAAAGTAGTAATGAGGTCACCATGTAAGTGGTAATTAGTTGCCCCAGGTAAGTTGTAATGAGATCCCCAGGTAAGTGCTAATTAGTTGCCCCTGTAAGTGGTAATTCATTGCCCATGTAAGTGGTAATGAGAGCTCCATGTAAGTAGTAATTAGTTGCCCCAATAAGGGGTAATTAGTTGCCCATGCCCCATGTGATCTATTCATTTATCACCAGGAAGTTGCCTTGTCTTCTCCCTATATCCTGTTGTTGTGTCAGGGTACCTGTGGTCTCTACCTCCGAAAGAGGTAGAGACTTAGCTGTTCCTTCATCCAGACGGTCTGATGGCTCCCTTCCCCGCGGTCTATCCGGTCATGCTAGGCCGGCCGCGAGGGAGTGACTGCCTTTTACACCATCTAGGCAGGAAGTAGTCATCAGGACACTCCCCCGGAACGACCTGTCACTCAATTGCTGCAGGACCAATCAGGACGCCTCGGAGGCGTGGTTACTGCTCTAAACAGGGTATTTAACAGAGCTTCTTTCATTAGCTCATTGCCCTGTCGTGGTTCTAGCTTGTTCTAGTCACTCAGTGCTTGTGTATTCTATTATCCCTTTTGGTTTTGACCCGGCTTGTTTACCTTACTCTGCTTATCTCTGTTACCCTTGATTCGTCTTGTCTCTCGCTTACCTGTCTTCTGTTACCCTCGACCTCGGCTTGTCTTTGACCATTCTATACGGTACTACTTACGTTAGTCCGGCCATTCTAAGGTCCGGTATACGTATCTGGCTACTGTTTGTACTCTGCGTGTTGGATCCCTGTCCCGATCCTGACATGTTGCTTGCCGACGTGGGTAATTTTCCAGATGTGGTAAATTGAGGGGTCATTGTAAAACTTTTTAACACAGTAACCCTAAAGAAATGCTCGCTCTGCTTTATTCAGAGTGGGAGTTAGAGTCTCTGCAGATTTTACATAATGATCCAATTTCTGTCATGTTATCCCACTGATCCAAGTGTCTTCAGGAGCCATGTTGAGAAAGCGTCTGGTAGAGACGTGAAACGCGTTCTGTTCCCAGTTTCATTTTTTTTGTCCCCCTCCACCATTTGATGCCCAGAGCAGCGATGTGCTTGTTATGACTCCTATCACTGCTCCTTATCACAGAGGCCACGTCATGTTTGTAATATTGTAATAAAATTGCACTACAATATCTCTGGAGCACTTTTGCTATTTTGTGAGAATTCTCAGAATTGGAGGAACATTGCTCGCGGCACCGAGAATGTGGAGTAAATTTACTGCCATGGCAGAGTGAGCAATGCGTTTCCTGTTGCTTTTGTGACATTGTGTAGACTCATTCTCATTAGTTTTTATCAACACATTAGATGTATTTTTCCACTTTATTTGGGGTAGGAGCACATACCTTTCCCTTACCAGCTCAGGACTCCCATACATTGGAGAGTCTATGCGTCATTTGTGGGGGGCAGCGACATTTGTTTGGGTTGCCACTGCCTTGTAGTGTGGCAGCCATCTTGGATAAGGCAGATTTTTTTTCTCTGCGGTCACGAATTGAAAAAAAGCTGGAAGATATAAATATACACGTCAGAGAATCAAGAAATGAGTGTAGCTCGTACATCGCACGATTTGCAGTTAATATGTTCTTTATCAGCAAATGACTGGAAAATACAGTAATGTGGCAAACCTAGCCACTTCAGACTAGAAAACTGTGTCTCTAAAGGTTGTGCAGAACATTGCTGCCCTATTCTGTTTAATGGGCTGTGCTTGCTGTGTGGAAATGTCTATTTGCTTGTAATCCCTATAGAATT
This sequence comes from Pelobates fuscus, assembly GCF_036172605.1. Classification (NCBI taxonomy): domain Eukaryota; kingdom Metazoa; phylum Chordata; class Amphibia; order Anura; family Pelobatidae; genus Pelobates; species Pelobates fuscus. The sequence goes on along the minus strand of NC_086323.1, from coordinate 7,050,593 downwards.
CGTATGCTGGCAGCCGAAAGCCGCTAGCATTTACCTGGTTGTTTCACAAACAGTTGTTTTACCGGCTGTTTGTGAAACGAATTATGTACTGAACCCAAGCCCACACACTGAGGGTGGTGTGGCACCAATTACCAGATTGCAACATTGTTGCAATCGGTAATTAAGTGCGTTTCTAGGTGGCCGTCGTTCGACTACCGACCACGCGGCGGTCGGCCATCTTGGATCCTTTGTCTCCCCAGAGGTGTTTGGTTGTCGAGCGCGTGGAACTAAAAACGGCTACTCGACAACACAAACACCGCTGTACTTCCAGGCCGTTCGGGAGCTCCGGTCTTCTCCTATTGTGGTTCCCCATCGGTGTTCGGTACTTTTAAACGAATTTAATAAGCAAATGTATTTCGTGCGGCGTTCGTTTGTTTTAGCTGGGATCTGAGCGGTATTCACACGAAATGTGCACTCAGACCCCAGCTATCTACCGAACGTCTGTTTGTGCAAATATGTGAATATTGTTAGAGTTACGGATTTAAATGTGAAATGCCGGTTCTGCTGCACGGAGGGATAATCCACTTAACGGTATATTCCAGTGGGAGTATCCCTCTCGTGCAGCAGTGCCTGATGGGAGAAATGCTCCAAATGATAAGTCCCCCATGTAGTCCCCTACTGTATTACCCCTGCTATGTCAGTAAGGAAACCCCTTGCATGGGGACTTGCATAAATACTGGAAGATGTGAATAAAGACCTCAGTTGACTCCCAGAACTGTGTTTCGTCCGGTTACTGGGGGATTTGGGACATTGCCTTACTTTTCAGCGCTCACTGTGGATTACCTTTAATACCAGCGGAGATCGTGGGATTTAATATTGCCGCTTCGCTACAAGTAAATAATTCTTACAGCTTTCTATTAAGAAAAATGGGATATACCTAGACCTATAAAATAAAGAAAGAATACGCTCATAGGGGATTAACGTAAATTCACTTATTTATATGTTACACTCACAAAATGGAAGTGATTTTCAGGCTCATCAATTTAGTGGATTCTCACGAATTCCTCATGGTTGGTATTGCATGTAAAAGATAAAAAATATCATAGTACAGTACTGTCATGAAGTAAAATCAGCTTTAATGGTTGCACTTACAATATAAAAGAAGTAAAAAGGCCCATCAGTACAAATCTGTGTGTCCCATCAGTGTTGAATAGGAAGATTCTTGCAGAAATGTAGGCAGGAAAAGCAAATAAAAATGAAATAAAATTACAAAATTACAAATAACTGTACGCGTTTCGTCTGTATTCTCAGATTTCCTCAGGAGTAGTAAGGTGCTTCAAATCTTCTGGGAGCTGTGGCTTTCTTTTAAAGACCCTCCCGCCGGTTTTTCCTTTGATTCCTCCAATCAGCTGTTTTCAAACAGCTGTACTTCGTTTGCTCGTTTTTCACAGTCCTTGTATGGAGTTCCGGAAAACGTCCGTGGCACGCACGTGCGTTCCACCAACCCGGAAGTGTCTGTGTTCTTGTCGGCTATGCGGAAGTGACGCACATAGCTGGAAAGCATATGCGTTCCACTTCACCTCCATACGGTCCCCACAAGGATTTAGACGATTACAATAATATGAAATAAAATAGAATAAAATAACATTATGTCAGTAGCCTATTCATAGCTTATTCATTGCACTCTTTAAACCGTGCTTCCAGTCTGTACCTCTTGAACACAAAATCATCAAAATAGAAAATTTTTAAAACATGGCATCAAGGGTAAAATGTATATATACATCATTCTAAAGACCCAAACATATATTAATTTCTGTGACAAAACCATCCATTTGTCTGTTATGGTGGATTCGTCTATTTGGCTGTACGTGCATATAATGGCTATTTCCCACAGCCCAACCGTACGAATGACTATTTTGACCGAACAAAGCTACCGAACGGATGGCCACCCAGAATAGAAGTGTGCTGCTGGTTAACCTCTTGATCCCAATTAGAACGTTGTGGTTAACCGCAGACACTTCTCAATGAAACCGATTTAAGGGTGGTCGTCGTTCGTATGTCGACCATGAGGCAGCGGCCATTTTAAAATGCACGAAAGCCCAGCGGTGTTCGGCTCGGATTTCATGGAACTAAAAACGGACACTCTTTCTGCCGAACACCGCTGAACCAACGGGTCGCTTAGCTGTCTCGACGAACACGTACGAACACCGGCTGTTCGAGAGTTTTACTGCATACAAAAGTACTGAACCCAGGTAGCCTTCCCATGGAGTCAATCGCATACCGAAGGACTGTACGAACTTTGACTCCATGGCGATTGAACTATACGCATGGGATCTGAGCGCTATTCATCAATAATATGCGCTCAGATCCAGGCTATCTGGGGATATGTGATACGAATGTAGAATATTCGGTTATTATAAAGTTATGTATTTTCATGTACTCTCTGTTTTTATGTTTAAAATGGCGATGTGCCTTTGTCCTGGAGATAATTGAATTACTTCCCAATTATCTCCAGGGCAGAGGGGAGGGAAACATAATGCATTGTGGGAAGATCAAAGATGGGTGGATGTACCAGCGCTAATTTGGAGAATCACAATATACACCAATTGGTTACAATATCATACAATTGTAGCTGCTTAACACCAAAATCTTATCTTAAAACCAAGGAATACAATCTAGGGGAATGGTGAAGCGCTATGTTTATATATAAAGTAAGAAAAATACAGAGAATCTTGGGAATAAGTGGATATACCTGAAATATCCTTTTTCTCTCTCTTTTGAGATCTTAACCTTGATATACGATTCCTTAAAAGTGTAAACACAAAGAGTATATCATAGTATAACACTGTAAAGTATATTTTCAAGTATGTAAATAAGATTATTCCCACTCACACTTTAAAGAGCCAAAATGTTTTAGCTCAGTTCATGCGCTTATAGGGTCCGTAAAGGCGACCCTCTCCCTTTTTGGGCGGCTTTTGTTCTTCCTTTTTCCAATAAAACCAGAGCCTTCAGCTAGGCTCAATGGTACAGCATATGTGGTTAAGGACCACAATCCTTCTTTTTAGTAGCAGGAACGAAATTTGCCAGATAGTGTCTCAGTAAAAATAGTAATTTTTATTTGACTATCACTTTTCTAAAAATATATCAGTATAAAAATATCAAACAATAAATATAAATACACACTATGTAGGCAAAAATAAAAAGTCCAATAGTTACAGTCTTTTCCAGGACGCGTTTCGCCAAATAGGCTTCCTCAGCTGGATAAAAAGTCTTTGTAATGTTCTTTGGACAGGTTCCTGCTTTATATACCTTCTTCTTACTTGAATAATTGGTGTGCGGGCTTTTTAATTCTCGCGGGCTATTGCCATGGTAACGGCAATGCCCTGCGTGTCAAGCCTCTTTCGCAGTTGTAGTTCCGTATACGTCACTTCCGGTTTCGCTTATATCCGGTTTTCATGCGTTCCACTTGCGGTTCAACTCATGGATGCATCCGTATCGGCACAGTTATAGAGGAAGAGAGGGAGAATACATCCCATCAAAGTTCGATCATGTTTTTCTTTTTATTCCTTAAAACTTTATACACATAAATCTTTGTTTTATATTCATAACATAACCAGATACTGGAGTTTTTATTACACAAAGGATCTGTCCGGTTGATATTTGAGTATATGCTGTATAAATAAAGTTTGAGTTCTCTAATATGTGTGTATCTTCTTTATAACCCATAAAAAAACAGATTATGTGTATTAGGGGGATTACAATCAATCGCTTTCAGTGCTTAGAGTTAATTAACTTGATATGATATTAAAATTAGTGTAGAAAACATAGAGGAAATCGGGAATACATCCAGATTAGAGAGAAACTGCTTTAAAGTGCTGAGAGGAAGTTCCTTCCAGATATAGAAAATGTTACCGATATACTTATGAAAATGAATTAATTAGGTGCTAGGTATTAGATCTGATGCTGCAAGGGAATCAGTCGTAGGCATAGAGGGGGTCAGAAATCCATATAAGTAAAAAAAGGATCGCTTTAAAGAGTTAAATCTATAACTATCTTAAAAAGGTTGGACATATAAAATTAGTCACTGTAAAATTAGCACACAGTAAAGCCAGATCTTGTTTGACCCTCAATACGGAGCTTCTGTCTCGTTTGTGGGGAAGGGGAATTACTATTGGAACAGCGCTTTCACCTGTTCAATAATTGTCCAAGACAGACAATGAGTGTTGAACCTAGGACATAGATTACAGTGTGTGGGGACTGAATGGTTCTGGACCCCTTTTTTGATAATTATTCAAATGCTCTAAAAAGCGTATTTTTGCTTTTCTTCCTGTTCTCCCCACATACTGGGCCCCACAACCACACATAAGTAAATATACTATGTTAGTGGAAAGACATGTGACACCTCATTTGATTTTAAATTCCTCTCCAGTTGTTGTACTATTAAAACCATGAGTATGACGTGCTATAGATCTACAGGCTTTACATTTTCCGCAGATGTAGAAACCCTTTCTACCATCTCTAATCCCCGTTCTGTTGGACGGTTGGAACAGACTGGGTGTGAGATATGTTGAAAGGTTTTTCCCTTTTCTATAGATAACCTTGGGAACATCTGGTAGTTGTCGTCCCAGGAATTCGTCATGTTGTAGAATTGACAATTTTTTTTTGTAAATTCTATTAATCGAAAAAGCTTTAGAGTTATACTGTGTATTAAATGAAAATTCAAAAGGATTCCTCGAATTAGGCACCACTTTAGGTTTATTAATCAAAAGATCTCCTCTATTGGTGTCTCTAATCTTTTGTGCCTCTGTTTGTAACTGATCTCTCTTATAGCCCTTTTCTATAAATTTCTTAGTCAAGAAATCTGCTTGTTCTGCATATAGTTTTTCATCAGAACAGTTCCGCCTCAGTCTCGTGTATTGACTCCTTGGGACTCCTGCAAGCCATTTAGGATGGTGTCCACTGTCAGACTGGATGAAGCTGTTCATATCTGTAGGCTTAAAAAAGGTCTTTGTTTTGATTTTTGAATCTTCAATAAAGATTGTCAACTCCAAAAATGGTCATTGAATTAAAAACGTGTGTAAATACCAGCGAAAGTGTGTTATTATTTAAGTATGAAAAAAAGTCAGCTAGTTGTTCATCAGACCCTTTCCAGATAACAAGGATATTATCAATATACCGACGCCAGAGCACCATGTTTGCCCCAAATGGACTGTCTGCCCATACAAATGCCCGTAGCTTTCTATTAACCATCATATTAAAGAACGAGTGGAGATGAAAAAAGTGTTGCTTAACTGGTGTATTACTAAAGTAATTCTAACAAGTCTCCTGAATTCCTAATAATAAAGTGTGTAATGTATTGATAGGGTAGGGTGGGGTTGGGGTTGGGTTAGGGTTGGGTGTGGGGTTGGGGTAGGCATAGAGTTGGGTTAAGGTTAGGGTTGTGTCAAGGTTAGGGTTTGGGTAGGGTTTGGGTAGGGTTATGGTTGGAGTAGGGTTAGTGAGCCCTACAGATGTGTAAGTGGTTGTGGTAACGAGAGTTATGCTAACGAATGTCCGAATGGCCGTAGTCCCAAATTGCCAAAGTACCGAACCAAAGTCCCGAATTGCTGAAGTCCCGAATTGTTGAAGTCAAGGCAAACTGTCTTTCAAAATCCTGTAGGCGGGCATATATATCCATTTCGCCATCAACAACATTTTTGAAAGCAGTGTAGTTGATTTTTCTACGCTGTTCTCCATTTGTAGATCCAGATACCGATGCCGTCTTTGCCTGGCTCAAGTTCATCTGCTGTGCCCTCTTATCTGCGCTGACCTGTGCCAATATTTGGGCTACATGCTCCAGTGAAGGGTTGGGCCCCAACAAGCCGAGTCTCCAGATGTGTTGTGTTACAGAAGCATCCGTCTGTCTATTGTGGTGGATTCGTCTATTTCCTGCACGTCCGTGTAAATGACTGTTTCCAATAGCACAGCCATACGAATGACTGTTTTCAACGAATAAAGCTACCGAATGGATGGCCACCCAGGATGGAAGTGTGCTGCTGGTTAACCTCTTGATCCCAATTAGAACGTTGTGGTTAACCGCAGACACTTCTCAATTAAACCGACTTCAGGGTGGCGACCACGAGGCAGCGGCCATTTTAAAACGCACGAAAGCCCAGCGGTGTTCGGCTCTGATTTCATGGAACTAAAAACGGACATTCTTTCTGCCGAACACCGCTGAAACAACGGGTCGTCTGGCTGTCTCGACGAACGCGTACGAACACCGGCTGTTCGGGAGTTTTACCATCGACGAAAGGACTTAACCCAGATAGCCTTCCCATGGAGTCAATCGCATATTGAAAGACTGTAAGAACTTTGACTCCATGGCGATTGAACTATGCGTATGGGATCTGAGCGCTATTTTCAATAATATGCCCTCAGATCCCGGCTATCTGGGGATATGTGATGTGGATGTGAAATGTACAGTTATTATAAAGTTATGTATTTTTATGTACTTTCTGGTTTTGGATTTAAAATGGCGATGGGTCTTTGTCCTGGAGATAATTGTATTTCTTCCCAATTATCTCCAGGGCAGAGGGGAGGGAACCATATTGCATTGTGGGAAAAGCCTGTGACTGTATGTCTGGAATGTTCTCCTGTACTACTGTAATTCCAGTCTTCCATTTGGTCCCCTAGGGCAGTGTCCACCAAGTGGGAGACCTGCATAAACACGGGCAGGTAGCCCACAGTAAAGCCAGATCCTGTTTGACCCTCAATGCGGAGCTTCTGTCTCGTTATTGGGGGGGATTTATTATTTACGCTTAGAGACTGCTTATTGGAAACGTAAGCCGCTTGGTGGATGTCGTGGTTCGGCTATTAGCGGCGGTTCGTGGAGTTCTGTTCGGGAGTTGGAGTCCTTTCACGGATCCCGTTCGGGAGAGTACAGCTTCCCATGGTTATGGTTCGTGGATTACAATTTATACGAACTGAGAATTGATATGGTGAGAGGGGAAGGTGAACTAAACGGCGGTTTTACTTATAGACACTGAGGGTGTCTTAACATGTTGGTACTCCTCTTCCTCCTGGCTTACGTCTGCCATGCCGCAGGCTTGGTCGCCCTTCATCATCGGTGATTATGGTAGCTTTGCTTTTGTTGCTTGCCGGACAATCCCGGGCTTCCAGCAAATTGTTTAACGTAGCACTCTTTAGCTTCTCATACCGCTGGGCCATTCACTGATTCTCCTGATTCGGGCGTTCCATTCGACCGTTCAGATCCCGCCGCTTGCCACCAGTTGTTAAGAATGCTGGTATTTCAGACACCTGTTCGCTTTCGTTTCCTCCTGAACTGCTAAAGATTGAGTGATTACAGCTCGCAGTTCAGGTGTTGATTCGAACGTTCTCCAGAAGAAAATGAAGTATCCAAGTAAATTCCCAACTGGCCGGTTTATATGCAACTCCCCATGCAAGGGGTTTCCCAACTCCCATTTCACGGGCATTCCCTGCTGGACCTCAGAGGAGACTATGGAAAAGTACACACTGCAATTACATTGTGTTAAGACCTGCAGGGGTGATGGTGCTGTGGTCTCTTGTTTCCTTTCCAGCTGCTGAGTACAAGTGATTATAGCTCCAGCAGGGGGTAGAGATGAATACAGCTTCCCAGACAATTCTTCCCAGTAGATAGAATATTCCTTCCCCAAACATGAGACTTCATGAAGGGTGTAACAGAACTAAAGCTTTATTGAAACAGGCTGGCTTTTATGGGGGATCCTCATGCAAGAGGACCTCCCAAAACAAACAAACATATTACCAATCACTGTACAGTATTTTCTTAATACACGCCCTCCCTCTGCCTGGGAGATATTGAGATAAGTTAAGGAGTAAATCAATTATCTCCAGGCAAAGGGCACACATTTTCCCCAAAAGTTGGAACACCCCTTTCCCCACAAGGTATCCCCACAAAACACATATCCCCTGATAGCCCCGATCTGGGTGGTAAACATATCCAAATTTCACCCAGATCGGTTCAGGGGTTCTCAAAAAGTGTGGAAGTCCTGTTTTACCGACCACACACGAGGCTCCTGCCCAAAACAGTTCCACGAATTCAGCGTGTGCGGTTGGTCAATTGGGAAAAAGACGAAAAACGGTCAAAATACCGAATATACCCTCCTCGCTCATAGTAGCGATTGTTCCCCTGGTCTGTACGAACATAACTACCGAATACCGCTCCTCTGGCTGTTCGGCAAGTGGGAGAAACGGGCGTTCGGTAGTTCTCAGCGGTACTTCGTGCGGTCGAGTGTCCGATTTTAGTTCCAGACACTCGACGACCAAGTCCCGCTAACTCGCCTCGTGCGAACAAGATGGCCGCCGTTTTCTTTTCCACGTGGCGTTCGGCTATACGAACAGCGGCCACCCAGGGAACATTAGATTGACGGTGCTTTTGATCATAATAAGCTAGGAGGGAGGTCTGGGTTCGGTAGTTGCAAACTGCCGAACTAATAATCCATTGTAGGCAGGAAAACTGAAACAAAACACAAGAAACCAGAAGAAAAGGTCGGATAAAGTCCCTTTTTCTTCACACATTGGCTCTCAAATTCAGGACACTCCCACACAAAACAGGATAATCCCTCCCCTGTGCCTGAGAGATATCTCCAGGCACAGAAAACATACATTTTAACAACACCTTGAAATTACCCCAAAAACACATGGAAACCCCTGACAGCCCCGATCTGGGGGACCAACATATCCAAAAATCACCCAAATCAGCTCAGGGGTTCGGGATTTCCATGGAAGTCATATGTTTACCAACCGCACACAAGGTCTTATGCCCAAAACAGTTCCACAGTTTCAGAGGTAGCGGTCGGCCTATTTCGGGGAGTTCTAAAATCGAACAAATCCACAAACTGTTCCCCTGGCTCATGGGTTGCATTTGTTCCCCTAGTTCGTGGGAACAAACCTACCAAATATCACTTTCCTGGCTGGTCGGTAAAAAGAAGCAGGCATTCGCGAAACTGGCCGGCGTTCGCAAAGTCTGATTTTAGTTCCGGACACTCAACGACCAAGTCCCGCTGCCTCATTTCGTGCAACAAGAAAACTGCAGATTAAGTGCTCTCTCTGTGTGGCCGCTGATGGTATGGCCAAACGCCATGTGCTGGAGGTGAACCACCCCAAAGAAAGTGCGATGTTTCGGCTCATCAGACCCTTTTTGTATGAGTGTTACTATTGGATTGTTGCCTGCGTTTATTCCTTTTGAAGACTTTACTGGTGGATCCAGCGATGTCCGCCTGACACGGAGCATCCACCACTGTGGATGGCCGGAGCATTTACACAGTATAAGTGTGCAGGGTTCTTTGTTTCTCTGTGTACATGGCGTTTGGCCATACCATCAGCGGCCACACAGAGAGAGCACTTAATCTGCAGTTTTCTTTCTAGTTAATGAGTCAGGAGGGTGGTCGGTGTAAGCAGGGCCAGCGCATCCATAAGGCGGCACAGGTGGCCGCCTTAGGGCGCACCGGCCGTTGGCGCAAATGTCCGGGTGACCGCCAGGAGGGAAGCGCACAGCTCCCCTCTCCTGCCGGTCAGTTCTTGTAGCTAGCTGAGCGCCAACCTGCAGTCCCGCGGACTGTGTGGAGGGGGCGAGGATATGAACACGTCATATCCCTGCTCCCTCTGTAGCACACAGCGTGGCTGGCACCCAGCAGGGGAAGAGCTACTGCCGGCCACCTTCTCATCAGCATGGGAGGACTGATGTCTGTCTGTCAGTGTGTGTGTGTGTATATGTCTGTCAGTGTGTCAGTGTGTCTGTGTGTGTAAATGTCTGTCTGTCAGTGTGTGTGTGTGTATATGTCTGTCTGTCAGTGTGTGTGTGTATATGTCTGTCTGTCAGTGTGTCTGTGTGTGTATATGTCTGTCTGTCAGTGTGTATATGTCTGTGTGTCAGTGTGTGTATGTGTCTGTCTGTCAGTGTGTCTCTGTGTGTATATGTCTGTCTGTCAGTGTGTCTGTGTGTGTATATGTCTGTCAGTGTGTGTGTGTATATGTATGTCTGTCAGTGTGTCTGTGTGTATATGTCTGTCTGTCAGTGTGTCTGTGTGTATCTATATGTCTGTCAGTGTGTGTGTATGTCTGTTAGTGTGTCTTTGTGTGTTTGTGTATGTCTATCATTGTGTGTGTGTTTCTGTATGTCTGTCAGTGTGTATCTATGTGTCTGTCAGTGTGTCTGTATGTCAGTGTGTGTTTATCTGTATGTCTGTCAGTGTTTGTGTGTATCTGTATATGTGTGTGTATCTGTGTGTCTGTCTATCTGAATGTGTATCAGTTTGTGTATATGTTATCTGCATGTGTGTCAGTGTGTGTATCTTTGTGTATGTGTATCACAGTGTGTGCGTGTGTGGCAGTGTATGTGTATATGTGCATATATCTCAGCATTCAAACACCAAGACTACACACAAATAAACACCTGCATGCAAATGTCAACACAACATACAAACACACCCCTGCATTCAAATGTCAACACTACATACAAACACACCTCTGTATCAGACACCAAAATTATATATAAACACACACCTGCATTCAAAAACCAACACTACACATAAATGCATGCTTGCATTCAAACGCAAACACTACATACAAACACACCCCTACAATCATACAAACATACTCCATACAAACACATGCTTACAGTCAAACACACAAATACTGCTCCGTGCTAAATACAATCCTGCAAGCATGGGGAATCGGTAGAGCCCCAGCTTTCAAAGCATTGTTGAAGTTGCACGACAGATCGGGATCTATCTTTTAGCCATCCTGTGTACATACACAGACCGTCATACAGTCTGTATGTCTCTGTATGACTGTCTGTATATGTATTCAAAAGGAATAAACGCAGGCAACACACCAATAGTAAGGAAGGTATATTTATTGATAGGTGAACCACCCCAAAGAAAGTGCGATGTTTCGGCTCCTCAGACCCTTTTTGCATGAGTGTTACTATTGGATTGTTGCCTGCATTTATTCCTTTTGAAGACTTTACTGGTGGATCCAGCGATGTCCGCCTGACACGGAGCATCCACCACTGTGGATGGCCGGAGCATTTACACAGTATCAGTGTGCAGGGTTCTTTGTTTCTCTGTGTATGTATGTCTCTGTATGCCTTGTCTGTATGTCTCTTTATGACTGTCTGTGTATGTATGCTCTGTATCATTGTGTATGTATATCTCTATATGCCTATCTCTATGTTTCTTTATGTCTGTGTCTGTATTTCTGTGTGTGCCTGTGTCTGTATGAATGTATGTCTGTGTTTGTACGACAATGTACCTGTAGATTGTATGACTGTGTTTGTTTGATTGTGTGCCTTTTATGACTGTGTGTCTGTATATCTTTGTGACTGTGTGCCTGAATAATTATGTCTGTGTGCTTGTATGGTTGTGTGTCTGTAGGTTTGTGTATTTGTGCATGTATGTATTTTTGCCTGTATCTATGTCTATGTGGGAGAAAAAAAAAAAAGATAGATAGGGGCTGGGGGGAAGAAAGAGACAGAAAGGGGCTAGCGGGGAAGTAAGAAATACATAAGAGGGGGAGACACACTAAAGGGGGGTGTAAGGCACAAGGGGCCAAAGGGGTAAGACATTCAAGAGAGTGGATATGCAACACTAATGGGGGTAAGAAATTCAAAAGGGGGCTACGAGACACAGAGGTGAAGATGCATTGTTTATTTTTTTGGGGGGAGGGGGCAGGGGAGGGGCGTCAAAATGCATCTTCGCCTGTGTAGTCAAAAATCCTAGCACCGGCCCTGGGTGTAAGAAAATGGAAGTTAATGAAAAAAAAGTGTAGTTTCTTCACACGTTATAACCAGTTCTATTGCATGCCCATGTTATAACCAGTTCCATCACAGGCCATGTTATTTATTTATGTATTAATAAAATATTTTACTAGGATGGATACGTTGAGATTTCTCTCGTTTTTAAGTATGTCCTGGGTCCACAAAACATTGCATTGTTACAATAGGACACAATATTACAATGTACAAACAATATGTATATATATATATAAATATATATATGCACACACAAACCATATATATATATATATATATATATATATATATATATATATATAATAAATACACAAGATCCAGCGCACTCTCCTATCTACTAAACAGCAACTTCGATGTTGACAGATTTTATTAGTTTGTAAAAGTTTTTTTTGAAAACACCTAATCTAGGCAAAAAAAAATGGGGATTTAGTTACATTATATGATCATACATTGCATAAGCCTGCCACAACGTCAATGTACCCCATCTTTGAGTGCAACCACCCCCCATGTTCCATATATATATATTTGGGAGTCTAGCCAACTCCTTGGTTTTGCACCCCTCCCTGTTACAGGTGCCTCATCTCAGGTCCCTATTTAGCCTTGTACTGCAGAGAGCCTCAGATGGAATTTTTTCCCAAGTAAGTGGTTAATCTCATAAGAGCAGACATTAGACTGTGAGAGTAGGACCTGCCAAAGATGGGGTACATTGACGTTGTGGCAGGCTTATGCAATGTATGATCATATAATGTAACTAAATCCCCATTATTTTTGCCTAGATTAGGTGTTTTTAAAAAAAAAACTTTTACAGACTAATAAAATCTGTCAACATTGAAGTTGCTGTTTAGTAGATAGGAGAGTGCGCTGGATCTTGTGTATTGTTTATTGTATAATATGGCCCCCAGCAGCACCCCATTTAAGCATGTTTAGGTGAGTGCAACCATCCCCCCATGTTTCCTATATATATTTGGAGCAGACATTAGACTGTGAGAGTAGGACCTGCCAAAGATGGGGTACATTGACGTTGTGGCAGGCTTATGCAATGTATGATCATATAATGTAACTAAATCCCCATTTTTTTTGCCTAGATTAGGTGTTTTAAAAAAAAAAAAAAAAAAAAAAAACTTTTACAAACTAATAAAATCTGTCAACATCGAAGTTGCTGTTTAGTAGATAGGAGAGTGCGCTGGATCTTGTGTATTTATTGTATAATATGGCCCCCAGCAGCACCCCATTTAAGCATGTTTAGGTGAGTGCAACCATCCCCCCATGTTTCCTATATATATATATATATATATATATATATATATATATATATATATATATATATATATATATATTTGCACATATATAAATTTAAAGGAACACTATAGTCTTAATAAACTGAAAAAAGAAATAAAGAATCTCCTGTACAGGGGATCTTAGGGGGCAAAAACGAAAATTAGACAACCGTGGTGAGATAATACCTACAGATACCTAGTAAGTATGGTGTGTGTAACGGAGGGAAAAAGGAAAATCAGAATTCCTATTGCAGTTGCTAATGCCCTTTGTTGAAATAAATTAAATAATTGACATATGTCTTTAATAAATCTTAAACCAGATAGCAAAGGGTCCCTATATTGACTCTCCCTTAGTGGCTAATATTATAATAGTGGTAATGCAATTACCTTTAAATTGTATTGCCAAGGGCAGAGAAGTTCCCTCCAAGTATAGGGGTATAGGCAAAAAGTAAAGATAAGGAGTAAGGCTGTGATATAATGTATCAATCCAGTGATATACAATTTCACAGAAAAAACAGCCCCCCCCTTATTTCTCATAGCTTATATCCAGAAGTACTGGACTAGTAGGTAGATTGTGATAGCTAAGAAGAGTCTTGAGGATAATCCTGAAACTAGTCTCCTGAAACACCTTTGAGGGTGTTCTAAGCTGGAACTTAAAATAAGCTGTTAGATCGTTGCCTAATATCCCAACACCATAGTTAACTAGGAGTAACACAGTGCAGTAATAAAAAATGGGTCTAAATACCCATGGTGCAGTCAAGTGTCCCCAGTGAGGCTGTGAAGTGACAAGAAAAGAAAATGAGCTGAAGCCCGACGCACGTTTCGGTGTTTGGAAACACCTTCGTCAGGGGCTAGAAAGATGTCCCCTCACTGGGGACACTTCACTGCACCATGGGTATTTAGACCCATTTTTTATTATTGCACTGTGTTACTCCTAGTTAACTCATTTTTTAGTATTGCACTGTGTTACTCCTAGTTAACTATGGTGTTGGGATATTAGGCAACGATCTAACAGCTTAGTTTAAGTTCCAGCTGGGTTTACTAGCCTAGATTACAGTGTCCTCTGTATACATGTGTACAGTTGAGGATTTGCAGACGTAAGGCAGATCATTTATAAATAATGTGAATAGCAGGGGGCCGAGTATGGAGCCTTGGGGAACACAATACCACACACGTGACTTGAAGAGGGAGGGAGGCGCTATCAGAAATGTCCACATATTGCAATCGATCTAAAACATACGATCGAAACCAGGCTAGCGGACGATCACCAATGCCTGAAGTTTTAGGTTTTTGCAAAAGAATGCCACGGTCTACTGTGTCAAAGGCCTTGGCAGAATCAAGGAAAATAGCAAACTTTTAAGAGGGCAGTAGAAGTTGAGTGATTTGAAAGAAAGCCTGATTGATCAGGGGTCAGAAAGTTTGAGTGTTATAACCAGTTCTAACGCAGGGCAATGTTATTAGTAGTTATTTTGTTGAGACGTGTTATCGTAGGGCCATGTTATTACTAGTTATTTTGTTGAGACGTGTTATAACAGTTCTATCGCAGGGCCATGTTATTACTAGTTATTTTGTTGAGACGTGTTATCGTAGGGCCATGTTATTACTAGTTATTTTGTTGAGACGTGTTATCGTAGGGCCATGTTATTACTAGTTATTTTGTTGAGACGTGTTATCGTAGGGCCATGTTATTACTAGTTATTTTGTTGAGACGTGTTATCGTAGGGCCATGTTATTACTAGTTATTTTGTTGAGACGTGTTATCGCAGGGCCATGTTATTACTAGTTATTTTGTTGAGACGTGTTATCGCAGGGCCATGTTATTACTAGTTATTTTGTTGAGACGTGTTATCGTAGGGCCATGTTATTACTAGTTATTTTGTTGAGACGTGTTATCGTAGGGCCATGTTATTACTAGTTATTTTGTTGAGACGTGTTATCGTAGGGCCATGTTATTACTAGTTATTTTGTTGAGACGTGTTATCGTAGGGCCATGTTATTACTAGTTATTTTGTTGAGACGTGTTATCGTAGGGCCATGTTATTACTAGTTATTTTGTTGAGACGTGTTATCGTAGGGCCATGTTATTACTAGTTATTTTGTTGAGACGTGTTATCGTAGGGCCATGTTATAACTAGTTATTTTGTTGAGACGTGTTATCGTAGGGCCATGTTATTACTAGTTATTTTGTTGAGACGTGTTATCGTAGGGCCATGTTATTACTAGTTATTTTGTTGAGACGTGTTATCGTAGGGCCATGTTATTACTAGTTATTTTGTTGAGACGTGTTATCGTAGGGCCATGTTATTACTAGTTATTTTGTTGAGACGTGTTATCGTAGGGCCATGTTATTACTAGTTATTTTGTTGAGACGTGTTATAACAGTTCTATCGCAGGGCCATGTTATTACTAGTTATTTTGTTGAGACGTGTTATCGCAGGGCCATGTTATTACTAGTTATTTTGTTGAGACGTGTTATCGCAGGGCCATGTTATTACTAGTTATTTTGTTGAGACGTGTTATCGCAGGGCCATGTTATTACTAGTTATTTTGTTGAGACGTGTTATCGTAGGGCCATGTTATTACTAGTTATTTTGTTGAGACGTGTTATCGTAGGGCCATGTTATTACTAGTTATTTTGTTGAGACGTGTTATCGTAGGGCCATGTTATTACTAGTTATTTTGTTGAGACGTGTTATCGCAGGGCCATGTTATTACTAGTTATTTTGTTGAGACGTGTTATCGCAGGGCCATGTTATTACTAGTTATTTTGTTGAGACGTGTTATCGTAGGGCCATGTTATTACTAGTTATTTTGTTGAGACGTGTTCTCGTAGGGCCATGTTATTACTAGTTATTTTGTTGAGACGTGTTATCGTAGGGCCATGTTATTACTAGTTATTTTGTTGAGACGTGTTATCGTAGGGCCATGTTATTACTAGTTATTTTGTTGAGACGTGTTATCGTAGGGCCATGTTATTACTAGTTATTTTGTTGAGACGTGTTATCGTAGGGCCATGTTATTACTAGTTATTTTGTTGAGACGTGTTATCGTAGGGCCATGTTATAACTAGTTATTTTGTTGAGACGTGTTATCGTAGGGCCATGTTATAACTAGTTATTTTGTTGAGACGTGTTATCGTAGGGCCATGTTATTACTAGTTATTTTGTTGAGACGTGTTATCGCAGGGCCATGTTATTACTAGTTATTTTGTTGAGACGTGTTATCGCAGGGCCATGTTATAACTAGTTATTTTGTTGAGACGTGTTATCGTAGGGCCATGTTATTACTAGTTATTTTGTTGAGACGTGTTATCGTAGGGCCATGTTATTACTAGTTATTTTGTTGAGACGTGTTATCGCAGGGCCATGTTATTACTAGTTATTTTGTTGAGACGTGTTATCGCAGGGCCATGTTATTACTAGTTATTTTGTTGAGACGTGTTATCGCAGGGCCATGTTATTACTAGTTATTTTGTTGAGACGTGTTATCGCAGGGCCATGTTATTACTAGTTATTTTGTTGAGACGTGTTATCGTAGGGCCCTGTTATTACTAGTTATTTTGTTGAGACGTGTTATCGTAGGGCCATGTTATTACTAGTTATTTTGTTGAGACGTGTTATCGTAGGGCCATGTTATTACTAGTTATTTTGTTGAGACGTGTTATCGTAGGGCCATGTTATAACTAGTTATTTTGTTGAGACGTGTTATCGTAGGGCCATGTTATTACTAGTTATTTTGTTGAGACGTGTTATAACAGTTCTATCGCAGGGCCATGTTATTACTAGTTATTTTGTTGAGACGTGTTATCGTAGGGCCATGTTATTACTAGTTATTTTGTTGAGACGTGTTATCGTAGGGCCATGTTATTACTAGTTATTTTGTTGAGACGTGTTATAACAGTTCTATCGCAGGGCCATGTTATTACTAGTTATTTTGTTGAGACATGTTATCGCAGGGCCATGTTATTACTAGTTATTTTGTTGAGACGTGTTATCGTAGGGCCATGTTATTACTAGTTATTTTGTTGAGACGTGTTATCGTAGGGCCATGTTATAACTAGTTATTTTGTTGAGACGTGTTATCGTAGGGCCATGTTATTACTAGTTATTTTGTTGAGACGTGTTATCGTAGGGCCATGTTATTACTAGTTATTTTGTTGAGACGTGTTATCGTAGGGCCATGTTATTACTAGTTATTTTGTTGAGACGTGTTATCGTAGGGCCATGTTATTACTAGTTATTTTGTTGAGACGTGTTATCGTAGGGCCATGTTATTACTAGTTATTTTGTTGAGACGTGTTATCGTAGGGCCATGTTATTACTAGTTATTTTGTTGAGACGTGTTATCGTAGGGCCATGTTATTACTAGTTATTTTGTTGAGACGTGTTATCGTAGGGCCATGTTATTACTAGTTATTTTGTTGAGACGTGTTATAACAGTTCTATCGCAGGGCCATGTTATAACTAGTTATTTTGTTGAGACGTGTTATCGTAGGGCCATGTTATTACTAGTTATTTTGTTGAGACGTGTTATAACAGTTCTATCGCAGGGCCATGTTATTACTAGTTATTTTGTTGAGACGTGTTATCGTAGGGCCATGTTATTACTAGTTATTTTGTTGAGACGTGTTATCGTAGGGCCATGTTATTACTAGTTATTTTGTTGAGACGTGTTATAACAGTTCTATCGCAGGGCCATGTTATTACTAGTTATTTTGTTGAGACGTGTTATCGTAGGGCCATGTTATTACTAGTTATTTTGTTGAGACGTGTTATCGTAGGGCCATGTTATTACTAGTTATTTTGTTGAGACGTGTTATAACAGTTCTATCGCAGGGCCATGTTATTACTAGTTATTTTGTTGAGACGTGTTATCGTAGGGCCATGTTATTACTAGTTATTTTGTTGAGACGTGTTATCGTAGGGCCATGTTATTACTAGTTATTTTGTTGAGACGTGTTATAACAGTTCTATCGCAGGGCCATGTTATTACTAGTTATTTTGTTGAGACGTGTTATCGCAGGGCCATGTTATTACTAGTTATTTTGTTGAGACGTGTTATCGCAGGGCCATGTTATTACTAGTTATTTTGTTGAGACGTGTTATCGTAGGGCCATGTTATTACTAGTTATTTTGTTGAGACGTGTTATCGTAGGGCCATGTTATTACTAGTTATTTTGTTGAGACGTGTTATCGTAGGGCCATGTTATTACTAGTTATTTTGTTGAGACGTGTTATCGTAGGGCCATGTTATTACTAGTTATTTTGTTGAGACGTGTTATAACAGTTCTATCGCAGGGCCATGTTATTACTAGTTATTTTGTTGAGACGTGTTATCGTAGGGCCATGTTATTACTAGTTATTTTGTTGAGACGTGTTATCGTAGGGCCATGTTATTACTAGTTATTTTGTTGAGACGTGTTATAACAGTTCTATCGCAGGGCCATGTTATTACTAGTTATTTTGTTGAGACGTGTTATCGTAGGGCCATGTTATTACTAGTTATTTTGTTGAGACGTGTTATCGTAGGGCCATGTTATTACTAGTTATTTTGTTGAGACGTGTTATCGTAGGGCCATGTTATTACTAGTTATTTTGTTGAGACGTGTTATCGTAGGGCCATGTTATTACTAGTTATTTTGTTGAGACGTGTTATCGTAGGGCCATGTTATTACTAGTTATTTTGTTGAGACGTGTTATCGTAGGGCCATGTTATTACTAGTTATTTTGTTGAGACGTGTTATCGTAGGGCCATGTTATTACTAGTTATTT
Organism: Pelobates fuscus; assembly: GCF_036172605.1. Taxonomy (NCBI): domain Eukaryota; kingdom Metazoa; phylum Chordata; class Amphibia; order Anura; family Pelobatidae; genus Pelobates; species Pelobates fuscus. The sequence goes on along the minus strand of NC_086323.1, from coordinate 7,031,775 downwards.
TGTTGAGACGTGTTATCGTAGGGCCATGTTATTACTAGTTATTTTGTTGAGACGTGTTATCGTAGGGCCATGTTATTACTAGTTATTTTGTTGAGACGTGTTATCGTAGGGCCATGTTATTACTAGTTATTTTGTTGAGACGTGTTATCGTAGGGCCATGTTATTACTAGTTATTTTGTTGAGACGTGTTATCGTAGGGCCATGTTATTACTAGTTATTTTGTTGAGACGTGTTATCATAGGGCCATGTTATTACTAGTTATTTTGTTGAGACGTGTTATCATAGGGCCATGTTATTACTAGTTATTTTGTTGAGACGTGTTATCGTAGGGCCATGTTATTACTAGTTATTTTGTTGAGACGTGTTATCGTAGGGCCATGTTATTACTAGTTATTTTGTTGAGACGTGTTATCGTAGGGCCATGTTATAACTAGTTATTTTGTTGAGACGTGTTATCGTAGGGCCATGTTATTACTAGTTATTTTGTTGAGACGTGTTATCGCAGGGCCATGTTATTACTAGTTATTTTGTTGAGACGTGTTATCGTAGGGCCATGTTATAACTAGTTATTTTGTTGAGACGTGTTATCGTAGGGCCATGTTATTACTAGATATTTTGTTGAGACGTGTTATCGTAGGGCCATGTTATTACTAGTTATTTTGTTGAGACATGTTATCGCAGGGCCATGTTATTACTAGTTATTTTGTTGAGACGTGTTATCGTAGGGCCATGTTATTACTAGTTATTTTGTTGAGACGTGTTATCGTAGGGCCATGTTATAACTAGTTATTTTGTTGAGACGTGTTATCGTAGGGCCATGTTATTACTAGTTATTTTGTTGAGACGTGTTATCGTAGGGCCATGTTATTACTAGTTATTTTGTTGAGACGTGTTATCGTAGGGCCATGTTATTACTAGTTATTTTGTTGAGACGTGTTATCGTAGGGCCATGTTATAACTAGTTATTTTGTTGAGACGTGTTATCGCAGGGCCATGTTATTACTAGTTATTTTGTTGAGACGTGTTATCGTAGGGCCATGTTATTACTAGTTATTTTGTTGAGACGTGTTATCGCAGGGCCATGTTATTACTAGTTATTTTGTTGAGACGTGTTATCGTAGGGCCATGTTATTAATAGTTATTTTGTTGAGACGTGTTATCGTAGGGCCATGTTATAACTAGTTATTTTGTTGAGACGTGTTATCGTAGGGCCATGTTATTACTAGTTATTTTGTTGAGACGTGTTATCGTAGGGCCATGTTATTACTAGTTATTTTGTTGAGACGTGTTATCGTAGGGCCATGTTATTACTAGTTATTTTGTTGAGACGTGTTATAACAGTTCTATCGCAGGGCCATGTTATTACTAGTTATTTTGTTGAGACGTGTTATCGTAGGGCCATGTTATTACTAGTTATTTTGTTGAGACGTGTTATAACAGTTCTATCGTAGGGAAATGTTATCATATTATATATTTTAGAAAGTGCGTCCTGTCTTCACCTCTTTGACAAACCCAGTATTGCATTACCGAGGTTACGGTGGTCAGGTGTACTTTCTGTGACACTTATGGCATTTACATGAACTATTTATTGGGGATCATTATAAGAATTAACTTTCATTGTTATCTCTGACTCCCAGCTAAATCCACTGAATTGTCTGTTTTTCTTCTATATGTATTTTTGTGATTTAGTTTATGTATTTATCTGCAGTGAGTATTTCACTTTCCATTAAACCTTCTATATTTTTTTATAGTATTTAAATGTACGTATTTATTTTACTTGTGATCCAGATCGTTTGTGTAGCAGACCGTGACTCTGTTTGGATTTGGCTGCTAAATGAACACAATGACTTATTCTGAATTATGCCGGGATAATCCCAGAGCTTCACGGGCCTTGGTGCTGACTCCCTTACATTCTGTATTCTACCAGGGTGCAGCAGCTGGGGAGGGGTGGTTTAAAGCTGACGTTTTTTTCACATACCCACTCTGGGACTTATTCTCTAAACTGAAGTGAAAACCAAACTACAAAAAATATGTAAATACAGCTAATTCGGAAAAACGTCACAACTCCACTATAGTTCCAGCTTGGAAGTATTAGAATGGAGTTTGCATGGTGTGTGGTTTTTCCCAGCCCACAGATTACAAAGTAGCAAAGAACCATGGGATTTGTAGTTCTGCAAATTTTTAAGCTCTACCCATAGACCCTATGTAGTAACGTTTTGCTGACCGCACTAAAACCACATTATATATAATCAAACAATACTGAGATGCAATGAGACATTGGGCTATTTAATAAACAGAGTAATTAGCCAAATCAGCAGCCAATGATCGGATTCCCGGTACAAGTAACATATTTAATTGTAACAAGTCAGGAAAGACTTCAGAGATAGAAAGGCAACTGTGCCAAGTAAGGGATGGCTGCCTGCCAGCTGTGATCGCATAAAGAAATATACTCAACAGAGTTCTAGATAATAATGCTCATTAAATCTGATTGTATTCATTGGAGTATTGAGAGCAGCACACTCTTCTAATTATTGCACCTTGTGTTTACATGTCAGAACAGGGAAGGGCGAGCCAGCAGAGTCATGCAGTGTAGGCGGCACTACCCACTGATACCTTCAGGTTATTATTTCACACTAAGTACACAATGGACGTTTTACTCAACTGTGACAGAACTAATGTCCGCACCTGTGGGTACAACACATTCCTTCTATTTAACTTATACCCAGTATAAACCACCCCACTATAAATCATCCCCAAAATATAGTTACATAGTTACATAGTTACATAGCTGAAAAGAGACTTGCGTCCATCAAGTTCAGCCTTCCTCACATTTGCTTTTTGATGTTGATCCAAAAGAAGGCAAAAAAAAACCCAGTTTGAAGCACTTCCAATTTTGCAACAAGCTAGGAAAAAAATTCCTTCTTGACCCCAGAATGGCAGTCAGATTTATCCTTGGATCAAGCAGTTATTACCCTACATTGAAAGATTATATCCTTGAATATTCTGTCTTTGCAAGTATGCATCTAGTAGCTGTTTGAACATCTGAATATAACTCACCTTAAAATATAACTCACTCCAAAATATAACTCATCCCAAAATATAACTCATCCCAAAATATAACTCATCCCAAAATATAACTCATCCCAAAATATAACTCATCCCAATATAACTCACCCCAATATAACTCACCCCAAAATATAACTCATCCCAAAATATAACTCATCCCAAAATATAACTCATCCCAAAATATAACTCATCCCAAAATATAACTCATCCCAAAATATAACTCATCCCAAAATATAACTCATCCCAAAATATAACTCACCCCAAAATATAACTCACCCCAAAATATAACTCACCCCAAAATATAACTCACCCCAAAATATAACTCACCCCAATATAACTCACCCCAAAATATAACTCACCCCAAAATATAACTCACCCCAATATAACTCACTCCCAAATATAACTCACCCCCAAATATAACTCACCCCCAAATATAACTCACCCCAAAATATAACTCACCCCAAAATATAACACCCCAATATAACTCACCCCAATATAACTCACCCCAATATAACTCACCCCAATATAACTCACCCCAAAATATAACTCACCCCAAAATATAACTCACCCCAAAATATAACACCCCAATATAACTCACCCCAAAATATAACTCACCCCAAAATATAACTCACCCCAAAATATAACTCACCCCAAAATATAACTCACCCCAAAATATAACTCACCCCAAAATATAACTCACCCCAATATAACTCACCCCAATATAACTCACCCCAAAATATAACTCACCCCCAAATATAACTCACCCCCAAATATAACTCACCCCCAAATATAACTCACCCCCAAATATAACTCACCCCAATATAACTCACCCCAATATAACTCACCCCAAAATATAACTCACCCCAATATAACTCACCCCAAAATATAACTCACCCCAATATAACTCACCCCAAAATATAACTCATCCCAAAATATAACTCATCCCAAAATATAACTCATCCCAAAATATAACTCATCCCAAAATATAACTCATCCCAAAATATAACTCACCCCAAAATATAACTCACCCCCAAATATAACTCACCCCCAAATATAACTCACCCCAATATAACTCACCCCAATATAACTCACCCCAATATAACTCACCCCAATATAACTCACCCCAAAATATAACTCACCCCAAAATATAACTCACCCCAATATAACTCATCCCAAAATATAACTCATCCCAAAATATAACTCATCCCAAAATATAACTCATCCCAAAATATAACTCACCCCAAAATATAACTCACCCCAAAATATAACTCACCCCAAAATATAACTCACCCCAAAATATAACTCACCCCAAAATATAACTCACCCCAAAATATAACTCACCCCAAAATATAACTCACCCCAAAATATAACTCACCCCAAAATATAACTCGCCCCAAAATATAACTCGCCCCAAAATATAACTCACCCCAATATAACTCACCCCAATATAAATCATCACCCCAAAATATAACTCACCCCAATATAACTCACCCCAAAATATAACTCACCCCAATATCTCACCCCAAAATATAACTCACTCCAAAATATAACTCACCCCAAAATATAACTCACCCCAATATAACTCACCCCAATATAACTCACCCCAAAATATAACTCATCCCGAAATACAACTCACCCCAATATAACTCACCCCAATATAACTCATCCCAATATAAATCACCCCAAAATATAACTGTAAAAAAAACATCCCTCGACCCGTCCACCCTCTCTAACTACCGTCCCATATCCCTGCTCCCTTTTTCCTCAAAGCTTCTGGAAAGACTTGTCTTTACCCGTGTGTCTCATTTCCTCAATTCCAACTCTCTCCTTGACCCCCTTCAATCTGGCTTCCGCCCTCTCCACTCTACAGAGACTGCCCTTATCAAAGTTACTAACGACCTAATCACAGCTAAATCCAAAGGCCACTACTCCATACTAATTCTTCTTGACCTCTCAGCGGCCTTTGACACCGTTGATCATGCTCTCCTTCAAACTCTTCAATCACTCGGTCTCTGTGACTCTGTCCTCTTGTGGTTTACCTCTTATCTCTCCCAATGCTCATTCAGTGTCTCCTTTTCTAATGATACCTCCTCCCCTTGCCCTGTCTCGGTTGGAGTCCCCCAAGGCTCCGTCCTTGGTCCCCTTCTATTTTCTCTTTATACTGCCTCTCTTGGCAAACTTATTACCTCTTTTGGATTCCACTACCACCTGTACGCTGATGACACGCAGCTATATCTCTCCTCCCCGGACCTCTCCCCTGCCGTCCTGCAACGTGTCACTGCTTGCCTTTCTTCCATCTCTGACTGGATGTCCTCCCGCTTTCTGAAACTCAATCTCTCAAAAACTGAGCTCCTTGTCTTTCCTCCTCCTAATACTGATCCTCCTCTTTTGCTCTCCCTTCAAGTTTGTGGTACCAACATCAGTCCATCCTTGCAAGCGCGCTGTCTTGGCATCATACTTGACTCTGGTCTCACCTTTGAGCCTCACATCCAGCATGTTGCCAAATCTTGTAGATTCCATCTTAAAAACATAGCCCGCATCCGCCCCTTTCTTGCACCAGATACTACCAAGGAGCTTGTCCATGCTCTAGTAATTTCCCGCATGGATTATTGTAACCCTCTCCTGATTGGTCTTCCGAATAGCCGTACTGCACCCCTACAGTCCGTAATGAACGCTGCTGCTAGATTGATTTTCCTCTCTAGTCGTTTCTCTCACACCTCACCCCTCTGCCAGTCCTTACATTGGCTTCCTGTATGCTATAGGAGTCAATTCAAGGTACTAACTCACACCTATAAAGCACTGAACAACTCTAGCCCCTCTTATATCTCCTCACAGATCCATAGGTATGTCCCTTCTTGGTCTCTCCGCTCTGCCCGTGACCACCTCCTGTCCGTTGTCCGCACTCGTACGGCCAACTCGCGCTTGCAGGACTTCTCGCGGGCGGCTCCCTTCCTATGGAATAGCCTGCCTACCGCCATCAGACTCTCCCCTAGTCTTGCATCTTTTAAGAAGTGCCTTAAAACCCATCTCTTTAGGAAAGCTTATGGCCTCCAAGACTAACCCCTACCTCACATACCTGTCTCTTGCCCTCTCCTAAAGGGCAGCCCACCTTATTTGATTGCAAATTCCTGTCCTAATGTGTTTTACACCCCACCTCCTATAGAATGTAAGCTCAATTGAGCAGGGTCCTCTTCAACCTATTGTTCCTGTAAGTTTATTTGTAATTGTCCTATTTATAGCTAAATCCCCTCTCATGATATTGTAAAGCGCTACGGAATCTGTTGGCGCTATATAAATGGCAATAATAATAATAATAAAATAATAATAACTCACCCCAAAATATAACTCACCCCAATATAACTCACCCCAATATAACTCACCCCAATATAACTCACCCCAATATAACTCACCCCAAAATATAACTCACTCCAAAATATAACTAATCCCAAAATATAACTCACCCCAATATAACTCACCCAATATAACTCACCCCAAAATATAACTCACCCCAAAATATAACTCACCCCAAAATATGACTCAGCCCAATATAGTCAATGTAGGACCCACCTAAGAGGTTTGCCTTAACGTTGGCAGGTGGGCATACTCTTTCATTGCCATTGGAGTAATTGAATAACCCCCATTTGTTTAAATATGCATAGGGATTTAGGAGAGAGCGCTGGTAACTTTTTTCTTTGTTTTTTACTGTGATGGGAGTGAGTGCATGACTTATCTTTTTGTATTCACCCCTAATATAACTCACCCCTAATATAACTCATCCCAATATAACTCATCCAAATATAACTCGCCCCAATATAACTCACCAATACAACTCAGTCCAATACAACTCACCTCCAATACAACTCACCCACAATATAATTCACCCCAATATAACACCCCAATACAACTCACCTCCAATATAACTCATCTCAATACAACTCAGTCCAATATAACTCACCCACAATATAACTCACCCCAATACAATTCACCCACAATATAACTCACCCCAACACAACTCAGTCCAATACAACTCGCCCCAATATAACTCACCCCCAATACAACTAACCCCCAATATAACTCACCCCAATGTAAATCACCCCAATGTGACTGACCCAATAATATAACTCACCCCAATATAAATCACCTCCATAATACAACCAGCCCCAATATAACTGATCCCCATTTAACTCACCCCCAATATAACTAACTCCAATATAACCCACCCCCAATATAACTCATCCACAATATTACATAGTTACATAGCTGAAAAGAGACTTCCGGCCATCAAGTTCAGCCTTCCTCACATTTGTTTTTTTTGCGGTTGATCCAAAAGAAGGCAAAAAAAAAAAAAAACCAGTTTGAAGCACTTCCAATTTTGCAACAAAATAGGAAACAAAATCCTTCTTGACCCCAGAATGGCAGTCAGATTTATCCTTGGATCAAGAAGCTATTACCCTACATTGAAAAATGATATCCTTCAATATTCTGTTTGCATCTAGTTGCTGTTGAACATCTGTATGGACTCTGATAAAACAAGTTCTTCAGGCAGAGAATTCCATATCCTTATTGTTCTTACAGTAAAAAAAAAACTTTTCTTTGCTGAAATCTTCTTTCTTCCAGTCTAAACGCATGACCTTGTGTCCTATATAAAGTCCGGTTTGTGAATAGATTTCCACACAATGGTTTGTATTGGCCTCGAATATATTTGTATAATGTTATTATATCCCCTCTCAGGCGACGTTTTCAAAATCAAAGAGGTTTACATTTGTTAACCTTTCTTCATAGCTGATATGTTCCATTCCTTTTATTAATTTTGTAGCCCGTCTCGGCACTTTTTCTAGTGCCATAATGTCCTTCTTAAGGACAGGTGCCCAAAATTGCACAGCATATTCAATATGTGGTCTTACCAGTGATTTATAAAGAGGCAAAATTATATTCTCGTCCCGAGAATGAATGCCCTTTTCCACGCATTACAATACCTTACTGGCCTTGGCCACTGCTGATTGACATTGCAAATTGTTGCATAGTTTGTTGTCTATAACAATTCCCAAGTCCTTTTTGTGTGTTGTTAGCTATAATTCGCTAAGGGTATACGTTGCATGTTCATTCTTTTTTTTTTTTTAATTCTTTATTTTTTCGTGCAAGTGAATTACAGTCGTTTCGTCAATGCCCCAACGGTAATGACAAACAGTGGACTTGACATAGCGTGACAATTAGAAGCATTTGAATAGATAGCACAGTTTTTTTTGTATAATGCGAGTCTCAAGTGAGATCCAACTGACATGTTACGTTTCAACTGACAGATTACGTTTCAACTGACAGATTACGTTTCAACTGACACATCACGTTTCAACTGACACATCACGTTACAACTGACACATCACGTTTCAACTGACAGATTACGTTTCAACTGACTTATTACGTTTCAACTGACTTATTACGTTTCAACTGACTTATTACGTTTCAACTGACTTATGACGTTTCAACTGACTTATGACGTTTCAACTGACTTATGACGCTTCAACTGACTTATTACGTTTCAACTGACTTATGACGTTTCAACTGACTTATGACGTTTCAACTGACTTATTACGTTTCAACTGACTTATTACGTTTCAACTGACTTATTACGTTTCAACTGACTTATTACGTTTCAACTGACTTATTACGTTTCAACTTGAATCAATGCTTTTTTTTTTTTTTGGTTGTTTCTGTTTTGTGCTCGCTTAATCTAGCCGAAACAAACATACATGACTGCGTGCAAGGCAAGGCGATATTTACAAACATTCAACATTATACATGTAGCAAGATAGTTAACATAAAAGCATGCAGGTAACCACTGGAGGTGGGCAAGCCCAAGTTGTATTACACGATTCTGCGTGAGGCAGGAGAGCATAACCATGGTGTATTTTAGAGTGCATTGGGTCTTAGGCGGGGAGCAATGCATGTGGAGCTGTTGTCCCTTCTATAGTCCATGTTCTGTGGGCTGTGTGTGTTTCTATGCCTGTAGGTCTTACTCGATCCCCATAGACACTTATCTGTTAACACAGCAGGTCTGCGCGCTCTCAGTGTTGTAGGGACCCTCAAGTCATTCCAGGTGTCGCTTACACTCTGCTGTGCTCGGTAGGTCTGCAGTGCCAGGCTTGTTGTCCCAGAAAAAACACACTTGTCCAGCACTTAGTTGTTTGGGGACGTCCTCTTGGCATGATTCTGCCGTGGGTCGGCACCTCTCGCATCCTGCCTGCTTGTCGGGTAGAGGGTCTCTCTCTCTCCCAGACCGAGGGGGTCGGCGTTTCTATCGGATACCCTGCTTTAGGGCTTTCCGTCAGATCGGACGGCGTAACTGCTGCTTGCTCTGTGGTGCGGGGATAGATGGCGCTGTGCCGGAAACCGCCGCCATTTTGCGAGGTAGGCCTTGGATGTTCTGTGGGTCTCAGTTGCCTAGCAGTACTAGCCCGAGCCCTCATCAGTGGAGACCGGGATGACCCCCCCGGTCCAAAGGGGGGGAAACGGGACCGGCTAGCGACATATGCAGTCCGGATGTGGTAGCCGGGTAGGGAGACCCGGCAGCGGCCGTCCACCTCGCCTCCCTCCCAGGTAGGCCGCAGCCCTCGAAGCTTCGCGTTCCCCCTTGGGGGTTCAAAACTCCCGATCTCGGGGTCTGCTGCCTCTCCCACAGCCTTGGGTAGTTCGTGGGCTCTGTTTCTTTTGTGCCAAGTCTGCTTTTAGTCGCTTAAGAGGCCAGATTCCTCTGGAGCCTCTCCTGCATGCGACCGGTTAGCATGGCGGTCCGGCCCCGCCCCCACGTTGCATGTTCATTCTTAAGGCCAAAGTTCATAACTTTGCATTTTTCAACATTAAATGTCATCTGCCATTTGAGTGCCCAGTCCCCCAGTCTATCTAAATCCCTCTGCAGCAAAGTAATATCTTGCTCACATTGTATTAATTTACAGAGTTTTGTGTCATCTGCAAACACTGAAACATGACTTTTAATGCTTTTTTTCAAGATCGATTTTAAACAGAACCCCAAGGGACACCCCTTACCACCTCTGTCCAGCTTGACAATTTACTATTAATGACAACTCTTTATACTCTATTTTTAAGCCAATGTTCTACCCAAGAACAAGCATTTTCATCTTAACTGATTTTTTTGAGTTTGTACGCTAATCTATTGTGTGGAACTGTATCAAATGCCTTGGCAAAATCCAAATAGATCACATCCACTGCAACAACCTGATCTATACTTCTACTTACTTCTTCACAGAATCCAGCTCTCCAGCTGTACAAGAAGCTGGTACTAAGGAGCCCCATGCTGAAAAGGGACTCCACACTAGGGACTTTCTTGATTTGGACAGTGAACCCAATGAGGAGTATTACTATTATGAAGAACCTATTCATGCCCACAGGGCATTCTTAAAAGGGGGAGACTGTCACTGTTCTCACTGTGCCATCCCAACAGCTAGGTGTGGCCGCCCCATGGGTGTTCGACAGGGGGTTTGAACCAGTGTAGTTTGCTGTCCTGGGCCTGCTATCTGCCTTTGAGCCACAGCAGTTCTATACCTCATTCTTGATTTATCCCACCCCCAAAATATAACGCAACCCAATATAATTCTACCACAATATAGCTCATTCCCAGTGGAACGTATCACCATGATAGAATTCATCCCAATATAATTCATCCCAATTTAACTCACCCCTAATATAGCTCACTCCAATATAATTCACCCCTCATATTATTTATCCTAATATAACTAACCCCTAATATAACACCCCAATATAACTGACCCCATAATATAACTCACCCCTAATATAATACTCCAGTATAACTCTACCCCAATATAGCTCATTCCCAGGAGAACTTATAACCGTAATATAACTCATCCTAATTCAACTCACCTCTAATATAGCTCACTCCAATATAATTCCCTAATATAACACCCCAATATTACTGACCCACATAATATAACTCACCCCTAATATCACTCATCTCCAAAATAACTCACCCCGATATTACTAACCCCAATATAACTCACTCCAATATAACTCGCCCTAACATAACTCCCCAATATAACTCACCCCAATATATCTCTCCCCAATATAACACCCCCAATATATCTCACCCCCTAATATAACTCGCCCTAACATAACTCCCCGATATAACTCACCCCAATATATCTCACCCCAATATAGCACCCCAATATATCTCACCCCCTAATATAACTCGCCCTAACATAACTCCCCAATATAACTCACCCCAATATATCTCACCCCAATATAACACCCCCAATATATCTCACCCCCTAATATAACTCGCCCTAACATAACTCCCCGATATAACTCACCCCAATATATCTCACCCCAATATAACACCCCCAATATATCTCACCCCCTAATATAACTCGCCCTAACATAACTCCCCGATATAACTCACCCCAATATATCTCATCCCAATATAACACCCCCAATATATCTCACCCCCTAATATAACTCGCCCTAACATAACTCCCGGATATAACTCACCCCAATATATCTCACCCCCTAATATAACTCGCCCTAATATAACTCGCCCTAACATAACTCGCCCTAACATAACTCGCCCTAACATAACTCGCCCTAACATAACTCGCCCTAACATAACTCGCCCTAACATAACTCGCCCTAACATAACTCGCCCTAACATAACTCGCCCTAACATAACTCGCCCTAACATAACTCGCCCTAACATAACTCGCCCTAACATAACTCGCCCTAACATAACTCGCCCTAACATAACTCGCCCTAACATAACTCGCCCTAACATAACTCGCCCTAACATAACTCGCCCTAACATAACTCGCCCTAACATAACTCGCCCTAACATAACTCGCCCTAACATAACTCGCCCTAACATAACTCGCCCTAACATAACTCGCCCTAACATAACTCGCCCTAACATAACTCGCCCTAACATAACTCGCCCTAACATAACTCGCCCTAACATAACTCGCCCTAACATAACTCGCCCTAACATAACTCGCCCTAACATAACTCGCCCTAACATAACTCGCCCTAACATAACTCGCCCTAACATAACTCGCCCTAACATAACTCGCCCTAACATAACTCGCCCTAACATAACTCGCCCTAACATAACTCGCCCTAACATAACTCGCCCTAACATAACTCGCCCTAACATAACTCGCCCTAACATAACTCGCCCTAACATAACTCGCCCTAACATAACTCGCCCTAACATAACTCGCCCTAACATAACTCCCCGATATATCTCACCCCAATATATCTCACCCCAATATAACACCCCAATATAACTCACCCTAACATAACTCCTCGATATAACTCACCCCAATATATGTCACCCCAATATAACTCATCCTAATATAGCTCACTCCCAGTATAACTCATCCCCAATTAAAAAAAACAATAATATAAATGACCCTCATAATATACCTCATCACCAATACAACACGGTTATTATTGGAGATTTTAATTACTCGGACATAAATTGGGACAGAGGGACTAGTAGCTCAGCAAAGGGAATTACGTTTTTAAACTTGTTAAATGACACCTTCATGTCACAACTTGTACAAGCACCAACTAGAAAGGACGCTTGTCTGGACCTGGTTCCAACAAACAACGTTGATCTTTTGACCAACATTCAAGTAGGTGAGCACTTGGGAAATAGTGATCACAATATAGTGCCCTTTGAAATAAACTAAAAAAAACAAAAGCACATGGGGTATACTAAAACATATAATTTAAAAAGGCCAATTTCTATAAGTTAAGGGCAGCTTTACAATATATTGATTGACATAAACTCTTTAGTGTTAAGAACACTGAGGATAAATGGATCATCTTCTTTAGAAACATAGAATGTGACGGCAGATAAGAACCATTCGGCGCATCTAGTCTGCCCAATTTTCTAAATACTTTCATTAGTCCCTGGCCTTATCGTATAGTTAGGATAGCCTTATGCCTATCCCACGCATGCTTAAACTCCTTTACTGTGTTAACCTCTACCACTTCAGCTGGAAGGCTATTCCATGCATCCACTACCCTCTCAGTAAAGTAATACTTCCGGATATTATTTTTAAACCTTCGCCCCTCTAATTTAAGACTATGTCCTCTTGTTGTGGTAGTTTTTCTTCTTTTAAATATAGTCTCCTCCTTTACTGTGTTGATTCCCTTTATGTATTTAAATGTTTCTATCATATCCCCCCTGTCTCGTCTTTCCTCCAAGCTTTTCCTTGTAAGTTTTATCCTACAATCCATGAACCAGTTTAGTAGCCCTTCTCTGAACTCTCTCTAAAGTATCAATATCCTTCTGGAGATACGGTCTCCAGTACTGTGTACAATACTCCAAGTGAGGTCTCACCAGTGTTCTGTACAATGGCATGAGAACTTCCCTCTTTCTACTGCTAATGCCTCTCCCTATACAACCAAGCATTCTGCTAGCATTTACTGCTGCTCTATTACATTGTCTGCCTACCTTTAAGTCATCAGAAATAATCACCCCCTAAATCCCTTTCCTCAGATGTTGAGGTTAGGACTCTATCAAATATTCTGTACTCTGTCCTTGGGTTTTTTAGTCCAAGATGCATTATCTTGCACTTATCCGCATTAAATGTCAGTTGCCACAACTCTGACCATTTTCTAGTTTACCTAAATCATTTGCCATTTGGCTTATCCCTCCTGGAACATAAACCCTGTTACATATCTTAGTATCATGAACAAAAATACATACCTTACCATCAATACCTTCTGCAATGTCACTAATAAAAAAAATTGAAGAGAATGGGTCCAAGTACAGATCCCTGAGGTACCCCACTGATGACAAGTCCATGCTTCGAATATACGCCATTGACTACAACCCTCTGTTGCATGTCACTCAGCCACTGCCTTACCCATTCTGCAACATTGGAATCCAAACTTAAAGATTGCAGTTTATTGATAAGCCTTACTGAAATCTAGGTAAGCAATGTCTACTGCACCACCCTGATCTATAATTTTAGTTACCCAATCAAAAAAATCAATAAGATTAGTTTGGCATGATCTCCCTGAAGTAAACCCATGTTCTCTCTGATATTGAAATCCATGTGATTTTAGATGTTCAACAATCCTATCCTTCAACATGGTTTCCACCACGTTTTCCCCACTACTGAAGTAAGGCTTACTGGCCTATAGTAGCCTGACTCCTCCCTACTACCTTTCTTGTGAATGGGCACAACATTTGCTAACTTCCAATCTTCTGGGATTACTCATGTTATCAATGAACGGTTAAATGGTTTTGCTAGTACACCACTAAGCTCTTTTGATAAATTTGGGTGTATTCCATCAGGTCCCATTGACTTATTTGTCTTTACTTTTGACAGTTGAAATAGAACCTCTTCCTCTGTAAACTCACATGTAACTGAGGCCCCTTTCCTTCATTTTCATCTGTAAATACCAAACAAAAATATTCATTGAGGCAGTCAGCTAGACCTTTATCCTCTTCTACATACCTTCCTTCTTTTGTTTTTAATCTAACTAATCCTTGTTTTACTTTTCTTTTCTCATTTTTGTATCTAAAAAAAAGTTTTGTCCCCCTTTTTTACTGACTGTGCTATTTTCTCTTCTGTGTGTGATTTGGAAGCTCTTATAACTTGCTTAGCCTCTTTCTGCCTAATCTTATAGGTCATTCTGTCTTCCTCACTCTGGGTTTTTTTATAATTACTAAATGCTAACTTCTTGTTTTTTACTATTTTGGCCACATCTGCGGAGTACCACAGTGGTTTCTTGAATTTTTTGCTTTTACTGACAAGCCTAATGAAATTTTCTGTTGCCTTCAGTAGTGCAACTTTTAAATAACCCCATTTCTCTTGGACTCCATTTAAATTGCTCCAGTCTGATAATGACTCCTTTACACATATTATAACACATATTAGAAAGGTACGTTTTTCAGTATGTACCATTGGATAATAAATATAAAAGAAACAAATTGAAAACAATGTGGCATTTTTTTAAGTACACAATAAAAATTGTTTTAAAAAAATTATGAAAGTGTTGATACACTAAAAACCGGGATGGGGGTGTTAGTTAATGAAATTTTAAATAAATATTTCTCCTCCATATATATTAATGGAGAACCTATGGCAATAGATATGCAAATGATTGCTGCAGAGGTGTTGCAGAATGTTTCCCCGATTCTCTGATTATAGCACCGTGGAAATATTACTGCTCAACTAGGACCCGGTCGAGTGCCGGCCCCTGTAATGTCGGCCGGATGGGAGGAAGTGACTGCCTGTCACTTGCTCCCAATGTCATGCAGGGAGACGGCGTGGGAGGGAGAGGAGGCAGCCGCAGCAGGAGGGGAGAGGAGCACGAAGAGCTCCAGACCCCTTCAGGACCAGGATTCCAAGCCACCGTCCTGGACATACAAGGTAAGCTAACAGGAGGATGGTTGGAGATATAAAAAAGATCACTCTGTGAGTGTTTTTATGAGTTTGAGTGTGTGAGTAAGTGAGCGTATTAGTGTAAGTGTGTATATTATTTTGTGTGAGTGCTTGTGAGTATGTGTATGAGTGTGTGTTTGAGTGAGTGTGTGTATGTGTGTGTGTGAGTATGAGTGTGTGTGACAGGGTGTTTGTGAGTGTGTGTGTCAGTGTGTGCATCTGTGTATATATATATTATATATATATATATATATATCAGTACTTCTGTGTGTGCACACATCTTTGTATGAGCCTCTGTGTGTCAGGGTGTGTGTTTTTATGTCAGTGTGTGTATCTGTGTCATGCAGGGCTCGAGTCCTGCAGGAACGCATGGGAACGGCGTTCCTGCACTTTTTCCAAAGCAGGAACGCCGTTCCCGTTCCCAGTCCTGCAGGACCTGCCCTGCTACCTGCACACAGGGGCCATCACACGCTGTGTTCCCTCTCCGGCTCTAACTCTTGCGAGACCACGGGTTACCATGGCAACGCACCGCACAGGCGAGTCTCGCGAGAGTTAGAGCTGGAGAGGGAACACAGCGTGTGATGGCCCCTGTGTGCAGCGGCTGCTTCCCTCCACCGGACCACCAGGCGATCTCCCCCCTCCCTGACAAGGTAAGAAGCAGGGAGGGGGGTTATAAAATAAATACATACAAACACATAAAGTAAAAAAAAAATGCTTCAGCCCCTATCATCACACACACACACCATCCAGCACACACACACACACACACACACACACACACACACACACACACACACACACACACACACACACACACACACACACACACACACAGTGGCGTACCTACAGGGGTAGCAGGGGTCGCAATTGTGGGCCCCTGCTGTTACTATCAGATAATAACATTCTTCCTGGTGCTGTGGGCGGCCTCGGCAGATAGCTGGCTGGCTGCTCTGAGTCTCAGACTCAGTGACTGATGCAGCAGGTAAGCTGGGGCCGGTATGCTGTCTGACTGGGGCTGCAGGGAGTGGGGGTGGGGGTGGAGCCCAGGGGGGGAACGTGGAGGTGGTAAGGCAGCCAGGAAGGAACCTTCTCCTCCTGCTCCGCAGGAAATCAGATCTCCCTCACTGCCTCTCCAGCAGGCAGCAGCCCTTCAGCACTGCCACTGTCTGACAGCAGGAAGTAGCAGACACTGAGTGTTGCTGTGCATCGTGCAGAGCAGAGTCCCCTCAGTCAGGCCAGGTCCAGATCATTGTGTCTCCCCTCTTTGACCCAAGGTAAGCCAAAGTGAGGGGGACAACACATAGGAAGGTGTATTGTTGTTGTTGTTTTTTTTTGCATTGCATTGTTGTAGTATTTTAAAGTCCTTAATCCCCACCACAGTGAGTCCCTTGGCAATCCTGTGTGCTGCCCATCCCCCTTTGTGCATCCTTTCCTCCTGTTTGAACCCCTTTAACCCCTCTGTGATTCCCCCTTTCCCCCTTCTGTGCAGTTCATTCCCCCCTTTGTGCAGCCCCCTTCCCCCACTTTGTGCAGCCCCCTTCCCCCTCTCTGTGCAGCCCTCTCCCCCTTTTATGAATCCCCCTTTTTCCCTCTGTGCAGTTAATTCCCCCCCTCTCCCCCCTCTGTGCAGTTAATTCCCCTTTGTGTGAATCTCCCTTTACCCCCTTTGTGCAGCCCCCTTTCCCTCTCTGTGTGCAGCCCCCACCCCCTGTGTGAATTCCCCTTCCCCCTCTGTGCAGTTCATTCCCCCTTCTCTGTGCAGCCCCCTTGCCCTCTGTGTGCAGCCCTCGAGTGTGTGTGTTAGTGTGTGTCTGTTACTGAATGTGTTAGTTTGTGTGTGTCTGCTAGTGAGTGTCAGTGAGTGTTAGTTTTTGTGTGTTTGTTAGTGTGTGTGTTAGTTGTGTGTGTCTGTTAGTGAGTGTGTGTCTGCTAGTGAGTGTCAGTGTGTGTGTGTTTGTGTGTCAGTGAGTGTGTTAATTTGTGTGTCTGTTAGTGAGTGTGTGTTTGTCAGTGAGAGTGTATGTATGTCTGTCACTAAGTGTGTCTGTCAGTAAATGTGTGTGTCTGTTAGCTAGTGTGTATGTGTCTGTTCGTAAGAGTGTGTGTGGTAAAAACCCCTTCAGCACTTACCTTTCTCCAGCGCCAGGCTCCCTTTGCGCTGGGGATCTCTCCGCCCTGATCCGCCTCTCAGCTCCGAATGCGCATGCGCAGCAGAGCCGGGAACGCATTCAAACTGCCCATAGGAAAGCATTACTCAATGCTTTCCTATGGACGTCCAGCGTCTTCTCACTGTGATTTTTGACAGTGAGAATCGCGGAAGCGCCTCTAGCGGCTGTCAGTGAGACAGCTACTAGAGGCTGGATTAACCCTTAGTGAAACATAGCAGTTTCTCTGAAACTGCTATGTTTTCAGCTGCAGGGTTAAAACTAGAGGAAACTGGCACCCAGACCACTTCATTGAGCTGAAGTGATCAGAGTGCCTATAGTGGTCCTTTAAGTCTATGTGTATCTGCATGCACTGGCGTACATCACGCGGTCACAGGGGTCGCACCATGTGTTGCAGCCCAGGCCCGTGCAGAGTAAGCGTGTGGGGGGGTCCACAGATCAATTTTCGCACCGGGGCCCCATGGATCGTGTGTACGCCACTGCACACACATCATCCCGCACACACACACACACACACAGATCATCCAGCACACACACACACACAGATCATCCAGCGCACACACACACACACACAATCATCCAGCACACACACACACACATCATCCAGCGCACACACACATCATCCAGCACACACACACACACACCCACATCATCCAGCACACACACATCATCCAGCACACACCCACATCATCCAGCACACACGCACGCACGCACATCTTCCAGCACACACACACACTTCATTCATTATACATACTCTGCACTCACTACAAACACACTACATTCACTACATTCACTACACACTACATACACTGCATTCATTATACACACCCTGCACTCACTACAAACACACTACATTTATTATACACACTGCACTCACTACAAACACACTACATTCATTATACACACTCTGAACTCACTACAAATACACTACATTAATTATACACACTGCACTCACTACACACACTGCATTCATTATACACACTATGCACTCACTACAAACAGACTACATTCATTATACATACTCTGCACTTACTACAAACACACTACATTTATTATACACACTCTGCACTCACTACAAACACACTGCATTCATTATACACACTCTGCACTCACTACAAACACACTACATTTATTATGCACACTGCACTCACTACATTCATTATACACACTCTGCACTCACTACAAACACACTGCATTCATTATACACACATCACTCACTAGACACACTACATTCATTATACACATTCTGCACTCACTACAAACACACTGCATTCATTATACACACACTTCACTCACTACATCCATTATACACACTCTGCACTCACTACAAACACACTACATGTATTATACACACTGCATTCACTACATTCATTATACACACTCTGCACTCACTACAAACACACTGCATTCATTATACACACTGCACTCACTAGACACACTACATTAATTATACACATTCTGCACTCACTACAAACACACTACATTTATTATACAAACTGCACTCACTACATTCATTATACACACTCTGCACTCACTACAAACACACTGCATTCATTATACACACTGCACTCACTAGACACACTACATTAATTATACACATTCTGCACTCGCTACAAACACACTACATTTATTATACACACTTTGCACTCACTACAAACACACTGCATTCATTATACACACTCTGCACTCACTACAGACACACTGCATTCATTATAAACACTCTGCACTCACTACAGACACACTGCATTCATTATAAACACTCTGCACTCACTACAAACACACTACATTCATTATACACACTCTGCACTCACTACAAACACACTGCATTCACTATACACACTCTGCAGTCACTACAAACACTAAATTCATTATACACAGTCTGCACTCACTACAGTCACTAAATTCATTATACACATTCTGCACTTACTACAAAAACACTACATTTATTATACAGACTGCACTCACTACAAACACACTACATTCATTATACACACTCTGCACTCACTACAAACACACTGCAATCACTATACACACTCTGCAGTCACTACAAACACTAAATTCATTATACAGGGAGTGCAGAATTATTATGCAAGTTGTATTTTTGAGGATTAATTTTATTATTGAACAACAACCATGTTCTCAATGAACCCAAAAAATTCATTAATATCAAAGCTGAATATTTTTGGAAGTAGTTTTTAGTTTGTTTTTAGTTATAGCTATTTTAGGGGGATATCTGTGTGTGCAGGTGACTATTACTGTGCATAATTATTAGGCAACTTAACAAAAAACAAATATATACCCATTTCAATTATTTATTTTTACCAGTGAAACCAATATAACATCTCAACATTCACAAATATACATTTCTGACATTCAAAAACATAACAAAAACAAATCAGTGACCAATATAGCCACCTTTCTTTGCAAGGACACTCAAAAGCCTGCCATCCATGGATTCTGTCAGTGTTTTGATCTGTTCACCATCAACATTGCGTGCAGCAGCAACCACAGCCTCCCAGACACTGTTCAGAGAGGTATACTGTTTTCCCTCCTTGTAAATCTCACATTTGATGATGGACCACAGGTTCTCAATGGGGTTCAGATCAGGTGAACAAGGAGGCCATGTCATTAGATTTTCTTCTTTTATACCCTTTCTTGACAGCCACGCTGTGGAGTACTTGGACGCGTGTGATGGAGCATTGTCCTGCATGAACATCATGTTTTTCTTGAAGGATGCAGACTTCTTCCTGTACCACTGCTTGAAGAAGGTGTCTTCCAGAAACTGGGAGTTGAGCTTGACTCCATCCTCAACCCAAAAAGGCCCCACAAGCTCATCTTTGATGATACCAGCCCAAACCAGTACTCCACCTCCACCTTGCTGGCGTCTGAGTTGGACTGGAGCTCTCTGCCCTTTACCAATCCATCCATCTGGCCCATCAAGACTCACTCTCATTTCATCAGTCCATAAAACCTTAGAAAAATCAGTCTTGAGATATTTCTTGGCCCAGTCTTGACGTTTCAGCTTGTGTGTCTTGTTCAGTGGTGGTCGTCTTTCAGCCTTTCTTACCTTGGCCATGTCTCTGAGTATTGCTCACCTTGTGCTTTTGGGCACTCCAGTGATGTTGCAGCTCTGAAATATGGGCAAACTGGTGGCAAGTGGCATCTTGGCAGCTGCACGCTTGACTTTTCTCAGTTCATGGGCAGTTATTTTGCGCCTTGGTTTCTGCACACGCTTCTTGCGACCCTGTTGACTATTTTGAATGAAACGCTTGATTGTTCGATGATCACGCTTCAGAAGCTTTGCAATTTTAAGAGTGCTGCATCCCTCTGCAAGATATCTCACTATTTTTGACTTTTCTGAGCCTGTCAAGTCCTTCTTTTGACCCATTTTGCCAAAGGAAAGGAAGTTGCCTAATAATTATGCACACCTGATATAGGGTGTTGATGTCATTAGACCACACCTCTTCTCATTACAGAGATGCACTTCACCTAATATGCTTAATTGGTAGTAGGCTTTCGAGCCTATACAGCTTGGAGTAAGACAACATGCATAAAGAGGATGATGTGGTCAAAATACTCATTTGCCTAATAATTATGCACACAGTGTACACATTCTGCACTCACTACAGACACTAAATTCATTATACACATTCTGCACTCATTACAAAAACACTACATTTATTATACAGACTGCACTCACTACAAACACAGTACATTCATTATACACACCCTGAACTGCACTATATGCATAGGAGTGTAATTTTTTTTTTTTTAGGGGGGGGGGGGGGGGGGGAATCATGGGTGAGTTCCCACACTTTTTTCTCCAGGACTTGACCCCTGGTGTCATGGTGTGGGCATTTATCAATGTTTGTGTGTGTCAGGGTGCATGTGTGTATGTCGGTGTGTATCTATGTGTGTGTATCTATATGTATCTATATGTGTGTATGTGTCTATATGAATTTGTGTTTAATGTGCATGGATATCTGTGTAAGCATGTATGTATGTGGTAGTGTATGTGCATACATCCAATCAGTCAAACACCAGCACAACATACAAGCACATTCCTGCAATCTAACACAAATATTACATACAAACAAACCCCTGCATTCAAACTCAAAAAATATATTTATACAAACACACCCCTTCACTCAAACACAAATTCTTCACACAAATGCACATCCACATTTTAAAAGTGAACATTACATTCAGACACACCCCTGCAATCAAACGCAAACATTACACACAAACACACCCCTGTATTAAAACACAATAAATGTATACAAGCATTACTTCAAACACCAACACTGTACATTACACTACAGCGCCAGTAAATGCCACAGCGCTGTACAGATATACAACCTAGACATTTTGACCTGGGGTGCCTTAGAAAAAAAAATACTTAAATATTAAGGGCGTCTTGAACCTAAAAAGTTTGGGAACCACTGGGCTAACTTAAGACAAGTTGCTGTAGCAACTAAAGAAAGTTAATATAAACAAAGCTCCAGGGCCTGATGGTATTCAGCCATGAGTACTTAAGGAAAAAAGTGTGGAAATAAGTGAAGCACTGTTTTTAATCTGTCAAGGTTTTTTTTTTCAGGACGTGTACCGGAGGATTGGAGGAAGGCAGATGTAATTCCTATATTCAAAAAGGTTTTGAAATCCATGCCTGGAAATTATAGACATGTGATCTTAACTTCTGTGGCTGGGAAAGTATTTGAAAGGTTATTAAGAGATAATATTCAAGAATTCCTTAAGAAGAACATGGTTATCAGCAAGAATCGGCATTGGTTTTATGAAGCACAGGTCACGTCAAACTAACATGATTGCATTCTACGAAGAAGTAAGTAGAAGTATAGAACAGGGTGTTGCAGTGGATGTGATCTACTTGGATTTTGCATTTGATACAGTTCCACACAATAGATTAGTGTTTAAACTCAAAGAAATCGGTCTTGACGAAAATGCTTGTTCTTGGGTAGAACATTGGCTTAAAAATACAGTGCAGCGAGAATTTTCATAAATGGTACATTTTCAGGCTGGATAGAGGTGGCAAGTGGTATCCCTCAGGGTTCTGTTTTGGGACCCCTTCTATTTAACATGTTTATGATTGATCTTGAAAAAAGCATTGAAAGCCATGTTTCAGTGTTTGCAGATAACAACAATACCGTATGGAGGGATCATATAAAAAAAAAAAACCCCAAAAAATAGCTAGGTGCTAATACTCTCAAGCACTCCCTCAAGTGCCCCTAACAAAATCAAATACTACAAAAAAAGATTGCACACTAGAATAACTCATAAGAGATATACACATAAGTGCTTTATTAAGCCATAAAAGGTATAATAAACATGAAGCACAAAATAAAGTGACAACAATAAGGCAAGTTAAATAAACAATAATTATTACCACAACTTCCACAAGCCTACTCTGGCAGAAACACGAGCCACTAATACCATCAATGTTTCGGCACCTCCTGGCTGCCTTTCTCAAGGGTGAAACACTCAGAGGGGATATGATAACATTATACAAATATATTCAGGGCCAATACAAACCATTGTGTGGAAATCTATTTCTAAAACAGGACTTTACATAGGACACGGGGTCATGCGTTTAGACTGGAAGAAAGAAGATTTTGTCTAAGGGAATGGAAAGGTTTTTTTACTGTAAGAACAATAAGGATGTGGAATTCTCTGCCTGAATAAGTGGTTTTATCAGAGTCCATACAGATGTTAAAACAGCAACTAGATGCATACTTGCAAAAACAGAATATATAAGGATATAATTTTTCAGTAGGGTAAATGCTTCTTGATCCAAGGATAAATCTGACTGCCATTCTGGGGTCAAGAAGGAATCTTTTTCCTAGTTTGTTGCAAAATTGGAAGTGCTTCAAACTGTTGTCTTTGCCGTCTTTTGGATCAACAGCAAAAAACAAATGTGAAGAAGGCTGAACTTGATGGACGCAAGTCTCTTTTCAGCCTATGTAACTATGTAACATCCCAATATAACCAAAACACAATATAACTCACCCCAATATAACTCACTGTAATATAACTCATTCTAATATAACTGATACCCAGTATAACTGACCCCATTATATAACTCATCACCAATACAACACCCCAATATAACTAACACTCAAAATAACCTCCTCCCCAATATAACTCATCACCCATATAGATCACTCCAATATAACTTACCACAAAATAGCTCATTCTAATATAACTCACCCTCCATACTGCTTGCCACAATATAGCTCACGCCCAATATAACGGACTCCCACAGTGTAAATCACTCCAATATAAGTATAGCGGCACCCCGATAGAGTGAGGGGTTTTCGCCGCCAAGAGATGCCCTTTCTCCCTTGTGGTGAGAGGGAAGCTGTAGAGTAGAGTATCAGCAGCTCTTAGAAGAGCTAGTGATTATAGTATTCCAAAGAGCAATCCCAGGAGCAGGGATTGCAGCAGGTATAGCCTTTCCCTAGAAGCACGAGGCGAGGCTTTGTGTTGAGGGTAAATCAGGAACTGAACGTTTATTGTGGCAAAATGGCCTTTTATACAGTTTTCCCCACAAGGTGGATCTTGTGGGGCACAGAGACACAAGATCAACAAGCCAATAAAACAGTATTTTACATTCAGTCACTCCCATATAGTGTACACAATCCCTCCCCTCTGCTTAGGAGATAATTGAGTTAATTACTGTATCAACTCAATTATCTCCAAACGAAAAATACAACTATTTTACACATTTTTAGAAATACCCAAAAACATAAGTAACCCCCACAAAACCTACATTTCCTGATAGCCCCGATCTGGATGAACAACTTTCTTAAAAATCACGCAGATCGGTTCGGGGGTTCAAAAGTTAGCTGGAGGTCACATTTCTGCCCGGCCGCCCACGAGGCTATTGCCCAGAATAGTTCCATAAGTTCAGCTAGGTCGGCCAGTCTATTTTTAAGGGGTAGGGAAACACTTTAAAATAACAAAATGACTGTTCGTGTCTATGATTCTCCCGTGTCTCTTGTTCGTGTGCTTCAATGTACCAAACGCCGCTGCGTTCGTATGAAAAGGAACGAATTGCTGGAAGTCTGGAAGTCCCAGCTGTGTTCGTGTGAGCGAGTGTCCGAAAACAGTTCCATGCGCTCGACTCCAATACACCGCTGGCCGTTCGACAGTTTAAGATGGCCGTCACCACATGTTTGTGCATACGAACGACGACCACCCAGCCGTCAATTAATCTGCGGTTAACCACAGTTTCTGGGACGTTAACGTGCAGCACACTTCACTTGCAGGGTGGTCGGTCGTTCGGTAATTAGTTCGGTTATTTAAACAAAATCATACTGTGTATAGGAGAAGTTAAATTCACAGAACAAACCGAAAAAATATAGTGAGACATAAAATCCACTGACAGAGAGGTCTGTCACAATAACTCACCACAAAATAGCTCACTCCAATATGACTCATCCCCAATATAAGTCTGATCCCCAATATAACTGAGTGGGAACTCTAACTCCCATCAGGCTGATCCCACACTGGACCCCAGGGAAATTACCCTCCTGCAAAAGGTAGGAAACAGGAGGGTGACTTAAACATTTTGTATGTGCCTGTGTGTCTGTGTGTATGTATGTGTCTATGTCTGTCTGTATGTATGTGTCTATGTCTGTCTGTATGTATGTGTCTATGTCTGTCTGTATGTATGTATGTATCTGTACGAGTGTGTGTTTGTGTGTGTCTCTGTATGTATGTTTCTGTGTGTGTCTCTGGATGTATGTGTCTGTACTATACAGACACATACATACAGAGATACACATCAGGGCTGGACTGGGGATACGAAGCAGCCCTGGAAAAAAATCTATGCCAGCCTCATAAGTCATTGTGCTATGTAGGGTGTTATATATATATATATATATAGGCAATTGAAATAGTTGGCTGCACTATCGGATTTCCTTAAAATGTAACTTTTATTGAAATATTTAAGAGAAGATCAACGGTTCAGTCCCTCTTGTGGACTTGCATCAGGATCATGACGAAAGTCCACAAGAGGGACTGAAACATTGATCTTCTCTTAAATATTTCAATAAAAGTTAAGTTTTAAGGAAATCTGAAAGTGCAGCCAACTATTTCCATTGCCTGGATACTGGAGCCCTGGTGATGCAACAGTGTATGTATGTGTGTGTATATATATATATATATATTTATATATATATATATTTATTTCCCCACCATAACCTATTTGGATTTTGCTTCCCAAGCACTACCAAGCCTCAATAAGCAAACCAGTAACCAACCTCATGCTGATGAGTTGCATTAACAACGACAGCTGTCCATGTGTGGTTCACTGGTTTTGCATCTTTTCCTAAATTGTGTTCCAAGCAGTTGTATACTGCAAACACAGATTAAAAGGAATCCATGTTTAAAATGGAATGAGGCAAAAATGTGATTATTTGTTAAACTAATTTGCATATGCCCACCCAGAATCCTTTGCGGTTGCAACATCGCTGCAGTTTTGGGATTTCTGTGGGAAAAGCAAGTCTTATGGCTTGACTGGTGTGCAGTTAACATTGTATTAACTATATATATATTTTTTTATTTCTTCAAAATCTTAGTTCTTTTAGGGTAATTAAATTATACAGTAAAGCATACTCACACAAAGACACAGACAATCTTATGCACACAAATAGGCTCATTGACATACAATCTCAATGACACACACAGACAAGGTTACTGGCACACACACAAATTTCGTACAGACAAACTCTGATACACACACAAGCTTACTACAGACAAGCTCACTGTCACACACACTCACTACAGACAAGCTCACTGATGCGCACACACTCTCCCTACAGTCAAGCCCATTGACACACACATGCTCCCTACAGAAGAGCTCACTAACACACAGATTCACAATCTCACAATCTCACAAGCTCACAATCACACTCATGCTTACTATACACACATGCTCACCACAGACAGGCTCCGACACCTATGCTCCTTACAGACAAGCTCACTAACACACACACACATGATCCCTACAGACAAGCTCACTGACACACATACAAGCTCACTCACTAGCAGGCACTCACACACACACACACACACACAGGCTCCCTCACTAGCAGATGCGCGCACACACAGAGGCAGACAGTCACTGACACCGAGGCAAACATCGAGGCAGAAAGCCACACACACAGGCAGACAGTCAAACACACATGCAGACAGCCACACACTCAGTCACATACACACACAGGCAGATAGTCACACACACAAACACAGTCACACACACACAGACAGTCACACACAGACACAGACAGTCACACACACACACACAGTCACACAGACACTGTCAGGGTTCTCACCGTGACCTCCAGACTGCCAGACGGGGTCGCCCCTTTAGTGCCCGAAGAGGGAATTGAACCTAAGCGCTCTGCAGTCCTGGACCTGCTCTCTTACCTCTGAGCCACCATATCAGCTCAAGAGATAGCCAGAAGTCTATCTTGCCTTATTCCCAGCACTGGGGGCTGGACATTATTCTGTGGCTGCTTCAACGATCCTAGCACACCTGCGGCTGATCACCCATTAGCCAGGTATAAGACACTGCCTCTCCCTAAGGGCAGTGTCAGTTCATTGACTCTGGTTAGAGTATTGCTATTCCATGTTCCAGTGTTCCCCTGACCTTGGATTGCTGTTCGTTTGTACCCTGACCTTGGATTGCTATTTGTTTGTACCCTGACCTCTGGCATCCCCTGACCTCGGCTCGCTACTTGTATCTCCTGATTTCTGGCATCCTCTGACCACTGGCTTACCCACGACTATTCTCCTGGATATTCCTTTTCTGTACTGCGACTTCGAGCATTAACCTGCACAGCCCCCGTGCACAGGCTCACAGGCCAGGTGAGTTCTTCCTTGACCACCTTGGCCTGTGTTTAATTGCAAGGGTGAGCATATCTCTGCATATTGGACTCCCAACAAGGTAAGCCCTGACAGACACAGACAGTCACACACTCACAGACAGTCACACACACAAAGTCACACACAGGCAGTCACATACAGACACAGGCAGTCACACACAGACACAGACAGTCACACACACACACACACACACACACAGACAATCACACACACACAGGCAGTCACACACAGACACACTGACCTGCTTCTTACCTCCTGCTTGGAGCTCCTGGAGGCTGGTTGTTGGGGAAGCAGGGACTTCTTCCGGCTTCCCATGCTGCAGTTAGCCAGGCACCCGCCGCACAGTAAGCTCCGCCCCCGGCCGGCCATGTGTGAGGTGTGCCGGCCGCTTGGCTCCCCCTGCTCCCATGGGGTCCTGTGCGGCCACACAGCTCACTCATGGCCGGCTGGGATCACAGGAGCCTGAGCAATCATTAGGGCTGTCAGCCCAGCCCCAGGTGCCGAGGCCCACCGGGAAATTTCCCGGTATCCCGGTGGGCCAGTCCGGCCCTGATACACATACATACAGAGACACACTGTAGCGGAATGCATTAAGCCTGTCTGTTGATTCCTATGTAACCGTATGCAGTATGCAATTCGTACAGTATTGTTCACATTTTCGCATGTATCTTTATGTATTTAACGTATGTGTTCGGTAGTTTCCATCCCTATATTATGCGAAGGGAAACTACCGAACTGCTGGACCACCCCAGAGAGAAGTGTGGCAGCTATTAGGGTTCACACTTTCTCTGACCGCAGGTTAACCAGCTCATTAAGGATGTATCTGGGTGGCCGTCATTCGGTATGCGTACACGTGGCGGCGGCCATCTTACGCATGAAAAACTCAGCGGTGTTTGGTCGTCGAGTGTCTGGAACTCAAATCGGACACTCAACCGAACACCGCTGAGACCTCCAGAGCTCCGGAACTACCGAACGGAGAGTCCTAACGAATCCCCATTCGGTAGAAACAAAGTACCGAAAAAGTGAAGCAATATCCAGGTGAAGTTAAGTGTGGATGGCTAATATAACTGTCTGTTTTTACTGCCGAACGGAGACCGACCGCAGGGCCCAAACACATGGAACCCTTTTCGGATACCACCTCGTGTGCGGTCGGTCAAACTTCACCCTCCACCTAACTACCGAACCCCTGGTCCGATCTGGGTGAATTTTGGATATAATAGTCACCCAGATCAGGGCTACCTGGCTGTACCCTAATATTGAGGTTATGTACTAGTTTAGGGGTACATCCAGGTTTGGGGTAAATGTACAGTACTAGTTAAGGGGATTATGAGTCACTCTGAGGGGAGGAGATGTGTGGGAGGTAACAGTTACATTATTGGTTACTGTCTTAATTGCTGTGAATCCCTCCCTTGCATGGGAGCATGCTTTATAAGGAACCCTGGAATAAACGATTGTTAGTTCTACTCCAGAAACTGTGTGTCGTCCAGTTATTGGGAGTGCTGTTGGGATACTGCTGTATTATTTTACCTAAAAACAACACAGAACTTCGGGATACGGCTGGAAGTTATTAGAATAAAGTAGAATATATCGCTCATAGGGTGCCTCCCCTGGTTGGAATGGGGGGTTGTTAATCCCTTGGCTCCGTTATCAGCTTCCTTAATGATGCTCAGGACTCCAAACGGGTAATGGTAGAAAAATATGTTTTTATTGATTAAAAGTGAATAATCACCATCAATATAAAATATATTTAAAAGAAAGAACGGTATGGTCCTACGCGTTTCGTTCTGCAAAGAACTTCATCAGGGACCGTATACAAAATAAAGTAAAATCAATATGCAATTACAGCATGTAAAAAATACATCCTATTCCCCCCATCCCCGAGTCCTCTTTAAATAGGGCTACTCCCTGTGTCCATTGGTGGTTCCGTGGGTGGTGTCCAGTGTCCGTAGCTTGATAGGTTCCATGAGGGAGCTGAACAGCTGCTTTCTATCCTCCTCGTATTGCTGTGATCAAATTTTGGCGCGTTCGGATAACCGGAACCGGAAGTGGGGATTGAACCGCACTTCCGCGTTCCACTTGCGTTCCATTTGCGTTCCACCAGCGGTTCACATGCGTTCCACCTTCGTTATAATTCAGCACAAATATACAACCGGAAAAAAAACAATATATTCTATCTGCTAAAGAGAAAATTATATTAATAACCTTATTGACTGCATATTTTTGTGAAATTAGCAACAATTGTTTGCATAATCAATCGCTATTGCCTGCTATGTTGAACAGTGACACACACTATTTCTTAAAGTGAAAGATAAACAAAATGCAAAATTTTATGGTATATATGGACCTAACAGAAAAAAACATATATACAAAATGTAACATACACAACTAGACTATATAATATATATATCCATATTCATTGATTTGTTAATATGTAATCGATGTCGTAAGGATAATTTTAAGAATAATAAATTCTGAGAATAATATATTTTAATCAATTTTAGTCAATTTTGTGATGTATCTATAAAGAAAATCTCCAATATTAAATGGAGTTATAGTACATTTTAATCAATTTTGTGATATACCTATAGAAAGATCTCCAATATTAAGTGGAGTTACACATATATTTAATATCCCAAATCAATATCCACTGATTTGTTGATGTGTGATTGGTGCCACAAATGTAATTTAAGGATAATAAATTTTAAAAATAGTGCATTTTTTTAAATTTTGTGATGTTCCTATAGAAAAAATCTCCAATATTAAGTGGAGTTACACATATATCTAATATCCCAAATAGTGGGGTTATTCCCTAGCATTTTTATTATCAAATACAAATAGAGTAATATTTTTAGAATTCCTGCCTAATTGCAGAGTATAACAAATTAATACTCCCTAATACGATTTTGACTAATATACGTGATGAACAGTCTAATTGTGCATGTTCGTCCACATATCCCATATAGAGAAAAAAAATATATATTAGAAAATTAATAGAGTGACAGAAGCCCAATAAAATAAAATACATAAAAAATACATAAAAAAATCTTAATCCAGAAAGCAAACTAAGTCAATACCAATGTTGAGACCCTTGGGCTCTAGGGTCTTCAACTTGTGTATCCAGAATGTTTCCCTCTGGGATAACTTCTGGATTCTATCACCCCCTCTCCAGAATGGAAAAACTCTTTCAATGCCCATAAAGCTAAATCCCTGGAAAGAAAATGATGGACAATTGGAACAGTGGGCCGAAACTGAATGAGTTGGAATTTTTTTCTTGATGTTATTTAGATGTTCCAGTACTCTAACCTTTAGAATCCTCTTTGTCCGTCCAACGTACTGTTTGCCACACGGACATTGTAGTAGATAAACCACATAGTCCGTGTGGCAAGTAATTTCAGATTTCACCTTAAATGTTTCCCCTGTGATGCTACTATGAAAGGCCTTGGTTTTAAATGATGATGTGGTGGTACAAGCTTTACAGGTTCCACAGCCTCTAAAAGAGCCAATGGTCGAAGAAAGCTGGGTGTTAGGATGTTTGATAGCATAGCTAGGAGCCAATAGATTCTTAAAATTCTTGTTCTTTTTGTAGATCACCATAGGGCGATCCGATAGAGACCCTCCTAAAACTGTATTATTTTACCTGCTGGAAACTCTGCTTGTGGATTTACTCTTGCCTTGTTCCTGAGCCTCACTGGGTTCTTTTTTTTTTTTTTTTTTTTTTTAATTCTTTATTTTTGAAGTGCGTAGGTTTACAACGTTCGCTTGTGAGGTACCCCAAAGGCAGTCCTCTAGCGTAGTAAAAACAGTTGAGTGCATAGGTACTTGGTAGGTCAGGCACATTTTTGTATGGTTATAAACAATATTGATGAACTTTGCTTAGGTGTTTTTTTTTTTAAATTCTTTATTTTCGTTGTGCAGTGGTTTTACAGGCAGAGTTATCGGTGCGACTTTATGCATTATAGATTACAAGTGTTTCACATGAGATATCTTAGTAGCATATCAAAAAATAAAACTGCACTTCTTTTTTTTTTTTTTTGAAAAGGTAGCATACAAGTGTGAACATATTATGTCAGATATTGAAAGGAATACATACACATTAGATATCAAGCATATATGCTGACAATAATTACAACGTGGGAAAAACTGTTCGTCACATGCTAAGGGGTTATATTAATGCTGCTTCTGAAGGAAAGTAGCCGCTGGGTACCTTTCAGCTTCTTGAAGCCGGGATTAAAGTGACGTGAGGTATAGCCTTTGTGTGTGTGCTAATCCGGAGTGGTGACTATCTAGATATGTTTAACAGAAAAGGTTACCAATGCGGGCTAGTTCAATGCCCCTAACCTAGGGGGCTACGGGGGGAAGGAGCTGACGTTCTTTAAGGGCTGGGCCCTCGGTCAGACCCTTGTAAGGGTGGTTGTGTAGTCGTTAGGCCTTGGGGTTTTGTGTGTTCCTCCTGTTCCCCTTCCATGTTCATGTAGGGTAAGTGCCTCTGTGTGTGAGTTGAGGGGGGGGGGGAGGGTGCCCTCCTTGCAGGAGGGGTATGTAGGCCTAACAAGTGTAAAAACATGAGAAAAACATATGAAAAGAAAACATGAAGCGTGTACAGCTCGGTCTATGTGAGCCAGTCCAGAGAGTGATCGTCCAAAGTTCTAACCATGTATATACGGTGTGGGTAGCTGGGTCCCGCCAATATGGCCCAGTAACGGCTCTCAGTACGGCATCTCACCGGTCTGGCGTCGGTGCGGCTCCGGAGCGCTGCACGGCGGGTGTCGCTGTGGTCGGGTCCCGGACGTTTGTAGGTAGTCCAGGGTTTATGAGCCTATCAGGCAGTCCCAGGTTCCGGAGGAACGATGTGGCTTCTCCCATGGCTTGCAGGATATGCGTGGTCCCTGCTCGTGTGACTTGAATGCAGTTGTCTGCTCCCCACCGGTATGAAATGCCTGCGGTTCGTAGTTGGGCGGTGACGGGGCTGCAGGATTTTCTCCACAGCAGCGTCGCTTTGGATAGATCCTGGAAGAACAGTAGTGCTGCATTTTCAAAGGTTAGTGGCGTCTTGTCCCTCACGGCTTGCATTATTTGAATCTTTTCCTGGACGTTGCGGCATCTCAGGATGACATCCCGGGTCAGGTTAGGTTTCGTGTGGGTCGTCGAGGGGAGACGGTATACCCCTTCAGGGGTCATTTTGCGGGCTGCCGCTGGAGGCAATATGGTTGCGAGGAGGCGTCTTGCATAATGGGGCAGTTCTTCTGCAGACACTGTGGTCGGGACTCCCCTGATTTTTATGTTTAGCCGGCGGTGTCGATCCTCCATAATTGCAAGCCTGCCCATCAGGATCCTTTGGGACTGTTGTAGCTGGAGGACGGAGTCTTGCACCGCGTGGATCTTGTTGTGTGCCTCCGTTACTCCCTCCTCCATCTCTCCCACCTTCTCTCTGACCTCTTTGAGTTCGGTTTTTAGTTTTGCTGAGTCCGCCTCTAGTAGCTTATGTATGTTTGCAAGGAGAATTTTCAGGTCGCCCTTAGTGGATGGAGCTGAGTCGTCTGAGGCGTCTGCGGTTGGTGTCATTGGTGCCCGTGTGGCTGGCAGCGCTTCTGACTCTCGACCGCATGGTTCGGTGTCGGCCTCTTTTTGTGGCTCCTCCGAGGGTGCATGGGCCTGGTGTTGTGCCGGTCGTTGGAACAAGGACCCAATATCCCTGGTGTCGGTACCTGCAGTCGGTTTCTGTGACCGTCGGCCCATAGCCGTATCGTGTGCTGGCTCTGCCTCCTCCGGTTGGCCTGCGTAGCTGCTCCGCAGGAGTGTCTCGAGGTCCGAGGTGGTCAGCGGGCGGTAGGCCTCAATTCGGCGGCGCCGCTTCTGTAGCTTCTGCGGCTGAAAAAAAGGCATCAGCCGGTTCAGCCCCGCTTGCTTGCTCCGGATCTTTGGGTTGCAGGGTTGGATTGGTATTAATTTGGCCGATATCGGGCAGATTAAGGATCACTTAGGGAGAGCTCTGGAATATGGCGTCCGTTCAGGTTCGAGTTCAAGCTCCGCCCCCTGCTTAGGTGTTTTTTTAACATAACATAAATTAACATCGCTTTAAGGTACACGTTTAAAGTATCGGTTGGGTTACTAGACATATAGTATTTGCTAGGCAATACATGTTTCCCGACAAAGTAGGCTTATAGTTAAAATTATGTACAGGTATCTTATTCTATTCGCTGGTTACTTGATGCATGCTTGAAGTACCTGCGCTAATGACATGTCTAAGTTATCGGGATAGCTGCAATATGGTGATAAAAATAAAATAGAATAAAATGTTAGGTAAGCATGTCTGCGTAATTAGGGTATGCGTGGAAGAAAACATGCTGAGTAAATGCGCTAGTTAGCTTCCCATTTTTAGGCAATAGGCAGCTGCACATGTGACGATAACTGTATGTTGCTTGCAACTGCGCTACATATAGGCATGCATTTGCTAGACAGTGGTCTAAACATTGAAAGCTTTGATAATAAAAATTAAAGTAAAATAAAAATTAAAACGAGAACATTTTTGGTCTATGCTTAGGATTACATGTAGGCTAGGGCCAAACCAGACTGCGAGGAAAGAAAGTAATGAGAAGCAAGGTATTTACATAAAGCATCAGTTCTTGGTAGTGCTCCAATACCACACAACGGCATGGCCCCCTCACTTGTATGAGCTGGGAGTGGTAAGCTGAGACAACGGGGGTGCTGTACAGCTCAGTCCTTATGCCCCAATTCATCCGATACCTGCTATGGGTAAAACCCGGATGTTTTGGCATGTGGGTCCAAGGCGTTGGTAGAGTGAGTGGCCGTCTTCTGGGGTGGCTCTCTGTCCTTGTCGGTCCCCTGTCGATGACTGTGCCGTTTGTCGGCCATCCTCGCTGCTGTTGGTGTAGGTCTGGACATGCAGGGACGTGTTTTGTTGGTTGGTGAGTAGTTGGTTTGAGCGGTGAGTGGGTCGGGCGTGTGTGATGGTCCTGCGCTGGTGCGTGTGGGGGCCAGCGCCGGCACCCGAGAGGTATGTCTCCGTTTCCCGACACTCCGTTCTCTCACCTTGACTCTGTCGGAGGGCCGCTCTGGGAGCTCGGGGTGGGTCTCCGCTCAGTTGGCGCCGGACAGCAGGGCGAATCCATGCCGCCGCTTCTTTAGTCACCAGCTTGTAGAGCCATCCCCTGGTGCGTAGCTTAGTCCATAGACTGTTGCAGAGCCTATCGTAGAATGATAGTGTGCAGTCGGGTGGTTTAACAGGAAGGCTTTTAGTCTTGAGTCGCGTCTGTGGAGCCGTTTTGCTTGGGCCCTGACAGCCCCGTTTTCTTGTAGGAGCAGTCGCTTGGTCTTGCCTTGTTGTGGGGGTAATCGTCCCCAGCGAGGACCGGTATGTCCCCCACCGGTCCAGAGGGGGGGGGTAGCAGGGCATTATTCAGCTTTCTCGTTTGAGTGGGTCCCAAGCTGGGCGATCGGCCGCCTCCCCCAGGCTTCAGGTCCCGCTGCATTATAGGCCGCATGGCCGGGTTGTGCGCTCCTGGTTCGTGTCGGTTCATGCTCGGTACCGTTTTGGTCCTGGAGTGGTCCAGTATCGTTTTCTGGGCTCCATGGCTCAGTGGCATGTTTAAATTTCACAGGATTGTCGTTTTTGTGCTCCCTGTTGCATGAGCTCTCAGAGATCACGTCCGGCCATCTTGGCAGTCAGGCCCCGCCCCCCCCTCACTGGGTTCTTAAGTGGAGAATAGCTGTGGGAAATCAGCTCTCCGCTACATTGGTTGGCAGCGCTGGGATCCAGACTCACAGAGGAACAAGGATTAATGGAGATTGACCTTTCTACACTAAAGCGATCGACATTGAAAGACCTTCTGGAAGCAAAAGGTGTTCCAGCCAGCAGCAAATCAAAGGCAACACTCATCGCTGAAGTGATGGCAGAATACCGAGCAGAGGAGGTTCTGGTCACGGAACAAAGAAATGAAACAGAACAAGAGGAGTTCCAAAGACAATTACAGTTCAGGCTGGCCTTTTATGGAGAAAATCCACCAACAGAGATTATCTCTAAAACCATGACAGAGGTGCAGGAGTTTGTGATGCGCAAAAGGAGACCACAAACACCAGAAAGAAGTCCAGCAGGAGCGATGGTACAAGAGGGTAAGCCCAAAATCCCCTATCAAGCATTTAAAATGTATGTAGAAGCGGAGGAGGATATAGATGCCTTCCTCCAAGACTTTGGAAGACTGTGTACGCTGCATAACATACCAAGGGAAGATTGGGTACCCATATTAGCAGGACGGCTATCAGGGAGGGCAGCTGAAGCCTACCGTACTATACCAGACATTGAAATCAGAAACTCTAGCCGTGTAAAAGAGGTTATCCTGGCCCGGTATGCAATGACACCAGAGGCATACCGGAGGCGCTTCAGGGAACTGAAAAAGGCAGAAAAGGACTCGCATGCAGAGTGGGCTTGCCGGCTGCAAAGAGCAGCTCTAGGGTGGATACAGGCAAACCAAGCGCGGTCCATGGAGGACTTGTTACAAATGCTGTTATTGGAACAGTTTTATGAGGGGATATCCGCAGAACTGCAAGAATGGGTGAGGGATCGTAACCCCACATCCCTCACCGAAGCTGCTAAAAAGGCAGATGATTTGATGGATGCCCGCAGACAACCCAAGGCAGTGAGTACTAAACCTGCTATGCGACCGCTGGGAGGAAACTCTTTCTCCACTAACATTCAACCCCCACCGAGACAACTCCCTCCACTGGCACCTGCAGCAGCACAACCGAGATATCGCACATCTGCTTCTGTACAGTGCCACCGGTGCCAGAAGTGGGGACACTTCCAGCGAGATTGCTCGCAGTCTAGAGACCGCACCACCTGGATCCGACCAGGGCCCCCACCACCACCACCGAGAGCAGCAGCGCACCACTACCAGGACGAGACACCGCTTCCCTATGGCTCTGCAGCTCCAGTCACAGCTGTGGAACAGTGGGAAGTGTTGCATGAGGCCAACCCATTGCAGGCACAGGCGGATAACCGGCAGCACCATAGGCAAACCGTATACCTAGAGGGGAAGCCTATGCAGGGGCTCAGAGACTCGGGAGCCACCATCACCTTGGTCCAGAGTCACTTGGTTTCTGACAGGGCCAAAACCAATAAGACTGTGGCTGTCACGGTTGCGGGGGGAGCCGTGTATCGGCTAAACACAGCCAGGGTACACTTGCATTGTGGTGCGGGGTCAGGGAATGTGGAAGTGGGATTAATGCCGCAATTACCTGCTGAGGGGGTATTGGGGAATGATCTGGGCAAACTCACCTCTGCATTTGAGCCCCAAGCTACTGAGGAAGCACATCCAGTAGTCACCAGGCAACAGGCCCGCACCCAGGACTACAACGCACTGCCGGAGGTCCAGGTAAGAGATTCTTCCCCTCCCCTAGACTGTATCCCGTGGGCCCCCCCTGACAAATTTGCGGCAGAGGTGATCACTGACCCTACCCTACAGGTATATAGAGACAAGGTCACCTCTGACCAACCGGGGGCGGAGGGGGAAAGATTTGTGTGGGACAGGCAGTTGTTGTACAGAGAGTCGGATAAGCAGGTAGCTGGGTCAGACCCAATTGTTGTAAGGCAGCTTGTAGTACCTCCGAGGTACCGAACCGAATTACTCCGAATAGCGCACGATATTCCGCTATCCGGACATTTGGGGGTCAGTCGTACCAGATATCGGCTGACCCAAAGTTTCTTCTGGCCAGGGATTAGCCAGGAGGTGCGCAGATATTGCAATACCTGCGATACGTGCCAGAGGGTAGGCAAAAGGGGGGATAAACGTAAAGCTAAGTTACACCCGCTCCCCATAATTGAAGAACCCTTTTATAGGATAGCAGTGGATATCGTAGGCCCCCTCCGGAAACCTAGCCCATCGGGCAAACGGTATATTTTAACAGTAGCGGATTACGCCACTCGCTACCCCGATGCGGTAGCCCTGACCAACATACATGCTGAGACTATGGCTGAGGCTCTGATGCAGATTTTCTCCCGGATGGGGTTACCCAGGTAGATCATCTCGGATCAGGGTACTCAGTTCACGGCAGAGGTCACCCAACATCTCTGGAAGTTTTGTAAAGTCAGGCCCATAATTAGTGCCCCCTACCACCCCCAGACTAATGGGCTCTGCGAACGGTTCAATGGCACCTTAAAACAGATGCTCCGAACCTTTGCGGAAACACACCGAGACTGGGAAAGATTCCTGCCTCACCTACTATTTGCTTATAGGGAGGTGCCGCAGGAATCTACGGGATTTCCCCCATTTGAACTGCTATTCGGGAGGAGGGTAAGGGGGCCCCTAGACTTAATTAGGGAACATTGGGAGGGAGACCGTAGCACCGACGGCACCCCTATTGTACCATATGTGCTGGCCCTCAGAGATCGCCTAGAAGCACTAACTAAGACGGTAAAGGAGAACCTTCAGGCGGCTCAGGGACCGTAGCTTCCAGGTCGGGCAGAAAGTTTTAATTTTAAAACCGGTCCGACATGATAAGCTACAGGCCGCCTGGCAAGGCCCTTATAAAGTGGTAGAACAACGATGTGACACCACTTATATAATTGGCCCCTGCGCAGGAACTGGAGGGCGACGCATGATCCATGTGAACATGATGAAGCCCTACCAGGAACGTTCAGAGGAGGTGATTGCTATCTGCGCACCCACCTCTGAAGAATGTGACAGCCTACCCCTCCCCGATCTGCTGGGAGACGGACAGCTATCTGGGGACTTAGGAGAAGTTGTATTGGGGGATCGGTTGAGTCCACAGGAGCGTATCGAGGTACAGCAACTACTGCAAGAGAAGCAGGAGACCTTTTCTAATGTACCTGGATACACCCCTCTGGCTACCCACCGAGTAGAAACCCCGGGACAACTTCCCATGCGCCAGACCCCATACCGCATCCCTGAAGCGGTCCGGGAGAATATGCGCAAGGAGATTGAGGAGATGATTCAGCTAGGGGTAATTGAACCCTCGGATAGCCCC
The DNA here is from genome assembly GCF_036172605.1 of Pelobates fuscus. NCBI lineage: Eukaryota > Metazoa > Chordata > Amphibia > Anura > Pelobatidae > Pelobates > Pelobates fuscus. The sequence goes on along the minus strand of NC_086323.1, from coordinate 6,993,215 downwards.
TGGGCTTCTCCAGTGGTCCTCGTACCAAAACGGGACGGTACGACCCGTTTTTGCGTGGATTACAGGAGATTGAATGAGAAGACAGTATCCAATGCATACCCTATGCCTAGGATAGATGAGTTACTAGACCGGATGGCCAGAGGCCAATACCTTACCACTATTGACCTGTGTAAAGGATATTGGCAGATCCCATTGGCTCCGGACGCCATCCCTAAGTCTGCCTTTGTCACCCCATTCGGCTTGTATCAATTCAAGGTCATGCCGTTTGGGATGAAAAACGCGCCGGCTACCTTCCAACGGATGGTGGACCGCCTCCTAGATGGGTTTCAAGACTATACCTGCGCATATCTCGACGATATTGCCATATTTAGCAATACCTGGCAGGAGCACTTGGCCCATATAGGAGCGGTTCTAGACAGGATAAGGGAAGCAGGTTTGACCTTGAAACCAGCTAAATGTAGCATTGGGATGGCCGAGGTACAGTACCTGGGCCACCGAGTGGGCTGTGGTAAACAGAAGCCGGAACCAGCCAAAGTAGAGGCTGTGGCCCAGTGGCCTACCCCTAAGACTAAAACCCAGGTGTTGGCATTCCTAGGGACAGCGGGGTACTACAGGAAGTTTGTCCCCAATTATAGTGCCCTGGCCAAACCCCTCACTGACCTGACCTGTAAAAACCTTCCCCGCCGAGTAACCTGGACCCCGGAGTGTGAGCAGGCATTCCAACATCTGAAAAATGCACTTGTTAATGCCCCTGTCTTGGCCGCTCCCAATCCAACTAAACGTTTTCTTGTACACACAGACGCTTCTATGTTTGGATTGGGGGCAGTACTGAGCCAAGTCGGGCCCGATGGCGGAGAACATCCAGTGGCTTACATCAGTCGCAAGTTATTACCCAGGGAAGTAAGCTACGCCGCCATCGAGAAGGAATGCCTGGCTGTGGTGTGGGCCTTGAAGAAGTTGCAACCATATTTATACGGACAGGCTTTTTCCCTGCTCACGGATCACAACCCGTTAGTCTGGCTGAACCGGGTGGCTGGGGACAATGCCAGGCTGCTGCGCTGGAGTTTGGCGCTGCATCCTTTTGACTTTAATATTCAGTACCGCCCGGGTAAGCAAAATGGGAACGCTGACGGTTTGTCACGACAAATTGATCTGGAGAAATGATCCGTGAGCACCCCGGACATCCCCAAGCCGATCCGTGTGGGATCAGACTGTGTATGCCGGCTTGTGGGCAAGGGGGAGCAGTGTAGCGGAATGCATTAAGCCTGTCTGTTGATTCCTATGTAACCGTATGCAGTATGCAATTCGTACAGTATTGTTCACATTTTCGCATGTATCTTTATGTATTTATTTTTTTTTTTGAAATCTTTTATTGTTGTTTTTTTTTTTTTTTTTGTTCAACGTCATCAACATTTATTAGTTATAGTTTCTTGGACACGCAGGTCCCGACGTTAAGTAAACAGATTAGTCATTTTCATGTAATATTCCATACATCTATAGGCAAAATATGGTCTTTCACATGACAATTGGGTTGTTGATCAGTCTGTGTTATGCTGGTTCGTTCTCATGGTTGCTGAAATGTAGCCTGTATATTGTCGTGTGGGGTGTTACCGCTGCCCCGTTTTGTACCGGTTGTTGGTCATAAGTTTTAGTCGTGTGTTAGTTCTATGTTGTCGAGGTAACTTCCGATAATTGTCAAGATGTACGTATATTTGATCGGTGTCTATCTAGGTGCGTTATAAGTTGCTTTATGTGATATTAGCTATCTAGTGTTGGGTGTGTCTGATTTGTGTGTTATGCGTATGGGGGAGGTTGGGGTACAGGTGCATGGGAGGGTATGGGGGGATAGGGAGAGAGGGGTGTGGAAGGGGAAAGGGAGAGATGGGTATAGAGGGAGAAGGTAGAGGTTACACCCCGGGCTCCTCGTCCCTGCGCAACCACCGCCTCTGACTGTCAAGGCCTGGGCCCAGCGACCGAGCCATCGTCCGTGTCCGTATACGCCCTCTCTCTGTGCTAGTCTCGTTGTTATCTATCTACTGGGTCCTGGACGTGTACATGAACCATGGTGTCCATGCCTCTGCGTGTTTAGTTGCCCTACCAAGGAGAGTTGCGTGTATCGCCTCCGCTCCCTGGATGTCTTCTACTTTGCGTATCCATTCTTCCTTACGTGGTGTGTCTGTTTTCTTCCAGTAAATGGGTATGAGCGACTTGGCTGCGTTCAATAGGTGTCGCAAGATCGATTTCTTGTATCTGGATATTGGCATTGGCGACACGTGAAGCAGTGCTAGTTCAGGCGTCCATTCAATCCCGTTTCCCAGGATCTCTCGTATCTCCTCTCTGATCGTCTCCCAATATGGGGTGATCAAGCAGCATTCCCACCATATGTGGATCGTCGTGCCCTGTTCAGACATGCATCTCCAACACAGTGGTGAGGTTGCTGGGTATATTTTATGGAGGAACGAGGGTGTTCTATACCAAGAAGTCAGCAGTTTATAATTTGTTTCCTGATATTGGGAACTGATGGTGCTTTTATGATGCCAGAGCAATGCTTTGTCCCATTGTTGTCGTGTGAGCGACTTAGCTAGGAGTGTTTCCCATCGGCTGCGAAATGTGTTATGTTCAGTTAGGTGCCCCTTTAGGAGGTATTGATACAGTGTGGAGATCGCTTTGTCGAGTTCTATTGCATTCGTGCAGCTTTCCTCGAACCACGTAAGTTCTCGGTTTAGACGGTCTTTGTTGCGGAGTGTGCTATGGAAATGTTTTACTTGTAGGTACCGAAGTGTTAGTTGTAGAGAGCATGGTCTACCGTTTAGTATCGATTCCAGGGGGCGGATCTCTCCGTGTTGTAGCACCGTGTGTATGGGTACATGGCCTCGTCCTTCCGAGAATGGACCAGTCTGTGTGAGGATTCCTCCCCCTATATTGCTGTTGTAAGTAATGGGCAGTAGTGGGCTCGGTGTTGGTGATATGTGTTTTTGTTCCCTTAGGGGTCTCCATCCTCGCAGAGTCTGTGCAATTGGTCCGTTTTCCACTTCTCTAACCGGGATGCCTGGGCCTTGTGTGTCCCATATGGTGGAGTGTAAGGCCGCGTTATTCCCTTCGGCGTTCAAGGACACCCATTGTTTCTGTTCTGTTTTCGAATGCCAATTGAGGATTCGTTGTAAAATTGTTGCCTGGTAATATTTCTTGAAGTCAGGTAGTGCGAGTCCCCCGCAGTGCCTCGGCATGCAGAGTGTTTCGTGTTTGAGCCTTGAGCGTTCGCCCCTCCATACGTATTTGAGGACTGCTGATTTTAGTGTTGTAAAGAATGAGGGTGGTATGTTGATTGGAATGGTCTGGAACGGGTATAGGAGGCGCGGTAGGAGGTTCATTTTGAGGACCGCCACTCGGCCGTGCCAAGAGATGTGTGGGTATGACCACCTGACTAGGTCCTTGAGTAGCGTCTTCAACAGGGGAGCGTAGTTGTGGTGATACAGGTCTTTCGGGTCAGGTGTCACCCATATGCCCAGGTACTTCATTTTGTTGGTACACCACTTAAACGGGAACGACATTTCTAGTGCTGTGTAGTCCTCCTCTGGTAATGTAACGTTCAACACTTCGCATTTGGAGTAGTTGAGTTTAAATCCCGAGAGCACACCGAATTCATCGAATTCCGTCATTAGACATGGTAGTGTGATTCTCGGGTTGCTGACGAAGAAAAGGAGATCGTCCGCGTATGCGGCCACTTTTTGAATCCCTCCCTGCCAGGGGAATCCCTGCACATCTTGGTTTTGGCGAATTGTTTGTAGAAGGGGCTCTAGGGTGATGGCGAAAAGTAGTGGGGATAGGGGGCACCCTTGTCGAGTGCCATTTGAGATTGGGAAATCAGCCGTGAGTGCCCCATTAACCCTAACTGCGGCTCTGGGATTGTTGTAGAGAGCTTTGATCCATGTGAGGAAGTTTTGCCCTATGCCCATTTCCTGTAATGTAGCTAACATGAATGGCCACTGTACCCGATCAAACGCCTTCTCAGCGTCCGTGGAAAGGAGGAGGAGGCGTTTTTGTGACTTCCTCGCCAGGTGTTGAATTGCGAATACTCGTAACGTGCTATCCCTTGTTTCCCTCCCTGGGATGAACCCTGTCTGGTCCACGTGAATCAGGCCTGGCAGTGGAACTTGGAGTCTGTTGGATAGTACTTTTGTGAATAGCTTAGTATCCACGTTGAGGAGGGAGATTGGGCGGTAATTACTACAGTACATCGGATCTTTGCCAGGTTTAGGTATGACTGCTATCGTTGCCGCTAGGGATTCTGCCCCGAATGTTTTTCCTTCTGTTATCGCATTGACAGCTTTAGTTAACCAGGGTAATAGTTGTGTTGTGTAGGTTTTATAGTAGGTTGCTGGAAATCCGTCCGGCCCCGGTGCCTTCCCCGTTTTTGTCCGTTTCAGGGCTGCTGCCAGTTCCTCTTCTGTAATCGGTTCGTCTAGGGCGTCTGATGTTTCTTCCTGTAACCTTTGTAGTCCTGCGTTGCGCAGATATTCCTGGATTTTGGCGTCAGTGGCGTCCTCGCCGCCCGCGTGGTTCTGTGTTCGTAGATTATATAGCTTATGGTAGTATGTCCTGAATTCTTCAGCTATTTCCGTTGGGTGGATTGAGGTTGTGCCCGAGGATAATTGTAACTTGCGGACCTGTGTTCGGGGGGTGTTGTCCTTAAGCAGTCTAGCGAGGTATTTCCCTCCTTTGTTGGCGTGGGTGTAGAAAAACCCTTTTGATCGTTGAATTGTGCGTAAGTATCGTTTCATGAGTAATTCTTTGAGTAGTCGTCTAACTTCTATTAATTCCCTGTGAGTGGTTACCATTTGGGATCGTTTGTGTTGGGATTCGAGGGTGGCGATTTGTCGATAGAGATCGGCCATCTCTCTTTGTGCTTCTTTTTTCTTTTGGGATGCGATACGAATGAGTGAGCCTCGGATTACACATTTATGCGCTTCCCATATCGAGATTGGAGATATGGTCGCCGCTCCGTTGTCGTGGAAGTAGTTGACCAGGTCCTGCGAGATCTTTTCCTTCGTGCCCGGGTCTTGGAGCAGTGTGTCATTAAGCCTCCATGTCCATCTATTGGGTCTAAAGAGTGGGGATGTAAGTGTAACCTTGACCGCCCCATGGTCTGACCATGTAGCCGGTTCAATTTCGGTGGATAGAAGGTGCGGGAGGCCGATTTGTTTAGTGAATATGTAATCGATTCGGGAATATCGACCGTGTATCGCCGAGTAGTGGGTGTAATCTTTTGTGTCAGGGTGCAGGGCCCTCCAGCAGTCCACCAGGTCCATGTTGTTCAGTGACTGTTTAATTTGGCGGGTGTTACGTTGTGGAATACAGCTGTGCCCCGTTGAGGAGTCTAAGATTGGGTCCATGGGTACGTTGAAGTCTCCCCCGAGTAGTATGGTGCCCTCCGCGAAGTCCTGTAGTTTAGTTAGTGTGTTTCTGAGGAATTGGGCTTGTTTTCTATTTGGTGCATATATGGAGGCGAAGGTGTACATTTTGCTCATTATGTGTCCTTTCAAAAACAGATATCTGCCTTGGGGGTCGTGTATGACAGCCAGTTCTTGGAATTCTAATTTTGCTGCCAGGAGGATGGCCACTCCGGCTTTGCGTTGTAGCGGGTGGTTACAAAGATAGGTCTTCGGGTACATTTTGTTCTGGAGTTTCGGGGTAGCGTCTGCTCGAAAGTGTGTTTCTTGGATTAGTGCTACTGAAATGCGTTTCTTCCACAGGTCACGCAATAGGTGGACTCTGCGCTCCGGGATGTTGAGTCCCCTGCAGTTGAGTGTGAGAATGGTGATGGGGTCTGGCTGATACGCCATGGTTGCTTCTGTCCCAGGTGTCTTCCCTCTGGGGATTTATCTGGCGTGTCTGTCTCCCACCTCCCAGTACGGCTCCGGCGGCAGTCCGATCTCCTACCCCGGCCCGACAGGTGGCTGCGGGGGTTCAGGACGGGTGTGCACCTGTGGCTCCGGGGTGTTTCCACGAGCGTATATGGTTTGGGGAGGGTGAGTGTAGGTTCAGGTGTTGAGGAGGGGGGGGGGGTGAGGTAGGTATAAAAAGGTGGGTGGGGAGAGGTAGTTAGGGATTAGTGTCCCTGGATGAGGGCGTCGTCACTGGGGTGTAGGGTGGTCTCCCAGTCGTGTTCTACCCTCCGGTTGAGGGGCTCCCGTGCTACGGTGGGGTACCCCAGGGGTCTGTCTCAGTTACCAGACTGGGATGCAGTCCCCTCGTGGGTTCCACCGTCCAATACAGTGCGCGGGTACGGGTTGAGGTACGTAGCCTAGGTAGCTATCGAGGATATGTCGTCTAAGTCTGAATGTGGGTCGTGTCCGGTCTCCACCTCGCCCATGAGTGCTGAAAGGTTGCAAATTTATAAGCATTCCATAGTTCAATTATCTACGTTAACAGTAAACTGTACGGTATAGCAAGCCGCATATAAACAAAAACAAGAACAATAAACATTTGCCCCTTATCCCCATTCCCTGTTTCCCTTATTCCCCCCCCTGCCCCCATCACATATGTATGTGTAATTGTGCTCATACATTAGGCCCACTGCATTCGTGTGTGAGTAGGATCTCAGCGAGCCTTGTATTGGATTGGGTATGAGTTTCGCTGTTCGGGAGCGTCGGGAGAAGGGTGTAGCAGCCATCAGTTCCACAATGTGTGTAGGGCCGAGTGTGTGTGCGGGCACAAGCGTATGAGTGTGTTCGGGCGCCCCCCCCACCCCCCCAACGCCTAGGGCGCGGGGGGGGGGGGGAGGGGGCGGACTGCGGTGTGTGTGTTCGAGGGTGGGTGCGTATAGGTGCGTTTTCCTTCCCCCTCCCCCCTCCCCTCCCGTCCCCGTCTCCGGTACAGTCCCCGACCCCCAAACCCTCGTGATCTGTGCGTTCATAACTATGAGTATATCCCTGTTCAGGTTGTCCCCTCACCTCTCCCGTGTCCCGTGCTGTCTGACTGCAATTAACCTGCTGTGGCCAGTGTGCTAGTAGGGATAGGTACCCCTTGTTTGTGTGTGTGTGGTAAGGTGTGTGTGTTCTTGTCCTGGGTGTTGCGTGTGGGTGATGTGTGAGTGTACCCTCGTTTCAGCCTTCCCACTTCCCTCTCATAGCCCATCACTTGTCCCATATTCCCCTGTCCGTACAACCCAGCTAATAGTGTTCACAGGTGTATTCCATTGCCCGTTGCCCCTTTAATCCTGGGCTGCTACGATAAACAGCTTGAGCAGTGTTCCGTCCGGGTTAGCATGGGTTCAGGTTTGTCAGAATCCTATCTTAAGCTGCAGTTGCTGCTTGTTAAAACCCCCCTCCCTCCGCCCCCCACAGCCCCCCTCCCAACCCCACGGGTTGTGTTGAGTGGGCTGCCTCCGTATTCTTTGCTTATTGATGCATAAGTGATCCTTCCAAAGTTTAGAATGGCGGAGGTCTCTGTCGGATGTTAGCTCTGTGTAAAATTCGGAGGGGTCTCCATTAGTCTGTCCCTCACCCTCCCAAATCGGATCATGACGGCCCACCCGTCCCCTAGCCCCCTGGGGTGTGGAGAGGTCCACCAGATTAGTGGGAGTTGTTAGTGGTGTCCCTGCTTCGTGCCAGCATTCTCGAGGTTTGCATGCTCAGCATGATAGTAGCAGTTCCGTATCTACCGGGTTTCCCCTGGGTTGGCAGGATGGTGGAATAAATGTCGCGTTCCCTCATGAGGCGGTAATGGAGGCCCCATTGTTCATTTATAGGCTAGTGTGTGGGGAACTGGGGATCTACGTGTGGGTAAGTTACTGCCTGTCCCTCTCCCGTTGCCCCCCTCCCAAAAGTGTCTCAGCGGTTTTCTCCCATAGATAGTCTCGGTATTGGTGGCGATAGTCAGTGGGTTTTGTGGTTATAACTGGTAGGGGCAGGTGAGGTGTCTGAGTCTCAAAGGGGATGGTTTGTGCGGGTAGGGTATGCAGGCTTACCTACTCCGCTTGGTTGCCCCAGTCTGGGCGGCGTCTCGGTGGGGGTCCCGGAGGGGAGCCCCCTCTGCGTCTTCGGGGTATCCGTTGCGGTCTGGGTCTCTGGCCTGGCAGGTCCAGAATCCAGTTCGGTACAGGTACAGGCGGCAAATCCAGCTCTTCCAGGAGGCGTGGGATGTCGTCTGGGCCTTTAGCGGTGATCCAGCCTTCCCGATGGCGAGCTTGAAGGGCAAATGGGAATCCCCACTTGTACGGGATGTTGCGTTCTCGGAGAAGGGTGGTAACCGGGCGGAGTGCCCGTCTCGCGTCCAGTGTCATGGGGGAGAGGTCGTTGTACACGGATATTTGAGCTCCCATGTAAGGCCACGTGGGTCTTGTTCTGGCCTTGCGCATAATTGCCTCTTTGATTGGGAATGAGTGCAGGCAGCATATTAAGTCTCGGGGTCCGTCTTCCGGCATGCGTGGTCGCAGGGCCCGGTGGGCTCTATCGAATTTGTAGCGTGGGGGGGCCTCAGCTTGCAGAATGCTGTTGAAAAGTGCAGAGAGCAATTCTTTGGCCTTTTCTTCCCCTTCTGTCTCCGGGACCCCGCGGACCCTAATATTGCAGCGCCTCCCCCTATTGTCCATATCTTCCACAGCGCGTCTCATGGTGAGTAAAAGTTCTCCTTGTCGGGAGATTGCCGTGTTGGTTGCTGTGAGCCTGTTCGCTTGAGTTTCCATGGAGGTTTCCAGGGATTGGATGCGGCCTGCATGGGCTCCGACCTCGGTGCGGATTCCCGCTATTTCCGCCCTCAGAGCATCTTGAATCGTGGTGGTATGTGAAAGTAGGTCGGCTTTCGTTGCCATCGATGCCATAGATGCCGATATCAGACGGAGTTCTTCTCCTATTCTGTCTAGGGCTGATGGTTCCGTCGAGGCCGTCGAGGTTGTCGAGGCCGGTGATGGCGGTGTGGGGCTTGTCGGTTCGGCCTCATTGTCCGCTCCCCTTTGAGGGTGTATAAATCCGTCCATCGGACCTTGTTGGGATTTCAGGGGTGCCCCCCTCGGGGTCTGGGGATGATCTGAGCGGCGGTTGCGACCCATTTGGTAATTTCTGCGTATTATGGAATGCTTTACAAGGGCTTGGTGGAGCGGAGCACTGTATTTAGGCGTCCATCTTAGTCAGCGTCCAGGCCACGCCCCATCTTTATGTATTTAACGTATGTGTTCGGTAGTTTCCATCCGTATATTATGCGAAGGGAAACTACCGAACTGGCGGACCACCCCAGAGACAAGTGTGGCAGCTATTAGGGTTCACACTTTCTCTGACCGCAGGTTAACCAGCTCATTAAGGATGTATCTGGGTGGCCGTCATTCGGTATGCGTACACGTGGCGGCGGCCATCTTACGCATGAAAAACTCAGCGGTGTTTGGTCGTCGAGTGTCTGGAACTCAAATCGGACACTCAACCGAACACCGCTGAGACCTCCAGAGCTCCGGAACTACCGAACGGAGAGTCTTAACGAATCCCCATTCGGTAGAAACAAAGTACCGAAAAAGTGAAGCAATATCCAGGTGAAGTTAAGTGTGGATGGCTAATATAACTGTCTGTTTTTACTGCCGAACGGAGACCGACCGCAGGGCCCAAACACATGGAACCCTTTTCGGATACCACCTCGTGTGCGGTCGGTCAAACTTCACCCTCCACCTAACTACCGAACCCCTGGTCCGATCTGGGTGAGTTTTGGATATAATAGTCACCCAGATCAGGGCTACCTGGCTGTACCCTAATATTGAGGTTATGTACTAGTTTAGGGGTACATCCAGGTTTGGGGTAAATGTACAGTACTAGTTAAGGGGATTATGAGTCACTCTGAGGGGAGGAGATGTGTGGGAGGTAACAGTTACATTATTGGTTACTGTCTTAATTGCTGTCTTAATTCCTTACTGTCTTAATTCCTTATAAAGCATGGGAGCATGCTTTATAAGGAACCCTGGAATAAAGATAGTTAGTTCTACTCCTGAAACTGTGTGTCATCCAGTTATTGGGAGTGCTGTTGGGATACTGCTGTATTATTTTACCTGCTGGAAACTCTGCTTGTGGATTTACTCTTGCCTTGTTCCTGAGCCTCACTGGGATCTTAAGTGGAGAATAGCTGTGGGAAATCAGCTCTCCGCTACACACACACAGACATACAGACATACATACACACAGACAGACATGCATAGAGATGCACACACACATACATACAGACAGACTGTATGTGTGTGTGATTCTCTGTATGTATGTGTCTGTGCTTATGTGTCTGTGTGTGTGTGTGTGTGTATGTAAGTGTCTGTGTGTATGTCCAGTGGTGTATCCTGGTTTTGTGCTGCCCTAGGCAGGACAAAACTCAGGCGTCCCCCTCCCGCCCACGCCACCCCCACCCAACACTTCCCCCCCCGCCCGCGCCACCCAACCCTTCCCCCATCCCGCCTTCTAGATACACACACACACACACACACACACACATTCTGTGACAGATAAGCATACACTAGCTAACAGAAACACACACTCGCTAACAGAAACACACACACACACTAACAGACACACAGACACACTCACAGACATACACACACACTAACAGACACACACACACACACACACAGACACACTAACAGACATACACACACACTAACAGACATACACACACACTAACAGACATACACACACTCACTCACATATTTAACACATTTTTTTTTTAATTTAACCCCCCCAGCCTCCTTACCTTTGGGAATGCTGGGGGGGGAGGGGTTATCTTTATCCCTGGTGGTCCAGTGGCTGCTGGGCAGTGCTGGCAGGCGGCTGGCGAGGGAGCACTTCCTCTGAGCTGTCTGCTCAGCTCCCTCGCATGCCTCAGAGTGAGGCTGGGAGCCGGAATATGACGTCACCCGCCGCCCGCCAGCGCACAGCAGCCTGCACGCCCGGCCGGCATGTCTGTTAGCCGCAAGGCTAACAAGGCATTTGCCCTGGGCGTTTGGGGGCTTCTTTTTTTGCCGCCCCCTGGAAAATGCTGCCCAAGGCAAATGCCTTGTTTGCCTCGCGGCTAAAACTTCCCTGTGTATGTCTGTGTAACGGACACCCAGGTTGCAGGAGGGGTGTATGCCGTTGGAGACGTCCTTTTCCAGGCGAGAGGCTGTGCTGCAGAGTATTCACAATATCCCATCAGCTGGATCAGTGTAGAGAGGGAGGCAGAGCTCTTACAAGAGCTAGTGATTTAGCTGGATGCAGGTTCCCTTCAATAACGAGACAAGGCTACGTATTGAGGGTTAAGCAGAACTGTTTTAATGGGCACACAAGCATTTCTTTTATACACATTTTCCCACAAGTTACTACCCAAGTGGACCTTGTTGGGCACTGAAGACACAAACTTAACAACCAATCATTTACAGTTACACAGCTAAACACTCCCATGCATTACTGTACCTTCCTCCCCTCTGCTTGGGAGATAATTGAGTTAAGTGCTGTATCAACTCAATTATCTCCAAGCGAAAAATATACTTTTTACTCAATTTTCAGAACACCAAAACTACACATTCAATTTCAATAAAAGTTACATTTTCTGAACAAGCATAACTAGGGGACAAACATACTCAAAAATCATACGAATCCGTTCGGGAGATAGCTGAAAGTCCCATCCCTGCCCGGCCGCACATGAGAGGCTCCTGCCCAAAGTAGGTCCATACATTCAGCTGGTGCGGCCGGTCCCTTTTCATATGTTAAAAATACCGGGGGGGGGGGCGGGGCCTGACAGCCAAGATGGCCGATCGCTCATTCTAAGAGCTCCAACCATACAGAGCACAAACAAGCGACAACCGACCAGCCCATTAACGCAGACAGCACACAGTGACCGGAACCCAGCTTATGAAGACATGAGGAACAGAATGATATCGGCCCGGCACCGATCCGAAGCAGAACGGCCCGCACCGACCATGCGAGCGGTGCCTGAGGACCGGGGGAGGAGGCTGATCCCCTGGTACGGGACCTGCACACAAGCCTAGACACAGTACAGCCCTGCTGCCCCCCCCATGACCGGCGGGGGATATCCCGGTCCTCGATGGGGGCGACTACCGCCGCAACAACGCATGACCAAGCGACGGCACCCAAAGCAAGAAGGGCCTGTCTGGGCCCAGACAAGATGGCGGCACAGACACGGCCTACTACAAAACGCTTGCAAATCAAGCCTCCTGAGCACACATGGGAGTTCTATGACCAGATCCGCGCCAGCCTCTGGGCCAAGCTTCATGCCCAGAAATGGTCATTCAGGAGGGCGATGAGAGAGGTGGAAGCTTGGATCCGCCCGGCAACCCGGCGTTACCTAAGCGGGAATGCCCTCAGCACCCCCAGAGCGGCTCTCGGACGGCGCCAGAGAACAGCACGGCGGGAAACAGCGCAAGGTAATGGGGGCCCCAGCAAGCGCATCCCCATACCTCAGAGAGGGACCCGCCAACACGCACGACTCACCAGCACCTCAGCGGCCCCAACAACCCTCACCCAGCAAGGCGCAACTCCGCACCTGAAATCTTGTGGCATCGGCGGTGACAATGACCGGGGGCAATGAGGCTTGATGCCGGCGGGAGACACAGGCGGGGAGCCCCTCCACAGCACATGAAAGGGAGGATGCTGATCCAGGAGGCCCACATGACGCGCCAACGGCCTAGCAGAACAGGCGTCAGCTGACAGCGGAAGACTCTGCAGACTGAGGCCTAGCCACCTCTACCAGGCACTGAAAGGCTCCTACACAACGACACAGACTCTCTGTACACTGCAATATATTACCTTGTTGACCCTTCTCTCTCTGGACACTTGTGTACTCTGGACTGATGTAGGCTGGGTGTAGGGATTTAAAAGGAGTCATCCTTCTAACCTGAGCTTCTTGGCACAGCATACACCTTACTAATTATGTTTTGTTATGTTTAGTCTACTAATTAATTTTTGCTTAAGGCGCAAGATAGGCATTTACCCTATAGCCCCTGTTTGCACTGCATCGCATGAAGCTTTCTATACTAGCCTCTCAATTTGTTAATCTCACCGTTGCTTTTGAGGCGAAAATGGCGCACTAAGCGCAAAATACATATGTATAACCATAAGCGTAACTACTACAATAAGCGACCATACCCTAGCAGGTTTTACCATATAAGCGAACCGTTTCACATCAAACAGGTACACAGGCATTGGCTAAACGAAATAACTAGCACTGTACCGCACTACCTGTATTATATATACTGGTACTACTACAGCTCACGCACGAACCAACCCTGTTTGCAGAACATACATACTTACATGTGAATCGATGATTTAATGCTATGTTAATTGAGCCTGATAAAATATAAAAATTGTGCCAGTTAATCGTACACCCCGCATGTTAAGCGTGGGAAAAGCCTGAGGACTGCTTTCGGGGCACCTCAAGCATACCTGTATTCTATACGTGCACTACAAAAATAAAGAATAAAAAAAAATACAAAATTACCGAACAGTTATTTTTTTTATTGTTGGTGAGTTTTCTGGTCGTGTGCCGCCCCATTTGTGCAATACTTTTACTGAACTCCGCCTCGTTCGTGTAATTCTGGGTGAAGCTAAGTGGTTCTGGAAGTCTCAGTGGTGTTCGGGAGTTTGAGTGTCTGAAAACAATTCCAGACACTCGACGCCCAAACACCGCTGAATGCGTTCAACAAAACAAGCTGTCCGCCACCATGTGTTCATACATATGAATCAACAGCCACCCACGGAACCACTTAGAATGCTTGCGGTTTGCAGTCTAGCACAGAGTCAAGAGGGTAACTGGCGGCACACGAATGGGCTGGGTGGTCTCTCGTTCGGCAGTTTGTTCGTTCATACGAATGGGTTAGCAATGTCATTCGTTTTCCCATTCATATTTTAAATATAACACTGGTAGCGAATACAAGGTAACAAATCCAGGGGGTTTACAATGTTTTCAGTCTGTTGGCCAGGCAATAACAGGGGTTCTGTTACATTCTGTCGGGTGTGTGTGTCTGTCTGTATGTGTGTGTGTGTTTGTGTGTGTGTGTGTTTATGTATGTGTCTGTCGGGGGTAGTATGTGTGTGTGTATATCTGTCTATCTGTATGTATCTGTATGTGTATGTGTCTGTATGTATGTGTCTGTGTGTATGTGTGTGTGCCTCTAAGTATGTCTGTGTTTGTATGTATGTGATGGAGGGGCACAGATTGGGGAGGCCTGGATTGGGGGGCGCACAGATCAGGGAGGGGGGCCCACGGATCAGTTTTGCACCGGGGCCCCATGTATTGTATGTACGCCATTGCTCCCACATGTAATGCATTAAGTCCCCTTATAATTAATTCCCCCAATTAACATATGTCACCCTATGTAACATGTTCCCCCCCTGTAAGGTAACTAAGTTGATATTCTCTTAGCCCAATTAAACTGTAACCAAGATCAGAATAACTTGTGACATCATGAATCAGACACACTGACATAAAAACACTTGTACAGCTCCTGACAATGCAGCCAGGTTATTCCGGTTTGAACAGATTGCAACAAACTTATTCAATTCAAACTCAGGTTTAATGGGAAACATTTCACAACTTCCATTGTCTGGCTTTTAATTTCACATTTGGCAATAAGATAAGGACAGGCTGTGAAATGCTGAACCAGATACAATGTTATCAGTTCTCCCAGTGTATCGAAGTCTAACCCTAGTCTCCAGCTGGCGACCATGACAAAGGACTGTGGACCTACAGTTTCCCATGGTCCATACTGTCTTTAATGTCTGTATGTCGCTCGTCAGCAGATATGGTTTAACAAATTTCAAATTGGACAAAAAGGAGCATTTTCCCATTAATTGTCATAACAATTCTATCACGCTAATTGTACCACAACCACTTCAATGAGAACTTTACCTGCAATCATCGGAACAAGTGTCCATCAAACTCTATTCACTAAACAGCAAACTAGTGAACTTCAAGCCCAATTGTTACATTTAGACAATAATTTTACAATTTAGGTTTCAATGAATTACAAATTATTGTTTAGTGAATGATGGCTTAGTTTAAACTCTATACACCTGACCCGTTATATTTCACGTGTATATTGATGACATACGCCATGCTTAGACATAGGGTTTAGGGCTCAAATGTACAAAAACATGCAATAAATGTCATTTTCTTACATGAAATGGTTTGACAGTTTGCAGGCGAAGATTTATTTTACTCCAGTTTAAAAAAAAAGCTGAATAATTTAGCAGTTGACCAAGCTGTTGGCAAATATGAAATAAATGCAATTTTTTCCACTCTGTGATAAATACCATTTTATTTCTACTCTTTAATAAATGCCATTTTATTTCTACTCTGTAATAATTGCCATTTTATTTCTACTCTGTAATAATTGCCATTTTTTATTTCTACTCTGTGATAAATACCATTTTATTTCTACTGTGATAAATACCATTTTATTTCTACTCTGTAATAAATACCATTATATTTCTACTCTGTGATAAATACCATTATATTTCTACTCTGTGATGAATACCATTTTATTTCTACTCTGTAATAAATACCATTATATTTCTACTCTGTGATAAATACCATTTTATTTCTACTCTGTGATAAATACCATTATATTTCTACTCTGTGATAAATACCATTATATTTCTACTCTGTGATAAATACCATTATATTTCTACTCTGTGATAAATACCATTTTATTTCTACTCTGTGATAAATACCATTTTATTTCTACTCTGTGATAAATACCATTATATTTCTACTCTGTGATAAATACCATTTTATTTCTACTCTGTGATAAATAGCATTTTATTTCTACTCTGATAAATACCATTATATTTCTACTCTGTGATAAATACCATTTTACTTCTACTCTGTGATAAATACCATTTTACTTCTACTCTGTAATAAATACCATTTTATTTCTACTCTGTAATAAATACCATTTTATTTCTACTCTGATAAATACCATTATATTTCTACTCTGTGATAAATACCATTATATTTCTACTCTGTGATAAATACCATTTTATTTCTACTCTGTGATAAATACCATTTTATTTCTACTCTGTGATAAATACCATTATATTTCTACTCTGTGGTAAATACCATTATATTTCTACTCTGTGATAAATACCATTATATTTCTACTCTGTGATAAATACCATTTTATTTCTACTCTGTGATAAATACCATTTTATTTCTACTCTGTGATAAATACCATTATATTTCTACTCTGTGGTAAATACCATTATATTTCTACTCTGTGATAAATACCATTATATTTCTACTCTGTGATAAATACCATTTTACTTCTACTCTGATAAATACCATTTTATTTCTACTCTGTGATAAATACCATTATATTTCTACTCTGTGATAAATACCATTTTACTTCTACTCTGTAATAAATACCATTTTATTTCTACTCTGTAATAAATACCATTTTATTTCTACTCTGTGATAAATACCATTATATTTCTACTCTGTGATAAATACCATTTTACTTCTACTCTGTAATAAATACCATTTTACTTCTACTCTGTAATAAATACCATTTTATTTCTACTCTGTAATAAATACCATTTTACTTCTACTCTGTAATAAATACCATTTTACTTCTACTCTGTAATAAATACCATTTTATTTCTACTCTGATAAATACCATTTTATTTCTACTCTGTGATAAATACCATTTTATTTCTACTCTGTGATAAATACCATTTTACTTCTACTCTGTAATAAATACCATTTTATTTCTACTCTGATAAATACCATTATATTTCTACTCTGTGATAAATACAATTTTATTTCTACTCTGTAATAAATACCATTTTATTTCTACTCTGTGATAAATACCATTTTATTTCTACTCTGTGATAAATTCCATTATATTTCTACTCTGTAATAAATACCATTTTATTTCTACTCTGTGATAAATACCATTTTATTTCTACTCTGTGGTAAATACCATTATATTTCTACTCTGTGGTAAATACCATTTTATTTCTACTCTGTAATAAATACCATTATATTTCTACTCTGTGGTAAATACCATTTTATTTCTACTCTGTGATAAATACCATTTTATTTCTACTCTTTGATAAATACCATTTTATTTCTACTCTGTGATAAATACCATTATAGATCTACTCTGTGATGAATACCATTTTATTTCTACTCTGTGGTAAATACCATTATATTTCTACTCTGTGGTAAATACCATTTTATTTCTACTCTGTAATAAATACCATTATATTTCTACTCTGTGGTAAATACCATTTTATTTCTACTCTGTGATAAATACCATTATATTTCTACTCTGTGATAAATACCATTTTATTTCTACTCTGTGATAAATACCATTTTATTTCTACTCTGTGATAAATACCATTTTATTTCTACTCTGTGATAAATACTATTTTATTTCTACTCTGTGATAAATACCATTATATTTCTACTCTGTGATAAATACCATTTTATTTCTACTCTGTGATAAATACCATTTTATTTCTACTCTGTGATAAATACCATTATATTTCTACTCTGTGATAAATACCATTTTATTTCTACTCTGTAATAAATACCATTATATTTCTACTCTGTGGTAAATACCATTTTATTTCTACTCTGTGGTAAATACCATTATATTTCTACTCTGTGATAAATACCATTTTATTTCTACTCTGTGATAAATACCATTTTATTTCTACTCTGTGATAAATACCATTATAGATCTACTCTGTGATAAATACCATTTTATTTCTACTCTGTGATAAATACCATTTTATTTCTACTCTGTGATAAATACCATTTTATTTCTACTCTGTGATAAATACTATTTTATTTCTACTCTGTGATAAATACCATTATATTTCTACTCTGTGATAAATACCATTATATTTCTACTCTGTGATAAATACCATTTTATTTCTACTCTGTGATAAATACCATTTTATTTCTACTCTGTGATAAATACCATTATATTTCTACTCTGTGATAAATACCATTTTATTTCTACTCTGTGATAAATACCATTTTATTTCTACTCTGATAAATACCATTTTATTTCTTCTCTGTAACTTTACATTTCCCTCATGCCCACCTTGTGACATGTTCCAACAATGCAATGCGAAGCGGCCAATGTAAAGTTACTGTAAATAGTGTTAATACATTGTTTTATGTTCAATGTTACGCTATACAGCCTTGTACTCCCTATCTGGATTCCCCGGATTCTGGCCTGGATTCCCAGTAACTAGCACGGCTCATACACTTGCTGCTTGTAGAGTCTTCCTCTTTATATAAGACACAGCTCCCCCCGATGTTTTGTAGACATTCAGCTCAGTTTGTTTGTTATGAGATTCGTTATGTGTTTGAGTTACTTGGAGAGGAGGACATGTGGTCATATGACATGAGGCACTTTTCCTCCAGTGATATCACGCAAATCAAATAGTGGTTTCATTTTGTCTTGGGATTAATTATCCGAGACCACCACTATCCGTTCAATAGTTTGGCTGAATATTTCTGTGTGTCATTACATCCAAACATTCACTGAGAAGAATTTCTGAAGTTCTCAAATCTAATATACTGAGATCTGTATTTATCAAACGTTCCCAGAGTTTGACCATTTTGGAAGTATCTCAAGTTTCTGAACCACAAACCTATTTCAGTAGAGAATAATTGGCATGTGGGTTCATGACGTGTGATGGGTCCTTCAGGCTAAATGAGTAATGAGTTGTAATACATTGCTTGTTCTTATTCACATGCAATCATGTAAAGGAGATAATGTAAATTATCACATGAGTACAATAGTTGGCACACGTGTGTGACTACAGCTTTGAATTCCTAACACTAAAGTGTTTCTTTAACCCCTGAAGGGCCAAACTTCTGGAATAAAAGGGAATCGTGACATGTCACACGTCATGTGTCCTTAAGGGGTTAAACTAAAGTGGTTTGGGGGCTTAGAGTAAAATAAACCAATACTTGAATTCCAGGAAATAAGAGTCAGTTAATGGACAAGGAAACTATTCCGAAAAGGATGATGTCTAGGATCAAATTAAAACACGCAGTCAGTCCATCTATTGACATCCGGTGGAAGGCGAGTCCTGGTGGTTCAATTCTGGGCATTTTTAGTTTGATAATTATTAACATCGTTTTTTATTTGGTCTTGCATGAAAAATTATACAAATGTATCTGATAGCAGTTGTGGCTAGTGGCCATGCTGTAATTTGATCCCACCCATACCTGCAAACTTGTCCCTTAGCTTGTTGACTTGACCCACTTAATTTGCTAATACCCATATTCTATCAATAATATATCATGTGTGTTATTACAGTGTCACCAAGTGGCCAATCTGGCTTTATTTCTTATAATTTAGTACTTACTTAGCCATCGGGATGGCTGCCTGAGTCTTGTGGAACGTAGTCAGCAACAACTGCAGAGTTAAAGGTAAAACATTACTATCTGAGCTCACTGCTAAACAGTTTAGTTTAATGTCTATATGCAGAGTATCAAAGTCCTACTTAGCTGGGATCAGTTCCTGTCAGGATGAGACTGCAGTGGAGAGCTGTCAGAAAGGGAGAGAGGGAGGGAGAGATTCAAAGCATGGAGCCAGGGGGGGAGTATTAGAGACTGCAGGGGAGAGAGTGCAGGGATGCATTCAAAGCATGGAGCCAGGGGAGGATTATTAGAGACTGCAGGGAGAGAGTGCAGGGATGCATTCAAAGCATGGAGCCAGGGGAGGATTATTAGAGACTGCAGGGGAGAGAGTGCAGGGATGCATTCAAAGCATGGAGCCAGGGGAGGATTATTAGAGACTGCAGGGAGAGAGTGCAGGGATGCATTCAAAGCATGGAGTCAGGGGAGGATTATTAGAGACTGCAGGGGAGAGAGTGCAGGGATGCATTCAAAGCATGGAGCCAGGGGGGAGTATTAGAGACTGCAAGGGAGAGAGTGCAGGAATGCATTCAAAGCATGGAGCCAGGGGAGGATTATTAGAGACTGCAGGGGGAGAGTGCAGGGATGCATTCCAAGCATGGAGCCAGGGGAGGATTATTAGAGACTGCAGGGGAGAGAGTGCAGGGATGCATTCCAAGCATGGAGCCAGGGGAGGATTATTAGAGAGTGCAGGGATGCATTCCAAGCATGGAGCCAGGGGAGGATTATTAGAGACTGCAGGGGAGAGAGTGCAGGGATGCAGTCAAAGCATGGAGCCAGGGGGGGATTATTAGAGACTGCAAGGGAGAGAGTGCAGGGATGCATTCAAAGCATGGAGCCAGGGGAGGATTATTAGAGACTGCAAGGGAGAGAGTGCAGGGATGCATTCAAAGCATAGAGCCAGTGGGGGCTAATCAAAGACTGCAGGGGAGAGAGTGCAGGGATGCATTCCAAGCATGGAGCCAGGGGAGGATTATTAGAGACTGCAGGGGAGAGAGTGCAGGGATGCATTCCAAGCATGGAGCCAGGGGAGGATTATTAGAGACTGCAAGGGAGAGAGTGCAGGGATGCATTCCAAGCATGGAGCCAGGGGAGGATTATTAGAGACTGCAGGGGAGAGAGTACAGGGATGCATTCAAAGCATGGAGCCAGGGGAGGATTATTAGAGACTGCAAGGGAGAGAGTGCAGGGATGCATTCCAAGCATGGAGCCAGGGGAGGATTATTAGAGACTGCAGGGGAGAGAGTGCAGGGATGCATTCAAAGCATGGAGCCAGGGGAGGATTATTAGAGACTGCAGGGGAGAGTGCAGGGATGCATTCAAAGCATGGAGCCAGGGGAGGATTATTAGAGACTGCAGGGAGAGAGTGCATGGATGCATTCAAAGCATGGGGCCAGGGGAGGATTATTAGAGACTGCAGGGGAGAGAGTGCAGAGATGCATTCAAAGCATGGAGCCAGGGGAGGATTATTAGAGACTGCAGGGGAGAGAGTACAGGGATGCATTCAAAGCATGGAGCCAGGGGAGGATTATTAGAGACTGCAGGGAGAGAGTGCAGGGATGCAGTCAAATCATGGAGCCAGGGGAGGAGTATTAGAGACTGCAGGGGAGAGAGTGCAGCGATGCATTCCAAGCATGGAGCCAGGGGAGGATTATTAGAGACTGCAGGGGAGAGAGTGCAAGGATGCATTCAAAGCATGGAGCCAGGGGAGGAGTATTAGAGACTGCAGGGGAGAGAGTGCAGGGATGCATTCAAAGCATGGAGCCAGTGGGGGCTAATCAAAGACTGCAGGGGAGAGAGTGCAGGGATGCATTCAAAGCATGGAGCCAGGGGAGGATTATTAGAGACTGCAGGGGAGAGAGTGCAGGGATGCATTCAAAGCATGGAGCCAGGGGAGGAGTATTAGAGACTGCAGGGGAGAGAGTGCAGGGATGCATTCAAAGCATGGAGCCAGGGAAGTATGATTAGAGACTACAGGGGGAGAGTGCAGGGATGCATTCCAAGCATGGAGCCAGGGGAGGATTATTAGAGACTGCAGGGGAGAGAGTGCAGGGATGCATTCCAAGCATGGAGCCAGGGGAGGATTATTAGAGACTGCAGGGGAGAGAGTGCAGGGATGCATTCCAAGCATGGAGCCAGGGGAGGATTATTAGAGACTGCAGGGGAGAGAGTGCAGAGATGCATTCCAAGCATGGAGCCAGGGGAGGATTATTAGAGACTGCAGGGGAGAGAGTGCAAGGATGCATTCAAAGCATGGAGCCAGGGGAGGAGTATTAGAGACTGCAGGGGAGAGAGTGCAGGGATGCATTCAAAGCATGGAGCCAGTGGGGGCTAATCAAAGACTGCAGGGGAGAGAGTGCAGGGATGCATTCAAAGCATGGAGTCAGGGGAGGATTATTAGAGACTGCAGGGGAGAGAGTGCAGGGATGCATTCAAAGCATGGAGCCAGGGGGGAGTATTAGAGACTGCAAGGGAGAGAGTGCAGGGATGCATTCAAAGCATGGAGCCAGGGGAGGATTATTAGAGACTGCAGGGGGAGAGTGCAGGGATGCATTCCAAGCATGGAGCCAGGGGAGGATTATTAGAGACTGCAGGGGAGAGAGTGCAGGGATGCATTCCAAGCATGGAGCCAGGGGAGGATTATTAGAGAGTGCAGGGATGCATTCCAAGCATGGAGCCAGGGGAGGATTATTAGAGACTGCAGGGGAGAGAGTGCAGGGATGCAGTCAAAGCATGGAGCCAGGGGGGGATTATTAGAGACTGCAAGGGAGAGAGTGCAGGGATGCATTCAAAGCATGGAGCCAGGGGAGGATTATTAGAGACTGCAAGGGAGAGAGTGCAGGGATGCATTCAAAGCATAGAGCCAGTGGGGGCTAATCAAAGACTGCAGGGGAGAGAGTGCAGGGATGCATTCCAAGCATGGAGCCAGGGGAGGATTATTAGAGACTGCAAGGGAGAGAGTGCAGGGATGCATTCCAAGCATGGAGCCAGTGGAGGATTATTAGAGACTGCAGGGGAGAGAGTACAGGGATGCATTCAAAGCATGGAGCCAGGGGAGGATTATTAGAGACTGCAAGGGAGAGAGTGCAGGGATGCATTCCAAGCATGGAGCCAGGGGAGGATTATTAGAGACTGCAGGGGAGAGAGTGCAGGGATGCATTCAAAGCATGGAGCCAGGGGAGGATTATTAGAGACTGCAGGGGAGAGTGCAGGGATGCATTCAAAGCATGGAGTCAGGGGAGGATTATTAGAGACTGCAGGGAGAGAGTGCATGGATGCATTCAAAGCATGGGGCCAGGGGAGGATTATTAGAGACTGCAGGGGAGAGAGTGCAGAGATGCATTCAAAGCATGGAGCCAGGGGAGGAGTATTAGAGACTGCAGGGGAGAGAGTGCAGGGATGCATTCAAAGCATGGAGCCAGGGGAGGATTATTAGAGACTGCAGGGGAGAGAGTGCAGGGATGCATTCAAAGCATGGAGCCAGGGGAGTATGATTAGAGACTGCAGGGGAGAGAGTGCAGGGATGCATTCAAAGCATGGAGCCAGGGGAGGATTATTAGAGACTGCAGGGGAGAGAGTGCAGGGATGCATTCAAAGCATGGAGCCAGGGGAGTATGATTAGAGACTGCAGGGGAGAGAGTGCAGGTATGCATTCAAAGCATGGAGCCAGGGGAGGAGTATTAGAGACTGCAGGGGAGAGAGTGCAGGGATGCATTCAAAGCATGGAGCCAGGGGGGATTATTAGAGACTGCAAGGGAGAGAGTGCAGGGATGCATTCCAAGCATGGAGCCAGGGGAGGATTATTAGAGACTGCATGGGGGAGAGTGCAGGGATGCATTCAAAGCATGGAGCCAGGGGAGGATTATTAGAGACTGCAGGGGAGAGAGTGCAGGGATGCATTCAAAGCATGGAGCCAGGGGAGGAGTATTAGAGACTGCAGGGGAGAGAGTGCAGAGATGCATTCAAAGCATGGAGCCAGGGGGGGAGTATTAGAGACTGCAGGGGAGAGAGTGCAGGGATGCATTCAAAGCATGGAGCCAGGGGAGGATTATTAGAGACTGCAGGGGAGAGAGTGCAGGGATGCATTCAAAGCATGGAGCCAGGGGAGGATTATTAGAGACTGCAGGGGAGAGAGTGCAGAGATGCATTCAAAGCATGGAGCCAGGGGGGGAGTATTAGAGACTGCAGGGGAGAGAGTGCAGAGATGCATTCAAAGCATGGAGCCAGGGGGGGAGTATTAGAGACTGCAGGGGAGAGAGTGCAGGGATGCATTCAAAGCATGGAGCCAGGGGAGGATTATTAGAGACTGCAGGGGAGAGAGTGCAGGGATGCATTCAAAGCATGGAGCCAGGGGAGGATTATTAGAGACTGCAGGGGAGAGTGCAGGGATGCATTCAAAGCATGGAGCCAGGGGAGGATTATTAGAGACTGCAGGGAGAGAGTGCATGGATGCATTCAAAGCATGGGGCCAGGGGAGGATTATTAGAGACTGCAGGGGAGAGAGTGCAGAGATGCATTCAAAGCATGGAGCCAGGGGAGGAGTATTAGAGACTGCAGGGGAGAGAGTGCAGGGATGCATTCAAAGCATGGAGCCAGGGGAGGATTATTAGAGACTGCAGGGGAGAGAGTGCAGGGATGCATTCAAAGCATGGAGCCAGGGGAGTATGATTAGAGACTGCAGGGGAGAGAGTGCAGGGATGCATTCAAAGCATGGAGCCAGGGGAGGAGTATTAGAGACTGCAGGGGAGAGAGTGCAGGGATCATTCAAAGCATGGAGCCAGGGGGGATTATTAGAGACTGCAAGGGAGAGAGTGCAGGGATGCATTCAAAGCATGGAGCCAGGGGAGGATTATTAGAGACTGCAGGGGAGAGAGTGCAGGGATGCATTCAAAGCATGGAGCCAGGGGGGGAGTATTAGAGACTGCAGGGGAGAGAGTGCAGAGATGCATTCAAAGCATGGAGCCAGGGGGGGGAGTATTAGAGACTGCAGGGGAGAGAGTGCAGGGATGCATTCAAAGCATGGAGCCAGGGGAGGATTATTAGAGACTGCAGGGGAGAGAGTGCAGGGATGCATTCCAAGCATGGAGCCAGGGGAGGATTATTGAAGACTGCAGGGGAGAGAGTGCAGGGATGCAGTCAAAGCATGGAGCCAGGGGAGGATTATTAGAGACTGCAAGGGAGAGAGTGCAGGGATGCATTCCAAGCATGGAGCCAGGGGAGGATTATTAGAGACTGCATGGGGGAGAGTGCAGGGATGCATTCAAAGATGGAGCCAGGGGAGGATTATTAGAGACTGCAGGGGAGAGAGTGCAGGGATGCATTCAAAGCATGGAGCCAGGGGAGTATGATTAGAGACTGCAGGGGAGAGAGTGCAGGGATGCATTCAAAGCATGGAGCCAGGGGAGGAGTATTAGAGACTGCAGGGGAGAGAGTGCAGAGATGCATTCAAAGCATGGAGCCAGTGGGGGCTAATCAAAGACTGCAGGGGAGAGAGTGCAGGGATGCATTCAAAGCATGGAGCCAGGGGAGGATTATTAGAGACTGCAGGGGAGAGAGTGCAGGGATGCATTCAAAGCATGGAGCCAGGGGAGGAGTATTAGAGACTGCAGGGGAGAGAGTGCAGAGATGCATTCAAAGCATGGAGCCAGGGGAGGATTATTAGAGACTGCAGGGGAGAGAGTGCAGGGATGCATTCCAAGCATGGAGACAGGGGAGGAGTATTAGAGACTGCAGGGGAGAGAGTGCAGGGATGCAGTCAAAGCATGGAGCCAGGGGGGGATTATTAGAGACTGCAAGGGAGAGAGTGCAGGGATGCATTCAAAGCATGGAGCCAGGGGAGGATTATTAGAGACTGCAAGGGAGAGAGTGCAGGGATGCATTCAAAGCATGGAGCCAGTGGGGGCTAATCAAAGACTGCAGGGGAGAGAGTGCAGGGATGCATTCCAAGCATGGAGCCAGGGGAGGATTATTAGAGACTGCAGGGGAGAGAGTGCAGGGATGCATTCCAAGCATGGAGCCAGGGGAGGATTATTAGAGACTGCAAGGGACAGAGTGCAGGGATGCATTCCAAGCATGGAGCCAGGGGAGGATTATTAGAGACTGCAGGGGAGAGAGTGCAGGGATGCATTCAAAGCATGGAGCCAGGGGAGGATTATTAGAGACTGCAAGGGAGAGAGTGCAGGGATGCATTCCAAGCATGGAGCCAGGGGAGGATTATTAGAGACTGCAGGGGAGAGAGTGCAGGGATGCATTCAAAGCATGGAGCCAGGGGAGGATTATTCGAGACTGCAGGGGAGAGAGTGCAGGGATGCATTCAAAGCATGGAGCCAGGGGAGGATTATTAGAGACTGCAGGGGAGAGAGTGCAGGGATGCATTCAAAGCATGGGGCCAGGGGAGGATTATTAGAGACTGCAGGGGAGAGAGTGCAGAGATGCATTCAAAGCATGGAGCCAGGGGAGGGAGTATTAGAGACTGCAGGGGAGAGAGTGCAGAGATGCATTCAAAGCATGGAGCCAGGGGGGGGGAGTATTAGAGACTGCAGGGGAGAGAGTGCAGGGATGCATTCCAAGCATGGAGCCAGGGGAGGATTATTAGAGACTGCAGGGGAGAGAGTGCAGAGATGCATTCCAAGCATGGAGCCAGGGGAGGATTATTAGAGACTGCAGGGGAGAGAGTGCAAGGATGCATTCAAAGCATGGAGCCAGGGGAGGAGTATTAGAGACTGCAGGGGAGAGAGTGCAGGGATGCATTCAAAGCATGGAGCCAGTGGGGGCTAATCAAAGACTGCAGGGGAGAGAGTGCAGGGATGCATTCAAAGCATGGAGTCAGGGGAGGATTATTAGAGACTGCAGGGGAGAGAGTGCAGGGATGCATTCAAAGCATGGAGCCAGGGGGGAGTATTAGAGACTGCAAGGGAGAGAGTGCAGGGATGCATTCAAAGCATGGAGCCAGGGGAGGATTATTAGAGACTGCAGGGGGAGAGTGCAGGGATGCATTCCAAGCATGGAGCCAGGGGAGGATTATTAGAGACTGCAGGGGAGAGAGTGCAGGGATGCATTCCAAGCATGGAGCCAGGGGAGGATTATTAGAGAGTGCAGGGATGCATTCCAAGCATGGAGCCAGGGGAGGATTATTAGAGACTGCAGGGGAGAGAGTGCAGGGATGCAGTCAAAGCATGGAGCCAGGGGGGGATTATTAGAGACTGCAAGGGAGAGAGTGCAGGGATGCATTCAAAGCATGGAGCCAGGGGAGGATTATTAGAGACTGCAAGGGAGAGAGTGCAGGGATGCATTCAAAGCATAGAGCCAGTGGGGGCTAATCAAAGACTGCAGGGGAGAGAGTGCAGGGATGCATTCCAAGCATGGAGCCAGGGGAGGATTATTAGAGACTGCAAGGGAGAGAGTGCAGGGATGCATTCCAAGCATGGAGCCAGTGGAGGATTATTAGAGACTGCAGGGGAGAGAGTACAGGGATGCATTCAAAGCATGGAGCCAGGGGAGGATTATTAGAGACTGCAAGGGAGAGAGTGCAGGGATGCATTCCAAGCATGGAGCCAGGGGAGGATTATTAGAGACTGCAGGGGAGAGAGTGCAGGGATGCATTCAAAGCATGGAGCCAGGGGAGGATTATTAGAGACTGCAGGGGAGAGTGCAGGGATGCATTCAAAGCATGGAGTCAGGGGAGGATTATTAGAGACTGCAGGGAGAGAGTGCATGGATGCATTCAAAGCATGGGGCCAGGGGAGGATTATTAGAGACTGCAGGGGAGAGAGTGCAGAGATGCATTCAAAGCATGGAGCCAGGGGAGGAGTATTAGAGACTGCAGGGGAGAGAGTGCAGGGATGCATTCAAAGCATGGAGCCAGGGGAGGATTATTAGAGACTGCAGGGGAGAGAGTGCAGGGATGCATTCAAAGCATGGAGCCAGGGGAGTATGATTAGAGACTGCAGGGGAGAGAGTGCAGGGATGCATTCAAAGCATGGAGCCAGGGGAGGATTATTAGAGACTGCAGGGGAGAGAGTGCAGGGATGCATTCAAAGCATGGAGCCAGGGGAGTATGATTAGAGACTGCAGGGGAGAGAGTGCAGGTATGCATTCAAAGCATGGAGCCAGGGGAGGAGTATTAGAGACTGCAGGGGAGAGAGTGCAGGGATGCATTCAAAGCATGGAGCCAGGGGGGATTATTAGAGACTGCAAGGGAGAGAGTGCAGGGATGCATTCCAAGCATGGAGCCAGGGGAGGATTATTAGAGACTGCATGGGGGAGAGTGCAGGGATGCATTCAAAGCATGGAGCCAGGGGAGGATTATTAGAGACTGCAGGGGAGAGAGTGCAGGGATGCATTCAAAGCATGGAGCCAGGGGAGGAGTATTAGAGACTGCAGGGGAGAGAGTGCAGAGATGCATTCAAAGCATGGAGCCAGGGGGGGAGTATTAGAGACTGCAGGGGAGAGAGTGCAGGGATGCATTCAAAGCATGGAGCCAGGGGAGGATTATTAGAGACTGCAGGGGAGAGAGTGCAGGGATGCATTCAAAGCATGGAGCCAGGGGAGGATTATTAGAGACTGCAGGGGAGAGAGTGCAGAGATGCATTCAAAGCATGGAGCCAGGGGGGGAGTATTAGAGACTGCAGGGGAGAGAGTGCAGAGATGCATTCAAAGCATGGAGCCAGGGGGGGAGTATTAGAGACTGCAGGGGAGAGAGTGCAGGGATGCATTCAAAGCATGGAGCCAGGGGAGGATTATTAGAGACTGCAGGGGAGAGAGTGCAGGGATGCATTCAAAGCATGGAGCCAGGGGAGGATTATTAGAGACTGCAGGGGAGAGTGCAGGGATGCATTCAAAGCATGGAGCCAGGGGAGGATTATTAGAGACTGCAGGGAGAGAGTGCATGGATGCATTCAAAGCATGGGGCCAGGGGAGGATTATTAGAGACTGCAGGGGAGAGAGTGCAGAGATGCATTCAAAGCATGGAGCCAGGGGAGGAGTATTAGAGACTGCAGGGGAGAGAGTGCAGGGATGCATTCAAAGCATGGAGCCAGGGGAGGATTATTAGAGACTGCAGGGGAGAGAGTGCAGGGATGCATTCAAAGCATGGAGCCAGGGGAGTATGATTAGAGACTGCAGGGGAGAGAGTGCAGGGATGCATTCAAAGCATGGAGCCAGGGGAGGAGTATTAGAGACTGCAGGGGAGAGAGTGCAGGGATCATTCAAAGCATGGAGCCAGGGGGGATTATTAGAGACTGCAAGGGAGAGAGTGCAGGGATGCATTCAAAGCATGGAGCCAGGGGAGGATTATTAGAGACTGCAGGGGAGAGAGTGCAGGGATGCATTCAAAGCATGGAGCCAGGGGGGGAGTATTAGAGACTGCAGGGGAGAGAGTGCAGAGATGCATTCAAAGCATGGAGCCAGGGGGGGGAGTATTAGAGACTGCAGGGGAGAGAGTGCAGGGATGCATTCAAAGCATGGAGCCAGGGGAGGATTATTAGAGACTGCAGGGGAGAGAGTGCAGGGATGCATTCCAAGCATGGAGCCAGGGGAGGATTATTGAAGACTGCAGGGGAGAGAGTGCAGGGATGCAGTCAAAGCATGGAGCCAGGGGAGGATTATTAGAGACTGCAAGGGAGAGAGTGCAGGGATGCATTCCAAGCATGGAGCCAGGGGAGGATTATTAGAGACTGCATGGGGGAGAGTGCAGGGATGCATTCAAAGATGGAGCCAGGGGAGGATTATTAGAGACTGCAGGGGAGAGAGTGCAGGGATGCATTCAAAGCATGGAGCCAGGGGAGTATGATTAGAGACTGCAGGGGAGAGAGTGCAGGGATGCATTCAAAGCATGGAGCCAGGGGAGGAGTATTAGAGACTGCAGGGGAGAGAGTGCAGAGATGCATTCAAAGCATGGAGCCAGTGGGGGCTAATCAAAGACTGCAGGGGAGAGAGTGCAGGGATGCATTCAAAGCATGGAGCCAGGGGAGGATTATTAGAGACTGCAGGGGAGAGAGTGCAGGGATGCATTCAAAGCATGGAGCCAGGGGAGGAGTATTAGAGACTGCAGGGGAGAGAGTGCAGAGATGCATTCAAAGCATGGAGCCAGGGGAGGATTATTAGAGACTGCAGGGGAGAGAGTGCAGGGATGCATTCCAAGCATGGAGACAGGGGAGGAGTATTAGAGACTGCAGGGGAGAGAGTGCAGGGATGCAGTCAAAGCATGGAGCCAGGGGGGGATTATTAGAGACTGCAAGGGAGAGAGTGCAGGGATGCATTCAAAGCATGGAGCCAGGGGAGGATTATTAGAGACTGCAAGGGAGAGAGTGCAGGGATGCATTCAAAGCATGGAGCCAGTGGGGGCTAATCAAAGACTGCAGGGGAGAGAGTGCAGGGATGCATTCCAAGCATGGAGCCAGGGGAGGATTATTAGAGACTGCAGGGGAGAGAGTGCAGGGATGCATTCCAAGCATGGAGCCAGGGGAGGATTATTAGAGACTGCAAGGGACAGAGTGCAGGGATGCATTCCAAGCATGGAGCCAGGGGAGGATTATTAGAGACTGCAGGGGAGAGAGTGCAGGGATGCATTCAAAGCATGGAGCCAGGGGAGGATTATTAGAGACTGCAAGGGAGAGAGTGCAGGGATGCATTCCAAGCATGGAGCCAGGGGAGGATTATTAGAGACTGCAGGGGAGAGAGTGCAGGGATGCATTCAAAGCATGGAGCCAGGGGAGGATTATTCGAGACTGCAGGGGAGAGAGTGCAGGGATGCATTCAAAGCATGGAGCCAGGGGAGGATTATTAGAGACTGCAGGGGAGAGAGTGCAGGGATGCATTCAAAGCATGGGGCCAGGGGAGGATTATTAGAGACTGCAGGGGAGAGAGTGCAGAGATGCATTCAAAGCATGGAGCCAGGGGAGGGAGTATTAGAGACTGCAGGGGAGAGAGTGCAGAGATGCATTCAAAGCATGGAGCCAGGGGGGGGGAGTATTAGAGACTGCAGGGGAGAGAGTGCAGGGATGCATTCAAAGCATGGAGCCAGGGGAGGATTATTAGAGACTGCAGGGGAGAGAGTGCAGGGATGCATTCCAAGCATGGAGCCAGGGGAGGATTATTAGAGACTGCAGGGGAGAGAGTGCAGGGATGCAGTCAAATCATGGAGCCAGGGGAGGATTATTAGAGACTGCAAGGGAGAGAGTGCAGGGATGCATTCCAAGCATGGAGCCAGGGGAGGATTATTAGAGACTGCATGGGGGAGAGTGCAGGGATGCATTCAAAGCATGGAGCCAGGGGAGGATTATTAGACACTGCAGGGGAGAGAGTGCAGGGATGCATTCAAAGCATGGAGCCAGGGGAGTATGATTAGAGACTGCAGGGGAGAGAGTGCAGGTATGCATTCAAAGCATGGAGCCAGGGGAGGAGTATTAGAGACTGCAGGGGAGAGAGTGCAGAGATGCATTCAAAGCATGGAGCCAGTGGGGGCTAATCAAAGACTGCAGGGGAGAGAGTGCAGGGATGCATTCAAAGCATGGAGCCAGGGGATGATTATTAGAGACTGCAGGGGAGAGAGTGCAGGGATGCATTCAAAGCATGGAGCCAGGGGAGGAGTATTAGAGACTGCAGGGGAGAGAGTGCAGAGATGCATTCAAAGCATGGAGCCAGGGGAGGATTATTAGAGACTGCAGGGGAGAGAGTGCAGGGATGCATTCCAAGCATGGAGCCAGGGGAGGAGTATTAGAGACTGCAGGGGAGAGAGTGCAGGGATGCAGTCAAAGCATGGAGCCAGGGGGGGATTATTAGAGACTGCAAGGGAGAGAGTGCAGGGATGCATTCAAAGCATGGAGCCAGGGGATGATTATTAGAGACTGCAAGGGAGAGAGTGCAGGGATGCATTCAAAGCATGGAGCCAGTGGGGGCTAATCAAAGACTGCAGGGGAGAGAGTGCAGGGATGCATTCCAAGCATGGAGCCAGGGGAGGATTATTAGAGACTGCAGGGGAGAGAGTGCAGGGATGCATTCCAAGCATGGAGCCAGGGGAGGATTATTAGAGACTGCAAGGGAGAGAGTGCAGGGATGCATTCCAAGCATGGAGCCAGGGGAGGATTATTAGAGACTGCAGGGGAGAGAGTGCAGGGATGCATTCAAAGCATGGAGCCAGGGAAGGATTATTAGAGACTGCAAGGGAGAGAGTGCAGGGATGCATTCCAAGCATGGAGCCAGGGGAGGATTATTAGAGACTGCAGGGGAGAGAGTGCAGGGATGCATTCAAAGCATGGAGCCAGGGGGGGAGTATTAGAGACTGCAGGGGAGAGAGTGCAGGGATGCATTCAAAGCATGGAGCCAGGGGAGGAGTATTAGAGACTGCAGGGGAGAGAGTGCAGGGATGCATTCAAAGCATGGAGCCAGGGGAGGATTATTAGAGACTGCAGGGGAGAGAGTGCAGGGATGCATTCCAAGCATGGAGCCAGGGGAGGATTATTAGAGACTGCAGGGGAGAGAGTGCAGGGATGCATTCCAAGCATGGAGCCAGGGGAGGAGTATTAGAGACTGCAGGGGAGAGAGTGCAGGGATGCAGTCAAAGCATGGAGCCAGGGGGGGATTATTAGAGACTGCAAGGGAGAGAGTGCAGGTGTAGCGAAAGCCACTTCGCCACTGTGTTTTGGAGGGGGCTGCTTGCCCGCCTCTTACCGTGTGACTACGGTCCCTGGGCGATTTAGCCCTTTATGCACGGTATTTGGGCATACTGTGTTTTATCGTGCGGCTACTGGCCCTTTAAGCACAGTGAATGGACTTTTATTGTACTGTGCTGGCCTTTTAAAAACAGTGTATGGACATACTGAAACTTTTTGGACACTTCCTCTTCCCCTCCCCCGGATCCATTGTTCTCCAGCAGGGTGTTGTCCCAGGGACAAGGAAAAGCCATGCTTGCAAGTGAAAACAAAGGACTTCGACCTAACCGTTAAACCCCTGAACCTATTCAAGTGAATTTTGGATATGTTTGTCCCCAAGTTATACTGGTTAAAATAATATAAGTTTTATGTATGTACGATGTTAACTCACAAAGTTATAAAAATGTATAAAAAGTGTAACTTTTCAGCTTGGAGATAATTGAGTAGATACAGTAATTGACTCAATTATCTCCTAAGCAGAGGGGAGGAATATGCTGGGTGTGTTTCTATTGTCCCATTGTGTCTGATTGGCTGCTGTACTTGCATTGTATGTGTTGTAATGTGTTTATTGGTTGTTCTGCAAAACCCTGTGAGCAGTACTAGGTTTTGTGGATTGTGAATAAAAAGGGCTGCAAGCTAGCAGCCAGAGAGTTCTATTTTTACCCTCAACTTGAGTCCTGTCTCTTATTGGGGGAATCTGCTACAAGGGATTGCTATGCTAGGCATATTCCCTTGCTATAATCACTGAGCTCTTGTAAGAGCTTGTTCCTGCTTCGTTCTGAAGGGAGATAGCTGCAGCCTGCGGTGCTTATGGTGTCTGGTGGAGTGCTTGGAGTCCTCTGGAAGCGCTAGGAGCATCTTTCAACGGAGGTACCCAGTCGGGGTGCCAGGCGATCCGTTACATTGGTGGCAAGCGGTGGGATGGCGTCCTAGTGCGAGGAGAAGCAGCTCAGAGACACCAGTAACTTGTGGAGTTGTGCAGCGTCCCTATCTTCAGCAACATAATGGAACCAGCAGTGGCTACAGCAAGCATGGCGTATAGCTACTCCGTACTAGAGTTTGGCACGATGGTAGGGTTGCGCCTGAAGTTTTACGGACCCAATCCAGAGGAGAAATACGTGCGGTTTGTGTGGGACATGGTGACCCGGAACCTACAACACAGGGCGTTGAGGGAAGGCCAGTGGGCACGTTGGGAGAAACTCCAGCCACAGGTAGAGTGGGACGAGGAAGAAACCGAGGTGGCCGGTGGAGATGGGACCGAGGTCTCTCTACCGGCCCTACAGGGATGCTGGGCACCCGGCCCAGATCCCCAGCGGCAGTATGTTTTACAGGGAGGGGAGACAGTCGGTCTCACTCCCCAGCGGCAGAATGTGTTATTGGAGGAAGAGACAACCGGTCTCCCTCCCCAACAGCAACCAGAGGTACCCGAGGTAGAGGACCTCATAGACTGGTCCTGGGAGGACCCCCTGCAGGCAGGTGGAGATGGGACCGAGATCTCTCCACCGGCCCTACAGGGATGCTGGGCAACCGGCCCAGATCCCCAACTAGAGCTGGAGTTACAGAAAGTGGAGAGCATCGACCTCCCCCCCCAGCAGCAGCCGGAGTACCAGGGGGAGGTAAGTGATATTTCTCCTCCCCAGTCAACTCCTTTGTTCCCTGACCCCCCAGCAGAAGAGCTGGCAACTGGGCAGAGCGCCGCTGGCCTCTGTCCTCCCTTGTTTCCTTCCCCTGAGCCTGACTTTCTACAGGCTGCCTCAGCGGAAGAGCTGGCAACTGGGCAGAGCGCCGCTGGCCTCTGTCCTTCCTTTTTTCCTTACCCTGAGACTACCCCAGCTCTGACCCCGGAGCAGAGCACATCGGGCATCTGGCCCCCAAGTACTCACAGCCATTTGCCCAGCAAGGCCGAGGGTGCCACAGTTTCACCCCACAACTTGGGACCTACAGGCCAGTATGACTTATTGTTGGGGGGCTATTCTGTGAATTCTTTATTGTGGGGGGGCTACACTGCTAAATTTGTTTTGTGGGTTAGACCCTCTGTGAACTATGTACCGGGGGTGGGCCATTCTGTGAATTCTTTATTGTGGGGGGGCTACATTGCTAAATTTGTTTTGTGGGTGGGCTACTCTGCTAATTTTGTTTTATGGGTGGGCTGCCCGACTAATCTAGGTACTGACCGGCAGAAGGTCAGGTACCTGGTTAGTCTACCCCCGAATGGGAAGATATGTAGCGAAAGCCACTTCGCCACTGTGTTTTGGAGGGGGCTGCTTGCCCGCCTCTTACCGTGTGACTACGGTCCCTGGGCGATTTAGCCCTTTATGCACGGTATTTGGGCATACTGTGTTTTATCGTGCGGCTACTGGCCCTTTAAGCACAGTGAATGGACTTTTATTGTACTGTGCTGGCCTTTTAAAAACAGTGTATGGACATACTGAAACTTTTTGGACACTTCCTCTTCCCCTCCCCCGGATCCATTGTTCTCCAGCAGGGTGTTGTCCCAGGGACAAGGAAAAGCCATGCTTGCAAGTGAAAACAAAGGACTTCGACCTAACCGTTAAACCCCTGAACCTATTCAAGTGAATTTTGGATATGTTTGTCCCCAAGTTATACTGGTTAAAATAATATAAGTTTTATGTATGTACGATGTTAACTCACAAAGTTATAAAAATGTATAAAAAGTGTAACTTTTCAGCTTGGAGATAATTGAGTAGATACAGTAATTGACTCAATTATCTCCTAAGCAGAGGGGAGGAATATGCTGGGTGTGTTTCTATTGTCCCATTGTGTCTGATTGGCTGCTGTACTTGCATTGTATGTGTTGTAATGTGTTTATTGGTTGTTCTGCAAAACCCTGTGAGCAGTACTAGGTTTTGTGGATTGTGAATAAAAAGGGCTGCAAGCTAGCAGCCAGAGAGTTCATGTTTTACCCTCATAATGGAGCTTGGTCTCGTTATTGGGGGAACCGGGAATACAAGGGACTAACGACTGTGTCTGGAGCTCGGAAGGTGGTACCGTAACAGCAGGGATGCATTCAAAGCATGGAGCCAGGGGAGGATTATTAGAGACTGCAAGGGAGAGAGTGCAGGGATGCATTCAAAGCATGGAGCCAGTGGGGGCTAATCAAAGACTGCAGGGGAGAGAGTGCAGGGATGCATTCCAAGCATGGAGCCAGGGGAGGATTATTAGAGACTGCAGGGGAGAGAGTGCAGGGATGCATTCCAAGCATGGAGCCAGGGGAGGATTATTAGA
Organism: Pelobates fuscus; assembly: GCF_036172605.1. Classification (NCBI taxonomy): domain Eukaryota; kingdom Metazoa; phylum Chordata; class Amphibia; order Anura; family Pelobatidae; genus Pelobates; species Pelobates fuscus. The sequence continues at coordinate 6,957,915 of NC_086323.1, read as the reverse complement.
GACTGCAAGGGACAGAGTGCAGGGATGCATTCCAAGCATGGAGCCAGGGGAGGATTATTAGAGACTGCAGGGGAGAGAGTGCAGGGATGCATTCAAAGCATGGAGCCAGGGGAGGATTATTAGAGACTGCAAGGGAGAGAGTGCAGGGATGCATTCCAAGCATGGAGCCAGGGGAGGATTATTAGAGACTGCAGGGGAGAGAGTGCAGGGATGCATTCAAAGCATGGAGCCAGGGGAGGATTATTAGAGACTGCAGGGGAGAGAGTGCAGGGATGCATTCAAAGCATGGAGCCAGGGGAGGATTATTAGAGACTGCAGGGGAGAGAGTGCAGGGATGCATTCCAAGCATGGAGCCAGGGGAGGATTATTAGAGACTGCAGGGGAGAGAGTGCAGAGATGCATTCAAAGCATGGAGCCAGGGGAGGAGTATTAGAGACTGCAGGGGAGAGAGTGCAGGGATGCATTCAAAGCATGGAGCCAGGGGAGGATTATTAGAGACTGCAGGGGAGAGAGTGCAGGGATGCATTCAAAGCATGGAGCCAGGGGAGTATGATTAGAGACTGCAGGGGAGAGAGTGCAGGGATGCATTCAAAGCATGGAGCCAGGGGAGGAGTATTAGAGACTGCAGGGGAGAGAGTGCAGGGATCATTCAAAGCATGGAGCCAGGGGGGATTATTAGAGACTGCAAGGGAGAGAGTGCAGGGATGCATTCAAAGCATGGAGCCAGGGGAGGATTATTAGAGACTGCAGGGGAGAGAGTGCAGGGATGCATTCAAAGCATGGAGCCAGGGGAGTATGATTAGAGACTGCAGGGGAGAGAGTGCAGGGATGCATTCAAAGCATGGAGCCAGGGGAGGAGTATTAGAGACTGCAGGGGAGAGAGTGCAGGGATGCATTCAAAGCATGGAGCCAGGGGGGGAGTATTAGAGACTGCAGGGGAGAGAGTGCAGGGATGCATTCAAAGCATGGAGCCAGGGGAGGAGTATTAGAGACTGCAGGGGAGAGAGTGCAGGGATGCATTCAAAGCATGGAGCCAGGGGAGGATTATTAGAGACTGCAGGGGAGAGAGTGCAGGGATGCATTCCAAGCATGGAGCCAGGGGAGGATTATTGAAGACTGCAGGGGAGAGAGTGCAGGGATGCAGTCAAAGCATGGAGCCAGGGGAGGATTATTAGAGACTGCAAGGGAGAGAGTGCAGGGATGCATTCCAAGCATGGAGCCAGGGGAGGATTATTAGAGACTGCATGGGGGAGAGTGCAGGGATGCATTCAAAGATGGAGCCAGGGGAGGATTATTAGAGACTGCAGGGGAGAGAGTGCAGGGATGCATTCAAAGCATGGAGCCAGGGGAGTATGATTAGAGACTGCAGGGGAGAGAGTGCAGGGATGCATTCAAAGCATGGAGCCAGGGGAGGAGTATTAGAGACTGCAGGGGAGAGAGTGCAGAGATGCATTCAAAGCATGGAGCCAGTGGGGGCTAATCAAAGACTGCAGGGGAGAGAGTGCAGGGATGCATTCAAAGCATGGAGCCAGGGGAGGATTATTAGAGACTGCAGGGGAGAGAGTGCAGGGATGCATTCAAAGCATGGAGCCAGGGGAGGAGTATTAGAGACTGCAGGGGAGAGAGTGCAGAGATGCATTCAAAGCATGGAGCCAGGGGAGGATTATTAGAGACTGCAGGGGAGAGAGTGCAGGGATGCATTCCAAGCATGGAGACAGGGGAGGAGTATTAGAGACTGCAGGGGAGAGAGTGCAGGGATGCAGTCAAAGCATGGAGCCAGGGGGGGATTATTAGAGACTGCAAGGGAGAGAGTGCAGGGATGCATTCAAAGCATGGAGCCAGGGGAGGATTATTAGAGACTGCAAGGGAGAGAGTGCAGGGATGCATTCAAAGCATGGAGCCAGTGGGGGCTAATCAAAGACTGCAGGGGAGAGAGTGCAGGGATGCATTCCAAGCATGGAGCCAGGGGAGGATTATTAGAGACTGCAGGGGAGAGAGTGCAGGGATGCATTCCAAGCATGGAGCCAGGGGAGGATTATTAGAGACTGCAAGGGACAGAGTGCAGGGATGCATTCCAAGCATGGAGCCAGGGGAGGATTATTAGAGACTGCAGGGGAGAGAGTGCAGGGATGCATTCAAAGCATGGAGCCAGGGGAGGATTATTAGAGACTGCAAGGGAGAGAGTGCAGGGATGCATTCCAAGCATGGAGCCAGGGGAGGATTATTAGAGACTGCAGGGGAGAGAGTGCAGGGATGCATTCAAAGCATGGAGCCAGGGGAGGATTATTCGAGACTGCAGGGGAGAGAGTGCAGGGATGCATTCAAAGCATGGAGCCAGGGGAGGATTATTAGAGACTGCAGGGGAGAGAGTGCAGGGATGCATTCAAAGCATGGGGCCAGGGGAGGATTATTAGAGACTGCAGGGGAGAGAGTGCAGAGATGCATTCAAAGCATGGAGCCAGGGGAGGGAGTATTAGAGACTGCAGGGGAGAGAGTGCAGAGATGCATTCAAAGCATGGAGCCAGGGGGGGAGTATTAGAGACTGCAGGGGAGAGAGTGCAGGGATGCATTCAAAGCATGGAGCCAGCGGAGGATTATTAGAGACTGCAGGGGAGAGAGTGCAGGGATGCATTCCAAGCATGGAGCCAGGGGAGGATTATTAGAGACTGCAGGGGAGAGAGTGCAGGGATGCAGTCAAATCATGGAGCCAGGGGAGGATTATTAGAGACTGCAAGGGAGAGAGTGCAGGGATGCATTCCAAGCATGGAGCCAGGGGAGGATTATTAGAGACTGCATGGGGGAGAGTGCAGGGATGCATTCAAAGCATGGAGCCAGGGGAGGATTATTAGACACTGCAGGGGAGAGAGTGCAGGGATGCATTCAAAGCATGGAGCCAGGGGAGTATGATTAGAGACTGCAGGGGAGAGAGTGCAGGTATGCATTCAAAGCATGGAGCCAGGGGAGGAGTATTAGAGACTGCAGGGGAGAGAGTGCAGAGATGCATTCAAAGCATGGAGCCAGTGGGGGCTAATCAAAGACTGCAGGGGAGAGAGTGCAGGGATGCATTCAAAGCATGGAGCCAGGGGATGATTATTAGAGACTGCAGGGGAGAGAGTGCAGGGATGCATTCAAAGCATGGAGCCAGGGGAGGAGTATTAGAGACTGCAGGGGAGAGAGTGCAGAGATGCATTCAAAGCATGGAGCCAGGGGAGGATTATTAGAGACTGCAGGGGAGAGAGTGCAGGGATGCATTCCAAGCATGGAGCCAGGGGAGGAGTATTAGAGACTGCAGGGGAGAGAGTGCAGGGATGCAGTCAAAGCATGGAGCCAGGGGGGGATTATTAGAGACTGCAAGGGAGAGAGTGCAGGGATGCATTCAAAGCATGGAGCCAGGGGAGGATTATTAGAGACTGCAAGGGAGAGAGTGCAGGGATGCATTCAAAGCATGGAGCCAGTGGGGGCTAATCAAAGACTGCAGGGGAGAGAGTGCAGGGATGCATTCCAAGCATGGAGCCAGGGGAGGATTATTAGAGACTGCAGGGGAGAGAGTGCAGGGATGCATTCCAAGCATGGAGCCAGGGGAGGATTATTAGAGACTGCAAGGGAGAGAGTGCAGGGATGCATTCCAAGCATGGAGCCAGGGGAGGATTATTAGAGACTGCAGGGGAGAGAGTGCAGGGATGCATTCAAAGCATGGAGCCAGGGAAGGATTATTAGAGACTGCAAGGGAGAGAGTGCAGGGATGCATTCCAAGCATGGAGCCAGGGGAGGATTATTAGAGACTGCAGGGGAGAGAGTGCAGGGATGCATTCAAAGCATGGAGCCAGGGGGGGAGTATTAGAGACTGCAGGGGAGAGAGTGCAGGGATGCATTCAAAGCATGGAGCCAGGGGAGGAGTATTAGAGACTGCAGGGGAGAGAGTGCAGGGATGCATTCAAAGCATGGAGCCAGGGGAGGATTATTAGAGACTGCAGGGGAGAGAGTGCAGGGATGCATTCCAAGCATGGAGCCAGGGGAGGAGTATTAGAGACTGCAGGGGAGAGAGTGCAGGGATGCAGTCAAAGCATGGAGCCAGGGGGGGATTATTAGAGACTGCAAGGGAGAGAGTGCAGGGATGCATTCAAAGCATGGAGCCAGGGGAGGATTATTAGAGACTGCAAGGGAGAGAGTGCAGGGATGCATTCAAAGCATGGAGCCAGTGGGGGCTAATCAAAGACTGCAGGGGAGAGAGTGCAGGGATGCATTCCAAGCATGGAGCCAGGGGAGGATTATTAGAGACTGCAGGGGAGAGAGTGCAGGGATGCATTCCAAGCATGGAGCCAGGGGAGGATTATTAGAGACTGCAAGGGACAGAGTGCAGGGATGCATTCCAAGCATGGAGCCAGGGGAGGATTATTAGAGACTGCAGGGGAGAGAGTGCAGGGATGCATTCAAAGCATGGAGCCAGGGGAGGATTATTAGAGACTGCAAGGGAGAGAGTGCAGGGATGCATTCCAAGCATGGAGCCAGGGGAGGATTATTAGAGACTGCAGGGGAGAGAGTGCAGGGATGCATTCAAAGCATGGAGCCAGGGGAGGATTATTAGAGACTGCAGGGGAGAGAGTGCAGGGATGCATTCAAAGCATGGAGCCAGGGGAGGATTATTAGAGACTGCAGGGGAGAGAGTGCAGGGATGCATTCCAAGCATGGAGCCAGGGGAGGATTATTAGAGACTGCAGGGGAGAGAGTGCAGAGATGCATTCAAAGCATGGAGCCAGGGGAGGGAGTATTAGAGACTGCAGGGGAGAGAGTGCAGAGATGCATTCAAAGCATGGAGCCAGGGGAGGATTATTAGAGACTGCAGGGGAGAGAGTGCAGGGATGCATTCCAAGCATGGAGCCAGGGGAGGAGTATTAGAGACTGCAGGGGAGAGAGTGCAGAGATGCATTCCAAGCATGGAGCCAGGGGAGGATTATTAGAGACTGCAGGGGAGAGAGTGCAAGGATGCATTCAAAGCATGGAGCCAGGGGAGGAGTATTAGAGACTGCAGGGGAGAGAGTGCAGGGATGCATTCAAAGCATGGAGCCAGTGGGGGCTAATCAAAGACTGCAGGGGAGAGAGTGCAGGGATGCATTCAAAGCATGGAGCCAGGGGAGGAGTATTAGAGACTGCAGGGGAGAGAGTGCAGGGATGCATTCAAAGCATGGAGCCAGGGAAGTATGATTAGAGACTGCAGGGGGAGAGTGCAGGGATGCATTCCAAGCATGGAGCCAGGGGAGGATTATTAGAGACTGCAGGGGGAGAGTGCAGGGATGCATTCAAAGCATGGAGCCAGGGAAGTATGATTAGAGACTGCAGGGGGAGAGTGCAGGGATGCATTCCAAGCATGGAGCCAGGGGAGGATTATTAGAGACTGCAGGGGAGAGAGTGCAGAGATGCATTCCAAGCATGGAGCCAGGGGAGGAGTATTAGAGACTGCAGGGGAGAGAGTGCAAGGATGCATTCAAAGCATGGAGCCAGGGGAGGAGTATTAGAGACTGCAGGGGAGAGAGTGCAGGGATGCATTCAAAGCATGGAGCCAGGGGAGGATTATTAGAGACTGCAAGGAGAGAGTGCAGGGATGCATTCAAAGCATGGAGCCAGGGGAGGAGTATTAGAGACTGCAGGGGAGAGAGTGCAGGGATGCATTCAAAGCATGGAGCCAGGGGAGGATTATTAGAGACTGCAAGGAGAGAGTGCAGGGATGCATTCAAAGCATGGAGCCAGGGGAGGATTATTAGAGACTGCAGGGGAGAGAGTGCAGGGATGCATTCATAGCATGGAGCCAGGGGAGGATTATTAGAGACTGCAAGGGAGAGAGTGCAGGGATGCATTCCAAGCATGGAGCCAGGGGAGGATTATTAGAGACTGCAAGGGAGAGAGTGCAGGGATGCATTCAAAGCATGGAGCCAGGGGAGGAGTATTAGAGACTGCAGGGGAGAGAGTGCAGAGATGCATTCCAAGCATGGAGCCAGGGGAGGATTATTAGAGACTGCAGGGGAGAGAGTGCAAGGATGCATTCAAAGCATGGAGCCAGGGGAGGAGTATTAGAGACTGCAGGGGAGAGAGTGCAGGGATGCATTCAAAGCATGGAGCCAGTGGGGGCTAATCAAAGACTGCAGGGGAGAGAGTGCAGGGATGCATTCAAAGCATGGAGCCAGGGGAGGATTATTAGAGACTGCAGGGGAGAGAGTGCAGGGATGCATTCAAAGCATGGAGCCAGGGGAGGAGTATTCGAGACTGCAGGGGAGAGAGTGCAGGGATGCATTCAAAGCATGGAGCCAGGGAAGTATGATTAGAGACTGCAGGGGGAGAGTGCAGGGATGCATTCCAAGCATGGAGCCAGGGGAGGATTATTAGAGACTGCAGGGGAGAGAGTGCAGGGATGCATTCCAAGCATGGAGCCAGGGGAGGATTATTAGAGACTGCAGGGGAGAGAGTGCAGAGATGCATTCCAAGCATGGAGCCAGGGGAGGATTATTAGAGACTGCAGGGGAGAGAGTGCAAGGATGCATTCAAAGCATGGAGCCAGGGGAGGAGTATTAGAGACTGCAGGGGAGAGAGTGCAGGGATGCATTCAAAGCATGGAGCCAGTGGGGGCTAATCAAAGACTGCAGGGGAGAGAGTGCAGGGATGCATTCAAAGCATGGAGTCAGGGGAGGATTATTAGAGACTGCAGGGGAGAGAGTGCAGGGATGCATTCAAAGCATGGAGCCAGGGGAGGAGTATTAGAGACTGCAAGGGAGAGAGTGCAGGGATGCATTCAAAGCATGGAGCCAGGGGAGGATTATTAGAGACTGCAGGGGGAGAGTGCAGGGATGCATTCCAAGCATGGAGCCAGGGGAGGATTATTAGAGACTGCAGGGGAGAGAGTGCAGGGATGCATTCCAAGCATGGAGCCAGGGGAGGATTATTAGAGAGTGCAGGGATGCATTCCAAGCATGGAGCCAGGGGAGGATTATTAGAGACTGCAGGGGAGAGAGTGCAGGGATGCAGTCAAAGCATGGAGCCAGGGGGGGATTATTAGAGACTGCAAGGGAGAGAGTGCAGGGATGCATTCAAAGCATGGAGCCAGGGGAGGATTATTAGAGACTGCAAGGGAGAGAGTGCAGGGATGCATTCAAAGCATAGAGCCAGTGGGGGCTAATCAAAGACTGCAGGGGAGAGAGTGCACGATGCATTCCAAGCATGGAGCCAGGGGAGGATTATTAGAGACTGCAGGGGAGAGAGTGCAGGGATGCATTCCAAGCATGGAGCCAGGGGAGGATTATTAGAGACTGCAAGGGAGAGAGTGCAGGGATGCATTCCAAGCATGGAGCCAGGGGAGGATTATTAGAGACTGCAGGGGAGAGAGTACAGGGATGCATTCAAAGCATGGAGCCAGGGGAGGATTATTAGAGACTGCAAGGGAGAGAGTGCAGGGATGCATTCCAAGCATGGAGCCAGGGGAGGATTATTAGAGACTGCAGGGGAGAGAGTGCAGGGATGCATTCAAAGCATGGAGCCAGGGGAGGATTATTAGAGACTGCAGGGGAGAGTGCAGGGATGCATTCAAAGCATGGAGCCAGGGGAGGATTATTAGAGACTGCAGGGAGAGAGTGCATGGCTGCATTCAAAGCATGGGGCCAGGGGAGGATTATTAGAGACTGCAGGGGAGAGAGTGCAGAGATGCATTCAAAGCATGGAGCCAGGGGAGGAGTATTAGAGACTGCAGGGGAGAGAGTGCAGGGATGCATTCAAAGCATGGAGCCAGGGGAGGATTATTAGAGACTGCAGGGGAGAGAGTGCAGGGATGCATTCAAAGCATGGAGCCAGGGGAGTATGATTAGAGACTGCAGGGGAGAGAGTGCAGGGATGCATTCAAAGCATGGAGCCAGGGGAGGATTATTAGAGACTGCAGGGGAGAGAGTGCAGGGATGCATTCAAAGCATGGAGCCAGGGGAGTATGATTAGAGACTGCAGGGGAGAGAGTGCAGGGATGCATTCAAAGCATGGAGCCAGGGGAGGAGTATTAGAGACTGCAGGGGAGAGAGTGCAGGGATGCATTCAAAGCATGGAGCCAGGGGGGATTATTAGAGACTGCAAGGGAGAGAGTGCAGGGATGCATTCCAAGCATGGAGCCAGGGGAGGATTATGAGAGACTGCATGGGGGAGAGTGCAGGGATGCATTCAAAGCATGGAGCCAGGGGAGGATTATTAGAGACTGCAGGGGAGAGAGTGCAGGGATGCATTCAAAGCATGGAGCCAGGGGAGGAGTATTAGAGACTGCAGGGGAGAGAGTGCAGAGATGCATTCAAAGCATGGAGCCAGGGGAGGATTATTAGAGACTGCAGGGGAGAGAGTGCAGGGATGCATTCCAAGCATGGAGCCAGGGGAGGAGTATTAGAGACTGCAGGGGAGAGAGTGCAGGGATGCAGTCAAAGCATGGAGCCAGGGGGGGATTATTAGAGACTGCAAGGGAGAGAGTGCAGGGATGCATTCAAAGCATGGAGCCAGGGGAGGATTATTAGAGACTGCAGGGGAGAGAGTGCAGGGATGCATTCCAAGCATGGAGCCAGGGGAGGATTATTAGAGACTGCAGGGGAGAGAGTGCAGAGATGCATTCAAAGCATGGAGCCAGGGGAGGGAGTATTAGAGACTGCAGGGGAGAGAGTGCAGAGATGCATTCAAAGCATGGAGCCAGGGGAGGATTATTAGAGACTGCAGGGGAGAGAGTGCAGGGATGCATTCCAAGCATGGAGCCAGGGGAGGAGTATTAGAGACTGCAGGGGAGAGAGTGCAGAGATGCATTCCAAGCATGGAGCCAGGGGAGGATTATTAGAGACTGCAGGGGAGAGAGTGCAAGGATGCATTCAAAGCATGGAGCCAGGGGAGGAGTATTAGAGACTGCAGGGGAGAGAGTGCAGGGATGCATTCAAAGCATGGAGCCAGTGGGGGCTAATCAAAGACTGCAGGGGAGAGAGTGCAGGGATGCATTCAAAGCATGGAGCCAGGGGAGGAGTATTAGAGACTGCAGGGGAGAGAGTGCAGGGATGCATTCAAAGCATGGAGCCAGGGAAGTATGATTAGAGACTGCAGGGGGAGAGTGCAGGGATGCATTCCAAGCATGGAGCCAGGGGAGGATTATTAGAGACTGCAGGGGGAGAGTGCAGGGATGCATTCAAAGCATGGAGCCAGGGAAGTATGATTAGAGACTGCAGGGGGAGAGTGCAGGGATGCATTCCAAGCATGGAGCCAGGGGAGGATTATTAGAGACTGCAGGGGAGAGAGTGCAGAGATGCATTCCAAGCATGGAGCCAGGGGAGGAGTATTAGAGACTGCAGGGGAGAGAGTGCAAGGATGCATTCAAAGCATGGAGCCAGGGGAGGAGTATTAGAGACTGCAGGGGAGAGAGTGCAGGGATGCATTCAAAGCATGGAGCCAGGGGAGGATTATTAGAGACTGCAAGGAGAGAGTGCAGGGATGCATTCAAAGCATGGAGCCAGGGGAGGAGTATTAGAGACTGCAGGGGAGAGAGTGCAGGGATGCATTCAAAGCATGGAGCCAGGGGAGGATTATTAGAGACTGCAAGGAGAGAGTGCAGGGATGCATTCAAAGCATGGAGCCAGGGGAGGATTATTAGAGACTGCAGGGGAGAGAGTGCAGGGATGCATTCATAGCATGGAGCCAGGGGAGGATTATTAGAGACTGCAAGGGAGAGAGTGCAGGGATGCATTCCAAGCATGGAGCCAGGGGAGGATTATTAGAGACTGCAAGGGAGAGAGTGCAGGGATGCATTCAAAGCATGGAGCCAGGGGAGGAGTATTAGAGACTGCAGGGGAGAGAGTGCAGAGATGCATTCCAAGCATGGAGCCAGGGGAGGATTATTAGAGACTGCAGGGGAGAGAGTGCAAGGATGCATTCAAAGCATGGAGCCAGGGGAGGAGTATTAGAGACTGCAGGGGAGAGAGTGCAGGGATGCATTCAAAGCATGGAGCCAGTGGGGGCTAATCAAAGACTGCAGGGGAGAGAGTGCAGGGATGCATTCAAAGCATGGAGCCAGGGGAGGATTATTAGAGACTGCAGGGGAGAGAGTGCAGGGATGCATTCAAAGCATGGAGCCAGGGGAGGAGTATTCGAGACTGCAGGGGAGAGAGTGCAGGGATGCATTCAAAGCATGGAGCCAGGGAAGTATGATTAGAGACTGCAGGGGGAGAGTGCAGGGATGCATTCCAAGCATGGAGCCAGGGGAGGATTATTAGAGACTGCAGGGGAGAGAGTGCAGGGATGCATTCCAAGCATGGAGCCAGGGGAGGATTATTAGAGACTGCAGGGGAGAGAGTGCAGAGATGCATTCCAAGCATGGAGCCAGGGGAGGATTATTAGAGACTGCAGGGGAGAGAGTGCAAGGATGCATTCAAAGCATGGAGCCAGGGGAGGAGTATTAGAGACTGCAGGGGAGAGAGTGCAGGGATGCATTCAAAGCATGGAGCCAGTGGGGGCTAATCAAAGACTGCAGGGGAGAGAGTGCAGGGATGCATTCAAAGCATGGAGTCAGGGGAGGATTATTAGAGACTGCAGGGGAGAGAGTGCAGGGATGCATTCAAAGCATGGAGCCAGGGGAGGAGTATTAGAGACTGCAAGGGAGAGAGTGCAGGGATGCATTCAAAGCATGGAGCCAGGGGAGGATTATTAGAGACTGCAGGGGGAGAGTGCAGGGATGCATTCCAAGCATGGAGCCAGGGGAGGATTATTAGAGACTGCAGGGGAGAGAGTGCAGGGATGCATTCCAAGCATGGAGCCAGGGGAGGATTATTAGAGAGTGCAGGGATGCATTCCAAGCATGGAGCCAGGGGAGGATTATTAGAGACTGCAGGGGAGAGAGTGCAGGGATGCAGTCAAAGCATGGAGCCAGGGGGGGATTATTAGAGACTGCAAGGGAGAGAGTGCAGGGATGCATTCAAAGCATGGAGCCAGGGGAGGATTATTAGAGACTGCAAGGGAGAGAGTGCAGGGATGCATTCAAAGCATAGAGCCAGTGGGGGCTAATCAAAGACTGCAGGGGAGAGAGTGCACGATGCATTCCAAGCATGGAGCCAGGGGAGGATTATTAGAGACTGCAGGGGAGAGAGTGCAGGGATGCATTCCAAGCATGGAGCCAGGGGAGGATTATTAGAGACTGCAAGGGAGAGAGTGCAGGGATGCATTCCAAGCATGGAGCCAGGGGAGGATTATTAGAGACTGCAGGGGAGAGAGTACAGGGATGCATTCAAAGCATGGAGCCAGGGGAGGATTATTAGAGACTGCAAGGGAGAGAGTGCAGGGATGCATTCCAAGCATGGAGCCAGGGGAGGATTATTAGAGACTGCAGGGGAGAGAGTGCAGGGATGCATTCAAAGCATGGAGCCAGGGGAGGATTATTAGAGACTGCAGGGGAGAGTGCAGGGATGCATTCAAAGCATGGAGCCAGGGGAGGATTATTAGAGACTGCAGGGAGAGAGTGCATGGCTGCATTCAAAGCATGGGGCCAGGGGAGGATTATTAGAGACTGCAGGGGAGAGAGTGCAGAGATGCATTCAAAGCATGGAGCCAGGGGAGGAGTATTAGAGACTGCAGGGGAGAGAGTGCAGGGATGCATTCAAAGCATGGAGCCAGGGGAGGATTATTAGAGACTGCAGGGGAGAGAGTGCAGGGATGCATTCAAAGCATGGAGCCAGGGGAGTATGATTAGAGACTGCAGGGGAGAGAGTGCAGGGATGCATTCAAAGCATGGAGCCAGGGGAGGATTATTAGAGACTGCAGGGGAGAGAGTGCAGGGATGCATTCAAAGCATGGAGCCAGGGGAGTATGATTAGAGACTGCAGGGGAGAGAGTGCAGGGATGCATTCAAAGCATGGAGCCAGGGGAGGAGTATTAGAGACTGCAGGGGAGAGAGTGCAGGGATGCATTCAAAGCATGGAGCCAGGGGGGATTATTAGAGACTGCAAGGGAGAGAGTGCAGGGATGCATTCCAAGCATGGAGCCAGGGGAGGATTATGAGAGACTGCATGGGGGAGAGTGCAGGGATGCATTCAAAGCATGGAGCCAGGGGAGGATTATTAGAGACTGCAAGGGAGAGAGTGCAGGGATGCATTCAAAGCATGGAGCCAGGGGAGGAGTATTAGAGACTGCAGGGGAGAGAGTGCAGAGATGCATTCAAAGCATGGAGCCAGGGGAGGATTATTAGAGACTGCAGGGGAGAGAGTGCAGGGATGCATTCCAAGCATGGAGCCAGGGGAGGAGTATTAGAGACTGCAGGGGAGAGAGTGCAGGGATGCAGTCAAAGCATGGAGCCAGGGGGGGATTATTAGAGACTGCAAGGGAGAGAGTGCAGGGATGCATTCAAAGCATGGAGCCAGGGGAGGATTATTAGAGACTGCAAGGGAGAGAGTGCAGGGATGCATTCAAAGCATGGAGCCAGTGGGGGCTAATCAAAGACTGCAGGGGAGAGAGTGCAGGGATGCATTCCAAGCATGGAGCCAGGGGAGGATTATTAGAGACTGCAGGGGAGAGAGTGCAGGGATGCATTCCAAGCATGGAGCCAGGGGAGGATTATTAGAGACTGCAAGGGAGAGAGTGCAGGGATGCATTCCAAGCATGGAGCCAGGGGAGGATTATTAGAGACTGCAGGGGAGAGAGTGCAGGGATGCATTCAAAGCATGGAGCCAGGGAAGGATTATTAGAGACTGCAAGGGAGAGAGTGCAGGGATGCATTCCAAGCATGGAGCCAGGGGAGGATTATTAGAGACTGCAGGGGAGAGAGTGCAGGGATGCATTCAAAGCATGGAGCCAGGGGGGGAGTATTAGAGACTGCAGGGGAGAGAGTGCAGGGATGCATTCAAAGCATGGAGCCAGGGGAGGAGTATTAGAGACTGCAGGGGAGAGAGTGCAGGGATGCATTCAAAGCATGGAGCCAGGGGAGGATTATTAGAGACTGCAGGGGAGAGAGTGCAGGGATGCATTCCAAGCATGGAGCCAGGGGAGGATTATTAGAGACTGCAGGGGAGAGAGTGCAGGGATGCATTCCAAGCATGGAGCCAGGGGAGGAGTATTAGAGACTGCAGGGGAGAGAGTGCAGGGATGCAGTCAAAGCATGGAGCCAGGGGGGGATTATTAGAGACTGCAAGGGAGAGAGTGCAGGGATGCATTCAAAGCATGGAGCCAGGGGAGGATTATTAGAGACTGCAAGGGAGAGAGTGCAGGGATGCATTCAAAGCATGGAGCCAGTGGGGGCTAATCAAAGACTGCAGGGGAGAGAGTGCAGGGATGCATTCCAAGCATGGAGCCAGGGGAGGATTATTAGAGACTGCAGGGGAGAGAGTGCAGGGATGCATTCCAAGCATGGAGCCAGGGGAGGATTATTAGAGACTGCAAGGGACAGAGTGCAGGGATGCATTCCAAGCATGGAGCCAGGGGAGGATTATTAGAGACTGCAGGGGAGAGAGTGCAGGGATGCATTCAAAGCATGGAGCCAGGGGAGGATTATTAGAGACTGCAAGGGAGAGAGTGCAGGGATGCATTCCAAGCATGGAGCCAGGGGAGGATTATTAGAGACTGCAGGGGAGAGAGTGCAGGGATGCATTCAAAGCATGGAGCCAGGGGAGGATTATTAGAGACTGCAGGGGAGAGAGTGCAGGGATGCATTCAAAGCATGGAGCCAGGGGAGGATTATTAGAGACTGCAGGGGAGAGAGTGCAGGGATGCATTCCAAGCATGGAGCCAGGGGAGGATTATTAGAGACTGCAGGGGAGAGAGTGCAGAGATGCATTCAAAGCATGGAGCCAGGGGAGGGAGTATTAGAGACTGCAGGGGAGAGAGTGCAGAGATGCATTCAAAGCATGGAGCCAGGTGGGGGAGTATTAGAGACTGCAGGGGAGAGAGTGCAGGGATGCATTCAAAGCATGGAGCCAGGGGAGGATTATTAGAGACTGCAGGGGAGAGAGTGCAGGGATGCATTCCAAGCATGGAGCCAGGGGAGGAGTATTAGAGACTGCAGGGGAGAGAGTGCAGAGATGCATTCCAAGCATGGAGCCAGGGGAGGATTATTAGAGACTGCAGGGGAGAGAGTGCAAGGATGCATTCAAAGCATGGAGCCAGGGGAGGAGTATTAGAGACTGCAGGGGAGAGAGTGCAGGGATGCATTCAAAGCATGGAGCCAGTGGGGGCTAATCAAAGACTGCAGGGGAGAGAGTGCAGGGATGCATTCAAAGCATGGAGCCAGGGGAGGAGTATTAGAGACTGCAGGGGAGAGAGTGCAGGGATGCATTCAAAGCATGGAGCCAGGGAAGTATGATTAGAGACTGCAGGGGGAGAGTGCAGGGATGCATTCCAAGCATGGAGCCAGGGGAGGATTATTAGAGACTGCAGGGGGAGAGTGCAGGGATGCATTCAAAGCATGGAGCCAGGGAAGTATGATTAGAGACTGCAGGGGGAGAGTGCAGGGATGCATTCCAAGCATGGAGCCAGGGGAGGATTATTAGAGACTGCAGGGGAGAGAGTGCAGAGATGCATTCCAAGCATGGAGCCAGGGGAGGAGTATTAGAGACTGCAGGGGAGAGAGTGCAAGGATGCATTCAAAGCATGGAGCCAGGGGAGGAGTATTAGAGACTGCAGGGGAGAGAGTGCAGGGATGCATTCAAAGCATGGAGCCAGGGGAGGATTATTAGAGACTGCAGGGGAGAGAGTGCAGGGATGCATTCAAAGCATGGAGCCAGGGGAGTATGATTAGAGACTGCAGGGGAGAGAGTGCAGGGATGCATTCAAAGCATGGAGCCAGGGGAGGAGTATTAGAGACTGCAGGGGAGAGAGTGCAGGGATGCATTCAAAGCATGGAGCCAGGGGGGATTATTAGAGACTGCAAGGGAGAGAGTGCAGGGATGCATTCCAAGCATGGAGCCAGGGGAGGATTATGAGAGACTGCATGGGGGAGAGTGCAGGGATGCATTCAAAGCATGGAGCCAGGGGAGGATTATTAGAGACTGCAAGGGAGAGAGTGCAGGGATGCATTCAAAGCATGGAGCCAGGGGAGGAGTATTAGAGACTGCAGGGGAGAGAGTGCAGAGATGCATTCAAAGCATGGAGCCAGGGGAGGATTATTAGAGACTGCAGGGGAGAGAGTGCAGGGATGCATTCCAAGCATGGAGCCAGGGGAGGAGTATTAGAGACTGCAGGGGAGAGAGTGCAGGGATGCAGTCAAAGCATGGAGCCAGGGGGGGATTATTAGAGACTGCAAGGGAGAGAGTGCAGGGATGCATTCAAAGCATGGAGCCAGGGGAGGATTATTAGAGACTGCAAGGGAGAGAGTGCAGGGATGCATTCAAAGCATGGAGCCAGTGGGGGCTAATCAAAGACTGCAGGGGAGAGAGTGCAGGGATGCATTCCAAGCATGGAGCCAGGGGAGGATTATTAGAGACTGCAGGGGAGAGAGTGCAGGGATGCATTCCAAGCATGGAGCCAGGGGAGGATTATTAGAGACTGCAAGGGAGAGAGTGCAGGGATGCATTCCAAGCATGGAGCCAGGGGAGGATTATTAGAGACTGCAGGGGAGAGAGTGCAGGGATGCATTCAAAGCATGGAGCCAGGGAAGGATTATTAGAGACTGCAAGGGAGAGAGTGCAGGGATGCATTCCAAGCATGGAGCCAGGGGAGGATTATTAGAGACTGCAGGGGAGAGAGTGCAGGGATGCATTCAAAGCATGGAGCCAGGGGGGGAGTATTAGAGACTGCAGGGGAGAGAGTGCAGGGATGCATTCAAAGCATGGAGCCAGGGGAGGAGTATTAGAGACTGCAGGGGAGAGAGTGCAGGGATGCATTCAAAGCATGGAGCCAGGGGAGGATTATTAGAGACTGCAGGGGAGAGAGTGCAGGGATGCATTCCAAGCATGGAGCCAGGGGAGGATTATTAGAGACTGCAGGGGAGAGAGTGCAGGGATGCATTCCAAGCATGGAGCCAGGGGAGGAGTATTAGAGACTGCAGGGGAGAGAGTGCAGGGATGCAGTCAAAGCATGGAGCCAGGGGGGGATTATTAGAGACTGCAAGGGAGAGAGTGCAGGGATGCATTCAAAGCATGGAGCCAGGGGAGGATTATTAGAGACTGCAAGGGAGAGAGTGCAGGGATGCATTCAAAGCATGGAGCCAGTGGGGGCTAATCAAAGACTGCAGGGGAGAGAGTGCAGGGATGCATTCCAAGCATGGAGCCAGGGGAGGATTATTAGAGACTGCAGGGGAGAGAGTGCAGGGATGCATTCCAAGCATGGAGCCAGGGGAGGATTATTAGAGACTGCAAGGGACAGAGTGCAGGGATGCATTCCAAGCATGGAGCCAGGGGAGGATTATTAGAGACTGCAGGGGAGAGAGTGCAGGGATGCATTCAAAGCATGGAGCCAGGGGAGGATTATTAGAGACTGCAAGGGAGAGAGTGCAGGGATGCATTCCAAGCATGGAGCCAGGGGAGGATTATTAGAGACTGCAGGGGAGAGAGTGCAGGGATGCATTCAAAGCATGGAGCCAGGGGAGGATTATTAGAGACTGCAGGGGAGAGAGTGCAGGGATGCATTCAAAGCATGGAGCCAGGGGAGGATTATTAGAGACTGCAGGGGAGAGAGTGCAGGGATGCATTCCAAGCATGGAGCCAGGGGAGGATTATTAGAGACTGCAGGGGAGAGAGTGCAGAGATGCATTCAAAGCATGGAGCCAGGGGAGGGAGTATTAGAGACTGCAGGGGAGAGAGTGCAGAGATGCATTCAAAGCATGGAGCCAGGTGGGGGAGTATTAGAGACTGCAGGGGAGAGAGTGCAGGGATGCATTCAAAGCATGGAGCCAGGGGAGGATTATTAGAGACTGCAGGGGAGAGAGTGCAGGGATGCATTCCAAGCATGGAGCCAGGGGAGGAGTATTAGAGACTGCAGGGGAGAGAGTGCAGAGATGCATTCCAAGCATGGAGCCAGGGGAGGATTATTAGAGACTGCAGGGGAGAGAGTGCAAGGATGCATTCAAAGCATGGAGCCAGGGGAGGAGTATTAGAGACTGCAGGGGAGAGAGTGCAGGGATGCATTCAAAGCATGGAGCCAGTGGGGGCTAATCAAAGACTGCAGGGGAGAGAGTGCAGGGATGCATTCAAAGCATGGAGCCAGGGGAGGAGTATTAGAGACTGCAGGGGAGAGAGTGCAGGGATGCATTCAAAGCATGGAGCCAGGGAAGTATGATTAGAGACTGCAGGGGGAGAGTGCAGGGATGCATTCCAAGCATGGAGCCAGGGGAGGATTATTAGAGACTGCAGGGGGAGAGTGCAGGGATGCATTCAAAGCATGGAGCCAGGGAAGTATGATTAGAGACTGCAGGGGGAGAGTGCAGGGATGCATTCCAAGCATGGAGCCAGGGGAGGATTATTAGAGACTGCAGGGGAGAGAGTGCAGAGATGCATTCCAAGCATGGAGCCAGGGGAGGAGTATTAGAGACTGCAGGGGAGAGAGTGCAAGGATGCATTCAAAGCATGGAGCCAGGGGAGGAGTATTAGAGACTGCAGGGGAGAGAGTGCAGGGATGCATTCAAAGCATGGAGCCAGGGGAGGATTATTAGAGACTGCAAGGAGAGAGTGCAGGGATGCATTCAAAGCATGGAGCCAGGGGAGGAGTATTAGAGACTGCAGGGGAGAGAGTGCAGGGATGCATTCAAAGCATGGAGCCAGGGGAGGATTATTAGAGACTGCAAGGAGAGAGTGCAGGGATGCATTCAAAGCATGGAGCCAGGGGAGGATTATTAGAGACTGCAGGGGAGAGAGTGCAGGGATGCATTCATAGCATGGAGCCAGGGGAGGATTATTAGAGACTGCAAGGGAGAGAGTGCAGGGATGCATTCCAAGCATGGAGCCAGGGGAGGATTATTAGAGACTGCAAGGGAGAGAGTGCAGGGATGCATTCAAAGCATGGAGCCAGGGGAGGAGTATTAGAGACTGCAGGGGAGAGAGTGCAGAGATGCATTCCAAGCATGGAGCCAGGGGAGGATTATTAGAGACTGCAGGGGAGAGAGTGCAAGGATGCATTCAAAGCATGGAGCCAGGGGAGGAGTATTAGAGACTGCAGGGGAGAGAGTGCAGGGATGCATTCAAAGCATGGAGCCAGTGGGGGCTAATCAAAGACTGCAGGGGAGAGAGTGCAGGGATGCATTCAAAGCATGGAGCCAGGGGAGGATTATTAGAGACTGCAGGGGAGAGAGTGCAGGGATGCATTCAAAGCATGGAGCCAGGGGAGGAGTATTCGAGACTGCAGGGGAGAGAGTGCAGGGATGCATTCAAAGCATGGAGCCAGGGAAGTATGATTAGAGACTGCAGGGGGAGAGTGCAGGGATGCATTCCAAGCATGGAGCCAGGGGAGGATTATTAGAGACTGCAGGGGAGAGAGTGCAGGGATGCATTCCAAGCATGGAGCCAGGGGAGGATTATTAGAGACTGCAGGGGAGAGAGTGCAGAGATGCATTCCAAGCATGGAGCCAGGGGAGGATTATTAGAGACTGCAGGGGAGAGAGTGCAAGGATGCATTCAAAGCATGGAGCCAGGGGAGGAGTATTAGAGACTGCAGGGGAGAGAGTGCAGGGATGCATTCAAAGCATGGAGCCAGTGGGGGCTAATCAAAGACTGCAGGGGAGAGAGTGCAGGGATGCATTCAAAGCATGGAGTCAGGGGAGGATTATTAGAGACTGCAGGGGAGAGAGTGCAGGGATGCATTCAAAGCATGGAGCCAGGGGAGGAGTATTAGAGACTGCAAGGGAGAGAGTGCAGGGATGCATTCAAAGCATGGAGCCAGGGGAGGATTATTAGAGACTGCAGGGGGAGAGTGCAGGGATGCATTCCAAGCATGGAGCCAGGGGAGGATTATTAGAGACTGCAGGGGAGAGAGTGCAGGGATGCATTCCAAGCATGGAGCCAGGGGAGGATTATTAGAGACTGCAAGGGAGAGAGTGCAGGGATGCATTCAAAGCATGGAGCCAGTTGGGGCTAATCAAAGACTGCAGGGGAGAGAGTGCAGGGATGCATTCCAAGCATGGAGCCAGGGGAGGATTATTAGAGAGTGCAGGGATGCATTCCAAGCATGGAGCCAGGGGAGGATTATTAGAGACTGCAGGGGAGAGAGTGCAGGGATGCAGTCAAAGCATGGAGCCAGGGGGGGATTATTAGAGACTGCAAGGGAGAGAGTGCAGGGATGCATTCAAAGCATGGAGCCAGGGGAGGATTATTAGAGACTGCAAGGGAGAGAGTGCAGGGATGCATTCAAAGCATAGAGCCAGTGGGGGCTAATCAAAGACTGCAGGGGAGAGAGTGCACGATGCATTCCAAGCATGGAGCCAGGGGAGGATTATTAGAGACTGCAAGGGAGAGAGTGCAGGGATGCATTCCAAGCATGGAGCCAGGGGAGGATTATTAGAGACTGCAGGGGAGAGAGTACAGGGATGCATTCAAAGCATGGAGCCAGGGGAGGATTATTAGAGACTGCAAGGGAGAGAGTGCAGGGATGCATTCCAAGCATGGAGCCAGGGGAGGATTATTAGAGACTGCAGGGGAGAGAGTGCAGGGATGCATTCAAAGCATGGAGCCAGGGGAGGATTATTAGAGACTGCAGGGGAGAGTGCAGGGATGCATTCAAAGCATGGAGCCAGGGGAGGATTATTAGAGACTGCAGGGAGAGAGTGCATGGCTGCATTCAAAGCATGGGGCCAGGGGAGGATTATTAGAGACTGCAGGGGAGAGAGTGCAGAGATGCATTCAAAGCATGGAGCCAGGGGAGGAGTATTAGAGACTGCAGGGGAGAGAGTGCAGGGATGCATTCAAAGCATGGAGCCAGGGGAGGATTATTAGAGACTGCAGGGGAGAGAGTGCAGGGATGCATTCAAAGCATGGAGCCAGGGGAGTATGATTAGAGACTGCAGGGGAGAGAGTGCAGGGATGCATTCAAAGCATGGAGCCAGGGGAGGATTATTAGAGACTGCAGGGGAGAGAGTGCAGGGATGCATTCAAAGCATGGAGCCAGGGGAGTATGATTAGAGACTGCAGGGGAGAGAGTGCAGGGATGCATTCAAAGCATGGAGCCAGGGGAGGAGTATTAGAGACTGCAGGGGAGAGAGTGCAGGGATGCATTCAAAGCATGGAGCCAGGGGGGATTATTAGAGACTGCAAGGGAGAGAGTGCAGGGATGCATTCCAAGCATGGAGCCAGGGGAGGATTATGAGAGACTGCATGGGGGAGAGTGCAGGGATGCATTCAAAGCATGGAGCCAGGGGAGGATTATTAGAGACTGCAGGGGAGAGAGTGCAGGGATGCATTCAAAGCATGGAGCCAGGGGAGGAGTATTAGAGACTGCAGGGGAGAGAGTGCAGAGATGCATTCAAAGCATGGAGCCAGGGGGGGAGTATTAGAGACTGCAGGGGAGAGAGTGCAGGGATGCATTCAAAGCATGGAGCCAGGGGAGGATTATTAGAGACTGCAGGGGAGAGAGTGCAGGGATGCATTCAAAGCATGGAGCCAGGGGAGGATTATTAGAGACTGCAGGGGAGAGAGTGCAGAGATGCATTCAAAGCATGGAGCCAGGGGGGGAGTATTAGAGACTACAGGGGAGAGAGTGCAGAGATGCATTCAAAGCATGGAGCCAGGGGGGGAGTATTAGAGACTGCAGGGGAGAGAGTGCAGGGATGCATTCAAAGCATGGAGCCAGGGGAGGATTATTAGAGACTGCAGGGGAGAGAGTGCAGGGATGCATTCAAAGCATGGAGCCAGGGGAGGATTATTAGAGACTGCAGGGGAGAGTGCAGGGATGCATTCAAAGCATGGAGCCAGGGGAGGATTATTAGAGACTGCAGGGAGAGAGTGCATGGATGCATTCAAAGCATGGGGCCAGGGGAGGATTATTAGAGACTGCAGGGGAGAGAGTGCAGAGATGCATTCAAAGCATGGAGCCAGGGGAGGAGTATTAGTGACTGCAGGGGAGAGAGTGCAGGGATGCATTCAAAGCATGGAGCCAGGGGAGGATTATTAGAGACTGCAGGGGAGAGAGTGCAGGGATGCATTCAAAGCATGGAGCCAGGGGAGTATGATTAGAGACTGCAGGGGAGAGAGTGCAGGGATGCATTCAAAGCATGGAGCCAGGGGAGGAGTATTAGAGACTGCAGGGGAGAGAGTGCAGGGATCATTCAAAGCATGGAGCCAGGGGGGATTATTAGAGACTGCAAGGGAGAGAGTGCAGGGATGCATTCAAAGCATGGAGCCAGGGGAGGATTATTAGAGACTGCAGGGGAGAGAGTGCAGGGATGCATTCAAAGCATGGAGCCAGGGGAGTATGATTAGAGACTGCAGGGGAGAGAGTGCAGGGATGCATTCAAAGCATGGAGCCAGGGGGGAGTATTAGAGACTGCAGGGGAGAGAGTGCAGAGATGCATTCAAAGCATGGAGCCGGGGGGGGAGTATTAGAGACTGCAGGGGAGAGAGTGCAGGGATGCATTCAAAGCATGGAGCCAGGGGAGGAGTATTAGAGACTGCAGGGGAGAGAGTGCAGGGATGCATTCAAAGCATGGAGCCAGGGGAGGATTATTAGAGACTGCAGGGGAGAGAGTGCAGGGATGCATTCCAAGCATGGAGCCAGGGGAGGATTATTAGAGACTGCAGGGGAGAGAGTGCAGGGATGCAGTCAAAGCATGGAGCCAGGGGAGGATTATTAGAGACTGCAAGGGAGAGAGTGCAGGGATGCATTCCAAGCATGGAGCCAGGGGAGGATTATTAGAGACTGCATGGGGGAGAGTGCAGGGATGCATTCAAAGCATGGAGCCAGGGGAGGATTATTAGAGACTGCAGGGGAGAGAGTGCAGGGATGCATTCAAAGCATGGAGCCAGGGGAGTATGATTAGAGACTGCAGGGGAGAGAGTGCAGGGATGCATTCAAAGCATGGAGCCAGGGGAGGAGTATTAGAGACTGCAGGGGAGAGAGTGCAGAGATGCATTCAAAGCATGGAGCCAGTGGGGGCTAATCAAAGACTGCAGGGGAGAGAGTGCAGGGATGCATTCAAAGCATGGAGCCAGGGGAGGATTATTAGAGACTGCAGGGGAGAGAGTGCAGGGATGCATTCAAAGCATGGAGCCAGGGGAGGAGTATTAGAGACTGCAGGGGAGAGAGTGCAGGGATGCATTCAAAGCATGGAGCCAGGGGAGGATTATTAGAGACTGCAGGGGAGAGAGTGCAGGGATGCATTCAAAGCATGGAGCCAGGGGAGGAGTATTAGAGACTGCAGGGGAGAGAGTGCAGGGATGCAGTCAAAGCATGGAGCCAGGGGGGGATTATTAGAGACTGCAAGGGAGAGAGTGCAGGGATGCATTCAAAGCATGGAGCCAGTGGGGGCTAATCAAAGACTGCAGGGGAGAGAGTGCAGGGATGCATTCCAAGCATGGAGTCAGGGGAGGATTATTAGAGACTGCAGGGGAGAGAGTGCAGGGATGCATTCCAAGCATGGAGCCAGGGGAGGATTATTAGAGACTGCAAGGGACAGAGTGCAGGGATGCATTCCAAGCATGGAGCCAGGGGAGGATTATTAGAGACTGCAGGGGAGAGAGTGCAGGGATGCATTCAAAGCATGGAGCCAGGGGAGGATTATTAGAGACTGCAAGGGAGAGAGTGCAGGGATGCATTCCAAGCATGGAGCCAGGGGAGGATTATTAGAGACTGCAGGGGAGAGAGTGCAGGGATGCATTCAAAGCATGGAGCCAGGGGAGGATTATTAGAGACTGCAGGGGAGAGAGTGCAGGGATGCATTCAAAGCATGGAGCCAGGGGAGGAATATTAGAGACTGCAGGGGAGAGAGTGCAGGGATGCATTCAAAGCATGGGGCCAGGGGAGGATTATTAGAGACTGCAGGGGAGAGAGTGCAGAGATGCATTCAAAGCATGGAGCCAGGGGAGGGAGTATTAGAGACTGCAGGGGAGAGAGTGCAGAGATGCATTCAAAGCATGGAGCCAGGGGGGGAGTATTAGAGACTGCAGGGGAGAGAGTGCAGGGATGCATTCAAAGCATGGAGCCAGGGGAGGATTATTAGAGACTGCAGGGGAGAGAGTGCAGGGATGCATTCCAAGCATGGAGCCAGGGGAGGATTATTAGAGACTGCAGGGGAGAGAGTGCAGGGATGCAGTCAAATCATGGAGCCAGGGGAGGATTATTAGAGACTGCAAGGGAGAGAGTGCAGGGATGCATTCCAAGCATCGAGCCAGGGGAGGACTATTAGAGACTGCATGGGGGAGAGTGCAGGGATGCATTCAAAGCATGGAGCCAGGGGAGGATTATTAGACACTGCAGGGGAGAGAGTGCAGGGATGCATTCAAAGCATGGAGCCAGGGGAGTATGATTAGAGACTGCAGGGGAGAGAGTGCAGGTATGCATTCAAAGCATGGAGCCAGGGGAGGAGTATTAGAGACTGCAGGGGAGAGAGTGCAGAGATGCATTCAAAGCATGGAGCCAGTGGGGGCTAATCAAAGACTGCAGGGGAGAGAGTGCAGGGATGCATTCAAAGCATGGAGCCAGGGGAGGATTATTAGAGACTGCAGGGGAGAGAGTGCAGGGATGCATTCAAAGCATGGAGCCAGGGGAGGAGTATTAGAGACTGCAGGGGAGAGAGTGCAGAGATGCATTCAAAGCATGGAGCCAGGGGAGGATTATTAGAGACTGCAGGGGAGAGAGTGCAGGGATGCATTCCAAGCATGGAGCCAGGGGAGGAGTATTAGAGACTGCAGGGGAGAGAGTGCAGGGATGCAGTCAAAGCATGGAGCCAGGGGGGGATTATTAGAGACTGCAAGGGAGAGAGTGCAGGGATGCATTCAAAGCATGGAGCCAGGGGAGGATTATTAGAGACTGCAAGGGAGAGAGTGCAGGGATGCATTCAAAGCATGGAGCCAGTGGGGGCTAATCAAAGACTGCAGGGGAGAGAGTGCAGGGATGCATTCCAAGCATGGAGCCAGGGGAGGATTATTAGAGACTGCAGGGGAGAGAGTGCAGGGATGCATTCCAAGCATGGAGCCAGGGGAGGATTATTAGAGACTGCAAGGGAGAGAGTGCAGGGATGCATTCCAAGCATGGAGCCAGGGGAGGATTATTAGAGACTGCAGGGGAGAGAGTGCAGGGATGCATTCAAAGCATGGAGCCAGGGAAGGATTATTAGAGACTGCAAGGGAGAGAGGGCAGGGATGCATTCCAAGCATGGAGCCAGGGGAGGATTATTAGAGACTGCAGGGGAGAGAGTGCAGGGATTTATTCAAAGCATGGAGCCAGGGGGGGAGTATTAGAGACTGCAGGGGAGAGAGTGCAGGGATGCATTCAAAGCATGGAGCCAGGGGAGGAGTATTAGAGACTGCAAGGGAGAGAGTGCAGGGATGCATTCCAAGCATGGAGCCAGGGGAGGATTATTAGAGACTGCATGGGGGAGAGTGCAGGGATGCATTCAAAGCATGGAGCCAGGGGAGGATTATTAGACACTGCAGGGGAGAGAGTGCAGGGATGCATTCAAAGCATGGAGCCAGGGGAGTATGATTAGAGACTGCAGGGGAGAGAGTGCAGGTATGCATTCAAAGCATGGAGCCAGGGGAGGAGTATTAGAGACTGCAAGGGAGAGAGTGCAGGGATGCATTCAAAGCATGGAGCCAGGGGAGGATTATTAGAGACTGCAAGGGAGAGAGTGCAGGGATGCATTCAAAGCATGGAGCCAGTGGGGGCTAATCAAAGACTGCAGGGGAGAGAGTGCAGGGATGCATTCCAAGCATGGAGCCAGGGGAGGATTATTAGAGACTGCAGGGGAGAGAGTGCAGGGATGCATTCAAAGCATGGAGCCAGGGGAGGATTATTAGAGACTGCAAGGGAGAGAGTGCAGGGATGCATTCCAAGCATGGAGCCAGGGGAGGATTATTAGAGACTGCAGGGGAGAGAGTGCAGGGATGCATTCAAAGCATGGAGCCAGGGGAGGATTATTAGAGACTGCAGGGGAGAGAGTGCAGGGATGCATTCAAAGCATGGAGCCAGGGGAGGATTATTAGAGACTGCAGGGGAGAGAGTGCAGGGATGCATTCAAAGCATGGGGCCAGGGGAGGATTATTAGAGACTGCAGGGGAGAGAGTGCAGAGATGCATTCAAAGCATGGAGCCAGGGGAGGGAGTATTAGAGACTGCAGGGGAGAGAGTGCAGAGATGCATTCAAAGCATGGAGCCAGGGGGGGGAGTATTAGAGACTGCAGGGGAGAGAGTGCAGGGATGCATTCAAAGCATGGAGCCAGGGGAGGATTATTAGAGACTGCAGGGGAGAGAGTGCAGGGATGCATTCCAAGCATGGAGCCAGGGGAGGATTATTAGAGACTGCAGGGGAGAGAGTGCAGGGATGCAGTCAAAGCATGGAGCCAGGGGAGGATTATTAGAGACTGCAAGGGAGAGAGTGCAGGGATGCATTCCAAGCATGGAGCCAGGGGAGGATTATTAGAGACTGCAGGGGAGAGAGTGCAGGGATGCATTCAAAGCATGGAGCCAGGGGAGGATTATTAGAGACTGCAGGGGAGAGAGTGCAGGGATGCATTCAAAGCATGGGGCCAGGGGAGGATTATTAGAGACTGCAGGGGAGAGAGTGCAGAGATGCATTCAAAGCATGGAGCCAGGGGAGGGAGTATTAGAGACTGCAGGGGAGAGAGTGCAGAGATGCATTCAAAGCATGGAGCCAGGGGGGGGAGTATTAGAGACTGCAGGGGAGAGAGTGCAGGGATGCATTCAAAGCATGGAGCCAGGGGAGGATTATTAGAGACTGCAGGGGAGAGAGTGCAGGGATGCATTCCAAGCATGGAGCCAGGGGAGGATTATTAGAGACTGCAGGGGAGAGAGTGCAGGGATGCAGTCAAAGCATGGAGCCAGGGGAGGATTATTAGAGACTGCAAGGGAGAGAGTGCAGGGATGCATTCCAAGCATGGAGCCAGGGGAGGATTATTAGAGACTGCATGGGGGAGAGTGCAAGGATGCATTCAAAGCATGGAGCCAGGGGAGGATTATTAGACACTGCAGGGGAGAGAGTGCAGGTATGCATTCAAAGCATGGAGCCAGGGGAGGAGTATTAGAGACTGCAGGGGAGAGAGTGCAGAGATGCATTCAAAGCATGGAGCCAGTGGGGGCTAATCAAAGACTGCAGGGGAGAGAGTGCAGGGATGCATTCAAAGCATGGAGCCAGGGGAGGATTATTAGAGACTGCAGGGGAGAGAGTGCAGGGATGCATTCAAAGCATGGAGCCAGGGGAGGAGTATTAGAGACTGCAGGGGAGAGAGTGCAGAGATGCATTCAAAGCATGGAGCCAGGGGAGGATTATTAGAGACTGCAGGGGAGAGAGTGCAGGGATGCATTCCAAGCATGGAGCCAGGGGAGGAGTATTAGAGACTGCAGGGGAGAGAGTGCAGGGATGCAGTCAAAGCATGGAGCCAGGGGGGGATTATTAGAGACTGCAAGGGAGAGAGTGCAGGGATGCATTCAAAGCATGGAGCCAGGGGAGGATTATTAGAGACTGCAAGGGAGAGAGTGCAGGGATGCATTCAAAGCATGGAGCCAGTTGGGGCTAATCAAAGACTGCAGGGGAGAGAGTGCAGGGATGCATTCCAAGCATGGAGCCAGGGGAGGATTATTAGAGACTGCAAGGGAGAGAGTGCAGGGATGCATTCCAAGCATGGAGCCAGGGGAGGATTATTAGAGACTGCAGGGGAGAGAGTGCAGGGATGCATTCAAAGCATGGAGCCAGGGAAGGATTATTAGAGACTGCAAGGGAGAGAGTGCAGGGATGCATTCCAAGCATGGAGCCAGGGGAGGATTATTAGAGACTGCAGGGGAGAGAGTGCAGGGATGCATTCAAAGCATGGAGCCAGGGGGGGAGTATTAGAGACTGCAGGGGAGAGAGTGCAGGGATGCATTCAAAGCATGGAGCCAGGGGAGGAGTATTAGAGACTGCAGGGGAGAGAGTGCAGGGATGCATTCAAAGCATGGAGCCAGGGGAGGATTATTAGAGACTGCAGGGGAGAGAGTGCAGGGATGCATTCCAAGCATGGAGCCAGGGGAGGATTATTAGAGACTGCAGGGGAGAGAGTGCAGGGATGCAGTCAAAGCATGGAGCCAGGGGAGGATTATTAGAGACTGCAAGGGAGAGAGTGCAGGGATGCATTCCAAGCATGGAGCCAGGGGAGGATTATTAGAGACTGCATGGGGGAGAGTGCAGGGATGCATTCAAAGCATGGAGCCAGGGGAGTATGATTAGAGACTGCAGGGGAGAGAGTGCAGGGATGCATTCAAAGCATGGAGCCAGGGGAGGAGTATTAGAGACTGCAGGGGAGAGAGTGCAGAGATGCATTCAAAGCATGGAGCCAGGGGAGGATTATTAGAGACTGCGAGGGAGAGAGTGCAGGGATGCATTCAAAGCATGGAGCCAGGGAAGTATGATTAGAGACTGCAGGGGAGAGAGTGCAGGGATGCATTTAAAGCATGGAGCCAGGGGAGGATTATTAGAGACTGCAGGGGAGAGAGTGCAGGGATGCATTCAAAGCATGGAGCCAGGGGAGGATTATTAGAGACTGCAGGGGAGAGAGTGCAGGGATGCATTCCAAGCATGGAGCCAGGGGAGGATTATTAGAGACTGCAGGGAGAGAGTGCATGGATGCATTCAAAGCATGGGGCCAGGGGAGGATTATTAGAGACTGCAGGGGAGAGAGTGCAGAGATGCATTCAAAGCATGGAGCCAGGGGGGATTATTAGAGACTGCAGGGGGAGAGTGCAGGGATGCATTCAAAGCATGGAGCCAGGGGAGGAGTATTAGAGACTGCAGGGGAGAGAGTGCAGGGATGCATTCAAAGCATGGAGCCAGGGGAGGATTATTAGAGACTGCGGGGGAGAGAGTGCAGGGATGCATTCAAAGCATGGAGCCAGTGGGGGCTAATCAAAGACTGCAGGGGAGAGAGTGCAGGGATGCATTCCAAGCATGGAGCCAGGGGAGGATTATTAGAGACTGCAGGGGAGAGAGTGCAGGGATGCATTCCAAGCATGGAGCCAGGGGAGGATTATTAGAGACTGCAGGGGAGAGAGTGCAGGGATGCATTCAAAGCATGGAGCCAGGGGAGGATTATTAGAGACTGCAAGGGAGAGAGTGCAGGGATGCATTCAAAGCATGGAGCCAGGGGAGTATGATTAGAGACTGCAGGGGAGAGAGTGCAGGGATGCATTCAAAGCATGGAGCCAGGGGAGGAGTATTAGAGACTGCAGGGGAGAGAGTGCAGGGATGCATTCAAAGCATGGAGCCAGGGGAGGAGTATTAGAGACTGCAGGGGAGAGAGTGCAGGGATGCATTCAAAGCATGGCGCCAGTGGGGGCTAATCAAAGACTGCAGGGGAGAGAGTGCAGGGATGCATTCCAAGCATGGAGCCAGGGGAGGATTATTAGAGACTGCAGGGGAGAGAGTGCAGGGATGCATTCCAAGCATGGAGCCAGGGGAGGATTATTAGAGACTGCAGGGGAGAGAGTGCAGGGATGCATTCAAAGCATGGGGCCAGGGGAGGATTATTAGAGACTGCAGGGGGAGAGTGCAGGGATGCATTCAAAGCATGGAGCCAGGGGAGGATTATTAGAGACTGCAGGGGAGAGAGTGCAGGGATGCATTCAAAGCATGGAGCCAGGGGAGGATTATTAGAGACTGCAAGGGAGAGAGTGCAGGGATGCATTCAAAGCATGGAGCCAGGGGAGTATGATTAGAGACTGCAGGGGAGAGAGTGCAGGGATGCATTCAAAGCATGGAGCCAGGGGAGGAGTATTAGAGACTGCAGGGGAGAGAGTGCAGGGATGCATTCAAAGCATGGAGCCAGGGGAGGAGTATTAGAGACTGCAGGGGAGAGAGTGCAGGGATGCATTCAAAGCATGGAGCCAGGGGAGGATTATTAGAGACTGCAGGGGAGAGAATGCAGGAATGCATTCAAAGCATGGAGCCAGGGGAGGATTATTAGAGACTGCAGGGGAGAGAGTGCAGGGATGCATTCAAAGCATAGAGCCAGGGGAGGATTATTAGAGACTGCAGGGGAGAGAGTGCAGGGATGCATTCAAAGCATGGAGCCAGGGGAGGCTAATCAGAGACTGCAAGGGAGAGAGTGCAGAGATGCATTCAAAGCATAGAGCCAGGGGAGGATTATTAGAGACTGCAGGGGAGAGAGTGCAGAGATGCATTCAAAGCATGGAGCCAGGGGGGGATTATTAGAGACTGCAGGGGAGAGAGTGCAGGGATGCAGTCAAAGCATGGAGCCAGGGGAGGATTATTAGAGACTGCAAGGGAGAGAGTGCAGGGATGCATTCCAAGCATGGAGCCAGGGGAGGATTATTAGAGACTGCATGGGGGAGAGTGCAGGGATGCATTCAAAGCATGGAGCCAGGGGAGTATGATTAGAGACTGCAGGGGAGAGAGTGCAGGGATGCATTCAAAGCATGGAGCCAGGGGAGGAGTATTAGAGACTGCAGGGGAGAGAGTGCAGAGATGCATTCAAAGCATGGAGCCAGGGGAGGATTATTAGAGACTGCGAGGGAGAGAGTGCAGGGATGCATTCAAAGCATGGAGCCAGGGAAGTATGATTAGAGACTGCAGGGGAGAGAGTGCAGGGATGCATTTAAAGCATGGAGCCAGGGGAGGATTATTAGAGACTGCAGGGGAGAGAGTGCAGGGATGCATTCAAAGCATGGAGCCAGGGGAGGATTATTAGAGACTGCAGGGGAGAGAGTGCAGGGATGCATTCCAAGCATGGAGCCAGGGGAGGATTATTAGAGACTGCAGGGAGAGAGTGCATGGATGCATTCAAAGCATGGGGCCAGGGGAGGATTATTAGAGACTGCAGGGGAGAGAGTGCAGAGATGCATTCAAAGCATGGAGCCAGGGGGGATTATTAGAGACTGCAGGGGGAGAGTGCAGGGATGCATTCAAAGCATGGAGCCAGGGGAGGAGTATTAGAGACTGCAGGGGAGAGAGTGCAGGGATGCATTCAAAGCATGGAGCCA
Organism: Pelobates fuscus; assembly: GCF_036172605.1. Classification (NCBI taxonomy): domain Eukaryota; kingdom Metazoa; phylum Chordata; class Amphibia; order Anura; family Pelobatidae; genus Pelobates; species Pelobates fuscus. Next base: position 6,927,823 of record NC_086323.1, on the reverse strand, counting down.
GGGGAGGATTATTAGAGACTGCGGGGGAGAGAGTGCAGGGATGCATTCAAAGCATGGAGCCAGTGGGGGCTAATCAAAGACTGCAGGGGAGAGAGTGCAGGGATGCATTCCAAGCATGGAGCCAGGGGAGGATTATTAGAGACTGCAGGGGAGAGAGTGCAGGGATGCATTCCAAGCATGGAGCCAGGGGAGGATTATTAGAGACTGCAGGGGAGAGAGTGCAGGGATGCATTCAAAGCATGGAGCCAGGGGAGGATTATTAGAGACTGCAAGGGAGAGAGTGCAGGGATGCATTCAAAGCATGGAGCCAGGGGAGTATGATTAGAGACTGCAGGGGAGAGAGTGCAGGGATGCATTCAAAGCATGGAGCCAGGGGAGGAGTATTAGAGACTGCAGGGGAGAGAGTGCAGGGATGCATTCAAAGCATGGAGCCAGGGGAGGAGTATTAGAGACTGCAGGGGAGAGAGTGCAGGGATGCATTCAAAGCATGGCGCCAGTGGGGGCTAATCAAAGACTGCAGGGGAGAGAGTGCAGGGATGCATTCCAAGCATGGAGCCAGGGGAGGATTATTAGAGACTGCAGGGGAGAGAGTGCAGGGATGCATTCCAAGCATGGAGCCAGGGGAGGATTATTAGAGACTGCAGGGGAGAGAGTGCAGGGATGCATTCAAAGCATGGGGCCAGGGGAGGATTATTAGAGACTGCAGGGGGAGAGTGCAGGGATGCATTCAAAGCATGGAGCCAGGGGAGGATTATTAGAGACTGCAGGGGAGAGAGTGCAGGGATGCATTCAAAGCATGGAGCCAGGGGAGGATTATTAGAGACTGCAAGGGAGAGAGTGCAGGGATGCATTCAAAGCATGGAGCCAGGGGAGTATGATTAGAGACTGCAGGGGAGAGAGTGCAGGGATGCATTCAAAGCATGGAGCCAGGGGAGGAGTATTAGAGACTGCAGGGGAGAGAGTGCAGGGATGCATTCAAAGCATGGAGCCAGGGGAGGAGTATTAGAGACTGCAGGGGAGAGAGTGCAGGGATGCATTCAAAGCATGGAGCCAGGGGAGGATTATTAGAGACTGCAGGGGAGAGAATGCAGGAATGCATTCAAAGCATGGAGCCAGGGGAGGATTATTAGAGACTGCAGGGGAGAGAGTGCAGGGATGCATTCAAAGCATAGAGCCAGGGGAGGATTATTAGAGACTGCAGGGGAGAGAGTGCTGGGATGCATTCAAAGCATGGAGCCAGGGGAGGCTAATCAGAGACTGCAAGGGAGAGAGTGCAGAGATGCATTCAAAGCATAGAGCCAGGGGAGGATTATTAGAGACTGCAGGGGAGAGAGTGCAGAGATGCATTCAAAGCATGGAGCCAGGGGGGGATTATTAGAGACTGCAGGGGGAGAGTGCAGGGATGCATTCCAAGCATGGGGCCAGGGGAGGCTAACCAGAGACTGCAGGGGAGAGAGTGCAGGGATGCATTCAAAGCATGGGGCCAGGGGAGGCTAACCAGAGACTGCAGGGGAGAGAGTGCAGGGATGCATTCAAAGCATGGAGCCAGGGGAGGATTATTAGAGACTGCAGGGGAGAGAGTGCAGGGATGCATTCAAAGCATGGAGCCAGGGGAGGATTATTAGAGACTGCAGGGGAGAGAGTGCAGGGATGCATTCAAAGCATAGAGCCAGGGGAGGATTATTAGAGACTGCAGGGGAGCGAGTGCAAGATGCATTCAAAGCATGGAGCCAGGGGGGATTATTAGAGACTGCAGGGGAGAGAGTGCAGGGATGCATTTAAAGCATGGAGCCAGGGGAGGATTATTAGAGACTGCAGGGGAGAGAGTGCATGGATGCATTCAAAGCATGGAGCCAGGGGAGGATTATTAGAGACTGCATGGGGGAGAGTGCAGGGATGCATTCAAAGCATGGAGCCAGGGGAGGATTATAAGAGACTGCAGGGGAGAGAGTGCAGGGATGCATTCAAAGCATGGAGCCAGGCGAGGTTAATCAAAGACTGCAGGGGAGAGAGTGCAGGGATGCATTCAAAGCATTGAGCCAGGGGAGGATTATTAGAGACTGCAGGGGAGTGAGTGCAGGGATGCATTCAAAGCATGGAGCCAGGCGAGGCTAATCAGAGAGTTCAGGGAACAGCAAGCATGAAGTCAAAGTGGAGGCTGCATCAAGGAAAGTGGAGTTCTGCCAACTCCTGGTGCTAGCAGCCTATGATAGCCCTGTATGATGGTCTGCCATTTAGTGCAGCATATTCACTGCCCAAAAAGGAGACATTAGGACTAACAGGTCACTCTCAGGCAACCACAGCGGCATACATACCGCGGTCGCAGTGGTCGCAGTGGTCGCAGCTGCGACCGGGCCCGGCACTCCAGGGGGCCCAGCCGCCCTGCGAACCACTGCGACCGGGTACCAGGCCTGCTGCCACATTTTGCGGCCCCGGCCAGCGCGGCAAATCACCGTGGCCGCATGTTAACAGGTCCATCGGGTGGTCCATGCTGTCAGGGCCACGCAATGGATACGGATTGTATCCATTGGTCTGCACTGGGCGCATTAAGAGTGCGACTGGGCCCGCTGTGACTACATAATGGCTGGGAGGAAGTGATTCCCCGGTCACTCCACCCAGCATACTGAGAGCCTGCGCGGGAGGAAGGTGGATGAGGAGGAGGGAGTCAGAGTGGCAGGAGGCTGGCAATCAGGCCCCTCCAGAAGAGACCATAGAGACTAACCATAAAGACTAAACATAGAGACCATAGAGACTAACCATAGAGACTGTCTGTTTGTAAACACTGTCTGACACAAGGTACATGTATATGGTTGAGGAACCCTGTCATATATTGAAGGCAGGGATGAGTTTTTCTATTTTTGTTTATATACTACATTTAAAAAAGTTCCAAACTTGATGAAAGGATTTTTAATGAAAAAATAGTTTTGAGGAGACTGTTGTTCTTAAATCTGTAATAAAGTTGTAATTCAGACTTTAGTAAATAACCCTGATTATGTTACATTACAAGTTCACAAGTTTTTATCAAATCATTCCAATTTCCACAGGTTAATAGTACTGTATCCACACAATGAAGGGTAACACTACAATGAGATGTAGTGGTTATGGTGTTTAGAGTGCTTTAACTATTACAGGTGTATTTATATGCTTCTTTGCCTTAAGTGTGACCATTCATAGCATTTTGATTGGATTTTCTGTCAGCCATCCGATATTCACATTAATGCTCCGGCCAATCACAATGCAAGGAAATGGTTTAAACATGGCAATGGTTAATTCACCAAGTGGCCTGAAAGGAGATGTGTCACTTTATGGTTTTATTGTTGGATCCATTTCCATATAGAAGGTAACATGGGAAGGTAACATGGGATAACATCGGGGTAAGGTGCCCGGTTCCTAATGATGGTGCAGGAAATGCGCTCCTTCTGGGGGCTGTCGGCGCGCCCCCAAGAGGTGCGGTGCTGGCTGGACAGAATAAAGGTCAATGCAACTGGGGACCATCGGGTAGGCTTGGATACGGGTGTTCCGGAGGCGGTGGGAGTCACGGTGTCAACTGACACGTCAAGAAAGGAAAACCTAAGGCAGGAGGGGTACTCGCCGGGCACCAGTGACGATCAGTGCGTTGCTCCCGTGGCTAAGGCAGTAAGCCTCCCATGAAGGTGCTAGTTTTATGGCTGGGATTGTTGAGGGGGTTTTCGCTATTCCATTCAAAGTCGAGGGACCAGGAAAAGTGCTGGGCGAATATCAAGTCCGTGGGGGAACATGTGGGATTGGTTTGTGAGTGGTCACACGAGGAAGCCCAATTGGGGGGGTGGCGGGTCCGTTAATCGCAGCCATAAGCGGATCTGTGGGTCTGTGGGTGTTTCCGTGGGGGGTGGTCCCCTAGAAAGGGGCGGGCAAATTCCGTCTGATACAAAACTTATCGCACCCGAAAGGGGCATCGGTAAATGTGGACATCGACGCGGACCTGTTCTGTATCTTTGGCATCATTCGGCCTTGCTGTCGAGTTGGTTCGGGGGAGCGGGACGCATTCGATTATTGGTGACCCTTCCATCTTTTGGGTTGCATGTTTGCAGGTGGGTATTGGTAACCTCTGCTTGCCAAGGGGCAGTTCCATTTCATTTTCCTACTTCGGGAAGTTTGTTCCGCCTGGGAGTGGATGGTGAAAGAGGAATCAGGAAGGGGTTCCTTAGTACATTATCTGTAAGATAGCTTGCTGTGTGGGCTCGGCTGGGCCGGGCCATTGTGGACATACCTCACGGTCGTGGGAATCCTACCGCACGTCTGTACTTGTGCTGGAAATTGTTTTGGTGGTAGGAGAGTGTCGATTGCCTGGGGATCAGTTGACTGCACTTCGGGAGTTCAGGGTAAAGATTCGCAGGTCCAAGATGGTCACGCTGAGAAATCGCAGTTCATAAGGCAGTTTCAAGATCGCTTGTTGGGTTAGTCGCGAGGAATGTGTCGGTAGCCATTTCATGACGAAGGCTACTTGTGGAGCCTTTGCGGGTGGTATTGAGTTGTTCACGGATGCCTCTGGGAACATAGATTCCGGGGCATACCTGGAAGGCAGTTGGTGCGCGGGGCAGTGGCGGGAGGCATGTGTCCTCTTTATTCGAAGTTGCCATCTTTTGAGTTATTTCCATTGGGAGTGGCCGTGGCTTCTTGAAGGTGAAGGATTAAGGGACGAAAAGTCGTAATTCACGGACAATACGGCGGGGTTCATGCAGTTTACCATCCAGCCGGGTCCTCGGTTCAGGAGGTACGCCGATGGCGGCGATTCGTATCACTGTGCAGGTCGTTTAATATCGGGTGCAGGCACGCCAAGTGCCTGGTTGGCGGAAGGTAGGGGCTGGTTACTTAGCTCGCGCACAAGGGGACAAGCGAATGGCGGCCCCAGGGGGCGCTGGAGGAGGGACAGGCCGGTCTGGAGGAAATGTGGCAGCTCGAGACGCCATGCTTGGAGGATCGATATGGAATCCTATGGCACCGGGCGCAGGGACTGCCTATGTGAAGGTTTGGGATATGTGGGACGAGGCGGTTGGTTTCACTGGGGGTTCCCAGTCAAAGGAGGGGTGAAGGGATACCTTGCTGTGGTTCCTAAGCCGCTTGTTCCTTCAGCGTTAACTCCATCGGCAATGGACAGGAGCATGGCGGCATTGGCGTTAGGGTTCAAACTGACCGATTTGGAGGAAGTGACGTAACGTTGTCACGTCCGTCAGGCATCGCGGGTCTTACGGAGAGGTATGAAATATGTCGGTGCCGGGCGGCTTGTTTCCTTGGGTAACGCAACACCTGGTGGTGTGTTACTCTACTTTTGCGGTGAGTTTGTTTGCGGTGGCCTTCTCGGGGGCTTGGGGCAATTTGGATTGGGGAGCTGGTGATTGCCTTTCGGGCGGGTGTTGGGGGGTTCTACACTCGGTTGTCGAGCCTCAGTCGGTTAAAGTAACGATTCGGTAGGGTTGTACAAGAACGGATGTTTCTGGTAAAGGAGGTTTGGTAAAGCTATATTCCCTGCCGGGGTCAGGGGTACGCCCGGCGTCAAGTGCATCATGCTACTTGGAGCTTCACCCGGACATCCCTGGTGGCTTACAGGTAAAAGGGGACGGATCGGCGCTGTCACGATTCAATTCCCGCAGGGGTTTGTTCGTGGGGTTTGACAATGTTGGGTTTGGATCCCGAGCACTTTGGGGCTCATTCTTCCCAGATAATGTCGGCGACAGAGGCGTCACGCCTGGTTTTAAGTGAGGACCTGGGGAAGGTGGGAGTCAGTATGGTTTAAGTCCTAAAAAAGAGAAATAGTGAAAACTGAATGTGGGGAACACTCACATACAATGAGTGTGGACCAAATCCGTCTTCATGAATTATATACCTCAAAATAGTGGAAGTCACATATAAAGGGAGGGGGGAAGGGAAAAGTGGGTAAACCTTTATTAAGAAGACAAATACAATTTAAAGTTAAAAGATGGCCACAAAAAATGGCCACAATAAGTGCCAATACACACTAGGACCTAAAAGGTGGGCAAATAAATTGTCATAGAGTTGATACTAATGAGGGGCCAAAAGCTCCAAGGTATAGATATCTGAATAAAGGGAAAACAAAAAAGGGGGCAGGAGAGAAAGAGCAAAAAATTATTATTATATTCTTATAAGTACTATAAGCCCCTGTCTCCGGGGTATTAACACAAAAATTGTGTATATAGCACTATATACATGAAAGTACATAAACTTGTCATAAGGGGTATAGAGGGCTATGGTTACTGCCAAAAGGCAGGTGTGTAGAAAGTGGGATACACAGGAGCGAGGGAAATGCTCCAACAAAAGGAGACACAATCTTACTGCTACACAATGCAGCTAGTGTCCATACCTTTCCTACAAACCTCACAAAACGTCTCAAGCTTGCCCTAGGATAGCTGTCTAACTCACATCTGTGAGTATCAGGACTAACTGCTACTTCGAGGCAGCCTCAAGATATCCCTATATCCCCAAACAGTACGACATGCAAAAGTATATCAAAATCTCTCCCACCCCTTAGTAGATAAACCACATAGTGGAAATTTCAAACATTCAGGATATTGGCCCATCCAGATAGGAAATAAAAAGGTATAAATAAGGTATTAGACTCAATCTAAGGAGTTAGCATCGGCTCAAATCATTCCATGTTTAAAGTAGAGAATCTAGATGTGAGCATCGGCTCAAAATAAACGCTCAACGCGCGTTTCGGCGTATCTACACGCCTTTGTCAAGAGCTCTTGGCCTATCTGGATGGGCCAATATCCTGAATGTTTGAAATTTCCACTATGTGGTTTATCTACTAAGGGGTGGGAGAGATTTTGATATACTTTTGCATGTCGTACTGTTTGGGGATATAGGGATATCTTGAGGCTGCCTCGAAGTAGCAGTTAGTCCTGATACTCACAGATGTGAGTTAGACAGCTATCCTAGGGCAAGCTTGAGACGTTTTGTGAGGTTTGTGGGAAAGGTATGGACACTAGCTGCATTGTGTAGCAGTAAGATTGTGTCTCCTTTTGTTGGAGCATTTCCCTCGCTCCTGTGTATCCCACTTTCTACACACCTGCCTTTTGGCAGTAACCATAGCCCTCTATACCCCTTATGACAAGTTTATGTACTTTCATGTATATAGTGCTATATACACAATTTTTGTGTTAATACCCCGGAGACAGGGGCTTATAGTACTTATAAGAATATAATAATAATTTTTTGCTCTTTCTCTCCTGCCCCCTTTTTTGTTTTCCCTTTATTCAGATATCTATACCTTGGAGCTTTTGGCCCCTCATTAGTATCAACTCTATGACAATTTATTTGCCCACCTTTTAGGTCCTAGTGTGTATTGGCACTTATTGTGGCCATTTTTTGTGGCCATCTTTTAACTTTAAATTGTATTTGTCTTCTTAATAAAGGTTTACCCACTTTTCCCTTCCCCCCTCCCTTTATATGTGACTTCCACTATTTTGAGGTATATAATTCATGAAGACAGATTTGGTCCACACTCATTGTATGTGAGTGTTCCCCACATTCAGTTTTCACTATTTCTCTTTTTTTGACTTCCCTGGGGTTAAGCCCCTTATATACCTCTAGTAACCTATTTGGAGTGTGTGGGAGCTGGTGAGTCCAACTACACTCACTCCTCTTCTTCAATTTAATGGTTTAAGTCCTGTTTACAGATGGTCTGTTGGGTTTAATGGCTATGGACGTATGGTTTTGTGTTTGTGGCTATGCCTTGTTGCTAATTACTTTTGTTTCAGGTTTGGTGACATGGTTGGTGGGCCACTCTTACATCTAAGGGGCGCAGAAGGGAGCTGCGGTTCGGGTCAAGCGCAGCTGGGCTTTCCTTTGGAATTGGTGGAGCTGGAGTGGTTTTGGTTTTCGGGGATTTTGGTGGCAAGGCATTAGTGGAGAAAATTTTCCGGAAGGTAACAAGGGGTACTGTCCAGGACATTCTGGTAATCCGCGAGGGCGGGAAGGATATCGGCATGGTCCCGGAAAAGGAATTGATCAGCTGGAGGCAGAGGGAGGTGGACCGGCTATGGGAGCTGGCCACAGGTGTGGTGGTGGTGTGGTCCGAGATGGTTCCTCGGTTACATTGGAGACATACTAGGTACCCGGCCACGGTGGCTAGGTGTCGAGGACGAATTAATAAAAAATTGATGGCGGTATTTATCAGATGTGGGGGCGGTGTAACAGCGAGACACAACGAATTGGGAGGCAAGCTCCCTGGGTACTCTAGGGGGGATGGGGTATGTTTTCGGATGTAAGGTGTGATCTGTTTAAATTGGGCCTTCAGGAAGACATTCCAACAGGCCTTATTCCGGTGTGGTGGGTGTCGCTCAGGAGCTTTAGGTGTCAAGTCCTGAGCTGTGGCGGGGAATGGCCTGATTAAATCGGAGTTCCATTTTAGATTAATAGAGTCAATGTATACTTAGTGGGTTTTCTTTTAAGTGAAAAACACTATAAGTTTGTTCTCCGCAAGCCTCCCTCACAGCACGCAGCAGGCAAGACAAGATTCATCAAGGAATTTATTGTATTAAAATCTTATATTCAGGTTCAGCATTGAAAAATCTGCACAAGGAAGTAGTAAGTAGTTTAGGAAGTACCTTATAAAGAGATCAACATCAGACACTCCTAAAATACCTCTCATCATATGTAAACCTCGATTCATTATATTTATCAGATTACTTATTAAACTGAGCGTGACGTTTATTAAACGGTGACAAACTGCTTCATGAATTTAGATTTCATTTCTTCTAGCACATCCTGGCATTTCAGATTTAAACAATAGGGTGTATTCTCTCATAAGAGGATTGTTGCTTTTACCTTCTCATTAACTCTGAGCTGTATGAATGGATTAATGCAATCCACTAGATCAGACATAGGCAACCTTCGGCACTCCAGATGTTTTGGACTACACCTCCCATGATGCTTTGCCAGCATTATGGGGGATGTAGTCCACAACATCTGGAGTGCCGAAGGTTGCCTATCCCTGCGCTAGATGTTCAGTCATAACCTCAGCGAGGGTGGATCGCACTGCAGAGAGGGGGCTGGGGAAGGGGGCTAAATCTAAAGAAAATATATAATAATTTTTAACCCCTTCAATATCAGAACCTTTTTTATTTTGCAGAAAGAAATCTAGTCCATAAACCCTCTATAACCCTCATTTATACTCTAGTTATTATTACCAGCCTGTAGAGGAACATATTTCTCTGCCAGAAACCACTAGTCACTGATATAATACCTGTAAATTGCTGAAAAAGTCAACTCAGCCCCCAGTGTACAAACAGTGACCGTCGGTGAAGGAGGGGGAGGAGTGGATTGACTCTACCATTTTACTGTTAGCATTACATTAGCAGTTCAGAGATTGATATTGATTGCTATAACAGTTTTAAATACCTTCGTTTTAGAAATATATAATTAAACTGTATTTGCTGTATGTAGGCTGTGGCGGAACGTACCATTCCGTTCGACTATTTCATAATTTCATACATTCGGGAGTTATTGTACTGGAACCTGCTGTATTTGACTCCCAAACGAGAAAAATACCTGTATCCCATGAGAATCTTAACACCAGTTTACTTAAGTGCGAAGCCGCAAGGGAAATAATTAATGAGTGCTTCCCCTGGGTGGCCGCCATTTCATGTAACCGAACACATGTGGTCGACAAAAAGATGGTGGCCATTTTGTCTCCCGAACACAAGCAGCGGTACTTGGTGGTTGAGTGCCTGGAACTCTTTTCGTCTATGCACTCGCATAAACCCTGGCAAAGATTGCCCCGTGGACCGTCCCACTTCCCAACCAGTTTTCGAACGACTGGGAGGAGCATTCGCTCCCTGAAACCAAGGGAATACCTTGTTTTCAGACAACGGACGTTGCACAAATTTCCATGGAACTGTTATGGGCTGTCGCTTCGTGCCTGGCCGGTCAGAACTTTACCCCGGCGGCGATTCTTTTCTACTAAACAGATCTGAGCTCTATTTGGCCAAGTTTGGCTCTCAGATCAGGGCTATCCGGGGATATGACTCTTGTGGGGTTCCTGTTAATATTGAAGATACTTTGGGGGGATATTATAAATTATTATTCTTAATGTTTTCCTGTAACAGAGATAATTGAGTTATAGTTTCCTGACTCAATTATCTTCCAGACACAGGGACGTCAAGGATTGGCTTGCCATACTGGGGGTCTGTGTATAAATTGATAGTGTTTGACCTGAATAAAACAGATGACTCCCAGAACTATGTCTCGTCTAGTTACTGGAGAGATACTAGCTTAATCACACAACAGTTTCAATCTGGCTGAGTGGATAACTAGCGGAGTCCGCTACATAGGCATTATGCTCAAATGCAGACATTCTGTTTACATTCTGATGACATTGTTATTATTAGTATTATTAATATTATTGGTATTGATATAGCACCACCTTATTCCACAGAGCTCAATAAAAAGCTATAGTAAGCTGTACTGTTAGTAACACCTTCAGGGTCCTCACAAAAAGCTATAAGCAAGGTATTTGACCATTTTTATTTATTTATTTTGTCACATCCACTGTATGTGAGAAAAAATGAATTTTTGCTTTTATACTAACATTTCACACTTCCCAAATATTTTTATAAAGGATGAACGAATAAGTGGGATTTTTTTTTTAAATTTATATACAGCATTAGGTTTGTCTGCAAAGCAATCTGTACACAATATTTGCTTTGTTATGATATGTTTATACGTTAGATATGGATCCATTTCTTCAAATAAATGTAATGCTAATATTTTCCAAACAAAAGGTGCTTGGTAGTGAAGGGGTTAACCTGGGACTGTTTCTTTAATTGCACCATGTTTATTAAAAGACAGCAACTCTCCATTCTTTCACAGGCATCTTTAATTAAAGTAATTGATGTTAAATTATAGCCAGATTTACAAGGATGGGAGGATTGCTAAACTGTTTGTGAAACCATCTTTTCTAGCTTGATTTACTTGTTATGCGGTAGAATTGTTTGAGAATCAGTCTAACAAATGATACAAATAAAATAAACGTTCTTGCTTGAATCTTTATAGCCAAGATTTCTTTAAATACATCTACTCACCATGTGCCTGTATATAAACTACTAAAACCTCCTGTGATCCTCAGTAGATGTGTGCACAGCTGGTAAATTTATTTTGGCCAAATCACTTTTGCCGAACATAACGTTTTGTATATACGGCTGCTCGACTCTGTAAAATGTAATTACCGAAGATTGGGGAAGACAAATCAGGCAAACCAGATGGCATGATAAAAGGTCAGTCAGTGTTCTGCAAAATAGAAATAGTATATGGATTGCTTTATAGATCCAGTTATAAAAAGTAATCAAGAAAAAAGGGGAGGAGCGGGGAAAAAAAATCTCGCCACATTGCATTGGAGAAGCCTGGTTGCCCGCCTGCTGCCTTTGGACTATGGCCCTGGGAGATTGGGCCCTTTAAAAACAGTACTCGGCAATACCAGAGTGTATGTCACTCATTCCCTTGGCCCTTTAAATACTGTTGGGGAAGGTTTGGCACTTTTTATATGGCACTTCGGATGCAGCCGAAGTGCGAAGTCGTCGAAGTGGCCGCCATTCGACAAAGGAACACGTGGCGCCGGCTATTTTAATTTAGTCGAACGTGGTCAGCGATGTATGCTAAAGAATCTGTGGAACTAAAATCGGCTACGCAAATACACGAACACCGCTGACCCTTACTGTCGCCTCCACTTCGGTAACATTCGAAGTACGTTCAACAATTCGAACATACTGTTTTAATGTGCTATTTGTTCGTGCCTTCGAATGGGACTTAGCCATTTTTCTACAGGAAATTGACCGACCGCACAGCCCAAATCTATGGAACTGTTTTGGGCAGGAAAATAAAGGACTTCCGGCTATCTTTTTATCCACTGGAGGGATTTGTATGATTTTTGAGAGTGTTTATGTTTAAAGTATGCTGAGTTTAAATATGTAATTTTATGGAGATTGGATGTATGGTTTTAAAGTTAGAGGATATGTGGAAAAACTATATTTTTACTGTCTGTGATAATTATGTTAAACCATTGTGTAACATAATTGTATCACAGGCAGAGGGGAGGATTTTGTGTGTAAATGCTGGGAGTGTATTTTGAAATGAACGTGTATGATTGGTTAGGTGGTCCTACCTAAGGGAAACTGTTATAAAAGAAGGTTCTTTTGGTGCCATTAAACAGACCACTGCTTGACCCTTAACACGGAGCCTTGTCTCATTCTTGGGGGGATTTACTGTATGCTGTTAGAGACTGATTGCCAGGAGTGTAAGCTGATTGTCTGCTTTTCCTGTTCGTCTGCTGGCAGCTATTTGTGAGGTTCCAGTTCGGGAGTTGGAGTGTTATTTTGTATCCAGTTCGGGAGTTTGGTGTTCTGCAGTAGCTGTGCCTGTATCTCTGGAAGGGGAATATCTACTAAACGGCTGTTAACCCCTTTTATGCCTGGGAGTGCCGTTGCATTTAGATATTTACAGATTATTTGTTTATCAAATATAAAAATATAGATTTTTTTTTACTGTGCTTCTTTATTTACCTCTATTAGTTAATTCACACTTGATCTGACAATAAAATCAACATTTAGTGATTGCCCCCTAACCGTCAATTATCTTTTATTCCCAGCAACCTCTCTTTCTATGGTGCTGCCGGTGGACTTCAGACTCACTGATTGCATGATTTGGCTACATCTTATCTCAGAGTTCAGGAATTGGTAGATCATCTGAATTCAGACGAATTGCGGTTTGTAAGAAAACTAATGTCCATGTCTGATCATCATTGCTGTACCTGGCACAGACTGAGCAACGTTCGGTGTATTCCAGCAATGATTGTAAAACAAACAGAGCGATTAAGAAATGTACCGCGTTTATAATAAAACCGTTTCGTAATGACAGATATCTCAGCCCAGTGTCCTGCTGTTAGATTTACTGGCATTTAGATTGCTGTTAGATTGACTGTACAGAAATACACTGAATCTATAGAAACTATGGTTCTTAATATAAACCAGGGGTTCCCAATTAATATTTCCTGTGGAACTCTTTGACATCGTGTATCAACATTGTGTATCAACATCGTGGAACAACCCCCCCCCCCCCCCCCCCCCCAAAAAAAACAAAAAACTATTTTGTGCTGTTGCATAAACCTTTTTTTGTATGTGCTGGTGTGTGTCTGTGTGTCAAGGTGTGTGTATCTGTGTTTGTGTTAAATGGTTTTTATTTTGAGCATAACATAGAGTCAAGCATGTCACGCATTGATAGCTGTTGACATGAATTTGCCTGCGCAGAGGCTTAGCAGTAAAAGCATTGTTTAAACAGAGTTTCGTCAGGTTAGTCGAACAAATCATGACTTTGCATTTAACATATGAGGATAAGCAGTAGGAGGTGATCAGTTATCTGCAGGTATCCCAGATAGCTGGTTCGCTTAGCTCTGCATAGTTAGCTAGGTGCTAGTTTTACCAGTAACAAGTGGTGTCTGGACTGTAATGTGTAGGTATAACAAAGAGTTACCAGCTTATCTGTCCCTATGTTAGGTTCACATTAGGAGTGTTCCTAGTGTGGATGGCTTTCAGGTAAGGGTATGGAGCAAATGTTGGGATAGGTCCGGCCCATTAGAATGGCCAAACAAGAGGCATGCATTACTATAGCGGGGTGCGCTTTGGTGCCTCCAACGTTGGCTCGGACTTGTGGTGGGCTTGTATTAAATTTTTCTTTAGTGTACTGGTTGTGGTAAAATGATGTCATGAACGTTTCAGCTCAGCATAACATGTGACATGCGCAGAGGTCATGAGTAGTATTCAACAGAACAAACATGTGACAAAACATTAACCAGGTCGCAGGTGGATATAAACAGCGGCATGGCACCGTGTAGCCCTATCGGAACATAACAATTGACCTGCGTAGAGGTCGTGAGTAGCATATGACGGAATTTATTTTTCCCTCGCAGGGGATGTTGTATGAACAGTGCCGTATATAGAACATTGCCGGTTGACCATGGTGTCAGCTTGCCCTGTGTTATTGTCACTCTTCTCTATGTGTCTGTTGTGGGCTGGTCCACCACGTGCTCTTCTGGGGAGAGGTGTTAACACCTGTTGTTGGTTGCTGTGTGTGTGTAAGGCCTACCTGTCAACGAGCGGCGTCCTCTCTGCTCCAGGTGCCGCTCGCGTCCTCCTCCTCGCCTCCCAGCGGCAGCATGTATAACGCTGCACGCTGGGAGCCCCGCGCATTTATGCGAACGCCAGGGTCGGTCACGCAACCCGGTGTTAAAGACACAGTACCATAATCACAGTGGGAGGTGTAAATATCTCCCACGTGTGATTGTTAATTCTGATTGGAAGTTATCCAATCAGAATTAACCTTAGGATATATACACTTACCTTTCCTGTCTCTCAGTGCCCTGTTGTGGTCTTGTGATACCTGTATTGCAGTCTGTTCGTGCGTCTCTCTCTGGTTACCGATTATTTGGCTTGTTATTCCGATTTTCCCGTCTTCTCCATTACTTTGACCTCGGCTTGTTTCTCGTTCTCCTGTTTTCTGGCTCCCTTTACTTGGCTTGTCTCCTGACTATTCTTAGTGTGCTTAACCCGGCCATTCTAAGGACCGGTATAGCACCCTTTTCTTTCTGTGACCTGTTAGCGTGTTAGGTTCCAGAATCGTGACAGTGTGGATGTGGGAATGTTGTGGGAGATGTGGTTGCGTTTGCTCTTCTGGGGTCATGTGGGACTCTTTCCAGACCCATGTATGTTCCCCGGGGTTTGGCTTAATTAGGTGTCGTGACGGTAGCCCTCTATAGGTGTGGGGCGTGAACTTCAGGTGTTATGGCTGTTTGTGCTAGGTGGTCCAACCTATCCTAACAAGATCGACCTGTGGTCAGGCATCCATGGTTGTGTTTAGTCTGGACTGGGGAGGGGGGGGGAGAGTAGAGTGCTGGTTGGGTTGGGAGGGGAAGAGACAGGGAGGCAGTGCATAGGTAGGGGGGTGGGTGTTTCTCACCCTTGGTCACCCTATCTGCCCCAGTTCAACCCACCCCAAGTTCAACCGCGTCTCCCCGGTTCAAGTTTCTCATGTCCTCCTCTTACCACCAGATGGTGTGTGAAGTCGTCTGTGGAGATATGGTGCAAACAGTGGAACCATATGTTTGCTGGACTCTTTGGTGATCCAAGGTAAGGTCCGTAGATCGCAGCCGGTGCTATCCGCCTCCAGTTACAGCCAAGGTTTGTCGTGCGCCGCCGTCGACCAACTTAAGATCCTGGTGAAGTGGGCTGCTAGGAAATATTTTTCGACATCGGGTAGCGCGAGTCCTCCTCGAAGTTTAGGTAACGTCAGTTGGGAGTTCGATATGCGTGGGGACTGGCCTTTCCAAACAAAGCTGCGGATTGCCGCTATCAGTGTGTTGAAGAATGACTTCGGGGCCGAGATTGGTACTGTTTGAAAGACGAAGAGAAGTTTGGGCAGCAGTGTCATTTTGACTGCGTTGACTCGGCCCAGCCATGATATATCAGGTTTAGGGTCCAGATGGTGTTGTCCCGTACTTCCCGGCCCAGGATGAATCCTGTTTGGTCTGAGTTCACCATTGCCAGGATTAACTGGCACATACACACACACACACACACACTGGCACATAAACACACTGACAGATACACTGAGTTACACACACTGACACACACAGACACAGATATGCACACTGACACAAATTAACACACAGTGACACATACACACACCTTGACACACAGATACACAATCTGGCACATACACACACATTGGCAGATACACACACTGACACAGGTACACATACACACACACAGACCCTTACACATATGTTTATATTTGCTGTTAACTTACCTTTTTTTCATCCTTGCTCCCGCAGGCTGTTGGCTGAGGATGGTGTGCCAGGTCGGCAGCTGCTTACTCCCCGCTGCGCTCCCTCTCCCTCCAGCCGGAGCGCTCTGTCTGGGAGGAAGTGCTATTACTTCCTTTCAGCATCCCATACAACTGTTTAGCGATACCCATCGTCCTAAATGCTTGGGCGACCCGACGGGCAAATCGCTGCGGATTCCCTAGGGTTCCGCGGAACACCAGTTGAAAAAAGCTGATCTATACAGACCAATAATGGACCAGTACGCAGACTCTCTATACAGAGAGCTAGTGTGAACTAATATGAACACAGTAGAATAAATCACGCCGTGCCACAGAGAAATCATCCTATAGTAGTCATAAAAATACCGATCAGTGAAATACAGTCAGAAACAATCGGAAATGAATGAATTCTTTTTACATTTGAAAGTTTCTGGCTGTATTCCATTGATCGGTATTTACTATAGTATGATTTATCCGGCGCAGACTATTTTATTTCACTGTGTACCCCCTTTTACTTTGAGGTTTGTAAGGGAGACCCATATTTTAGGATTTGCTGCTGTACTCACATATTTTCGGACTGGTCACTCAGCGCTGATCTATTTGTTGTCTATTTATTCTGAACTAGTATGAAGCCTTATGCTGAATCTTCATCGTGATTGCTGATTACTTTATCATTTCACTGATATGTGTTTAATGGAAACTAAAGAAGGAGCAGAAACAGGTAGGAGACAAACTACAAACCATCAACAGCGACAACAAAAAATATAAAATACTTACTTTAGGTGTAAAGCTCCATCTGCTGGACACAAGCAAAAACAACATCAACACTAATGAGATATAAAATCTACCCAAGTTTTTTTTTTTTTTTTTTATTATAAATTAACCTTGTCACACCCCCCTGGCTGTCAATCAGACTTCCTGGTTTGTTTAGATCAGTGGAGATAAATGCAAGAGGCAGTAATTGCATTAGGTTAGAAGGGTCTGCAGGGCCTGCTGTTTTTAGCTGTACCTCCAATTAAATATTTTAGGGTATATCTACTAAATAGTCATTTATTTTTATTTGGGCATTGGAGTGTCTCTTTAATACTTTGAAAACTTTTTTTTTTTTTTAATAATCCATTAGGAGGAACTGTTTAAATGTCATGCTTTTATACTCTAAACACCGTACTAATCTCTCTGTGTAGGGCCCTTGTTGTCTAAAATGATCTTTTATTTATTTTTTAGGGAATACAAATTCACACAATATCAGTCTGTATTTCCCATCATCACACAGCGTCTGTACTAGACTTGTGCACAGGTGTGTTTCAGCTGGTATGAACGAATAATCTTCCTTTTAATCTGCGTCTGAATGAATCTGAGGAGACTTATTCACTAGACCACATTCATGCACTCGTCTAGTAATCGCTATCCTGTCAGGTCATTATTCACATACAGCAGCAGATGGGAACTGTCTGCGTAACAAACTGAACACAGACATGGCCACCCAGGCAGGACGAAGGGTTAAATGGCGGAGAGCAATACATTTGATGAGTCCAGGAAAGTCCTCTCTGGTCTTATAAAGAATATTATGAAGACAATAAAATGAATGATGTCAAACATTCCAAATTCGGCCAGGATGCCGTTCAATTATCCAAAGTTACGCCACAGTCAGTGTGTGCAAAGCATTGCGTGTTACTTCTTGTAAAGCGAAAAACTAGTTTATCATGTTCCTAGCGAGTGATTCAGCTATCTTTATTCTCTGTTTGCAAATTGCAGCAATTAGTCAGTGAGTTCTACAGCCAAGGTCACCAAGAGAGTTATTCACTAAACTGGGATTTATTGTTACAGAAAAAACACGTTCTATATATAGCATATCGAGAAGCTTTAGCTTTAAGACATGATTTCACTAGGTAATAGCCATTTGGATTACAAGTATTCAGACACATCATTTCTTACAGGTTTCTTTTTGCCAATTTAAAAGCCACTTGCCTGAGAAACATGCGCCCCGGCAAGCTGGCATAGTGTCCTTTATTTACCAATGGCCGCTTGGGCAACCCCAGAAAGTGGCCCCTGCTCAGTGTAAACAGCCAGACATCATGGTCGCTTACTGACTTAAGAAAGTCCTCAAGGAAAGTGTGCCTGTGGCTGACTGCCTGCCACCCCGACTGGGTACCTTTGCCAATCGCCGCTTCCTAGTATCACCGAGTACTAAAAGCACCGCACCGGACACCATAAGCACCATAATCGCCTAATGAGCGGCAGCTAGGCTAGGGTCTCGCCGTCCCTTCCCACCCTGGACCGAAGTCCTAGATCCAGCTCCAAATGGCAAGACCTCTTCTCCAAGAGAGTATAGCGGGTATAGCGATCCAAAGAGCAGTATGGGAAGTGATTATAGCAGTTATAGCTTTCCCCCACAGACATTAGTCGAGACTGAATGTTGGGGTAGTCTGTTTATTAGAGGCCATACCCGGCCTTTTATTAACAAGCCCCTGCAATGTGTTTCCAATACAAAACAACAGGGTAATCTCTCCCCTCTGCCTGAGAGATAATTGAGTCAGGAACTGTATAAACTCAATTATCTCCTGGCACAGAAAACACACATTTTATAGACACCCCAAAAGTACCCCATAAACACATAAAACCTCACCAACGTTACAGCCCCTGATAGCCCTGATCTGGGTGACCAACATATCCAAAGATCACCCAGATCGGTTCAGGGGTTCAGGTTTTTCATGGACGTCATAATTTGACTGACCGCACGCATGGTCCTATGTTCAAAACAGTTCCAGGAAAAAGTGGTAGCAGTCAGTCAAGTTCAGTAGTTTAAAATGAACAAACTACCGAACATAGTCAATAGTCATACTGTGGAGCTTGTTTTCCTCATCCAGACGAATGATTGCACCAAACAGTGCCCTTCCAGGTGGTGTAGAAACGAACGCAGGTGATGATTGAAGTCCAGCGTTGTTTGGGAGTTTCAGTGTCCGATTTCAGTTCCATGAACTCGATGACAAAACACAGCTGCCTGCACTCGTGGTCGTTCATATGAACTGCGGCCACCCAGACCAGCAATTAGAACACTGCGGTTAGAATCGTTAACAGGTGATGATAGGGCTTAACAAGCACCCATAGTTTGTGCGTCTGTACAGTTCCCGAACAGCATGGGAAAATGGCAGGAACTAAGTATTTTCCTATGGATTTTACAGGGCCCATAGTCCTGGGGCAAGAGGCTGGCAAGGAGGCTACTTTCACCACAGTGCCCTGTTAGCACATAAGCAATCAGGAACCCCAAGATGGTGGCCCTTGCTTGCCAACAAATGCCGCAGGTGCTTCAGGAAAATGGGCCTGCTCGCAAATAGGTGTGAAAGGGCTCCTGCTTGCTAATAGGTGTGAAAGGGCTCCTGCTTGCTAATAGGTGTGAAAGGGCTCCTGCTTGCTAATAGGTGTGAAAGGGCCCCTGCTTGCTAATAGGTGTGAAAGGGCCCCTGCTTGCTAATAGGTGTGAAAGGGCTCCTGCTTGCTAATAGGTGTGAAAGGGCTCCTGCTTGCTAATAGGTGTGAAAGGGCTCCTGCTTGCTAATAGGTGTGAAAGGGCCCCTGCTTGCTAATAGGTGTGAAATTGCTCCTGCTTGCTAATATATGTGAAAGGGCCCCTGCTTGCTAAAAAAAAAACAGGCTCTACAATTGGGCAAAAGGCTTTTGTCTGGGCAAATTGTGTTATTAGCCGAGTGAAGAGCTTATTTCCTGAAATAACTCAAATAACTATTCACTTACTATATGTATAGTTATACAGTATATATTTTAAAAATTGAGGTGTATCTTTTTTAGTTTTCGATTTAGACTCCCTTCCAAGTAAATTAATGACATAAAAGTAACTGGCATTCTCCTCAATTCAGCTCAACCATCTTCCCCACATTTATCACAATGTACGATCTCTGAGCCGTGTTTCCCATTCGCGCCATTTGCCAACCCCCCCCCACCCTAATTATTCTCAGAGACTCTTTGGTTTCAGTGTTTCCCATTCACGCCATTTGCCAAACCCCCCGATCTAATAATCCTCAGAGACGCATTGGTTCCAATGTTTCCCATTCACGCCATTTGCCAAATCCCCCCTCCATCTAATTGTTCTCAGAGACGCATTGGTTTCAATGTTTCTCTTTAGCGCCACTTGCCAAATCCCCCCCTTTTATTATTCTCAGAGATGCATTGTTACGGCTCCCGGCCTGCCGCACGGCGTGTCTGTGTCGACCGGCACGACTGTGCCGATAAAGCGAGCTTACCTGCTCGTCGGCGAGCCGGGAACCGCTCCTCCGAGTCTTCTGGGCAGTGTGCTCAAATCAAAGATGGCCCCGACCATGCGGTCACGTCCATCAAAGGTTCCGCCCCTAAAAGTTATACGGACATGCGTGTGACGTCACGACGCCAACGCACGCGCATGTTCTGGGGTCAGAGGTCACCCTCTGACCAATCAGAGCTCAGAGAGGGATATTTAAATCCCTGATTTGCCCCAGTACCTTGCCCTGTTGTGGTTTCCTGTTCCTGGTTCCTGAGAGTGCGTTTTTCCTTGTGATATTGATATTCTGGTATTCTGATCTTGGCTTTTCCTGGTTATTCCAATTTCTGGTTCCCCTGACTTGGCTTGTTTATTTATTTATTTTTAATTCTTTATTTATGGTGTCAACAGAAGCAAAAACATTGCAGTTTCACTTTCCGGTACAATGCAAATCTGTTTACATAGATGTGAGTAACATGGGCAGTGCCGTGATTGTGATATGTACAAACCGTAGCTGAAGTACATTGTGACATTACTCCGTTAAAATACAAGCATTGTTTGTGGTAATCGGTTTTGCCCTGTCAACCGTTTTTAGTAATTTTTCAAAAAGAGAAAGGAAAATCTCTATTTACCTTAAAAAAATAATATCCTATCTTATCCCCTGTAGAGTATTAGGGGATATGTGCTCTGTTACGGACCGTTTCAGCATAAAAGGGGAAAAATCAGTTTAGGCGAAAAGGCACAGCTACTGTAAAAGCACCAAAACTCACGAATTTGGATATAGGCGAATACATCAAACTCCCGAACTGTATACCAGGGAATAAGGTAGCACTCCAAACTCCCGAACTGGAACCTCACGAATAGCTGCTAGCAGACGAACAGGAAAAGCTCCCAAGCGGCTTACACTCCTGGCAGTCAGTCCCTATCAGCATACAGTGAATCCCCCCAAGAACGAGACAAGGCTCCGTGTTGAGGGTCAAGCAGTGGTCTGTTTATTGAGGGCTACCTGCCCCTGTATTTATGCAGGTCTCCCACCTGGTGGACACTCCCCTAGGGGACCAAATGGAAGACTGAAACAGCAGACAGACATGTATCACTTTCGTACACACAGCCACAATACTTTCCCATAATGCACCATGGTTTCCTCCTCTCTGTCCTGGAGATAATTAATGAAGTAATTCAATTATCTCCTAAGACAAAGGCCAGACTCCATTATGCACATGGTGACACAGAAACAGACTATCACTTTAAAATACATACAGACACATTTTATACATAAAACACAGACATGTTACATATCCCCAGATAGCTCAGGTCTGAGTGCACATTATTAGGTGAATGGCACCCAGACCACACAAATACATTTTAATTGGAGCCAAAGTCTTTAATTATACGAACAGGCTCCATGGCATTGCTATCTGGGTTACTACAGTTCACATAAAACAAACTACCGAATTTCCCTGCATTCACCAAATCCATACGAATTAGAACCAGGGGCTGGAGGTTCAGCGGTGCCTGCACGGAAAAGTGTCCGATTTTGGTGCATGAAAGCCGGGCAGAAAAGCGCTGGCTGCCCAGGGAGCTCCAGAACACCGCCACCTAGCGGCCGCTTAGTGTAACAGCAGGCACAAAGTTAACAAGCAATTAAGCTGCGGTTAACCGCAGCTTCAGGGAGGTAAATTGGCAGCACACTCCAGCTCCTGGGTGGCCAATTAACAACGCCGGCCGGCTTCCCACGGCTCTGGGGAGGTTGGTGAACGGCTGTTTGTTCGGTATATGAAATCTACCGAACTGCTGTGCAGAAAGGGAGAAATAAATCCTTCTGCACAGCAAAATTAACCCTTTAGCTGCCGGTCCATAATCCAAAGGCAGCAGGCGGGCAACCAGGCTCCTCCAATACAATGTGGCGAGATTGGTTTCGTCACATGCTCCTTGAGTAAGAAAAGAAAGACAGTAAGAAATAAATAAAAGGGAAAGTAATAACATAAGATTGGGGTACGGGTAGGATCTGAGGGGGGATTGAGGGGGGATTGAGGGGGGAGGAGGGGGAATCCAGGGGTAGCTACCCTCTTTTCTGGCTTAGCCCTACGTTGAGGTCCTGGGCCAAGCCCAGCCATCAGGACCCGCCATCCGGTATAGTGTGATCCGGTATTGTACACTGTCTAATCATCTCTGCTGGAGCCCTCTGTGCCCTTGTTGAGCCCTAAATGTTACCTCTGCTTGTTTACGTAGGGTTACTGAAAACTATTGACCCAGGGGGCTATCCTCCCAAGGAGCCCATACCTTCTGGAAGTTCTTTTGGGTACCTCGCACCCTGGCTATAAGGGTATGTGGCCATGGGTGGGGTGCTTGATTTAAGCCAGTCTGAGGCCACTGCTCTCCTAGCCGCAAGGGTAATTTTATGTATGAGTTTCTGTTCGTGTCTGGTCCACCCATCAATTGTTCTGCTCAGTAGGTATAACCATGGGTCCATCGGGGGGGCCCTCGAGAAAACTTGGACTATCAGGTCTTTTATCTGCTGCCAAAAACGGTTAATCTGGGGGCACTCCCACCACATGTGGATATATGTCCCCTTCATCCCACACCCTCTCCAGCATATGTCCGTTGGGGTCTTTTTCATGTGGTACAATTGTACTGGGGTTGTGTACCATCTTAACATTGTTTTAACTGCTTGTTCCTGTAATGTAACGCATACGGAGGATGTATGATTTGCTTCCCAAATCTCCTGCCACTGTATGCCCTCAAGCTCTTCCCCCAGGTCCCTTTCCCAGCGGTCTGTGTACGTTAGACTACCCCATTCAGTGGTGTCTGAGCAGAGGTGGGCGTATAGCTGCGATATCAGACCTTTTGGTATGTTTTCATGTACGCATATGCGCTCATAGAATGTTAAGGGCTTTTGGGCAGCTGCTCGTAAGTGTGGAAGTTTGATAAAGTCTTGGATTTGGAGATATGTAAAAAAGTCTGCTGGTCCCTGCAATGTCTGGCAGATGCGTGTATGCCTATCCTTTGCAGCGTCCTAAAGTCCCTTACTGTCATCCCTGTGGGGAATTCTCTGTTGCGGAGATAGGGCATCAATGGGGAAGAGTTTGATGCTAGCCCATATTTTTGATTGGACAAGTCCCATATGCGTATAGAGTTTAGGACTGCCGGGCATGTGACTCTAATCGTCTGCCTTTGTGGTATGTCTGCTCCAAGCATCATTGATTCTAAGTCCCCTCATTTTCTAATCCCCGGTGGCGAGTGCCAAAGTGCGATTTGTGATAGTTGGGCTACCATGTAGTAAAAGTACAGATTAGGCAATCCTCCTCTTGTCTTAGGTCTGTACAATATGTGTCTAGAGATTCTATGGCATTTGTTTTGCCACACAAAGTTCCCTATCGCCTGTTGCAGAGGTGCCAAGTATGCCTTGGAGATGTGTATAGGCAACGTTTGGAAGAAGAATGGAATCCTGGGTAAGATGTTCATCTTGACCGCATGGATCCTCCCCATCCATGAGATAGGTCGGTCGTTCCAAGTTTCAAGTTCCTTTATCAATTGTTTTGTTGTTGTTTGTTGAGCGGCATGTAGTTGTGTTACATAGTTACATAGTTACATAGCTGAAAAGAAACTTGTGTCCATCAAGTTCATCCTTCCTCACATATGTTTTTGCTGTTGAGTTTGTCTGGGTCTGCTGTCAAGTGGACACCAAAATATTTAATCCTCAGTGTTTCTATGTGTATGTGGTGTGTGCTATTAATTACGGCTATATCTCCGTCCGGTACGCATACTGGTAGGGAGCTTGATTTGGTCATATTTACTTTGTATCCCGATATAGCTCTATAGTCCGTGAGAATCCCCTGCAAGGCCCTCATTGAGTCGACCGGGCTCGTGAGCGCCAGGAGCACATCATCTGCATATGCTGATACCAAATACTCCCTCCCCCCTGCCTGGACTCCTTGTATGTCTGGATGTCTCCTCAGAGCCTGGAGTAGCGGCTCCAGGGAAAGCACAAATAAAAGGGGGGACAATGGGCACCCCTGTCTTGTGCCATTGTGAAGGATGAATGGAGAAAGCGTGGCCCCTGAGATTTTCACCTGTGCTCGCACGTTGCTATACATGTCTTTAATCATAGTTATTGCCTGTTCCGGGAAGCCCATATGGGTCAGGAGTGTGAATAAGTACGTCCAGGTGACTCTATCGAACGCCTTTTCAGCGTCTAGAGATACAAACATGTTTGGGGTATGAGTGGCCTGCTGTTTCCATATGATATCTATATTTCTACGGGTGTTCTCGAAGAGTTGCCTTCCCTGAACAAACCCTACTTGATCTGCGTCTACTAGTGAGGATAACAGAGGGTTTAGTCTTGATGCCTGAATTTTAGCCAGTATTTTTATGTTGTGGTTTATGAGAGAGATTGGGCGATAGCTACCCGGGAGGCACAGGTCTTTGTCTGGTTTTGGCAGTAAAATAATAGTGGCCAAGGACATGACTGGGTCCGGGATGCCTCCTGATCTGAAGTCGTTAAAGAAAGCCACAAGGTGGGGGACTTGACTTGTTTAAACGGTATTGTGTATTTCTGGCTTCCTTGACCTCGGCTTTCCCTTTGACCATTCTCTGTCTCTAACGTATTAGTCCGGCCATTCTAAGATCCGGTTTACGTTCTGTCCTTTTATTTTCCTTTCTTATTTCTATGTATAGGTTTACATAGTTTCTGCGTGTTGGATCACACTAGCAGTTGTGACATTACATGGATCCTGCTAGACTATGTAAACATATGATAGCCTGTGAGAACAGGGTGGAGGATATGGACCACAGGTTAGATCAGTTTGCCCAAGCATTCCAGACCTTGCTCCAGAGAACTGCTTATCTGGAAGCACCTCCGGTACCACCTGTAGCTCCGCCACCTATACCTGCACCTGTGGTATATAAACCTCCATCCATAACCCTTTTACCCCCCCCCCCCTTGTTTTGGAGGGGGAGGTGAAAGGGTTATGGATGGAGGTTTATATACCACAGGTATATAATTCTGTGCCATAATAGCAGAGCAAACTCAGGCACCCTTGGAGAAACCTCCAGACAAACTGTACGTCTCTCCATCATTGAGGAAAAAAATACTTGGGTTATTTCATGATAATCTGACAGCAGGTCATCCTAGAATACATAAAACTCTCTCCGCTATCTCCAGGAAGTTTTGGTGGCCTACCCTTAGAAGCGACATTAAAGACTATGTAGGGGCATGTAAAATATGTGCTGTTTCCAAAATGTCCCACAAATCTCCTCCTGGGTTGCTACAGCCACTCCCAATACCTAATGCTCCATGGACCCATTTAGCCATGGATTTCATTGTGGAACTCCCCAGTTCTAACGGGTATAATACCCTTATGGTTTTAGATAGATTCTCCAAGATGGCACATTTTATACCTCTTAAAAAGTTGCCATCTGCCCAAGATCTTGTCCAAATATTCATGAAAGAGATCTTTCGATTACATGGAGTACCAAAAAACATTGTTTCTGACAGAGGTACCCAATTTATCTCTAGGTTCTGGCGTGCCTTCTGTAAACTATTGGGCATAGAACTTTAATTTTCCTCTTCGTACTACCCTCAGTTTAATAGCGCAGCAGAGAGAGCCAATCCATCTTTAGAGTCCTATTTGCATTGTTTTAGCGATGCCAATCAGTCCAACTGGTACAAACTCTTACCCACGGCTGAATTCGCCAGAAATAATGCGACTCGTGAATCTTCCAATCATAGTCCATTTTTTGTAAGTCAAGGTTCTCACCCTACTGTTTTCCCTTCTGAATTTTCAGGTACTGATATCCCGGCTTTGAATGCCCATTTAACTTCTCTCCATGACACTTGAGATTCTGTTCATTTGGCACTACAGAATGCCTCAAAACGTGCTAAAATCCAAGCTGACAAGAGACGGGGTGCCAATCCTGTCTATCAAGTAGGGGACAGAGTTTGGTTATCGACACGTCATGTCAAACTCAAGGTTCCTTCCATGAAACTTGCTCCTCGATATATAGGTCCCTTTCGTGTCTTACGTCGTAAAAATCCTGTGACTTATTCCTTGGCACTCCCTGCGCATATGAGGATTGCTAATTCTTTCCACGTGTCATTGCTTAAACCCCTTACTTGCAATCGATACACGAAAATGGTTGTTCTTCCTCCGCCCTTGGTCGTAGGTGATCAAGAGGAGTACGAAGTCCGATCTATATTAGACTCCAAGTTCTCTAGAGATGTTCTGTCTTATCTGGCTGATTGGAAGGGATATGGCCTGGAGGAACGTAGTTGGGTTACTGCTGACCGGGTTCATGCTCCCCGTCTTGCCCGGTCGTTTCACAACCGTTTCCCTCACAAGCCGACTCCTTCCCGCCCGTTGAGCGGTATTTGAGTGGGGGGTACTGATACGGCTCCCGGCCCGCCGTACGGCGCATCTGTGCACGACCAGCACGACTGCGCCGAAAAAGCGAGTTCACCTGCTCGTCGGCGAGCCGGGAACCGCTCCTCCGCGTCTTCTGGGCAGTGTGCACAAACCAAAGATGGCGCCGACCATGAGGTCGCTTCCATCAAAGGCTTCGCCCCTAAAAGTTATATGGACATGCGCGTGACGCCAAAGCACGCGCACGTTCTGGGGTCAGAGGTCAACCTTTGACCAATCAGATCCCAGAGAGGGATATTTAAATCCCCGATTTGCCCCAGTACCTTGCCCTGTCGTGGTTTCCTGTTCCTGGTTCCTGAGAGTGCGTTTTTCCTTGTGATATTGATATTCTGGTATTCTGATCTTGGCTTTTCCTGGTTATTCCAATTTCTGGTTCCCCTGACTTGGCTTGTTTAAACTGTATTGTGTATTTCTGGCTTCCTTGACCTTGGCTTTCCCTTTAACCATTCTCTGTCTCTAACGTATTAGTCCGGCCATTCTAAGGTCCGGTTTACGTTCTGTCCTTTTAATTTCCTTTCTTATTTCTATGTATAGGTTTACATAGGTTCTGCGTGTTGGATCACACTAGCAGTCGTGACATGCATTGGTTTCAGTGTTTCCCATTTGCGCCATTTGCCAACCTCCCCATCTAATTATTCTCAGAGACACATTGGTTTCAGTGTTTCCAATTCGCGCCATTTGCCGAACCCCCCCTCTAATTATTCTCAGAGACGCATTGATTTCAGTGTTTCCCATTCGCGCCATTTGCCGAACCCACCCCCTCTAATTATTCTCAGAGACGCATTGGTTTCAGTGTTTCCCATTTGCGCCATTTGCCAACCCCCCATCTAATTATTCTCAGAGACACATTGGTTTCAGTGTTTCCCATTTGCGCCATTTGCCAAACCCACCCCCTCTAATTATTCTCAGAGACGCATTGGTTTCAGTGTTTCCCATTCGCGCCATTTGCCAACCCCCCCATCTAATTATTCTCAGAGACACATTGGTTTCAGTGTTTCCCATTCGCGCCATTTGCCAACCCCCCATCTAATTATTCTCAGAGACACATTGGTTTCAGTGTTTCCCATTTGCGCCATTTGCCGAACCCACCCCCTCTAATTATTCTCAGAGACGCATTGGTTTCAGTGTTTCCCATTTACGCAATTTTCCGAGCCTCCCCCCATCTAATTATTCTCAGAGACGCATTGGTTTCAGTGTTTCCCATTCACGCAATTTTCCGAGCCTCCCCCCATCTAATTATTCTCAGAGACGCATTGGTTTCAGTGTTTCCCATTTGCGCCATTTGCCAACCCCCATCTAATTATTCTCAGAGACACATTGGTTTCAGTGTTTCCCATTTGCGCCATTTGCCGAACCCACCCCCTCTAATTATTCTCAGAGACGCATTGGTTTCAGTGTTTCCCATTCGCGCCATTTGCCAACCCCCCCATCTAATTATTCTCAGAGACACATTGGTTTCAGTGTTTCCCATTCACGCCATTTGCCAACCCCCCCATCTAATTATTCTCAGAGACACATTGGTTTCAGTGTTTCCCATTTGCGCCATTTGCCGAACCCACCCCCTCTAATTATTCTCAGAGACGCATTGGTTTCAGTGTTTCCCATTTGCGCCATTTGCCAACCCCCCATCTAATTATTCTCAGAGACACATTGGTTTCAGTGTTTCCCATTTGCGCCATTTGCCGAACCCACCCCCTCTAATTATTCTCAGAGACGCATTGGTTTCAGTGTTTCCCATTCGCGCCATTTGCCAACCCCCCATCTAATTATTCTCAGAGACACATTGGTTTCAGTGTTTCCCATTCGCGCCATTTGCCAACCCCCCCATCTAATTATTCTCAGAGACACATTGGTTTTAGTGTTTCCCATTTGCGCCATTTGCCGAACCCACCCCCTCTAATTATTCTCAGAGACGCATTGGTTTCAGTGTTTCCCATTTACGCAATTTTCCGAGCCTCCCCCCATCTAATTATTCTCAGAGACGCATTGGTTTCAGTGTTTCCCATTCACGCAATTTTCCGAGCCTCCCCCCATCTAATTATTCTCAGAGACGCATTGGTTTCAGTGTTTCCCATTTGCGCCATTTGCCAACCCCCCATCTAATTATTCTCAGAGACACATTGGTTTCAGTGTTTCCCATTTGCGCCATTTGCCGAACCCACCCCCTCTAATTATTCTCAGAGACGCATTGGTTTCAGTGTTTCCCATTCGCGCCATTTGCCAACCCCCCATCTAATTATTCTCAGAGACACATTGGTTTCAGTGTTTCCCATTCACGCCATTTGCCAACCCCCCCATCTAATTATTCTCAGAGACACGTTGGTTTCAGTGTTTCCCATTTGCGCCATTTGCCGAACCCACCCCCTCTAATTATTCTCAGAGACGCATTGGTTTCAGTGTTTCCCATTTACGCAATTTTCCGAGCCTCCCCCCATCTAATTATTCTCAGAGACGCATTGGTTTCAGTGTTTCCCAATCACCCAATTTTCCGAGCCTCCCCCCATCTAATTATTCTCAGAGACGCATTGGTTTCAGTGTTTCCCATTCGCGCCATTTGCCAACCCCCCCATCTAATTATTCTCAGAGACACATTGGTTTCAGTGTTTCCCATTCGCGCCATTTGCCTAGCCTCCCCCCATATAATTATCAGAGATGCATTGGTTTTAGTGTTTCTCCATGAGAAGCCTGTCCTTTTGCTTTAACAATTGGGCAGGAAGAGAACACGGTTGAATGACAAGTTTTATAGGTGTCGATTTCTCTTGAAATAAGGACTTTTATAAAATGAGACAGAGAGGACGTTGAATTAATCCCTAAAGCACTTCAACATGCTGAATTGCTTTACAGAATGAGAGTGATCCTTCAATTTAGTATGTTGTTTTTGATTCAACACAATTCACCGAAGTTTATTTCCTAGAAATTATGAATATCTCCACATGTTCGTACTAGTGTATCTAGACAACATTCTCATCTATTCCCCAGACCTAGAAACACATCACGAACATGTGAGAATCGTACTAAAAACCCTGTTAAAGAACGGCTTATACTGTAAGCTGGAAAAATGCCAGTTTGACCAGACAGAGATACAGTTTCTTGGCTATGTTATATCCCCTTCTGGTTTCAAAATGGACCCACGCAAACTGGAAGCAGTCTTACAATGGCCGTTACCCAAAGACCTTAAAGCTACACAACGCTTTATAGGTTTTGCGAATTATTACCACAAGTTCTTTAAGGGTTTCTCATCGGTAATCGCTCCTGTAGCGGCACCCCGGTGTAGTAGGGGTTTACGCCGCCAAGAAGGTGTCCTTTCCCCCAAGGTGAAGTCAGCTGCAACAAACACGTCCCAAGAGAATACGAATCAGTTAATAAATATCCCCTCCAAGCACGAGACGAGACTCTGTGTTGAGGGTTAAAACAGGAATTATGTTTATTCTGCAGTTCGGGCTTTTATGCCGTACAAAACTCCTCCCCACATCCTGGGGAGATAATACATTTACAGTGGGAATCCCTCCCACTGTACCGGGCAGAATATTCTACAAGTTATTACACTTTTAATAACACACACAATATTTAACTAAAATGCACTGTACTTGGTGTATTAGAGAACGGAGATCTAGGGGAACAATATATGTGAAAATCACCTAGATAGGATGAACCGTTCGCTAGATACACGTTTGTACCATTTTCACTAAAACCACATTACATAAACGAAATCTCTCTTGTGGATCTGGTGTCTCTGGTTCGGTACTCTGGACCTGTCGAACAGCATGGACGTAGTTTACCGGAAAGGTAGGAATTCACCGTGTGGAGAGTTCCATAGTGTTCGGCTATTAGTTCGTGCGGTCAAAATGGCCGCGACCCATTGTTCTCCCCAAGTGGGGGCGCATACTGTACAGTTCCAGAAGTAACCGAAGTCCAACAACTACACGAGACAGAAAGCAATTCTCCAGGATAGTATCTCTCACTCCAAAGGGGTCTGTCACAGCTCCTATTACCAACCTAACCAAGAAAGGAGCAAATTGCAATTTATGGTCCAAAGAAGCAAAGGAGGCATTCGAGAGATTAAAATCTTTATTTGCTTCAGCACCTGTCCTGACGCACACCCCAATCTGACCAAACCTTTTATTTTAGAAGTAGATGCGCCAGAGACAGGAGTAGGAGCCATTCTGTCTCAAAGAGAAAGTCCTAAAGGCGCCTTTACATCCCTGTGGATTTTTTTCTCGAAAAATGTTTCCCATTTGCGCCATTTGCCAACCTCCCCATCTAATTATTCTCAGAGACGCATTGGTTTCAGTGTTTCCCATTCGCGCCATTTGCCAACCCCCCATCTAATTATTTTCAGAGACACATTGGTTTCAGTGTTTCCCATTCGTGCCATTTGCCGAATGTGACGAAGTGCCCTTCGCCTATTTGTCCTGGAGAGGCCTGCTTGCCTGCCTCCTCCCCTGCGACTATGGCCCTGGACTATATTGCCCTGTAAAACTTACATTTGGGGGTGGCGAAACCGACCTCGCCACGTGTCCTTGAAGGGGGCTGATTGCCCGCCTCTTGCCTTTGGACTATGGACCAGACTTTATGGGAATGTGATACCCCAGATAGCTATACCATGGAGCCTATTCATATAATGAAAGACTATGGGAAAGACTTTAGCTCCATGGCAATTGTACTGTGTGAATAGGATCTGCGCGCTATTCGGTAGTTTTGTGCGCTCAGATCCCAGCTATCTGGGGATATGTGAAATGTCTGTGTGTTATGGATAAAAAGTAACTTTCTGTATTTTAAAGTGTTTTATGTCTTTCTGTAACCATGTGGTTAATGGAGTCTGCTTCTAGCCCTGGATAATTGGATTACTTTCCTCTTTGTCTCCAGGATAGAGGCCTATGTAAAACCTGTCTAAACCGGTTTGCCATGCGGCTAGTAAGGGACAAAAGATACTTTTAGTAACTTTTGAACCCCTGGTCGGATTCATGCCATTTTTTAATATGTTGTTCCCCTGAGTGGATTGATTGTGGATATGTATTTGTATGTGAATGTGATGTACGGTTTTAAAGTTATAGCACATGTATAAAAACTGTAGTTTTCCTGGCTGTAATAATTATGTTAACTGGTTATCTGAGGGGAGGGAACCTGTGGGTTGCAACCGTTATGCTATTGGCTATTTTACCCCTCCCCTGTGGGCGGTCTTATATGTGTAAGATGGAAATAAAAGCAGACTGGGTGTGCTAGCACCTCAGATCATCTTGTACCTTCATGAAGTTTCGGCTCATGTTTGCGGGATTGGAGAACTACACTCTGGGGATTGCTATAATCACTATATTCCTCTGGGTATAATCGCTGAGCTCTGCTAAGAGCTTGTTCCTGTTCCTGCTCTCTGGAATTCGGAGAGGTCCACCTACTGAAAGCTGGACCCTGGTCTTGGGTCCAGAGTGGGTGGAGTCGGCGAGACCCCAACCAAGCTGCGGCGGTTCGTGGGGTCTGCAGTGGTTATGGTGTCAGGCAGAGTGCTTGGAGACCTCGGAAAGCACTAGGAGCATCCGTCAGCGGAGGGTACCCGGTCGGGATGCCAGCGGTTCCGTTACAGTGGTGGCAGCGGTGGGATGGCATCCTAGTGCGAGGAGAAGCAGCTCGGAGACACAGTTCGTTTGGAATTGCAATTTGAGGGCAACGCTAGTATTCGTACAGCGCCCCTATTCACAGCAAACATGACTTATCGCTTTGAGGGCGAGGCTTACAGGAAGGAGGTAGAGAGGCGGTTAACCAGGTATTGCCCGGATATTTCGGTAGAGACGCTCCTGGCCACCGTGCGCAAGTTGGATGAGGAGAATCGAGCGGCATGGGAATTGGAGCTCCGATTTCGGAGATTGGGGCTGTGGCCAATCGGTCTCTCCTCCCTGCAGCAACCAGCATCCCAGGGAGAGGAGATTATCGGTCCCTCGTCCCTGCAGCAACCAGCGTCCCAGGGAGAGGAGATTATCGGTCCCTCGTCCCTGCAGCAACCAGCGTCCCAGGGAGAGGAGATTGTCAGTCCCTCGTCCCTGCAGCAACCAGCATCACAGGGAGCCGAAGGTGCCGTCCTTCCTCCCCAGCGGCAGTGTGTACCCCAGAGAGCAGAAGATGTCGTCCTTCCTCTCCAGCGGCAGTGTGAGTTACAGGGGGCCGAAGGTGTCGTCCTTCCCCCCCAGCAGCAGTGTGTCCTACAGAGAGCAGAGACAGTTGGTCCCTCTCTCCAGCAGCAGGACAATGTTACGGGAGTGGAGACAGGCGGTCTCCCTCTCCAGCGGCAGCCTGTGTTTCAGGGAGAGGAGCACAGCACCCCCTCTCCCCAGCGGCAGCTTACCCTAACAAGGGGAGACACCAATCTCCCAGACGGCGCAGATGGGGCCGTGGTCTCTGTGCCTGACCTACAGGGATGCTGGCCATCCTGTCCAGATCCCCAACTACCCTCATTGGGACAACAGGAGGAGGGGGTAAGTACAAATTCCCCTCCCCAGCTAACTCCTAGCGTGGCACCAGGGTTAACAGAGGAGATGTTAACCCCCACTGACTCCCATGTTCCGCTGGCTACTAAGGCAGACTATGTTCCAAGCATCCCAGCAGAAGAGCTGGCAGCTGGGCAGAGTGCTGTCGGCCTCTGCCCTACCTTTCTCCCTGGTCCAGAGCCTGATGTCCTGCAGGCTATCTCAGCAGAAGAGCTGGCATCAGGGCAGAGCGCCGCTGGCCTCTGCCCTTCAAGTCCCCTCAGCGTGTTACCCCATCACCACAGCAAAATACCCAGGTGCAGTAACTGTTTGTTGTGGGTGGGCTGCTCTTGTACTTTGTTGTTGTGGGGGGGCTACTCTGGCATCTATTTATTGTGGGTTGGTGGATCGACTAACGGAGGCACTGACCGACAGAAGGTCAGGTGCCTGGTTAGTCCTCCCCCCAAAGGGGAGATGTGTGACGAAGTGCCCTTCGCCACTTTGTCCTGGAGAGGCCTGCTTGCCTGCCTCCTCCCCTGCGACTATGGCCCTGGACTATATTGCCCTGTAAAACTTACATTTGAGGGTGGCGAAACCGACCTCGCCACGTGTCCTTGAAGGGGGCTGATTGCCCGCCTCTTGCCTTTGGACTATGGACCAGACTTTATGGGAATGTGATACCCCAGATAGCTATACCATGGAGCCTATTCATATAATGAAAGACTATGGGAAAGACTTTAGCTCCATGGCAATTGTACTGTGTGAATAGGATCTGCGCGCTATTCGGTAGTTTTGTGCGCTCAGATCCCAGCTATCTGGGGATATGTGAAATGTCTGTGTGTTATGGATAAAAAGTAACTTTCTGTATTTTAAAGTGTTTTATGTCTTTCTGTAACCATGTGGTTAATGGAGTCTGCTTCTAGCCCTGGATAATTGGATTACTTTCCTCTTTGTCTCCAGGATAGAGGCCTATGTAAAACCTGTCTAAACCGGTTTGCCATGCGGCTAGTAAGGGACAAAAGATACTTTTAGTACCTTTGAACCCCTGGTCGGATTCATGCCATTTTTTAATATGTTGTTCCCCTGAGTGGATTGATTGTGGATATGTATTTTTATGTGAATGTGATGTACGGTTTTAAAGTTATAGGACATGTATAAAAACTGTAGTTTTCCTGGCTGTAATAATTATGTTAACTGGTTATCTGAGGGGAGGGAACCTGTGGGTTGCAACCGTTATGCTATTGGCTATTTTACCCCTCCCCTGTAGGCGGTCTTATATGTGTAAGATGGAAATAAAAGCAGACTGGGTGTGCTAGCACCTCAGATCATCTTGTACCTTCATGAAGTTTCGGCTCATGTTTGGGGGATTGGAGAACTACACTCTGGGGATTGCTATAATCACTATACTCCCCTGGGTATAATCGCTGAGCTCTGCTAAGAGCTTGTTCCTGTTCCTGCTCTCTGGAATTCGGAGAGGTCCACCTACTGAAAGCTGGACCCTGGTCTTGGGTCCAGAGTGGGTGGAGTCGGCGAGACCCCAACCAAGCTGCGGCGGTTCGTGGGGTCTGCAGTGGTTATGGTGTCAGGCAGAGTGCTTGGAGACCTCGGAAAGCACTAGGAGCATCCGTCAGCGGAGGGTACCCGGTCGGGATGCCAGCGGTTCCGTTACAGTGGTGGCAGCGGTGGGATGGCATCCTAGTGCGAGGAGAAGCAGCTCGGAGACACAGTTCGTTTGGAATTGCAATTTGAGGGCAACGCTAGTATTCGTACAGCGCCCCTATTCACAGCAAACATGACTTATCGCTTTGAGGGCGAGGCTTACAGGAAGGAGGTAGAGAGGCGGTTAACCAGGTATTGCCCGGATATTTCGGTAGAGACGCTCCTGGCCACCGTGCGCAAGTTGGATGAGGAGAATCGAGCGGCATGGGAATTGGAGCTCCGATTTCGGAGATTGGGGCTGTGGCCAATCGGTCTCTCCTCCCTGCAGCAACCAGCATCCCAGGGAGAGGAGATTATCGGTCCCTCGTCCCTGCAGCAACCAGCGTCCCAGGGAGAGGAGATTATCGGTCCCTCGTCCCTGCAGCAACCAGCGTCCCAGGGAGAGGAGATTGTCAGTCCCTCGTCCCTGCAGCAACCAGCATCACAGGGAGAGGAGATTATCGGTCCCTCGTCCCTGCAGCAACCAGCATAACAGGGAGCCGAAGGTGCCGTCCTTCCTCCCCAGCGGCAGTGTGTACCCCAGAGAGCAGAAGGTGTCGTCCTTCCTCTCCAGCGGCAGTGTGA
Source organism: Pelobates fuscus (assembly GCF_036172605.1). Lineage (NCBI taxonomy): Eukaryota > Metazoa > Chordata > Amphibia > Anura > Pelobatidae > Pelobates > Pelobates fuscus. The sequence goes on along the minus strand of NC_086323.1, from coordinate 6,892,547 downwards.
GTTACAGGGGGCAGAAGGTGTCGTCCTTCCTCCCCAGCAGCAGTGTGTCCTACAGAGAGCAGAGACAGTTGGTCCCTCTCTCCAGCAGCAGGACAATGTTACGGGAGTGGAGACAGGCGGTCTCCCTCTCCAGCGGCAGCCTGTGTTTCAGGGAGAGGAGCACAGCACCCCCTCTCCCCAGCGGCAGCTTACCCTAACAAGGGGAGACACCAATCTCCCAGACGGCGCAGATGGGACCGTGGTCTCTGTGCCTGACCTACAGGGATGCTGGCCAGCCTGTCCAGATCCCCAACTACCCTCATTGGGACAACAGGAGGAGGGGGTAAGTACAAATTCCCCTCCCCAGCTAACTCCTAGCGTGGCACCAGGGTTAACAGAGGAGATGTTAACCCCCACTGACTCCCATGTTCCGCTGGCTACTAAGGCAGACTATGTTCCAAGCATCCCAGCAGAAGAGCTGGCAGCTGGGCAGAGTGCTGTCGGCCTCTGCCCTACCTTTCTCCCTGGTCCAGAGCCTGATGTCCTGCAGGCTATCTCAGCAGAAGAGCTGGCATCAGGGCAGAGCGCCACTGGCCTCTGCCCTTCAAGTCCCCTCAGCGTGTTACCCCATCACCACAGCAAAATACCCAGGTGCAGTAACTGTTTGCTGTGGGTGGGCTGCTCTTGTACTTTGTTGTTGTGGGGGGGCTACTCTGGCATCTATTTATTGTGGGTTGGTGGATCGACTAACGGAGGCACTGACCGACAGAAGGTCAGCTGCCTGGTTAGTCTTCCCCCCAAAGGGGAGATGTGTGACGAAGTGCCCTTCGCCACTTTGTCCTGGAGAGGCCTGCTTGCCTGCCTCCTCCCCTGCGACTATGGCCCTGGACTATATTGCCCTGTAAAACTTACATTTGGGGGTGGCGAAACCGACCTCGCCACGTGTCCTTGAAGGGGGCTGATTGCCCGCCTCTTGCCTTTGGACTATGGACCAGACTTTATGGGAATGTGATACCCCAGATAGCTATACCATGGAGCCTATTCATATAATGAAAGACTATGGGAAAGACTTTAGCTCCATGGCAATCGTACTGTGTGAATAGGATCTGCGCGCTATTCGGTAGTTTTGTGCGCTCAGATCCCAGCTATCTGGGGATATGTGAAATGTCTGTGTGTTATGGATAAAAAGTAACTTTCTGTATTTTAAAGTGTTTTATGTCTTTCTGTAACCATGTGGTTAATGGAGTCTGCTTCTAGCCCTGGATAATTGGATTACTTTCCTCTTTGTCTCCAGGATAGAGGCCTATGTAAAACCTGTCTAAACCGGTTTGCCATGCGGCTAGTAAGGGACAAAATATACTTTTAGTAACTTTTGAACCCCTGGTCGGATTCATGCCATTTTTTAATATTTTGTTCCCCTGAGTGGATTGATTGTGGATATGTATTTTTATACTAATATATACTATAATAATTATGTTAACTGGTTATCTGAGGGGAGGAAACCTGTGGGTTGCAACCGTTATGCTATTGGCTATTTTACCCTCCCCTGTGGGCGGTCTTATATGTGTAAGATGGAAATAAAAGCAGACTGGGTGTGCTAGCACCTCAGATCATCTTGTACCGTCATGAAGTTTCGGCTCATGTTTGGGGGATTGGAGAACTACACTCTGGGGATTGCTATAATCACTATACTCCCCAGGGTATAATCGCTGAGCTCTGCTAAGAGCTTGTTCCTGTTCCTGTTCTCTGGAATTCGGAGAGGTCCACATACTGGAAGCTGGACCCTGGTCTTGGGTCCAGAGTGGGTGGAATCGGCGAGACCCCAACCAAGCTGCGGCGGTTCGTGGGGTCTGCAGTGGTTATGGTGTAAGGCAGAGTGCTTGGAAACCTCGGAAAGCACTAGGAGCATCCGTCAGCGGAGGGTACCCGGTCGGGGTGCCAGCGGTTCTGTTACACCGAACCCACCCCCTTTGAATTATTCTAAGAGACGCATTGGTTTCAGTGTTTCCCATTCACGCAATTTTCCGAGCCTCCCCCATCTAATTATTCTCAGAGACGCATTGGTATCAGTGTTTCCCATTCGCGCCATTTGCCAACCCCCTATCTAAATATTCTCAGGGACGCATTGGTTTCAGTGTTTCCAATTCGCGCCATTTGCCAAATCCTCCTACGCTGTGGTATGGTGGTGTTGGTAGGGTATGAGATCGGCCAGGTGTGTGTCATCGACAGGTAGATTGAGTGCTGCGTTGGAGCTCTTGGAGTCATTATGTGCAGCAGGTAAGACTGTGTCGGTTACGAGTTGGCATTTGTCCAATCTGTCCTTTTTGTGTCGATGGTTCAGTTGGGAGGACGTGTCTAAGGTGTTTTGCCTGTCTCGGGTGGTAAAAGGGTGGAATTGATGTTGCAAGCCAGATAAGCGACGTCCGATCTCCTTCGAGGTGTTGCTACGGGTCTTGATTTTCCTTCAACAGGTGTGTTCCTCTTCATACGAGGTCTGACTTTCGGGTGGCCTTTTTGTTGTGCTTCTTCGGCGTGTGAAGGATTGGGGAATTGGTGGCTTCTCGTGCATCGGTTTAGGATTCCTTGCATCGGGAAGATTTGTTGCTGACTACTTCAGGTGTAGTTCTTTTAACTCGCAGGTCTAAGACGGACCAAATAGGTGTGGGAGCTCAAGTTTGTATCGGGGCCATGGGTGGCTCCTTTTGCCCAGTCTATTTGGTACGGGAATATCTGGTGTTTTGGGGTGTTGTAGAGGGTTCCCTTCTTCTTCAACAGGATGGGACGTCGCTGAACTGGTTCCAGTTCTCCAGGAACCTTCAGGTATACATCCGTGTTATGGATTGGATCCGAATTGGTATTCGTCCCATTCTTTCCATATAGGGACGAATACCAAAAGTTCTAAAGTTCGTGTGGATATTGGGTCATTCATATATGTTCTGGGCAGCTAAGCGCGTGGAGGACAGAGTGCATGGCCATAACTTGGGCTTCCCCTATGAGTCTGTTCGGGTACGTTGGAGGGGCTTAAGGGGTTATGCTGGGATCAGATTTAGTCAGAATGCTTCAATTGAGTCGCTGCGTTTCAGGCCCAGTCAGGCCCAGTCTAATTTTTCGCAGAGACACATTGGTTTCCCGCCCGTATTGCACGCGGGCGGGAATGATATCGGACAATGGAGGTCAGTCGATCTTATCCATGCTATGAAAAAGGATATGGCGCGTTGCTTTGCCCTATCTAAGGAATTGACCCTAGTTTGGTCAGATATGGTGGGCGAGTTCGAATGGGAAGGGATTGGAACATTTTAGGAGGAAAGTCAAGATGACGGTTTTGAGATTAATTTGCCACACGGGTGGATTGATAGTTCACCACTTTGAATTGGAAGGGGACAACTCTAATGTCATGTCTGTGACATGTCTGTGACAAACAACTGACAGGGTTTTTGTATAACGTTAAAGATTAATATTTAATAAAGCTGTGGCCGTTGCCCTTATCCACTTAAGAAGGTGTCCGGTGTATTTCTGAGGGGCAACAGTGGTTATATGTGTTATGGGTCAGCAGTCATGAAGCATTTTAAAGTGAATGGAAGGAATCCCTCCAAGATTAATGTACAGGATATTTCTGTCAAGATCATTCCCTTGTCATAATAAAAAGGAAATTTATGCTCAATTCAATTATGGTTGATGCTTCTAACAGGGGCATCGTAAGGGGAAGGCTAGAGGGGGCCCTGCCCCCCACCCTACATCATGCAGTACCTGCCCTTGTGCCCCCCATTTGAAATTGAAGCTGGGAGCACTATAAGCCGCAGCAGCTTCACCAGCACACAAGCTCTGCCCCTGCACAGAAGATCTGCCTCCCTGTATGCAAGATCCACCCCCACCTGGAAGCCCCACGCCCTCAGATGCAAGCTTGGCCTACACTCTATAGCAGAGGACTTTGCTTCCTGAAAATGGCCTCCTAGTTCTTCTGAAGCCACAGCCTCCAGTGCCAGGTAGGTTTCTAATACTTAGCATGACAGAGTTATCTTGTATGTGTATGTGCCTGCTAGTGAGTGAGCATGTGTGTGTTAGTGACCGAAGGCAGAATAGTCAGTGAGCTTGTCTATATTCAGCATGTGTGTTAGTAAGCTTGTCTGTAGTGAGGATGTGTGTTAGTGAGATTAGAAAAATATATAGAAACATAGGAAGATTTATCTTCTACTTACATATGATGTAATTTGCCATACCCGTGTGTGTTTTACTCGAGAAAGGATGTATTTTTTGTAGTACCTTTCTCGGTTGCTGTACTGTATATTTATATTGTTATAAAACTCAATAAAAAAGGATTGAAACATAGAAAAATATATATAAACAATATATCACCTCAGTGTCACAGTGTTAGTGAGATTGTCTGTAGTGAACATATGTGTCAGTGAGTGTAACGGCACCCCGGGCAAAAAGGGGTTAAACCGACGTTTAGAAGATCTAATCCTTCCAGATATACAGGCACAGCTACTGCAGAACACTAAACTCCCGAACTGAATACAAGGGAGAGCTCCAAACTCCCGAACTGCATACAAAATAGCACTCCAAACCCCCGAACTGGAACCTCACGAATAGCTGCAAGCAGATGAACAGGAAAAGCATCCAAGCGGCTTACACTCCTGGCAATCAGTCTCTAGCAGCATACAGTAAATCCCCCCAAAGACGAGACAGAGCTCCGTGTTGAGGGTCAAGCAGTGGTCTCGTTTAAAGGACCACTCTAGGCACCCAGACGACTTCAGCTTAATGAAGTGGTCTGGGTGCCAGGTACCTCTAGGATTAACCCTTTTTTTTTATAAACATAGCAGTTTCAGAGAAACTGCTATGTTTATAATGAGGGTTAATCCAGCCTCCAAATCCTCTAGTGGCTGTCTCATTGACAGCTGCTAGAGGCGCTTGCGTGCTTCTCACTGTGAAAATCACAGTGAGAGCACGCAAGCGTCCATAGGAAAGCATTGTAAATGCTTTCCTATGCGACCGGCTGAATGCGAGCGCGGCTCCTGCCACGCATGCGCATTCAGCCGATGACGTCGCAATCAAGATGGAGAGGAGGAGGAAAGCTCCCCGCCCGGCGCTGGAAAAAGAGGTAAGTTTAACCCCTTCCTCTCTCCAGAGCCCGGCGGGAGGGGGTCCCTGAGGGTGGGGGCACCCTCAGGGTACTCTAGTGCCAGGAAAACGAGTATGTTTTCCTGGCACTAGAGTGGTCCTTTAATGTGGGCTACCTGCCCGGTATTTATGCAGGTCTTCCACCTGGTGGACACTCCCCTAGGGGACCAGAATGAAGACTGGGACACAAATGGTAAAACAACCAATCACAGGCATACAGGGTTAAAACACTCCCACAGTACATTACAACCCCTCCTCTCTATCCTGGAGATAATTGGGAAGTAATCCAATTATCTCCAAGGACAGAGGCAAAATCTCCATTAACCATGTGGTTACAGTAAAACACTAAAATACAATAAAATACATAATGTTGCAAATAATGAATAAAACCTATACATTCTACCTATCCCCAGATAGCTTAGATCTGAGCGCACATTATTACTGAATGGCGCTCAGATCACATACATGGAGCCAAAGTCTTTCCCATAGTCTTTTGTTATACGAATAGGCTCCAGGGCATGGCTATCTGGGGTGATGCTGTTCATACGGATAAACTACCGAATGAACAAGCAGTCGGTTAAATGACCGAAGGCAGAAGTAGGGAGGCTGACAGCTCAGCGGTGTTCGCGCCAATAAGTGTCCGTTTCTAGTTCCATAGTTTGGGCGCTGAACACCGCTAGCCATTTGGGACTTTAAAATGGCCACCGCCACGTGTTCGGCAAACTGACTTGGTGGGTTGCTGAGTGGGCAGAGACCAGCGGTACTCTGCCCTGGTGCCAGCACTACCACGGGAGTAGTCTGGTTGCTGTAGGGGGAGACCGACTGTCTCCCCTTTAGATACACAGCTCTGCTGCTGAACGGGGAGACTGACTGTCTCCCCTTTAGATACACAGCTCTGCTTCCGAAGGGGGAGACCGACTGTCTCCCCTTTGGCTAAACAGCCCTGTCGCTGGGGGGAAGGACCAACCGTCGATACACCCTGTGCTGTAAGTGCAGAGACCACTGTCCCATCTGCACGGTTGTGGGGCTTACTGTCTCCCCCTGGTACGTTAAGCTGCTGTTGGGGAGAGGGGGTAACAAGCTCTTCTCCCAGATATACTTCCAGCCGCGGGGGAGGGAGACTGACTGTCTCCGCTCCCAATATAGAGTCCTGCTGCTGGGGAAAGGAGACTGGGCTCTCTGTTCCCTGTAGGACACTCTGCCGCTGGGGAATGGAGACTGGGCTCCCAATTCCCTGCTGTATCTCCCACTGGGGAATGGAGACTGGACTCCCAATGCCCTGGAATTCACTCTGCTGCTGGGGGACAAGAGCAACTGTCTATGTCCCCTGTAACTCAGCCTGCGCTGGGGAATGGAGACTGGGCTCCCAATTCCCAATAAATCATGCGGTCGCTGGGGAATGGAGACTGGGCTCCCAATTCCCTGCACATCACTCTGCCGCTGGGGAATGGAGACTGGGCTCCCAATTCCCAATAAATCACACGGCTGCTGGGGAATGGAGACTGGGCTCCCAATTCCCTGCACATCACTCTGCTGCTGGGAAATGGAGACTGGGCTCCCAATTCCCTGCACATCCCTCTGCCGCTGGGGAATGGAGACTGGGCTCCCAATTACCATTAAATCACACGGCCGCTGGGGAATGGAGACTGGGCTCCCAATTCCCAATAAATCACACAGCCGCTGGGGAATGGAGACTGTGCTCTCCTCTTCCTGTTAATGTACCTGCCGCTGGAGTTCCTCCCAACGTGCCAGCTGGCCCTCTCTCTCTGCCCTGTCTAGCAGAATCGCGAACACTGAGTTCCTCGCGAACCGCACAGATCTCTCCAGTGGATCGGGTCCGAAGAAGCTTAGGTGGAACCACACCATACGGTCATAATCTCTCAGAGAGTATCTGTACTCCACTGCTGGTTCCATCCTGGTGCTGTCAGGGTCGCTGTACTGGGACATGTGTTGCCCTCAAATCGTAGAATCCAAAGAAATGGTGTCTCCTGTAGCTGTCCTTCTGGCTGTAGGAACGATCCCACCACTGCCACCAATTGTAACGGCACCCCAGGCATAAAGGGGTTAAACCGCTGTTTAGGAGATCTTCCCCTTCCAGAGATACAGGCACAGCTACTGCAGAATACCAAACTCCCAAACTGAATACAAGGGAATGCTCCAAAATAGCACTCCAAACTCCCGAACTGGAACCTCACGAATAGCTGCTAGCAGACGAACAGGAAAAGCATCCAAACGGCTTACACTCCTGGCAATCAGTCTAGACAGAGCTCCGTATTGAGGGTCAAGCAGTGGTCTTGTTTAATGTGGGCTACCTGCCCGGTATTTAAGCAGGTCTTCCACCTGGTGGACACTCCCCTAGGGGACCAGAAGGAAGACTGGGACACAAATGGTAAAACAAGCAATCACAGGCATACAGGGTTAAAACACTCCCACAGTACATTACAAACCCTCCCCTCTATCCTGGAGATAATTGGGAAGTAATCCAATTATCTCCAAGGACAGAGGCAAACACTCCATTAACCATGTGGTTACAGTAAAACACTAAAATACAATAAAATACATAATGTTGCAAATAATTAATAAAACCTATACATTCTACCTATCCCCAGATAGCTTAGATCTGAGCGCACATTATTACCGAATGGCGCTCAGATCACATACATACAGTTCAATCGCCATGGAGCCAAAGTCTTTCCCATAGTCTTTCGTTATACAAATAGGCTCCATGGCATGGCTATCTGGGGTGATGCTGTTCATACGGGTAACCTACCGAATGAACAGGCAGTCGGTTAAATGACCGAAGGCAGAAGTAGGGAGGCTGACGGCTCAGCAGTGTTCACGCCAATAAGTGTCCGTTTCTAGTTCCATAGTTTGGGTGCTGAACACCGCTGGCCATTCGGGACTTTAAAATGGCCGCCGCCACGTGTTCGGCAAACTAACAAAGGCCACCCAGTATTCGTCATTTAAGCTGCAGTTAACCGCAGCTTCTGGGAGGTAAATTTCAGACACACTCCAGCTCGCAGGTGGTCCAGTCATTCGTGCAGGTCCAGCCACGACAAATCTGGCACGGCGTGGGAAAAAAGGTGAGTAAAACACCTTTCTTATGTAATCAGAGGAGGCAGGTACCTAAACAGACACTGACTGACACACACACACACACACACACTGACTGTGACACACACACTCACTGACAGACACATACACACAGACAGACACACACATTTTCTCACACACTCACAAATTGCTATATATTTATATATTTTTTTAAATCCACCCGGCCTTCCTATCTTTCGGAGAGCTGAATGGATCTTTCCCTTGCATTCACTGGGGCTCCTCTCTAATCTTCCTGCAGTTCCTCTCTGTAGTGATTCCAGGGCCGGAGTTATGTCATGTCACTAAACACCAAGCAAGGAAGCAGAGAGGCACTGCAGGAAGGTTACTGCTCCTTGCGCGCCGCCTCCATGCTCCCCGCAGTTGTTGGCTTTAGTGTTTTCTGCATGACTTTAGTTAGCTAAAAGACTGAAAAATCCCTGGGTAAAATATCTAGTGTCCATGTGTGACGTAACGCTGTCACTGAGTGATATATCACCATGTGCCAGTTGTCTATTTCTATGGGGGGGCGATATGTGATGGATGGCCTTATTTGTTTGGCGCGGGCCACAAGCTTGCAGTACCATTTTTGGGACTGTTTTACATGTGCCTGTATATGCAGCTGTGGGTCAACAAAGGGGGGAGCAGCAGCTCTGTAAAGTATAGTTACATGAAATGTATTGCTTGTCTGTACCTCTCCCCCTTCCTTTTCCTGTCACTGCAGGGCGTTGCCACAGGGACACTGCCAGCCCAGTTTGAACTGGCTGCTTTCTCCCTTTTCCATCCCCCTTTGGCGTCTTGGAATTAAAGCCCCTGTTGTTTTGTGTTGGAGACCCCATGTAGGGATCTGTGAATGTAAAACCATGTGTGACAAAATAAACAGAGTTCAGTCAGTGTTGTACCTCCAGAGCTGTGTGTCGTCCAGTCACTGGGAGGAAATGGGTCTCTATATTCTAAGTGGCTCCTGAGCGGCTGAAGGAAGCTATTAGCGGAGGTAACCGGTTGGGTTACCCGGGGTCTGTTGGGACATTTTGTCATCAAACTAATATGGTGACCAGGGGTCATGCGACCAAGCTCATATATGCCTTTCTTACAGGGGGATAAGCTTTACCCTTTGCTATGGTAATTGGGTAATTCAATACCGTTACAAGTCAGGAAAGAGATAACTACTTACCCCCATCTCCATTCCTCCCTGTTCCTTCTGGCTGTGCTACTGAGCAGACATGGGCTAATTTTGGTAATGGTGAATTGCCTCCATTGGTAAACTCATCAGCTCCTTTTTGTTCCAATATCATTTATATGCAGATGACACGCAAATCTATCTGTCCTCCCCTGATCTCTCTCTACCCACCTGGACTCGTGTTTCTGACTGCCTCTCTGCTATTTACAACTGGATGGCTGCTCACTTCCTTAAACTCAACCTGTCCAAAACAGAACTTCTAGTTTTTCCTCCCTCAAGTGCTGCTACTCCTGTTGTCTCCATCCAAGTCAACGGCGCTACCATCACCTCTACCTCACAGGTTCGCTGCCTAGGGGTTCTTTTTGATTCTGAACTCTCTTTACTCCCCATGTCCAATCGATAGTCAAATCCTGTCGCTTCCAACTCAAGAACACTGCGCGCATCCTCCCATATCTAACGGCGGACGCGGCTAAGATACTGGTTCATGCTGTTGTTCTCTCTCGCCTCGACTACTGCAATCCCCTTCTCTCCGGTCTTACATGTTCCCAGCTTGCACCGCTGCAATATATAATGAATGCAGCTGCGAGGCTTATTTTCCTGCCCGGTTGCACCTCCCATGCCTCCACGCTCTGTCAGTCCCTGCATTGGCTTCCAGGTAGATATAGGTCACAATTCAAAATTCTGGCGCTTGCTTACAAATCCCTACATAATGCTGGTCCAACATACCTATGCTCCCTCATGCACAAGTATGTCCCGTCGAGACCCCTGCGCTCAGCCCAATACCTACGTCTATCCTCTGCCCGGATCCCCACCTCTGATGCTCGCCTTCAAGACTTTTCCAGGGCTGCACCTATTCCGTGGCACTCCCTTCCCTCCTCAATCAGACTTTCACCCAGCCTCCACTCCTTCAAAAAATCTTTGAAAACTCACTTCTTCATTAAAGCGTATCAATTAAACTGTCAGCAGGCTTCTCATCCCCCACCCCATGACTCCTTTCCTGCAACTGTCAAAAATGATCTACCAAGCACTCAATAAACCCTTCTCTAACAAACTATTTAATTCCCCTACTTTAACCCTTTGTGTCACTATACCCCACTCCCTCTAGCATGTAAGCTCATCGAGCAGGGCCCTCAACCCCCTCTGTTCCTGTACGTCCAGTGGTCTGTTCTCAATTATGTGTCTGTTAGTCCACCCATTGTACAGCGCTACGGAATTTGTTGGCGCTATATAAATAATAAAATAATAATAACTGTGAGTGTGATCTGGTGACTTAGATTTAGTTGTTATTGTTTGTTAGATTGCTGTTGTTGGTATAGTTAGTTAGATTGTGTGTCATTATTTGTATGTTGTTGTTTTGTCTCTGAATAAATATTCAGATGGACCAGAGTTTCTATGCGTATGCATACATAATTTATAGAGTTTGGTAATATACCACAGGGTTCGCTACACAATGGCGACCTGGCACCTGGGATTTGTCGAGCCCTGTGTTTATGTTTACACTCACACACATATACACACGGTTTATAACTGCCCCCCTACTTTTGTCCCTGGCCACTCATGTGCCCCTTCAATATGAATCCTTGAAAGGCCATTGGGTTGTAGGGACATTTACTGAGTTCAGATGTCGGTTGCCCCAAAGTAGGAATGAAAGTGAGTTTAACAAGTTATTCTTATGTGGAAAAAAGCAATCCACTCGCTGTTTTATAGAAGAGTTTGTAGTTTATTAGTTTTCATAGATCCAATTCAAATGTCTCCAAAAGGAATAACCAAACAATACTTATATTAAACACCCTATTTACAGATATTTTTAGAGAATAACTGTGAATAGTAAAACAAGCATAAATGTGAATACAATAGCTTTTAATACCGTTTAATTTCATAGTAATATAAACAAAACCCTTTATAAATCAGTTTGAGACTGAAAGGCATTGGATATGAGGTATATATTGAGTGTCTCTAGTATGAAACATTTCCGATTTGCATTCCATGCCCTCCCCAGGAGATAACATAGTCCACATGGAAAGACCTGGCGTGGATGGAACGTGTAGGAGAATAACTGATCATCGGCACAAACTAGGCCATATTCAGAAGACGTCCACAGCACCCTCTGACTAATCAGACTCCCAGTGGGAACCGAGAGCATGATTATATGCTTCAAATTCCTTAAATCTTCCAATTTTCTTAATTTGTGCATAATTTAATATATACATCCCTTAAAGCATATAATACTGAAACATAATGTTTCTAAAATGCATATTTACAGGACGAATCCTGTTACACTGTTTCATGTGTTAGTAAAGTCAGCAATAAAACAAAAACTAAGGCTGAGGTCTCTCAAGCACTATTACTGTAAATCATTTATAAATTAATCAATATTTTGCTTTGTAGAATTGTTACATAAAATGTGGATCTGTCTGCTTCCAGTGGACGTATATCTGTTACGACCCACCTTTTATAACCTGCACAGACACGATGACCCACCTTGATGGTGATTTTTAATAGTGATTAGTGGGGATTTGCTACCAGATTACTATATAACATAATGGAAAGAAAGATGATTGTACCTGGGAAATGATGCTATGAGGTGCTACGGCAGAGGTGCTATTAATGGGAGGTGCTTTGCAGAAATTTATATACATATATATTCTGTTAAAACCAATAGAAATATATAATGGGATCTGTTGTGTGATCCTCTGTATTCTTGCACCATTTGTTATTGGAATATCCCTTTAATTAAATAAAGATAAAGGAAGTAAAGTCCCCTTTAAAGCCATGTAGCTACAGATTCCATCCTGTAGTGAGGTATGTCTGATTGGAGATGGCATTGGTGGGTTGGTGACAAGAAGTTTTGCTAATGTTTGGGCTGAGTTTAGGCCAGTAATCCTCATTCTGATAGATTGGGGGGGACAGCTGCACGTAATCACGAGATATATGCAGAATTTCAGGTGAAATGGCTTCTTCCCCCAAAATCTCAAGACAAGATGGCTGAAAAACGTCCTCTGTTGGCTTCTCGTAGAAAGTTGGGTTTGTCTAAAGACACAAAAAGGCAATAATGTTGCAGATGTGCTGATACATTTTAGCTTATTTTGTATAGATATTATTGAATATACTGGATGTTGTATTCTATTGTATCCCCATCTAACCCCTCTCACTCTAAAACATTAGGGTTAAAAAAATCTTTCTGATTACATGAAATGACTTGTGTGTCTAGATATGGAGCTGTCTGTGAGAAGTCTTTAAAACGTGAGTTAGCAGTACGGGTATGAGCAGTGAACAGGAGAAGGTCACAGGCAGAGCAGTGTGTACCTCTGAATTATTGCAGAAATGTAGTGAGGGGGAGAGTTGTTATGGGCTCTGTATTTGAGTGTTAGTTTCTTGGATTTAATCTTAAATGGTAAGAAGCTAATAAAGTCATCAGCAAATGGACAAGATGTGAGAGGAGCAACAGGAATCAAAAATCTGTCTGGTAGCAGCCTGCATGATGGACTGTATAGGCAGTATCGGTTCTGGAGAGATATATTAGGAAAGAATTACAGTGTGAACAAGCTCAAGAGTGCCATCTTGCGTAGATTGCATATATTACATACATACTGATCAGCCACAACACTAAAACCAGCTGCCTAAAATTGTGCAGGTTCTCCTTAATGATGCCAAAACAGCTCTGATGTATCAAGGCATGGACTCCACAAAACCTCTGAAAGTGTACTGTGGTATCTGGCACCAAGACATTAAAAAACAGATCCTTTAAGTAATGCTAGTTGCGAGGTTTGGGCTCCATGGATCGGATTTGATGTTCCAGCACATTCCACATATGCGCAATTGGATTGGGATCTGGGGAATTTGGAGGCAGAGGCAACACCTTGAACTCTTTGTCATGTTCCTCAAAACCATTCCTGGACAATATTTGCAGGGTGGCAGGGTGTATAACCCTGCTGAAAGTGGGAAATACCTTTGCCATGAAGGAGTGTGCGTGGTCTGCAACTATCTCTAGGTTGGTGGTACATGTCAAAGTAACATCAACATGAATGCCAGAACCCAAGGATTCTCAGAAGAACATTTACCAGAGCATAACACTCTATCTGCCGGTCTGGCTTTTTCTCATAGTGAATCCTGCTGCCATCTATTCCCTAAGTAAACAATGCATGCGCCCATCCATCTCCCTTATCTAAAAGAAAGCGTCATTCATCAGGACAGACAACCTTCTTCCTTTGCTCCTTGGTCCAGTTTTAAAGCTCACATACCCATTGAAGGCACTTTTGATGTTGAACAAGGGTCATCATGGTCACTCTAAACAGTCTGCAGCTTCTCAGCCCAATATTCATAAACTACAATGCACTAGACATGTGCAATTCGTTTTGTTCTGAATGCAAACTCAGACAAATTTAGGAAAATCTAACATTCGGATGCTTCCAAATGTCTGAAGTGTCAAATTTCCAAAGTGCCGAATTTCGGAATGCCGAACCGGACCAAATTGGCAAAGTTCAGAAGTGCCAAATTTCGGAATGCCGAACCAAGCCGAAGTGCCGAATTTCGGAAGTGTCGCATTTCAGAAGTGCCGAAGTGCCTCGGATTTTTGAAAAGTAGCAAGGGTTGCGGCTACGGGTTGGGGTAGGGGTATGGTTAGGGTAGAGTTAGTGGTTGGGGTAGAGGTAGGGTTAGGGGTAGGGTTATGGGTTGGAGTAGAGTTCGTGGTAGGGGTAGGGTTAGGGGTAGGGCTAGGGTGTAGCGGTACTTACCCTCTCCAGGGGCCGGCCGGGGTCCTCTCTTTGCGCCGTGTGCGGTCCTGCTGTTGCACGAGCCGCGCGCGGCTCCTCCTCCGACAATACTAGAAAGGCGGGCAGTGACTGCGAAAAGCGGTCTCGTGTCCCGCCTGACTCTAAGAGTGCGCCGCGTGTCTTCGGCGCGCTCTTAAAGGGACAGTGGGAGACGAAATCTGAAACGGTCTCCCATTGGCCCCTGTCATGCCACATTCCCCATACACTCACGTTTAGGGGGCGTGGATATGACAGGGGCCAATCAAATTAAATGTTAAGGTATTTATACTCACCTTTTTCCCTTAGTACCTTGCCCTATCGTGGTTTCTATTTCAGTTCCCTTTAGCGCTTGTTCTGTTCAGTTGTGTTCCTTCGTACTTGACCTTGGCTTTGTTTCAGACTCTGTTTATCTCTTGATCCCTTTCTGTTCTGTTTGCCGGCTTACTGACTACTGTGTACCAGACCTTGGCTAGTCCTATTTACGCTGTCTCTTTGTGCCCTTGACCTCGGATCGTTCCTGACTCTGTATTTCTCTCCTTTACGTCAAGTCCGGCCATTCTAAGGTCCGGTAGACGTATCTCTGCTCTGTGTTGTCATTGTTGAGCTGAATCCTGTGAGTTGGGGTATATTACCGTTACATAGGGTTAGTGGTTGGAGTTAGGTTAGTGGTTGGGGTAGGGTTAGGGGTTGGGCTAGGGGTAGGGTTAGGGGTTGGGCTAGGGGTAGGGTTAGGGGTTGGGCTAGGGTTGCAGTAGAGTTAGTGGTTGGAGTAGGGTTAAGGTAGGGGTAGGGTAACCCTAACCCTATTCCTAACCCTACCCCTAACCTAATCCCACACCTAACCCTACTCCTAAACTAACCCTACCCTTAACCCTACCTCTAACACTACTCCTAATCATACCCTAACCCTACCTCTAACCCTACCCTAACCCTATCCTACCCCCAACCTACACTTACCCGAAGTCCTGAAGTTCCGAAGTACTGAAGTTCCGAATTTCGAAATGCTGAACCAAACTGAATATTTTTCCCATGCACATCCTTACAATGCACTGTGTTTCCTGACACCTTTCTATCATGGTCAACATTAGGTTTTTCATGAATTTGAGCTACAGTAGCTCTGTGTGATTGGACCAGACAGGCTCCACTTCGCTCCCCATGTGCATTAATGATGCTGTTCTTGGACAGTTGCCAATCATGTTTATAGAGACACTATAGTCACCACAACCACTACAGTTTAATTTTATGGTTTGGGGCATATAGTCTGACCATGCAGGGTCACTATTAGCCTTTTCTTAGACTTTCCCTCGGAAATTCACTCCGACAGCCACTAGAGGGACTTCCTGTATTCAGTTTCACAAAGTTTGCAGGACTCTAGAAGAGTGATTGCACTCTTCCAGATAACAACATGGTGCGTAACTGAGCCAGGGCTAGCACACGCCATACATGTAGTATACACCAAGGAAAAGGCTTCAGGCACTCACTGTGTTCAAATTCAAAGCAGTTTATTGTACTATCATGTACATAGCAACAATTCAACCTCCACTGACCTCCTCAAGCTGGACAAAGACCTTAGTGGAGGTTGAAACGTTGCTGTGCATATAATGGTTCAATAAACTGCTTTGAATGTGAACACGAGTGCCTGAAGCTTTTTTCTTGGTGAAGATTGAAGGACCGGCATTCAGTGTCTCTGCATGTAGACAATGAAAGTTTCCCTTAGAGGTGCATGGGGGAAGCGTTGCATAAACTGAATTAATCAGGATTGATGATCTCAGCCTGGGAGGTGGGGCGACTGCACAGAGAACTGTAAGTTTATTCCAAACGGGAGAGGTGGGGGAGCCTGTCTTAAATAGTTAGTAGAACATTATTTATATTCCTAACACTATAGTGTTCCTTTAAAGTTGTGTTGTTATGGGGCCCTTTCCCATGACTGATTGAATATTAGGTTCACCTTGTACTGTTTCTGGATTTCAGTGAGGAACGTGTCCAGCACATGGTGCAGATTGGGTAGAGGTGGCCAAAGGATGTCCTTCAGTTTCCTGAAAACAAGGAAATACACAAGAATCCATTACATGACAGGCAACGGCGATGAGAGCAGGATTCTTGGATACTCTACAATCAATGAATCCAAGACAAAGCAATCATAGCATGACTATAGCACAACTATAACATCTCAATGGAGATCCCATGTGCTACACTGGTTCTAGCAATGTAGAAAATAATTCAGTTACTTTCTATTGGTTGATTGATTTAACTGTCCCATCCATAGGGCAGTTTGGTCATTTCACAGTTTAATGGAAAACCTTGTTTGATATTTAATGATTCACGTTACAAAGTTCTTGTAACTATCATGCATTCTCCATACAAGATCCTATACAGTTAGTAACTATAACATCTGTTTGTAACTCATCAACAATAAATATTTAGAGATCTGGTTTTAGAAACACAGTGCACTATTGAATTAGGGCCATTTTTGCTGCTATTTACTTACCTGTAGAATGGGCGTAAGACACAGTAAATACACAGCACAGCCCCGGGGACTGAAAGCAAGACCAGGACAATGGTGGTGATTAACCAGCCTGAAAAATAAGGTTCAGTAACTCATATATCCATCTAACCCATTGTACATCAGCATTAAGCCATGCTATTCAATCTGCTGCATCACTGTTAAAGTAATACATCAAAAAATAACAGTTCATTAAATATATCGACAAATCAAATCTGCATGTATTTCGTTGTGCAGGAATTGCTTTGCTGCAGAGGAATTTGGATAGATTGGGGGACTGAGCACTAAAATGGAAGATGAAATGTAATGTAGAAAAATACAAAGTTATGCACATCTGTGTAAAGAATACACAAGCAACTTGCACCCATAATAAAAACAAAGCGTTTAACCAGGAGGCTATCTTACTGGCCAAGCTATTGAGTTAGGAATAACCACACACGAGAAGGATTTGGGAATTGTTATAGACAACAAATTAGGCAGCAATATGCAATGTCAATCAGCAGTGGCTAAGGTCAGTAAGGTTTTGTCATGTATAAATAGGGGCATAAATTCTCGGGATGGAAATCTAATTTTGCCTCTTTATAAATCGCTGGTGAGACCACACCTTGAATATGCTGTGCAATTTGGGCACATGTTCTAAAGAAGGATATCATGGCACTAGAAAAAGTCCAGAGACGAGCTACAAAATTGCTAAAAGGAATGGAGCACTTTAGTTAACAAATTTAAACCTTTTTAGTTTAGAATAACGTTTCCTCAGAGGGGATATGATAACAATATACGAATATATCCGGGGCCAGTACAAACCATTGTGTGAAAATCTATTCACAAACCGGACTTTACATAGGACACGAGGTCATGCGCTTAGACTGGAAGAAAGAAAATTTAGTATAAGGCAAAGAAAAGGGTTTTTGTTACTGTAAGAACAAACAGGATGTGGAATTCTCTGCCTGAAGAGGTGGTTTTATCAAAACCTGTACAGATGTTTAAACAGCAACTGGATGAATACTTGCGAAAGCATAATATTCAGGGATATAATTTTTAATTGATGAGGTAACAGCTTCTTGATCCAAGGAGAGATTTGACTGCATTTCGGGAGTTGAGAAGGAATTGTTAATGTATTTGGAGCACTCCTTCAAAGCATCTTACTTTTTGCTTTAATAATATTCACTATCCTACTCATATCCAATAATAATTTGCCAGCAGTTACACTAAGAGCAGACATGAAGTTCTTTCCCTGTTGGATCACAGGTTTGACTGAACCCATGATAAGAACACACCTGTACCCAAGCAGGATATTGCTCTCATGGCATGAATTTTACTGTTGTCTCTGCTTTATGTGAATATTAAGGTTCCCCCCCCAAAAAAAGGTTCCCATTGTCTCACCTTTGCTGGAAGGAAGAGTAATGCTTGCTGCTTCGGACCATGAGCTCCAGAAACCCTGTATCCTGTCTCCACTGGGACATGATCGGATCTGCAGGGAATATCGGGAGCCGGGCATTAAGTCAAGAACTTCATGGGACACTCCACGTGGAATCTGCAGGGTCTGACAGAATAAATAGCATTATATCTCTGCCCTCCATTACCCTTGTTGCATCTCTCTAGGATCTAGATCAACTTCCTTTTCTCATTCTTTTCTTCCACCATCTGCCCCTTTTAATTAATTCATTTTTTTCTCCTTCATTCCTTACTGTCATCCTTTTCTTCAACATTCAGTTTCTTATATCATGTTTTACTCTGATCTTCCTTTTGCTTCTTTTCCTTTGTAACCCCATCCTTCCCCATCACTTCCCTATATTTTTCATTATTTTCCGCTGTCCTTTCTTTTCTAGAACATTAGTCTTCCATTTATTCTCATTCCATTTCCCCTTTTACCCACTGTCTTTCCTACCTATTCCCTTTCAATCTCTCCCCGTGCTTTGTAATCCTTTCCTTTATTCTTTCTTTTAACATCCCTTCTCTACCCATTCCACCCTGTCTCTTCTCATTTACCTTCCATGTTGTGCCTGCATCCTTTGAGAAGCGGATCTCATAAATCATATCCTGTTCTAATCCTGACACGGGGAGTGTCCAGTTCAAGGCAAGCTTACCACCTGGCACCTGCTGAAGGTGGAGATCTGGGGGTGGTGGAGACACTAATTTGAAAAGAAAAAGAAAGATATGAAAAAATTGTAAAATCCCAGAAGCTTTGTTTAAGAAACTGAAGGAGTATAGTGAACTTTTGATGAGGTCTAGCATGCCATATTTCATAAAATGTCTGTTGTTTCCAGAGACCTGATGGATTTGTTAAGAGGTCCAGGTATGGCTATAAGCCAGGCCTTACCGACGTGGTTTATCCAGAAGGGCTCCTTGAAGAAGACTTGCAATAGGTGGTCAGCAGATGATATATTGACGATTATAGATAGCTGGGAGTCATTTTTCGCCATAAACACACAGTTACAGTCTGTCATATTAATATTACGCTCACAGAGTTGCCAGTTGTGTCCCCTGCCATCAGAAAAAAAATCATTATTTTCATGGACAGAGAAGGATTGCTCTAGTAATAATTACATTATTGGTCACCATTGGCACTAACACTGCTGGAAATGATATGGATTGAACTATGGCTTGTCTGTTCCTAAAATCTAAATAGCCAACTGGTTTTTGAACGAGTGTGGGTTGATAACAGTTGTTTTAAGGCAATCAATCAATGCTATCCATTATGGGAAATTAATAAAAACTCAACTGATGCGTAGCTGATGAGCTGAATTGAACTCACCTTACAATAGTCTACAGACAATTTTAAAACTATACAAGATTGCAGATAGCAAAAACACATAATTATAAAACCAAATAAAAATAATGGAAAAATACATTTTAAAATACTGGATGCAGCCATATTTGCCCACATGCATGGCAGGGTAAGAGTTACAAATATTCAGACTATTCTGGGGGTGAATGGGGGCCACAGATGCAGACGTGGTAAGATCAACCACACAAACACTTTGGTAAAATGCAAACATGTGTCACAGCTATAACTCAGCATTGCGGGACCTACAAAGGTGACATATTATTACTGTATTTATTGTAAGTTACATTAGTAGATTGTTCTAAAGGTGTCATTTTACCCATAGTGATAGAATAGCTGTTGCAAAGCATGTGGATACTCTGTCACTTTATTCCATTTACAGCAAACCAAAAACAGGTCCGGAGTGACACATCGCAGCTCGATTTTATCTGTGAATACAGATCATTGGATGTAAGCCATGATGTAGCATTATGTAAATACATATCAGTGACCCAAGCCTGTTTCTCCCAGGCCGTACCAAATAAACATCAACCAGGACTACGTCAAACTCAGTAAAAGGCTTCCAAGCAGTGAACATTCACAGAAGATCATCAGTCGGCCAAGATTATAAAATGGGAGTTATCTCCATGGAACTTATTTTGTTCCAATATTTTTTCGAGAAAAAAACGACTGCTTTACGTGTCTCTTACGTCTCTTTTTTTTATGAAGTACCTTTAACAATAGCGGCTTTTTATTTTAAGACGTTTTATTTGATTATTCTCCCTGCGATTTATTAGAGGCCAATGTAAAAGTTACACTATTAGAGCATCAGGTAAAAGCTACACGAAAATGGCTTTTATTATTATTATGATATTTATTATTGTGATATTTTGACTAATGTCCGTATTGAATCAGTTACACTGGCATTAAAATCTCTCAGAGAGTGTTGGAGAGCTCTCGCAGGTAAACGTGGACATGGCGATAGAGAATTTGTATTTACCCCAGAAATCCTACACCTGTCCTAGGCAAGCGAAGGCCGGTGGATCTCTATGAATTGCCGTTAACTTTTATAATTCAGCTGCTACTTACTAGAATGCGTGTTGCTACGTTTTGCAATTTGTAGCGATTTAACTTTTGCCAATTTTCCAATTAGGAAACGGAAATGGGGGCACACACGGAACATGCATTTTGCAGGAATGGTGCTACCGTAGTGACCAAAATGTAAACATAATACAGATTTAGGAACAGTACACACATACAAATATGTTTTTAAATTGTAAATTCTACTTAAAATCATCTATGTCAGTAAAAAATATGGGGAACTGAATCCTCATCTCCCATTATTCTCTGTGGAAAGAACTTGAATGATTCCAACCGTGACACTACTTCTCCCGGCTGCTGCACCTCCAAGTTATCTAATTTATAATACATTTGTAATCGGGCTGGTCTGACATCTAATATTGTCGCTACTTTGAAAGTAATAAAAGCATAATATGTACACTATTAAATCGAGCCACTTATTAAAATAAAACATTTTATAATTAGCAGTTATCCTTTAACCCCTTAAGGACACATGACGTGTGTGACATGTCATGATTCCATTTTATTCCAGAAGTTTGGTCTTTAAGGGGTTAAATACTGCTTTTGAATGCATACTGTGACAGTGTGCGGGAACACTGCTATATTAGCCCCAGAGTGGCACTCTCAGTGTTCCCTGACTAGAGGGGGTTAAAAATCAGGTTGCTCTAGTACATCAATTAGGGAGCTACATAAACCCAGAGGGAAATCAGTCTCTCCTGGGAAAAGCTGGGGTGGAGACAGAGAGACTGTGAGTCAAAAAGACTGCTGAAACTGTGTGGGAACAAAAAGGTAATTTGCAAGCCTTTATTTTTATTTGTTAAACTCCTGGGGTCGGCTTAGCTGCCCAGTAGCATAGAAACGGTACTCCTATGTTAGTTAGTCTCCAGTGTGGAGTAAGAGATTATTTTGGTTTAATGTTTTGCTGCGGCTCAATTGGGGCCGGCTTGCTAAATAAAGATTTCCTCATATTGGAAGAAAGAACTGTTTCTGTTGTTTATGACTCAAGACCCGGCCAGCCTGCTACAATACATCTTCCTACTCAAGTAATAAGACTAATGGTCGCTACCTGGAGAAGCCAAGGAGAAGAAGGTGATAGTTTCTGACCATGGACCCCAGAAGCTATCATCCCCTTCATTGACCTGAGTACGGACATGGAGATGGTAAAAGAGATCATACTGGAGATTTTTAAGGCGGCACGGTAGATCTTCTGAATTTATGATCTGTCAAGAAATACAAAACATTCAATGTTAAACAATTGGTCAATTTTCCATCAAATTATGCAAGATCTTGGCAAATCAACAACTACAAACCTACACAAAATTCTTACCTGGTCGTATGTGTGTGTAGAGTTCTCTGGCCAATATTGGACTTGATACCTGAAGAAATCTCTGAATTCATGATTTGGAGGATTCCAAGTAACTTGAATAACGTTGCCATTTCCTGCCCAGAATGCCTTGATATTTTTAGGATGGTCTATTAGCCCTGAAAGAGAAAACTTGCAAAGTCATCACAGGGGTCTGGGCCTCAACTGGGACAAATAAAACCTTTGGGTGAAGGCTGCAGAATATATCTCTGAAGAAGATCCAATAATTCTTCGACTCCCCTTTTGAAAGAAAGTTATCACCTGATCAATATGAAAGATCTTCTCCAATGACACTATTGTCACAAATATGCACCAGCACAATATTTGATAAGGTCTGTATGATGAACTTGCTCTACATAAGTTTCTCATTGTTCCTTGTACCTCCTTCAAGTGTATAGTTTTCTATCTGATTGATTCTTACTTGCCATATAAAACAAATAGCAACGAAAATAGACTACTACGCTTTAAACTGCGAGGATAAGGATGACAAAACCATGTTTGCCCCAACTGATTATTGGAGAGATGCTTGATTACATTTTGTGCTGCAGTAGAATTGGTTGGAAGATTTAAGAATGAAAGTATTCTGCTGTGAAGTGTTATGGTACTTTTTGAAAGTAAACCAAAATGTTCAAATGTCTATCTGTTCCTGTCCAAATCAATAAAATTAAATTGCGTATATACGCTGAAGTAATTAAGTCTGACACACGAGGTTCAGGTTAAAATAACTTCGAGAAAGTTTATTGGCAAGTGAAGAAAAAGCGGGCGCGCAGGCCCTTTTAAGAGGCATTTTGCGTCATCATTGATTATTAGAATATCAGCAAATAAACACCATCAATTGGATTAATTGTTAAGTGTCGGTGTTAGTGTCTTACCTATTGGTTCAAAAATAAAAAAGGTTAGTCCCGTGCCCACCCATCAGAGGTGGGATTATTCTGGACACGGGTGGGGATAAGGGGGTCCTAAACGTCATTTTACACGGTCAATGATATCAGGCTTCATGTCCAGGTGCAAGGTCTCTTATGAATAGAACATTTCATTACTACTGTGTTCTGTGGCCTTCAAACTATACTATCTTACAAATTCTAAGGAGTAGCCGGCAAGTCTTAAGGAGTAACCAGCACCTCCTGGTATTTGTCCTTGTAGGAAAACACAGTCTTTGTCTACTGTACTAATTGGGTTGAGAAGTTCAGTCACGTAGTGTAGTTTTAAAATGAACGAGTTAAGTCATGAGGACAAAATGGAGGATTGAAGAAGTCAGGTTAGGGGGACAAAATGGAGGAGGAAGTCACAGTATAAGGTTAAAATGGAGTTAGTACAATAATTCAATACAAGTACAATAGTAATTTTTAATAATTCCACATCAGAAGTATTATATTCAGAAATGATTGGTGATAACATTTTATTTTGAGGTTTCCACTGAATTCTGAGTTTCTTACCCACTTTTTCCACCTCTAGCGTTCGGTGGTAGAGTGTCTGGTTTGTATCTCTGATTCTCACCGATACCTTGAGGTCGTTAAATAGACGTACATCGTCCTCAGGGAATTGGCAGATGTAAAGAGTGCGGTTACCAGGCTGTATGGCGAGATTACATTCACTCTCTGCGTCACTGTGGAAGTAGATAGATCTGTTATTACAATCAAACTCTGTTTCAGGATAGCTAAAATCACGTGGTCTGTTTATTGTATGGCATACCTACATTACTTCAGAACTGAACCTTTTTCTGTTGTTATTTTATATTATTTTATTATATGATATTATTGTTATTTTATAAAAGGACACTCATCTGGTAGGGTAGGGATAGCTGCACATGGGACAGGATATATATAGACATGTTGCATCTCTTATTCATCTCCAAATAAAAAAAAAAAAAGCTTTACGGTACTGCTAGCCCAATGTATTAAAACAATTACAGCTCAATGTCATAATAAGTAAATACACATTACAGTCTGATGGTTCTTCTCCTCCTGGTCAGACATTGGTTACTAAGAACTCTTTGTGTCCTCTGATATTGACTCCCTATGAATGTACAGTCCATTGTCCTTCTCATTCACTGGCCTTGTTTTCTTTAA
This sequence comes from Pelobates fuscus, assembly GCF_036172605.1. NCBI lineage: Eukaryota > Metazoa > Chordata > Amphibia > Anura > Pelobatidae > Pelobates > Pelobates fuscus. The sequence continues at coordinate 6,868,647 of NC_086323.1, read as the reverse complement.
CATCCGGATCCTGTGAGCCCCGATTCCTTGCCTATGTTGCCTTGTTATTGCCTGGACTGGCTTTGGTCCAACTTGGAGTACCATAGCTCATAATTTTGCCTAAATTAATAGAATTAATTCTTGGTCCATGTCTAAAGATAGCATGGCTATGTATGTACAACCCAAAACTCTTTGCAGGGATACATTTCACTTGTATCTAAATTAATGATCTCTAATCTGGAGTCTGGTCTTTAATTAATTAATTCCATGGATTCCGGTATTTCTAAAACCTGACATGCAGTTCTGGAATTCCCAGTGCCCTGTATACATGAAGCCCTGCCCCTGAGTTCCAAATTCATGTGTTAATGGCTCCGTCCATGCTCCAATGTCAGTCTAAGGATTCCTGCTACTCTTCCTCTAAACTCCAGTTCCACATCTTGTCTGGTCCATGTGATACGTTGGGCTGGCTGCGTGTGTGATTGACCGTATTACACAATAGCCAGCCAATGAGCTTATGGACCCTTAGTTTAACAGTTAGTTATTGTTACAGTGTGAACATTTTCCGCTGTAAAATGGGATCTAGGTTTGCTCTAGATCTTGTCTACACTCTGGGTTAATATTCTCACACTATATCACCCGGCCATGATTCCTTTTTAAAAAACATTTAGATGTAATATTATGGAATTATCATTTATTAGTTTTTTTTTCTCCACTAAATAGTGCTACAAAATGCTAAACAAATTGTAATATTCTCCTTCTAACTATAGTCATAACGTTTTATTTTGCAAATTGAATTTCAGTCCCCGGCAATTAAACCTTTCGGTTTATATTCACTCATGTTACCATGAAGCCAACGATTAAACTTACTCTGTGTATTTGTAATAGAAGGCAAATGGCAGTCCTGGTCTTTCTCCACTTCCCTTATTGTCCATCTTCTCCTCCCAAAAACATGTGAGGTCTTCAAACCTTCTGGAAAAACAGTGAGGGGGCTTCCCACCAACTGACACAAGGTCAATGTCTGTGAAATAAGTGAATATACTTTATGGACTGTTCAAACTGTCCATCACACACAGCAATGGCGTATTGATACCACCAAACAGCTGCATTTATAATACACTGTGTGTAGGGAGAAGGGGACCTCCTTACACCATAACCTTATAACTGCAGTTATAACACACAGTGTGAGGGGAGACATGGGACCTCCTTATACCATAACCTTATAGCTGCAGTTATAATACAATGTGTGCGGGGAGACAGAGGATCTCCTTACACCATAACCTTATAGCTGCAGTTATAATACACAGTGTGTAGGGAGAAGGGGACCTCCTTACACCATAACCTTATAACTGCAGTTATAACACACAGTGTGAGGGGAGACATGGGACCTCCTTATACCATAACCTTATAGCTGCAGTTATAATACACTGTGTGCAGGCAGACAGTGGATCTCCTTACACTGTAACCTTATAGCTGCAGTTATAATACACCGTGTGTAGGGAGAAGGGGACCTCCTTACACCATAACCTTATAGTTGCAGTTATAATACACCGTGTGTAGGGAGAAGGGGACCTCCTTACACCATAACCTTATAGCTGCAGTTATAATACACCGTGTGTAGGGAGAAGGGGACCTCCTTACACCATAACCTTATAGTTGCAGTTATAATACACCGTGTTTAGGGAGAAGGGGACCTCCTTACACCATAACCTTATAGCTGCAGTTATAATACACCCTGTGCGGGGAGACAGGGGACCTCCTTACACCATAACCTTATAACTGCAGTTATAACACACAGTGTGAGGGGAGACATGGGACCTCCTTACACCATAACCTTATAACTGCAGTTATAACACACAGTGTGAGGGGAGACATGGGACCTCCTTATACCATAACCTTATAGCTGCAGTTATAATACACTGTGTGCGAGGAGACAGGGGATCTCCTTACATCACAATATTGTAATTTTTTTAATAAACTCAAAAAAACAAAAGCACATGGGGTATACTAAAACATACAATTTTAAAAAGGCCAATTTCTAAGTTAAGGGCAGCTTTACAATATATTGACTGGCATAAAATCTTTGGTGAAAAAAACACAGAGGATAAATGGAAGCTCTTCAGACAAATATTAGAAAGGTACATTTCTCAGTATGTACCATTGGGTAATAAATATAAAATAACTAAATTGAAATCAATGTGGCTTAGTAGAGAAGTAAAGCAAGAAATTAAAAATAAGAAAAGGGCATTTTAAGCATTTAAATCAGACAAATCAGAGGCATCCTATATAAGATCTAATTAAAGTGGCTAAACTAAAAATAAGAAATTGATAGCCAAAGAATGCAAAACCAACCCCCACATTTTTTTTTCAAGTTCATCAATTCTAAAAAAAACAAAAAATGAAAGTGTAGGTACACGGGAAACAGAGATGGGTCTGTTAGCTAATGAAGACCAGGAAAAGGCAGACCTTTTAAATAACAAATTTTCTTCAGTATATATTAATGAGGAAACCTATGGCAAGAGACATGCAAATGATTGCTGCAAAAAACTTGCACATAACTTGAGATTGGATAACTCGAGACAAGGTGCTACAGCTATTAAAGAAAATTAATGTAAATAAATCCTGGAGCCTGACTGTATTCACCCACGAGTGCTTAAGGAGCTAAGTGGGGAAATAAGTGAACCTCTGTATTTAATTTTTCAAGATTCTTTTGTTTCAGGTATTGTACCGGAGGATTGGAGGAAGGCAGATGTTGTTCCTATATTTTAAAAGGGTTCACAATCCTTGCCTGGAAATCATAGACCTTTGAGCTTAACTTCTGTGACTAGGAAAATATTTGAAGGGCTATTAAGGGATACTATTCAGGAATTCATTGGGAAGAACTGTGTTATTAGCAATAATCAACACGGTTTTATGAAACATAGGTCATGTCAAACTAACCTAATTGCATTCTACGAAGAAGTAAGTAGAAGTATAGATCAGGGTGTTGCAGTGGATGTGGTCTACTTTGATTTTGCCAAGGCATTTCGTACGGTTCCTCACAATAGGTTAGTCTTCAAACTAAAAGAAATAGGTCTAGATTAATATTCTTGTTCTTGGGTAGAACATTGGCTTAAAGGGACCCTCCAGGCACCCAGACTACATCTGCCCATTGGAGTGGTCTGGGTGCAAACTCCCACTACTCCTAACCCTGCAAGTGTAATTATTGCAGTTTTTATAAACTGCAATAATTACCTTGCAGGGTTAACTCCTCCTCTAGTGGCTGTCTACCAGACACCCACTAGAGGGCACTTCCTGGTCTATAGCACAGGTTTTCTGTGCTATAGCGTCGCTGGACATCCTCACGCTGTATGAGGACCTCCAGCGTCGCTAAAATCCCCATAAGAAAGCATTGAAAAGCATTAGGTCTCCCCCGCCGGCACATTAGGTCTCCCCCGCCAGCGGGCGTGATCAGTCTCCCCAGCCGGCTGACGTGATGAAGGGGAGGAGCGTGAGCGGAGGAAAAAGCAGCGACATGAGACATGTCGCTGCCTCTGGTAAGTCACTGAAGGGGTTTTCACCCCTTCAGCAACCGGGGATGGGAGGTAGGAGGGAGAGGGGACCTGCAGTGACAGGAAAACAGATTGTTTTCCTGGCACTGGAGAATCCCTTTAAGGATAGAGTACAACAAGTTGTCATTAATGGTAAATTTCCAGGCTGGACAAAAGTGGTAAGTGGTGTCCCTCAGGGTTCTGTTTTGGGACCGCTTATTTTTAACATGTTTATAAATTATCTTGAAATAGGCATTGAGAGCCATGTATCAGTGTTGGCAGATGACACAAAACTTTGTAAAGTAATAAAATGTGAGCAGGATATTGCTTTGCTGCAGAGGGATTTAGATAGATTGGGGGACTGGGCACTAAAATGGCAGATGAAATGTAACGTAGAGAAATGCAAAGTTATGCACTTCGGGGTTAAGAATGGACAAGCAACTTACACCCTAAATGGTAGTGAATTATGGATAACCACACACGAGAAGGATTTGGGAATTGTTATAGACAACAAATTAGGCAGCAATATGCAATGTCAATCTGCAGTGGCTAAGGCCAGTAAGGTTTTGTCATGTATAAATATGGGCATACATTTTTGGGATGAAATTATAATTTTGCCTCTTTATAAATCGCTGGTAAGACCACACCTTGAATATGCTGTGCATTTTTGATCACCTGTTCTAAAGAAGGATATCATGGCACTAGAAAAAGTGCAGAGAAGTGATACAAAATTGATAAAAGGAATGGAGCATTTTAGTTACGAAGAATAGTTAAAACATGTAAATCTGTTTAGTTTGGAAAAACAGCGCCTCAGAGGGGATATAATAACATTATACAAATATATTCGGGGCCAATACAAACCATTATCTGGAAATCTATTTATAAACAGGGCTATACATAGGACACGAGGTCAGGCATTTAGGCTGGAAGAAAGGAGATTTCATCTAAGGCAAAGAAAAGGTTTTTATACAGTAAGAGCAATAAGGATATGGAATTCTCTGCCTGAAGAGGTGGTTTTGTCAGAGTCACTTCAGATGTTTAAACTGCAATTGGATAAATACTGGCAAAAACATAACATACAGGGATATAATTTCTAATTAGTGGGGTAATAGCTGCTTGATCCAAGGAGACATCTGACTGACATTTTGGGGTCAAGAAGGAACTTTCCTAGTTATATATATATATATATATATATATTTGTGTAAGGGGCAAATAGCCGTATATGCAGTAAGGATCCAGCATAAGCGTAGGATAGTATAAAGGGAGCAAGTCGGTTGTGGTGTGCCGAGACCGACGATACGGTAGGCCTGTAAATAAAGAGGGCCCACCAAGGAGTAAGAAAGTAAAGTAAATGGAAAGAAAAGAGAAAGTGTTGAAATGAGGAGTGGGTGGGAGGGTCATTCTGCTGCTGACCTCAATCGATATGAGTCAAGTAAGGGGTGTCCCTTATATAGGGGAGTGAATTAATTTAAGCCCCTCCCACAAATACAGGCCAAACGGCCTTAATACTTGTGTAAGGGGCAAATAGCCGTATATGCAGTAAGGATCCAGCATAAGCGTAGGATAGTATAAAGGGAGCAAGTCGGTTGTGGTGTGCCGAGACCGACGATACGGTAGGCCTGTAAATAAAGAGGGCAAAAATGAATAATCAAAGATTTAATACAGTCAACAAATATATACAAATTAACCAGACATTTCCTTAAATGCATTACAGTATTTAATTCCTGGAAGAATTTTGAAGGTAGGAATCTAGGACCGAAAGTGGACACCATTTGTTGTGGGTAGGATAGTATGTTATCTCTACTGTTGGTCCGTGTTGACTCGTTTCGGAATGTGGTAGAGCCAATAGGTAATGATATATGTGTTTACGTACGTGGGATCGTTGAAGACAATGATCTGTCTGAGTGGTGGTGATGGTAGTGGATTCTCTGGCCCGAGAAAGGCATAAAAGGCAATGTGCATGGCTGGTAATGGCCGACTTGGTGTATAATTGAATGGTTGTAGATCTAATAGGTCCGATAAGGATGAAAAGTTGGATGGCTATTGGTAATCTCTGACAGTATCATGGGGGAATGGATTCCTGAAAACCTCTGAGTATATTCTTGTCTGGTATGATAGCATGAAGTTATGGTAGTTTTGGCCATAGGTTATCCTGTGTTGTTGAATGCCTGTAAAATATAATTAATGGTGTGTGAGATAGTTTAAGGTGGCAAAAAGAAGCAAAACCTAGGAGAAATGTTATGACACAGGTTGAGCTATGTTGTGTTCCAATGAGATTCTTTAAGCCAGGTAAAAAGCTGTGTTATGCATTCAGACAAGTATGGGACGAAAGTGCTAGGTGGGATAGTGCATGCTATGCTGCATGAGTATGTCTAATCCATGATTTTGTCTCTGGAACGAAAGAGTGGCCGTGACTGTATGGGCGGCTGTAGGAAGCGTATGATGAACATGCCTGGAATATAAATGAGACAATTGTCGGCAGGGATGTATACCCCCGTCTGGTACATGAAAGTGAAATGTGACAAGTGGCCAACCAAGTGAGTTCCCCAGAAATATCATGACCTTATGGATGAGTAGTGGCGTTTGTTGATGATATGACATGTGCCTAGTTGTCTGAGTAACAACGGATTGATGACCCTGACCATGATTTACCCCATGCCACAGCAGCGGCTACAATTGGGAAGTTCTCCCAAAGGGGCTGAGGTGGTGGGAAAATTTCCAAACCTGGATGCCATGGCCAACAGTCTAGGGACATCCTCTGATCGTCATGTTGGAAGTGTGGAAAAAAGGGGAAAGTACTCTGGATGTGAAAGCGTGGTCTTGTGGTATGATTGGCATGGCAAAATTAAGGAACCTGGTAGGGATTGTAGTTCCTTGCAGTTGTAAGTACTAAGCAGGAGGTAGTGATTGATGTAGTTGAGAATGTTCCCTATTTGTCTTGTGGTAACTTGCGTGTATGGATGCCGACTCAAGTCATATGTACAGTAATGTGATGATAGTGTCTGAGCCTTCTGTTTCTTATGGTGTACTGGAACGCCCAAGTGGTCAACCAGACTAAGCTGCCGTGAGGCTTCTAGTGAAAAATATGTTATCTTTGATCAACAAGAAGTCTTCTAGATAGTGTATGACTGTAAGGCCTCTGGATATGTTATCATAACCAGCACAGAGTATCTGCGAATATCAATAGTAGGCTAATCTGTAGCTCGAAAGTTGAGCAGGGAAAGGATTGCCCAATTTATGCCATGTAAGTGCCAGTGTGTAGGGTAGATGGTAGCCGTTTACTGCGTTGATGATATTGGTCTTCCTTAACCAAGCTTCAACCCATGCTTGAGTGATAGCTGTAAAGGTAGATCAATGGTGTTGTATAGTAAGAAAACTCCTCGGAGGGTATGAGGGAGTTGAGACTTGGGGTAGCCGAGGTGTGTGGTGCCAATAAGGCTACGGTTAGTCTTTGTTTAAGGGAAGATTCCTTGTGACAATACCAATGTGTTTGTGTTTGGTGCCATGCTGTAAATGGTGGAGATTGGAAGACCCTTCTGCAAATCTTTGCTATGAGTGTGTTTACAGCCAATGGTTTTGTTGTGCTGACTGTAAGTGAGGGCATGCTATATTCCTTGAAGGTGTGTTTATGATACCTGTATGGGAGCCCTTTGAAGCTCCAGAGCTTTAGTAAATCTACTACAAGTCTGGAAGGGTGATGAGTCAGTAGTGTTGAAAATGCATTAGTGTGTACAGATGGTGCGTACGTTATTTGTAAGTTGTATTGGGACACATGGTTTGTCATGTGCCCTGAACCATTTGAACATATATGCAACAGTCTATGTGCAATGCAACTGCTCATATCAATGGTCTCTGGTAGTTCAGAGGTGCTGGTACCTGGAGCCTGAGAGTGCTCATCCATTTGTTTGGGACAAACTCCCTTCTGTATGGGTACCTGCACAAATAAACATCTCTACATATTCCAAAATGCCAACCCAACCAAGGGATGGTCAGTTCCCGATTTACCTGGAATCCCTGGATCTGACCATCACCGATACATATATATGCCTTGCTTCCCCAATGTGCTGGGATCATACGTGCAAGGTTAACGTCTTGTGTGTCATAAGAATTGATTGTACCCGGTAACCAAGTTTCGGTTGGTGCTGGTTGTAGAGTAGTGTGAGGCCCAGCCTTGTGAGGGCTGTGGTGACCAACTCGAGATTGCCAGTCTATCATAATTTTTTTTTTTTTTTTTTTTTTTTTTTTGGGAGGGCTCATGAGTTTATGAGTGAGGCTAGCATAGCCTGGGTGTCACCTGAGTTGATGTAGCTGGGCCCTCCCCTGCCTTCGTGTTGTCCGTTGATGTATGGAGGAGTTTGAATAACTCTGCTTTCCTTGCTGTAGCAGGGTAGGGGATTTGTCACCTCCTTAGGTCGATGGTAATGTGTGGGATCGTCCAGGATCTGATTGCTGCTGGACTAGCAACATCTCCTCTGCTTGAAGGTGTATCAATTCTAGCCGGGGTGCTAGGAAGAGGTGATTCTTCACCATCTTTTGGAGAAATACTTAAATAACAATAAAGATTGCAATTATTATTTGTACCCAGGGTTCTTGTACTGGCTTGCTAGCTAAGCCGTAAGGCGAAACGATTAGGCTTGGTGTTTTTTTTTTTTTTTTTTTCTTTTTTTTTTTTTTTGGGGGTGACTGGTGAGGCCCTGCTAGTTGCCAAGTGGCTTGAGAGGCTCTATCTATGCTTGGCGCGAGGGGATTTTGTGTGGCCACTGAATGTTGTGGCAGGATGTTGGCCTCTCGGTGACAGTAACCAGAAAATAGGAAGGGGAGTGACAGGTGAGGCCCTCTCTATGATACAATGCGAGGCGGCTAGCTCATGAGTGGCCCGAGGGGTGTATGCCTCCGACGAGTGAGGCGGGGTGTTGGCCTCGCGGGACCACTAACCGAAGCATAACGCAGAGAAAAAAGGGGGTAATACCTATTGGGCCCTAGAACCCTAATTGCCAGTACACTATTACTATTCCAGGGAAGGTAAGAGATGAATAACTACGTGAGCAGGTGTATGTACCTGGTAGTATGGTATTGAACCTGACAATCCGTATAGGTTTTTAGTAGTAACTGTAACCTGAATGGATAAAACCGTATGGCATAAGGAAATGTGGCATAGACCAAGCTTATCTTAATACGTACAGTATATGTGAAAAGTAAAGTGCCGTGATGTGTAAATATTAATCGTAGCCATACTGGTTAAATATGTATCAATCTTAACCCATTAAGTGCCGTATGTACAAGTGAAAAGTTGGTCTGTCCCCACCTTGTAAGTTGTATGTCCCCTTGCTAGGGGAAAGTCTGTTGTGTGAGCAGCGTGCTGTGAAAAATGTATGTGAACTATATTACCAGTTACGTATATACAGATGCGTCTGCTACTGTGTAATAATATATGTATTTATACCAGATGTTGACATAGTGCTTGCTATGTGAATTGTTGTATGTCTTATTGAATGGTAGGGGTCAGTGAACATGGTGTTGCAAAATGCAAGTGCACTGGAGATCTGCAGAGTGCCCTATAGGTGGCAGTGCAGTTGGATACTGATTGGTATGTAAAATGTTGTTTGTCTGTTGACCTATAGGGGTCAGTGTTTTGGTGTTTGTAAAACCCCATGAAAATTGTCAACGTACTTGACAGACCTGTAGGTGGCAGTGTTGATAGAACCACTGTTGGTCTTTATGTGAAATGTAAATTATTGTGAATAAAACCTGAAGTTGAGCCCGTGCTGGAGTTTAATTTATGGTTATGTTTAAAACAATCTTATGTGTAATTTATATTGGCTGGTAACTTGTATATGACATGTGAAGACAGTTGCTGTTGACCAGTAGGGGTCAGAAATGCTGATTGTATGTTAAAATACCCTTTAACTCCTTAAGGACCAAACTTCTGGAATAAAAGGGGATCATTACATGTCACACATGTCATATGTCCTTAAGGGGTTAATCCTACCGTTTGACAGATAGGAGTCAGTATAAAAGCGAAAATGCTGTAGTTAGTTTGTTTGCTTATGAAGTGAAATAAAGTCTGAGAAGCCTGTAGTATACCGATTGACCGGTAGGGGTCAGCATGTAGGCGAAAATGCCATGGTTATTTGGTTTGTACATGAAATGCAATAATGTCTGAGAAGCCTGTAGTACACTGAATGACTGGTAGGGGTCAGTGTGTAGGTGAAAATGCAGTGGTTTATTGTTTGTACATGAAAAGCAAAAACGTCCTAGAAGCCTGTAGTACACCAAATGACTGATAGGGGTCAGTGTGTAGGTGAAAAATGCAGTGGTTTGTTAGTTTGTACATGAAATGCAATAATGTCTGAGAAGCCTGTAGTACACCGAATGACTGATAGGGGTCAGTGTGTAGGTGAAAAATGCAGTGGTTTGTTGGTTTGTACATGAAATGCAATAATGTCTGAGAAGCCTGTAGTACACCGAATAACCGGTAGGGGTCAGTGTGTAGGCGCAAATGCAGTGGTTCGTTGATTTGTACATGAAATGCGATAATATCTAAGAAGCCTGTAGTACACCAAAAGACCAGTAGGGGTCAGTGTGTAGGCGAAAATGCAGTTGTTCGTTGAATTGTACATGAAATGCAATAATGTCTGAGAAGCCTGTAGTACACCAAATGACCAGTAGGGGTCAGTGTGTAGGCGCAAATGCAGTGGTTCGTTGATTTGTACATGAAATGCGATAATGTCTAAGAAGCCTGTAGTATACCAAAAACCGGTAGGGGTCAGTGTGTAGGTGAAAATGCAGTGGTTTAGTTTTTTGTACATGAAAATGCAAAAAACGTCTAAGACGCCTGTAGTACACCAAATGGCCGATAGGGGTCAGTGTGTAGGTGAAAAATGCGGTGGTTGGTTGGTTTTTACATGAAATGCAATAATGTCTGAGAAGCCTGTAGTACACTGAATGACCGATAGGGGTCAGTGTGTAGGCGAAAATGCAGTGGTTCGATGGTTTGTACATGAAATGCAATAATGTCTGAAAAGCCTGTAGTACACCGAATGACCGGTAGGGGTCAGTGTGTAGGCGAAAATGCAGTGGTTCGTTGGTTTGTACATGAAATGTGATAATGTCTAAGAAGCCTGTAGTACACCCAAAGACCAGTAGGGGGTTTAAACGAATGATATGCATGAACTTGCAATGGTTTTAGAACAGACTTAGACAAAATGCAGCCGTAAAGTGAGGACCTGACCCGTGCATGGTGCCGTGGGACTGATGCCTGGCGTAACGGGTAGGTCGACTTACGGTTTGTGAGTCACTTGGACACCATCCACAGTGATGGATTGAAGAAAGAAGGTGGTAGGCCAGAAAAGCCTGTGGCTGGATTCCTGACACAGCTCTGCTTAGAAAACCTCATGGAGTAATCAGGTAAAATGGCATCTGGATGACCCGGAAGTGGAAATCATTCTGCTGCTGACCTCAATCGATATGAGTCAAGTAAGGGGTGTCCCTTATATAGGGGAGTGAATTAATTTAAGCCCCTCCCACAAATACAGGCCAAACGGCCTTAATACATATATATATATATATATATATATATATATAGATATATATATAGACTGTATCATTGATCCTAGTCAGGCTGGATAGGTGTAGGTTACTGCTGTACCTGCTTAGACACTGTAAGTGCCACTTACAACAACTTTGAGTGGGAGACAGTTTTTTTTTTTTTTTTACTGCTGTGCCCTCGCCACTGTCAAAGCCACTAAGTTTGCATCTCTGATTTAGAGTTTAAACAGTGTTTTTTTCTAACTGTTTGTAGGAAGAAAATACTTTCTCTTAAGGGTGTGTTGTTCAATAAAAATGAAAAGAAAAAAAAAATGATAATGAAACATAAAGTTCCTCTTGCCTAACTTCTGCCAATGTCACTTACTAAGTAAAAGATTGATAGCCGAGTAATTGATCCTAGTGTGAGACTACTTACTGCTGTCGCCAGCCTCTGCCTATTACACCAACTTCAATTCACTGATTTAGTGTGTTTCAATTTTTAGGTGTTTAGAATGTTTATTTTTGTTTGAGTGTGTTCATTCCAGTGTGTGCTGTGTAAGTGTGTCCTATGTAACTGTGTGCTGTGTAAGTGTGTGAGCGTTGTGCAGTGCTCTGTGTGTGTGTGTAGTGTTTCATAAAGTCCAACACTATAACATTATGGTAGTAAATCCACCAATCAATGACTCATTTTTCAACACAAATATCTTGCTGTCTACAGTTCTACTGGTTTACACAATCCCCATTCATATCCCAATGTATTATAATAATAATAAAAGCAAGCCCTCCACCATCAATGTTAACGGAGAAATTGAGTTAAAGATCACAATGCCCAAGCCACCAACAGCAGTAGTGTCAGTGCCTCTTCCACGCTACGAGGACAGCTGGCACATCCCGGGCCATGTGTACTGGTAAAACCTCTGCAGCCACCACCACCACCGCCAGACAATAAGAACACTAGATTATTATTTCCTTTTTCACCGACACTGCAGGAATACTTTCTTTACTTCTGGTCCTAGATGAGCCAGAGGAGCTACAAAAAGAGAGTCTGGAGGGGACAGGCAGTTTCCCCTGCTAGTGTGCGTTCTTCTCCTGCTACATCTTCTCCTCCGTGATCGAGTCCATCTCTCTCTGTTTATGAATCGCATGATTAGTGGACACAATTCGAACATTATCTTCTACCAGGGCCACACATAGCTCAATCACTGTCATTATTCTTCCTACTATTCACCATGACTACCATGACCATGACTACCACAACCAAAACCTATGCTATCACCACTACAACCACCACCATGAGCACCACCATGCTTCCCATTAGCAACGTGTTACTCTACCAAGTGCTAGTGCAAAGGCTCAGGCTCATAAAAATCTAAAAAAAAATTAAAGTCCCCATTATCATTATTATTATTATTTATTAGTATTCATTGTTGCATTGTTACCAACCTACTTTGTTACCAGCCTGCTTTGTTACCAACTACCAACCAATATCTCCAACCACAATTGCCAGCCTACTTTGTTACCAGCCTGCTTTGTTACTAGCCGGCTTTGTTACCAGCCTACTTTGTTACCAGCCTGCTTTGTTACCAGCCTACTTTGTTACCAGCCTACTTTGTTACCAGCCTACTTTGTTACCAGCCTGCTTTGTTACCAGCCTGCTTTGTTACCAGCCTGCTTTGTTACCAGCCTGCTTTGTTACCAGCCTGCTTTGTTACCAGCCTGCTTTGTTACCAACCTACTTTGTTACCAGCCTGCTTTGTTACCAGCCTGCTTTGTTACCAGCCTGCTTTGTTACCAGCCTACTTTGTTACCAGCCTGCTTTGTTACCAACCTACTTTGTTACCAGCCTACTTTGTTACCAGCCTACTTTGTTACCAACCTACTTTGTTACCAGCCTGCTTTGTTACCAGCCTACTTTGTTACCAGCCTACTTTGTTACCAGCCTGCTTTGTTACCAGCCTGCTTTGTTACCAACCTACTTTGTTACCAGCCTGCTTTGTTACCAGCCTACTTTGTTACCAGCCTACTTTGTTACCAACCTACTTTGTTACCAGCCTACTTTGTTACCAGCCTACTTTGTTACCAGCCTACTTTGTTACCAGCCTGCTTTGTTACCAGCCTACTTTGTTACCAGCCTACTTTGTTACCAGCCTACTTTGTTACCAGCCTACTTTGTTACCAGCCTGCTTTGTTACCAGCCTACTTTGTTACCAGCCTACTTTGTTACCAGCCTGCTTTGTTACCAGCCTGCTTTGTTACCAACCTGCTTTGTTGCCAGCCTACTTTGTTACCAGCCTACTTTGTTACCAGCCTGCTTTGTTACCAACCTACTTTGTTACCAGCCTACTTTGTTACCAGCCTACTTTGTTACCAGCCGGCTTTGTTACCAGCCTACTTTGTTACCAACCTACTTTGTTACTAGCCGGCTTTGTTACTAGCCGGCTTTGTTACCAGCCTGCTTTGTTACCAGCCTACTTTGTTACCAGCCTGCTTTGTTACCAGCCTACTTTGTTACCAGCCTGCTTTGTTACCAGCCTGCTTTGTTACCAGCCTACTTTGTTACCAGCCTGCTTTGTTGCCAGCCTACTTTGTTACCAGCCTGCTTTGTTACTAGCCGGCTTTGTTACCAGCCTACTTTGTTACCAGCCTGCTTTGTTACCAACCTGCTTTGTTACCAGCCTACTTTGTTACATAGAAACATAGAAACATAGAATGTGACGGCAGATAAGAACCATTCGGCCTCTCTGCACAACACCACTAGCCTCAGTGCCTCTCTGCACAACACCACTAGCCTCAGTGCCTCTCTCCACAACACCACTAGCCTCAGTGCCTCTCTGCACAACACCACTAGCCTCAGTGCCTCTCTGCACAACACCACTAGCCTCAGTGCCTCTCTGCACAACACCACTAGCCTCAGTGCCTCTCTGCACAACACCACTAGCCACAGTGCCTCTCTGCACAACACCACTAGCCTCAGTGCCTCTCTGCACAACACCACTAGCCTCAGTGCCTCTCTGCACAACACCACTAGCATCAGTGCCTCTCTGCACAACACCACTAGCCTCAGTGCCTCTCTGCACAACACCACTAGCCTCAGTGCCTCTCTGCACAACACCACTAGCCTCAGTGCCTCTCTGCACAACACCACTAGCCTCAGTGCCTCTCTGCACAACACCACTAGCCTCAGTGCCTCTCTGCACAACACCACTAGCCTCAGTGCCTCTCTGCACAACACCACTAGCCTCAGTGCCTCTCTGCACAACACCACTAGCCTCAGTGCCTCTCTGCACAACACCACTAGCCTCAGTGCCTCTCTGCACAACACCACTAGCCTCAGTGCCTCTCTGCACAACACCACTAGCCTCAGTGCCTCTCTGCACAACACCACTAGCCTTAGTGCCTCTCTGCACAACACCACTAGCCTCAGTGCCTCTCTGCACAACACCACTAGCCTCAGTGCCTCTCTGCACAACACCACTAGCCTCAGTGCCTCTCTGCACAACACCACTAGCCTCAGTGCCTTTCTGCACAACACCACTAGCCTCAGTGCCTCTCTGCACAACACCACTAGCCTCAGTGCCTCTCTGCACAACACCACTAGCCTCAGTGCCTCTCTGCACAACACCACTAGCCTCAGTGCCTCTCTGCACAACACCACTAGCCTCAGTGCCTCTCTGCACAACACCACTAGCCTTAGTGCCTCTCTGCACAACACCACTAGCCTCAGTGCCTCTCTGCACAACACCACTAGCCTCAGTGCCTCTCTGCACAACACCACTAGCCTCAGTGCCTCTCTGCACAACACCACTAGCCTCAGTGCCTCTCTGCACAACACCACTAGCCTCAGTGCCTCTCTGCACAACACCACTAGCCTCAGTGCCTCTCTGCACAACACCACTAGCCTCAGTGCCTGTCTCCATGACACCATTATACTCTGAAAGTGCAGAAAATGAATTATGTAGAACAACAGACTGTGCAATATGCCTTTTATCCACAACTCTAAGTCTACCAGATCCTACAGTAATCCATCTGCCATTCCTAGTATGTCTCTGTGGCAGTGGCTTTGCAGCAGTTCCAGCCTGAGTTTGTTTACCAGATAATTTACAAATCTCAGACTTCAAAAATACAATCTCCTGCCGCAAGGTAGAGAACTGTCTACAGATTAGACAACAACCAAACCTCCAAAAAGTGGAACGCGAAACAAATGCATAGCAACTATTACACTGAACTAAGTTTGCCATTCCAATGAGATCAATTATTTAAATCAAACGAATCTTAACTTTTTATTTATCCTCCTGAATACCTCAGATTACCTCCAGTTTATCTCCAGAATATCTCCAACCACAGACACTTAGAAGCAACACTCTCCAGAATATCTCCAGCCACAGACACTTAGAAGCAACACTCTCCAGAATATCTCCAACCACAGACACTTAGAAGCAACACTCTCCAGAATATCTCCAACCACAGACACTTAGAAGCAACACTTAGAAGAAGCAACCAAGCTCTATTAGCCAAGCTAATGACAACAGCCCTTATATACTCCTAAAATCACCTCCCACTAGGAATGTTTAACACCTGGGTAGGCCTCTGCTTATTAGCAAACAATAGCTAATTTACACAGCAATCAATAGCAAGCAGCTACCTAATCCAATCAAATGCCTTATAATTACCAACAGGAAATCAAACCTTGTGCAATCAGTAACCTTTTCCTACAGATGAATCTTACCTGTAACAGTAAAAAAGAAAACTCTTAGCACAACTCTTAGACAGTTGAAGCTTCTGTAAAACTCTCCAGAATATCTCCAACCACAGACACTTAGAAGCAACACTTAGAAGAAGCAACCAAGCCTGCTTTGTTACCAGCCTGCTTTGTTACCAGCCTGCTTTGTTACCAACCTACTTTGTTACCAGCCTGCTTTGTTACCAACCTACTTTGTTACCAACCTACTTTGTTACCAGCCTACTTTGTTACCAGCCTACTTTGTTACCAGCCTGCTTTGTTACCAGCCCGCTTTGTTACCAGCCCGCTTTGTTACCAACCTGCTTTGTTACCAGCCTACTTTGTTACCAGCCTGCTTTGTTACCAGCCTGCTTTGTTACCAGCCGGCTTTGTTACCAGCCTGCTTTGTTGCCAACCTGCTTTGTTACCAACCTACTTTGTTACCAGCCTGCTTTGTTACCAGCCTGCTTTGTTACCAGCCTGCTTTGTTACCAACCTACTTTGTTACCAGCCTGCTTTGTTACCAACCTACTTTGTTACCAACCTACTTTGTTACCAGCCTACTTTGTTACCAGCCTACTTTGTTACCAGCCTGCTTTGTTACCAGCCCGCTTTGTTACCAGCCCGCTTTGTTACCAACCTGCTTTGTTACCAGCCTACTTTGTTACCAGCCTGCTTTGTTACCAGCCTGCTTTGTTACCAGCCCGCTTTGTTACCAGCCCGCTTTGTTACCAACCTGCTTTGTTACCAGCCTACTTTGTTACCAGCCTGCTTTGTTACCAGCCTGCTTTGTTACCAGCCTGCTTTGTTACCAGCCTGCTTTGTTACCAGCCGGCTTTGTTGCCAACCTGCTTTGTTGCCAGCCCGCTTTGTTACCAGCCTGCTTTGTTACCATTATACATACATAAAACAAGTGGAGCTTTTAGATTTCAGCAGGCGTTCTGTAAAAGTAAAATACATACAGAAAATAGTGCAATATGTCTATAACACAGTATATAGAAAAGGGTTAAAATATTTGTCAAACTCACAAGCCTGGAGTCATACCCTCATATGACTCTGGTGGTATAAGCCTCTGGACCATTTGGGGGTTGTCCAGACCCTTCTTTGGCAGCGTGCTGGATGTTGAGTAATTCCTTTGGTGTCTTTCTGACTGGTTTCCAAAATAGGAGTAAGTACCCAGTGTGTCAGGATTAAAAAACGATTTATTCCAAAGAAATATAAAAACAAGATATATATATAATAAAAAATACTTATCCCAGGTAATACTGGGTAGACTCAATAGTCTATCTACTTGAACTTGAGACTATTGAGTCTACCCAGTATTACCTGGGATAAGTATTTTTTATTATATATATATCTTGTTTTTATATTTCTTTGGAATAAATCGTTTTTTAATCCTGACACACTGGGTACTTACTCCTATTTTGGAAACCAGTCAGAAAGACACCAAAGGAATTACTCAACATCCAGCACGCTGCCAAAGAAGGGTCCGGACAACCCCCAAATGGTCCAGAGGCTTATACCACCAGAGTCATATGAGGGTATGACTCCAGGCTTGTGAGTTTGACAAATATTTTAACCCTTTTCTATATACTGTGTTATAGACATATTGCACTATTTTCTGTATGTATTTTACTTTTACAGAACGCCTGCTGAAATCTAAAAGCTCCACTTGTTTTATGTATGTATAATTCTATGTTTTAAGTGGTGTAGGGGATACCACTTTACAGGTGTTTTTGAGCTAGTACACTATACCTACTTCCACGTTGTGCATATTTTCTGTTGTATATTCTGCTTTGTTACCAACCTGCTTTGTTACCAGCCTGCTTTGTTACCAGCCTGCTTTGTTACCAGCCTGCTTTGTTACTAGCCTGCTTTGTTACTAGCCGGCTTTGTTGCCAGCCTGCTTTGTTACCAGCCTGCTTTGTTACCAGCCTGCTTTGTTACCAACCTACTTTGTTACCAGCCTGCTTTGTTACCAGCCTACTTTGTTACCAGCCTGCTTTGTTACCAGCCCGCTTTGTTACCAGCCTGCTTTGTTACCAGCCCGCTTTGTTACCAGCCCGCTTTGTTACCAGCCCGCTTTGTTACCAGCCTGCTTTGTTTCCAACCTGCTTTGTTACCAGCCTGCTTTGTTACCAGCCTTTTGAATACCAACTTGATTTCCTAATCCCAACCTGCTTTACTTTGCCAGCCTGATACAAACCTTCCTAATCGGCATAGCCTGACTCCTGGAGGCTAATAAGGACTTCCTTTCCTGATTCTATGAATAACCAGAGACTCTCCAACCAGAAGTCAAGTAACTCTTCTATAGATAATTATATCTGCATGTAATCCTAGATTCCTTAATTACAGAGTGTAATTTACCTGCATTATCAGTGCTCCTTCCAAACAAGGGGGCTGATTCTCTAAATGTCTTTCACTTTCCATTCTGAAACCTTCCTGTTCTGTTTTACTTGTCTCTCTAAAAACCTATACTTTCTATAACCTAGGTTTTCTTACTATCTAAATACATCATGTAAATAACATGTCTAGGGCATATTGCCTAAATCTTTGTTCTCCCTTTTTTACTTGACTTCCTCTCTATAAGTTCCTTCTCCCTCTATAACTTGCTAGGTATACTAAATTGTGTGTAACAACGTCTAAAGTTACCAATAAAGAACCAAACATTAACCCTGGCAAGTCTCTTACCTGACCTGCTGATGACCATGACAAAATATTTACTGAGGGCTGTGTTTTGTTTTGATGACCGTCACAGAAGAGGAATCAGGGTATTGGGGTGCGGGGATGGAAAGCAGTTCACAGTATACTTGATACGCTTTTCTGTAGAAGTACGTTTTTTTTTTGGGAGTGGAGACTGGGTGAAAGTCTAACAAAGAAGGGAAGGACATTCCATAGGAATGGTGCTGTCCTAGAGAAGTCTTTAAGGTGAGCATCATAAGTGGGAGTACGAACAGAGGTTATACGTAGGTCTCCAGCAGAGCGTTTGGCCCTAGACTGGACATATTTGTGTATTGGTGATGATACGTAGGTCAGAGAAGCATTATGTAGAGATTTGAAAGCAAGAACCAGAATTTTAAATCGAGACCTGTATCTTCTGGGAACTCAATGCAGAGACTGACAGAAGGGTGAGGCGTGGGAGGTGTGGGCGGACAGGAAGATGAGCCTCGCCACCGCATTCATTATAGACTGTAATGGGGCAAGTTCGGAACACGGATTACAGCAGCATGGACAAGCACTTTAGCCGCATCAGGTGTTAAATAGGAGCGGATGCGCGCTAAGTGCCTTTTTAAAAAAAATGTAAATGACTCCTGTTGCTGCTACAGCAATGTTTTTTGGTTGTTTTACATTGATTTTACATGGCAGGACAGTCACTGACACTACAGACTAGATGTGTAGGAAAGCTTTCTTCTCAAGGTGGAAGGGGTGAGTGGGTCGCATTTTGTCCACTGAGGTTTTTTTTTTTTCTTTCGGTAAATATTATTCAGCCGAAACCAAACTATCCTGCCAGTAAAAAATATATATTGTATGTCAGGGGTATACCACTGTTACGTAATAAATATATATATATATATATATATTCTGCAATTTGGTTCACAGGTCAGGTGAGTAACAGGTAGGTGTAAAAAGAGAAGGAGCAATAAAACGGTCTCACCTGATCTGTGAACCAAATTGCAGAATCTGTGCACTGTTGGACTTTTATTTAATAATTCTATTTACAGTACACTGGGCTGTTTTTTAACTTGTGAGAATGTTTCCATGTACGATATTCGGCCGAACAGAACCGTCACATACACAAACGTTAGAAATCCCGAACAAAATGTAGATTTCAGGAGAAATGTTTTGCCCTAAACAAATGTCCCCATTGTGTGGAATAATACCTGCTGGGTTAATATTGTTTTAGAGTGCTATGTGTACAGACTGGGCATGTTTGGGGTACAGAGAGGAGGTGATATAAGATGGAATAATGATGGCTAATTGTTTGTGAAACATTGCATGCAACAAAGCAGAATAGAAAGCACTGATTTTGCAGAATTTTATCTTCTAAAAACACGAATCTGCAGATAAAAATCAGTGCCTGATCTAATCTGATGGCAAGCACTGGTGTGTGTGTAGGTGTGATTTGGGGAAAATACTTATTTCACATTTTACTTACCGTGACCCAAAAAAGTTTAATCACACATAAAGAATGATTTAGATTAGCTCAATCCCTAATTCCATTTATCAGGGAGTTGTGTTTAAAGGCAGAATGTTTTATTGTTTTAATTTAATTTTAAGCTATTTTGATTATAGTTTGCGAGTTAGTTGCTAACTCGCTCCAACCCCCAGGAATGGATCCCTCATTGTATTATTTTTATTCCCAGAATGTAATATTATAGTACTATAAATAATGTATGAAAACAATACTATTATATATAAGCTTCAGCACACTCACTAAACAGAAACTTCAAAGTTTACAGGTAAAAATAATAGGGATCGAATAACAGGATATGACCAAACATTGCATAAGCCTGCCACATCGTCGATGTTCCCCATTTTGGCAGGTCCTACTCTAGTATCTCAAGCCTGCTAGGAGATTATGAGACCCACTTACTTGGGAAATGTTTCCTCCTGGGGATCTCCGCAGGGCAAGGATGCATGTTGTATGAATTGGCCCCAGCAGCATTTTTTTGTGTCATGATTTATTTAACAAAAATAAAGCCAAAATGGAGAAGCCATGTGTGAAAGCTAAGCATGCCTTATGATTCCATAGTGTCAGGAATAGAGTTACCCTAACACACAAACCTAAAGGTACACGTACTGGTCCTTAGAGTGGCTGAGTTAGTGCCTGAGATGCATATATGAAATGTCTGCAAGCAGACAGAGAATAAACGAGAAACACGGAATCTATAGCCAGGCCAAGATCAGGATAACCGAAATACATTGAATCGATAGCCAGGCCAAGATCAGGATAACAGAAATACATGGAATCGATAGCCAGGCCAAGATCAGGATAGCAGAGCGAGAATAGTCAAACAAGCCAAGGTCAGAGAACAGGAAATCCAATACACAGTATAAACACACTCTCAGGTAACAAGAACCACGACAGGACACGGAAACAAGGACAACCAGGAAGTATATATACCCTATACTGGGTAGTGATTGGTCACATGGGACCGAGATTGTCACAAGTTTGTACACATCATCAAAAAGGGACACATGGGCTGACACTATAAAATGGGACTAATGGGAGGGTTTCACATTATAAATGATGTCATAACAAGGCACCAGGAAGTTAGAGATAAATGTGTGTGCATCAGAACTCAGAAAATACATAAATTCTGTGATCGCACGGCCCGCGAGGGACAGGTATCGTGACACATAGCCTGGAGAACTACCTTTAGCAGCAATAACTTGAAGTTATCTTTTTCTGTATGACTTTATCAGTCTCACGTCGTTGTGGAGGAATTTTGGCCAACTCTTCTTTAGAACGTTGCTTCAGTTCATTGAGGTTTGCTGGTATTTGTTTATACACAGCTCTCTTAAGGTCCCACCACAACATTTCAATCGGGTTGAGGCCTGGACTTTGGACATCGCAACACCGTGATTCTTTTCTTTTTCAGCCATTCTGTTACATAGAAACATAGAACGTGGCGGCAGATAAGAACCATTCTGCCCATGTAGTCTGCCTAATTTTCTAAATACTTTAAAGGGACACTATAGTCACCCAGACCCCTTTTACTCAATTAAGTGGTCTGGGTGAAAGGTCCCTCAGGTTTTAACCCTTCAGATGCAAACATAGCAGTTGACAAACTGCTATGTTTACATTGCAGGGTTAATCCAGCCTCTAGTGGCTGTCTTCCGGACAGCCACTAGAGGCGGATCCTCGATGCTGGAGGCATATTATCCCACCATCGCGCAGAGCGTCCATAGGAAAGCATTGAGAAATGCTTTCCTATGGACACATTGAATGCGCGCGGCTCCGCTGACGTCAGACAGGGGAGCTGACGTCAGCGGGGGCGGAGAGGGCACCAGCGCCGAGGGAGCTCGGCGCTGGAATAAGGTAAGTTTTAACCCCTTCAGCGCCACAGGAGGGGGACCCTGAGGGTGGGGGCACCCTCAGGGCACTATAGTGTCAGGAAAACCGCTATGTTTTCCTGACACTATAGTGATCCTTTAATCAGTCCATGGCCTTATCCTATAGCTAGGATAGCCTGTTGTAGATTTTCTGGTGTGCTTGGGATCATTGTCCTATTTCATGACCCAATTTCGGCCATGCTTTAGCTGTTGGACAGATGGTCTCGCATTTGACTCTTGAAGACTTTGGTATACAGAGGCAAGGCAATGATTGCAAAGTTCCCAGGTCCTGTAGCTGCAAAACAAGCCCAAATCATCACCACACACCTGTAGTGTCAGTGACCAACCTCCACCGCCATGCTTGACAGTTGGTATGAGGTGTTTATGCTGATATGCTTTGTGTGGTTTTCACCAAACATGACGCTGTGTATTATGGCCTAACATCTCCATTTTGGCCTCATCTGTCCAAAGGACAGTTCAAGAATTCTTGTAGTTTGTTCAGATGCAACTTTGCAAATCTAAGCCGTGCTGCAATGTTCTTTTTAGAGAGATGAAGCTTTGTCCTGGCAACCCTTCCAAACAAACCACACTTGTTCAGTCTTTTTTTAATTGTACTGCCATGAACTTTAACATGTAACATGCTAACTGAGGCCTGTAGAGTCTGAGATGTAACTCTTGGGATTTTTTTTATTTCTCTGAGCACTGCACGGTCTGACCTTGGGTGAATTTGCTGGGACATCCACTCCTGGGAAGATTAATGACTGTTGTGAATATTTTACCATTTTGAATAATCCTTCTCACTGTAGAATGACGGACCCCACTGTTTTACGCCTATAATCAGCAGGGCACCCCAACAAAACCACTCAAGGCCTGTTCCACCACTTCCTGCAGGGCAAGATTAAAGAGGTCAAGTCGACCTCCGTCAAGTGCACCCCGTCCCCCTAAAATAGATTGGCAGCATCCTGCTCAAAGACCCTATGGCGAACTGGAATTCCCAGAGCACTTAAAACAAATCTAGAAACCCTCCTGTTCAGTTTCCGACAGAAATTATGGGCAATAACCTCGGACTAAACAAGGCGTACGTCCTGGAATAAAACTAGGATGTGTGCCATGTCCCACTTAACGGCAGACACTAAATCCCAAATGGGCACTGAACCCAAGTCATTCCCCCCCAGATGGATGACAAGGACACTTGGGATCCCCAGGAGGCAAGACAGCTGAACCAAGTTGGTGAGGAGCCGCACCCACCTCATGACTCTGGTGCCAAACCACGAACCTCCACTTCAGAAGGCATAAGACCCAACCGCTCGCCTCCAGGCCGGGCCGCCGC
The DNA here is from genome assembly GCF_036172605.1 of Pelobates fuscus. Classification (NCBI taxonomy): domain Eukaryota; kingdom Metazoa; phylum Chordata; class Amphibia; order Anura; family Pelobatidae; genus Pelobates; species Pelobates fuscus. Next base: position 6,845,507 of record NC_086323.1, on the reverse strand, counting down.
ATGTCTCCTGGCCCAATAGACATAGGAGTGTCCCATGATCCATATTCTGAGGGGAACCGGACCTGCAGAGATAAATCAACTTAGGAGACCAGCAGGGCAAACATAGGTCATATTCTCTGAACCACCTGCGCCGGCATACCAATACCGAGCCTCAAGCGGAACACCCTAATGAATTGGGAAGAGAATGAAGTGGGAGAGAAAACTGCCATCCTCGTGAACTAAAAGGTGGTGGGGGGGAGAAGCCGGACGGAAGGAACAATACTCACCGAAGGAAAAAAAACGGGACAAATGCCGGAACCCAGTACCGCACAGAAGCGGACCCACTTACCTTTCCCAAAGACATCAGTCTTCGAGCAGCGAATCCTGAAGGAAATATAGTCCGATGTGCATGTAACATCACCAAAAAGCAGCCCCCCACACACTCCAACAACTAGGGCACACCAGCTCCCTGATCCGCATGGCCCCGAAAAATGCCAGGGAAAATGCCAGCCAAAATAGACGGGCCTCAAAGACAGAATGGCAAACCTTGGGTATCGACTCAAACAAACTAGCCAAGAGCGTGCCTGAGACAGGATGCCTTGAGTCCCGAGAGGACACATCCCGCCTCAAGCCCTTTAGGGCCTGGCGAACCATGAATGCTTTGGTAGCATCTTCCCATCCCTGCAACTTGAAAAGGAAGCTGAGCCCTGCAAAGTGCAATGAAATCACGGAGGGGGGTAACCCAGCAGACTCCCAAACCCCGTAGGCGAGCGGACGAATCTTGGAAACTCCTGAGGGAATGCTCCCACCCGTACCATTCACTCCACTCCTTACTGTAGCGGGCCCACGTTGTCGCTCCAACCGACCCACGAGCCAACTCCATCAGTCTGCCAGACCAAGCGACCACTGGGCACGGTACACCATCCAATTCGGCCTGTGGAGCCACCTCCTGAAATACGTTCCACAGCAAAATAGAGAGAGAGCATCGGCCATTACATTGCGTACCCCCGGGATATGCTCAGCCCTACAAGATACATTAAGACCCAAACAGCACAGAACCAAGTGCCGCTGCAAACGTACCACCAGGGGAGAAAATTGATCGCCTGCACCACCCCCAGATTGTCGCAATGGAAAACTACCCACCAGAATAGGGAAGTGCTATAGGAAAGCCAGATTCCGCGTGAGCCCTGCTGCCTGCCAACCCACCGGCCACGAGGCAGCGCACCATTGAGAGCCCAAAATGGCCCGAAAACCTCACGAGCCTGCTGCATCAGTAAACAGGTGGAGGTCTGCATTAGAGACCTCTGGGGCCTGCCAGTACGTTCTACTGTTATAGGATGCCAAGAAGGAATCCCAGATCGATAGATCATCCCGCAATGGCCGAGTAAGCCAAATAAAGTGCTGAAGGCAGGTGACACCTGACGCTGCCGCCTCCAGCCTCTTCTTAAAGATTTCAGCATGGGTAAAGTCCATCAGGCAAAGTTTAGCTTACCTAAGAGGGACTGCAGGCAGTGAAGCTGAATCTTACATTGCCCCAGGGCCAGTGCCACCTCCTGCCTGAGGTGTTGAACCTTATTCATGGGCATCCGACATTCCCCAGCCACAGAATCGATCTCGATGCTCAGGAAACTAAGGCACGTAACTGAACCCATGGTCTTGTCATGGGCCAATGGAACACCAAAACGCTGAAACACGTCACCAAGAACCTGCAGCACCCAATGCGGGACCTGACTGGATAAAAGAAGAAGGAAACTTTGTACTCAACTTCAGATCCCCATTGATCCGAACCGGGACATAACAAGAGCAGAGGGTCCGGGCAGATTACTCTAAATTCAAGCTACCACTGTGTTCCTTAAAGGTGTTCCAGGCACCACCTGCTGGGCATTTCCAAGAATAGCAGCCAGGTCCTGTGAGAAGAGCAATGGAGAGGATGTGAGCCCATGCTCTACACTAGGAGGCAGCCGAGGTAAGTGACCAGCTGAGAGAAGAGGGGATCCAGAGGGAGCAGTGTGCAGAACAGAGGGCAGACCCAGAAGAGACAGGAACAGAGAAAAAGGAAGTGGGGAGGAGGAAGGACACAGAGGGGGGAAGGAAAAGAAACAGAGGGACCAGCAGAGACAGAAGGGAAACCAGGGACAAGGGGGGCCCTACAGGAGGCAAAAGGAGCGGCCTGGGGCAAGACCAGGGAAAGGAGGGGGAGGGAAGAAACTGAAGGGGGGACAGGGAAGAGAGACCCATGGGAGCCATCCTCACTGGCAGAGGAGGCCCCAGACCTATGAGAGGTCCTCCCCTCAACCACCAATGGCTGTACCGTGGTACCCCGCATGGCCCTGCAGGGCCTACTCACCACAGGTACCCCAGACACAGCCCTGCAGCGAGGCCCGTTGCCCAAGTCCCAACACCAGGGGCCGCAGGCCACGATGCAGCTACAGGAGGGGGAGGCCGCAAGTCCCACGTGGCAGAAGTAGGTCACACCTTCTGCGCTGTAGTAGAAGGCCGCGTGTCTGTAGTCTCAGACATGCGGGCCTGGCGATGCCTCGGGCCCGGGCTCCTGCTCCACAACCGGGTCTGAGGTGCAGCATCCGGGAAGAGTCTAACCGGTGGGCAGGAACGCCAGTCGGCCCCCTGGAACCACGCCGGCAGCCATGCCCTTATTCAGGCGAACATACTGCTCGCGAAGGAGCTTGCCACCATCCAGCGCAGCAGCAGCTCTGAGGGAAGCCAGAATAGCCTCAACATCCATCCTTCAAGCAGATTGACTACAGGCCCAGGACAAACAGGAGCAGGAGGGCAGGAAGCTGTTTGCTGGCACAAATACCAAGTGGCACTGAGGTAAGACCACCCCTACTAAGCTCACACACCACATAATCCCACCCACACATTCATACACAACCAATCACACGCATCTATCCCCAAACTCATACATGTGCCCTTGTCCGCTTAGCTGCGCTATCTCCGCATAGCCTAAACCACTAGTGCCAACCTGTTGTTTATATCCACATTAAAGTGGCACTGTCATGCCGAACTTACCTTTCCTCAATCTCTTCCTCTTCTCCCCCTCTCTCGGGATCTGTTCTCCGTTTCTTCCTGTCTTCTTTAGTTTTCTTTAAAATCATAAGACAAAGTAGGGACTCTTTGCCTTATGGAGGATTCCTCCGCTTGACCAGCTCTGACCAGCGGAGGAGCAAAGTGTGCTTCATTTCTGCTGGTCAGAGCAATTTTCCCATAATTCTTACCTTTCCTCTGTGTTCCCGCGATGCTTCCTGTCATTTTATACGAAACTGCCGAATTACATCTAACTGAATGAGAATAGTATGTTCGTTTTTTTTAGAACGCAATTCGGCACTTTGTTCGGATCGGAATTTCATTCTAATTAATGAAACTCCGATCCTATTCATTGCCGCGGCTGCATCTTGCAGCCGCTTAGTAGATAACTCCCTAATTCCCACGATATCAGGGAGCTATCTACTAAAAGGCTGAAAGACCTAAATTGGTCTTTCAGACACATTTACTAATACTAAGTAAAGATTTCTTAGTATTAGTAAATAATATGCCCCTACTCGCTATACCGCGAGTAGGGGCATTTCTAGTAAGCAGTGAGCAGCCTAATAACCTCCTTCCCCCACACCTTGCGCGGCTGGTGGGGGCCCCCTAAATAACAATAAGGGGGAAAACCTACTGTCCTCCCCCCCCCTGGCCCCCACCCCTGAGCGGTGGGTGGGGACCCTAAATAAAGATGGGGGGGACCTACTGTCCTCCCCCCCTGCCCCCACCCCTGAGCGGTGGGTGGGGGCCCTAAAAATATAAGGGGGGGGAACTACTGTCCTCTCCCCCTGCCCCCCACCCCTGAGCAGTAGGTGGGGCCCCTAAATAAAGATGGGGGGTACTACTTTCTCCCCCCGGGCCCCACCCCTGAGCGGTGGGTGGGTGCCCTAAAAATACAATAAGGGGGGGACCTACTGTACCCCCCCGGCCTCCACCCCTGAGTGGCGGGTGGGGGCCCTAAAAAAACAATAAGTGGGGGGACCTAATGTCCTCCCCCCTGGCCCCCACCCCTGAGCGGTGGGTGGGGGCCCTAAATAAAGAGAGGGGGGGCCTACTGTCTTCCCCCCGGCCCCCAACCCTGAGCAGTGGGTGGAGGCCCTAGATAAGAATGGTGGGGGGGGGACCTACCGTCCTTCCCCCCGGCCCCCACCCCTGAGAGGTGGGTGGGGGCCCTAAAAAAAACAATATGGGGGGGACCTACTGTCCCCCCCGGCCCCCACCCCTGAGCGGCGGGTGGGGGCCCTAAATGAAAATCCCCCCCAATCAATGTGACTAGGGGTCCCAAGCCCCAAGTCACTCCCCCCCACCCAAATCAAACTATCCCCTACCTACCCCCCTCACCCTAAAAATAGTGAGGGGGGGAATAAAATACCTAACCTGTAAAAAAAAATTAAACTTACCATTTGACGTCTTCTTTTTTCTAAAATCTTTATTTTTCAGCCCCAAAAAAGGCCAAATAAAAAGCCATCATACCCGTCGAACTTAAAATAAAAGAAAAAACCAGAGCGCAAAAAAATTATCCATCTTCACCCATGGAGGGCTCCGCGCAGACTGAACTACGCAGTGCGGGGGAAGGCTTATAAAGCCTTCCCCCGCCCTGCAATTAGGCTAAGAACACTCTGATTGGTGGGTTTAAGCCAATCAGAGTGCTCTTTGTAATTTTACAGAGCGTGGAAAAGTTCTTTGGAATTTTCCCACGCTGTGTAAAATGACACAGAGCACTGTGATTGGATGGCTTGAAATCCATCCAATCACAGTGCTCTGTGTCATTTTACACAGCGTGGGAAAATTCCAAATAACTTTCCCACGCTGTGTAAAATGACACAGAGCACTGTGATTGGATGGTTTTCAAGCCATCCAATCACCGTGCTCTGTGTCATTTTACACAGCGTGGGAAAATTCCAAAGAACTTTCCCACGCTGTGTAAAATGACACAGAGCACTGTGATTGGATGGTTTTCAAGCCATCCAATCACCGTGCTCTGTGTCATTTTACACAGCGTGGGAAAATTCCAAAGAACTTTCCCACGCTGTGTAAAATGACAAAGAGCACTCTGATTGGCTTAAACCCACCAATCAGAGTGTTCTTAGCCTAATTGCTTCCCCCACCCTGCGTAGCTCAGTCTGCGCGGAGCCCTCCATGGGTGAAGATGGATTATTTTTTTGCACTCGTTTTTTTCTTTTTCATCGTTTTTTTTAGCGCTCTGGTTTTTAATTTTATTTTCAGTTCGACGGGTATGATGGCTTTTTATTTGGCCTTTTTTGGGGCTGAAAAATGAAGATTTTAGAAAAAAGAAGACGTCAAATGGTAAGTTAAATTTTTTTTTACAGGTTAGTTATTTTATTCCCCCCTCACTATTTTTAGGGTGAGGGGGGTAGGTAGGGTATAGTTTGATTTGGGTGGGGGGGTGACTAGGAGCTTGGGACCCCTAGTCACCTTGATTGGGGGGGGGGGTTCATTTAGGGTGGGGGCTGGGGGGGGACAGTAGGCCCCCCTTATTGTTTTCTTAGGGCCCCCACCCACTGCTCAGGGGTGGGGGCCGGGGGGGAGGACGGTAGGCCCCCCCCCACCATTCTTATCTAGGGCCCCCACCCACCGCTCAGGGGTGGGGGCCTGGGGGGGAGGACTGTAGGTCCCCCCCTCATTATCTTCATGGCCCCCACCTGCCACTCAGGGGTGGGGGCCTGGGGGGGAGGACAGTAGGTCCCCCCCCCTCATTATCTTCATGGCCCCCACCTGCCGCTCAGGGGTGGGGGCCTGGGGGGGAGGACAGTACCCCCGCCCCCCTCAGCTCCCACCCATGGGTGACAGATGGGGGCTCAAGTTAATTATACAAGAGGGGGGTATGCCATTTGCCGTCCATAAGTCTACACCCTCCCCTTTGTGTAGCAAAGGGTCACCAAGCCACTAGCCATCCACATTCAAAAGTGTCAAAATTGTCTTGGTTACATAAACTGGGCAGTGTACTTTATACGAAATATATTTTTGTAGCAGTGTTGTAACCTGTAAAGTGCTGAGTACACCTGTTAGCGCTATATAAATATAATATACATACACTGTATACCTACTGCACTTACTGTACCTCCCTCTACTGTAATGTAACCTGTAAAGTGCTGAGTACACCTGTTGGCGCTATATAAATATAATATACATACACTGTATACCTACTGCACTTACTGTACCTCCCTCTACTGTAATGTAACCTGTAACGTGCTGAGTACACCTGTTAGAGCTATATAAATATAATATACATACACTGTATACCTACTGCACTTACTGTACCTCCCCTACTGTAATGTAACCTGTAAAGTGCCGAGTACACCTGTTAGCGCTATATAAATATAATATACATACACTGTATACCTACTGCACTTACTGTACCTCCCTCTACTGTAATATAACCTGTAAAGTGCTGAGTACACCTGTTAGCGCTATATAAATATAATATACATACACTGTATACCTACTGCACTTACTGTACCTCCCCCTACTGTAATGTAACCTGTAAAGTGCTGAGTACACCTGTTAGCGCTATATAAATATAATATACATACACTGTATACCTACTGCACTTACTGTACCTCCCTCTACTGTAATGTAACCTGTAAAGTGCTGAGTACACCTGTTAGCGCTATATAAATATAATATACATACACTGTATACCTACTGCACTTACTGTACCTCCCTCTACTGTAATGTAACCTGTAAAGTGCTGAGTACACCTGTTAGCGCTATATAAATATAATATACATACACTGTATACCTACTGCACTTACTGTACCTCCCTCTACAGTAATGTAACCTGTAAAGTGCTGAGTACACCTGTTAGCGCTATATAAATATAATATACATACACTGTATACCTACTGCACTTACTGTACCTCCCTCTACTGTAATGTAACCTGTAAAGTGCTGAATACACCTGTTAGTGCTATATAAATAAAATATACATACACTGTATACCTACTGCACTTACTGTACCTCCCTCTACTGTAATGTAACCTGTAACGTGCTGAGTACACCTGTTAGCGCTATATAAATAAAATATACACACACTGTATACCTACTGCACTTACTGTATCTACCTCTACTGTAATGTAACCTGTAAAGTGCTGAGTACACCTGTTAGCGCTATATAAATAAAATATACATACACTGTATACCTACTGCACTTACTGTACCTCCCTCTACTGTAATGTAACCTGTAAAGTACTGAGTACACCTGTTAGCGCTATATAAATAAAATATACACACACTGTATACCTACTGCACTTACTGTACCTCCCTCTACTGTAATGTAACCTGTAAAGTACTGAGTACACCTGTTAGCGCTATATAAATAAAATATACACACACTGTATACCTACTGCACTTACTGTACCTCCCTCTACTGTAATGTAACCTGTAAAGTGCTGAATACACCTGTTGGTGCTATATAAATAAAATATACATACACTGTATACCTACTGCACTTACTGTACCTCCCTCTACTGTAATGTAACCTGTAAAGTGCTGAGTACACCTGTTAGCGCTATATAAATATAATATACATACACTGTATACCTACTGCACTTACTGCACCTCCCTCTACTGTAATGTAACCTGTAACGTGCTGAGTACACCTGTTAGCGCTATATAAATAAAATATACACACACTGTATACCTACTGCACTTACTGTATCTACCTCTACTGTAATGTAACCTGTAAAGTGCTGAGTACACCTGTTAGCGCTATATAAATAAAATATACATACACTGTATACCTACTGCACTTACTGTACCTCCCTCTACTGTAATGTAACCTGTAAAGTGCTGAGTACACCTGTTAGCGCTATATAAATAAAATATACACACACTGTATACCTACTGCACTTACTGTACCTCACCCTACTGTAATGTAACCTGTAAAGTGCTGAGTACACCTGTTAGCGTTATATAAATAATATACATACACTGTATACCTACTGCACTTACTGTACCTCCCCCTACTGTAATGTAACCTGTAAAGTGCTGAGTACACCTGTTAGCGCTATATAAATATAATATACATACACTGTATACCTACTGCACTTACTGTACCTCCCTCTACTGTAATGTAACCTGTAAAGTGCTGAGTACACCTGTTAGCACTATATAAATATAATATACACACACTGTATACCTACTGCACTTACTGTACCTCCCTCTACTGTAATGTAACCTGTAAAGTGCTGAGTACACCTGTTAGTGCTATATAAATAAAATATACATACACTGTATACCTACTGCACTTACTGTACCTCCCTCTACTGTAATGTAACCTGTAACGTGCTGAGTACACCTGGTAGTGCTATATAAATAAAATATACATACACTGTATACCTACTGCACTTACTGTACCTCCCTCTACTGTAATGTAACCTGTAACGTGCTGAGTACACCTGTTAGCGCTATATAAATATAATATACATACACTGTATACCTACTGCACTTACTGTACCTCCCTCTACTGTAATGTAACCTGTAAAGTGCTGAGTACACCTGTTAGCACTATATAAATATAATATACACACACTGTATACCTACTGCACTTACTGTACCTCCCTCTACTGTAATGTAACCTGTAAAGTGCTGAGTACACCTGTTAGTGCTATATAAATAAAATATACATACACTGTATACCTACTGCACTTACTGTACCTCCCTCTACTGTAATGTAACCTGTAAAGTGCTGAGTACACCTGTTAGTGCTATATAAATAAAATATACATACACTGTATACCTACTGCACTTACTGTACCTCCCTCTACTGTAATGTAACCTGTAAAGTGCTGAGTACACCTGTTAGTGCTATATAAATCAAATATACATACACTGTATACCTACTGCACTTACTGTACATCCCTCTACTGTAATGTAACCTGTAAAGTGCTGAGTACACCTGTTAGCGCTATATAAATAAAATATACATGCACTGTATACCTACTGCACTTACTGTACCTCCCTCTACTGTAATGTAACCTGTAAAGTACTGAGTACACCTGTTAGCGCTATATAAATAAAATATACACACACTGTATACCTACTGCACTTACTGTACCTCCCTCTACTGTAATGTAACCTGTAAAGTGCTGAGTACACCTGTTAGCGCTATATAAATAAAATATACACACACTGTATACCTACTGCACTTACTGTACCTCCCCCTACTGTAATGTAACCTGTAAAGTGCTGAGTACACCTGTTAGCGTTATATAAATAATATACATACACTGTATACCTACTGCACTTACTGTACCTCCCCCTACTGTAATGTAACCTGTAAAGTGCTGAGTACACCTGTTAGCGCTATATAAATATAATATACATACACTGTATACCTACTGCACTTACTGTACCTCCCTCTACTGTAATGTAACCTGTAAAGTGCTGAGTACACCTGTTAGCACTATATAAATATAATATACACACACTGTATACCTACTGCACTTACTGTACCTCCCTCTACTGTAATGTAACCTGTAAAGTGCTGAGTACACCTGTTAGTGCTATATAAATAAAATATACATACACTGTATACCTACTGCACTTACTGTACCTCCCTCTACTGTAATGTAACCTGTAACGTGCTGAGTACACCTGGTAGTGCTATATAAATAAAATATACATACACTGTATACCTACTGCACTTACTGTACCTCCCTCTACTGTAATGTAACCTGTAACGTGCTGAGTACACCTGTTAGCGCTATATAAATATAATATACATACACTGTATACCTACTGCACTTACTGTACCTCCCTCTACTGTAATGTAACCTGTAAAGTGCTGAGTACACCTGTTAGCACTATATAAATATAATATACACACACTGTATACCTACTGCACTTACTGTACCTCCCTCTACTGTAATGTAACCTGTAAAGTGCTGAGTACACCTGTTAGTGCTATATAAATAAAATATACATACACTGTATACCTACTGCACTTACTGTACCTCCCTCTACTGTAATGTAACCTGTAAAGTGCTGAGTACACCTGTTAGTGCTATATAAATAAAATATACATACACTGTATACCTACTGCACTTACTGTACCTCCCTCTACTGTAATGTAACCTGTAAAGTGCTGAGTACACCTGTTAGTGCTATATAAATCAAATATACATACACTGTATACCTACTGCACTTACTGTACATCCCTCTACTGTAATGTAACCTGTAAAGTGCTGAGTACACCTGTTAGTGCTATATAAATAAAATATACATACACTGTATACCTACTGCACTTACTGTACCTCCCTCTACTGTAATGTAACCTGTAAAGTGCTGAGTACACATATTAGTGCTATATAAATAAAATATACATACACTGTATACCTACTGCACTTACTGTACCTCCCTCTACTGTAATGTAACCTGTAAAGTGCTGAGTACACCTGTTAGTGCTATATAAATCAAATATACATACACTGTATACCTACTGCACTTACTGTACATCCCTCTACTGTAATGTAACCTGTAAAGTGCTGAGTACACCTGTTAGTGCTATATAAATAAAATATACATACACTGTATACCTACTGCACTTACTGTACCTCCCTCTACTGTAATGTAACCTGTAAAGTGCTGAGTACACATATTAGTGCTATATAAATAAAATATACATACACTGTATACCTACTGCACTTACTGTACCTCCCTCTACTGTAATGTAACCTGTAAAGTGCTGAGTACACCTGTTAGTGCTATATAAATCAAATATACATACACTGTATACCTACTGCACTTACGGTACATCCCTCTACTGTAATGTAACCTGTAAAGTGCTGAGTACACCTGTTAGTGCTATATAAATAAAATATACATACACTGTATACCTACTGCACTTACTGTACCTCCCTCTACTGTAATGTAACCTGTAAAGTACTGAGTACACCTGTTAGCGCTATATAAATAAAATATACACACACTGTATACCTACTGCACTTACTGTACCTCCCTCTACTGTAATGTAACCTGTAAAGTGCTGAGTACACCTGTTAGCGCTATATAAATAAAATATACACACACTGTATACCTACTGCACTTACTGTACCTCCCCCTACTGTAATGTAACCTGTAAAGTGCTGAGTACACCTGTTAGCGTTATATAAATAATATACATACACTGTATACCTACTGCACTTACTGTACCTCCCTCTACTGTAATGTAACCTGTAAAGTGCTGAGTACACCTGTTAGCACTATATAAATATAATATACACACACTGTATACCTACTGCACTTACTGTACCTCCCTCTACTGTAATGTAACCTGTAAAGTGCTGAGTACACCTGTTAGTGCTATATAAATAAAATATACATACACTGTATACCTACTGCACTTACTGTACCTCCCTCTACTGTAATGTAACCTGTAACGTGCTGAGTACACCTGGTAGTGCTATATAAATAAAATATACATACACTGTATACCTACTGCACTTACTGTACCTCCCTCTACTGTAATGTAACCTGTAACGTGCTGAGTACACCTGTTAGCGCTATATAAATATAATATACATACACTGTATACCTACTGCACTTACTGTACCTCCCTCTACTGTAATGTAACCTGTAAAGTGCTGAGTACACCTGTTAGCACTATATAAATATAATATACACACACTGTATACCTACTGCACTTACTGTACCTCCCTCTACTGTAATGTAACCTGTAAAGTGCTGAGTACACCTGTTAGTGCTATATAAATAAAATATACATACACTGTATACCTACTGCACTTACTGTACCTCCCTCTACTGTAATGTAACCTGTAAAGTGCTGAGTACACCTGTTAGTGCTATATAAATAAAATATACATACACTGTATACCTACTGCACTTACTGTACCTCCCTCTACTGTAATGTAACCTGTAAAGTGCTGAGTACACCTGTTAGTGCTATATAAATCAAATATACATACACTGTATACCTACTGCACTTACTGTACATCCCTCTACTGTAATGTAACCTGTAAAGTGCTGAGTACACCTGTTAGTGCTATATAAATAAAATATACATACACTGTATACCTACTGCACTTACTGTACCTCCCTCTACTGTAATGTAACCTGTAACGTGCTGAGTACACCTGTTAGTGCTATATAAATAAAATATACATACACTGTATACCTAATGCTCTTACTGTACCTCCCTCTACTGTAATGTAACCTGTAAAGTGCTGAGTGTACATACATTCTCACAGATAGTAAGTGTAATTAGCCCTGTTCCCCAAAGATACTAATAAATACCGTTTTCTTACCTTGTTGTGTGACCAGTGATGGATGTGCAGTTTGAAGCATTAATAAGAAAATGCCCCATAAATACTGGGGTACAGACTCCCACAATTGTCTGCTGTCCATTCTGACCATGTTTCCCTTCACACTGACATTTCTATAAATGTTTGTTCAGGGCTTATCTTGCCTTTTAGTTGGTGTTTCAGGAAATACATTTCTCTACGTGTGAGGAGGGGGCACGAAACCACCCGGCCCTGTGGCTTGGAGGCTTCTGACAATGACATGGCCAACGAAGGCTGCGTATCCTGTGTGTGGCCACAAATGGGAAAGCAGGAACCAGGCAGCGAGAATGGCAGCCCCGGAGAGCAGACTGATCTCCATTCAATGAAATGACTTTGCCATGTCACAATCCCATAAAGCAGTTTACTAATAAGTACTCGGCTACCAAATAGTCACCCAAGACTTTTCTGAACCCAAGATCTGAGATTACAGTAAGATATTCTCCTGCATTAACCTAAAATTATTCTAATAATAATAATAACTCGAATTCTTCCTAAACACTGACAAAACCGTTACAATGATCTTTGGAACTGTACCTATATTACATAAACTACAAAATCAACAACTGCGTATCAGAATAAATTCAAATAGCACACTGACAGCAGTCTGCTCTTTTAAATATAAAGGTTTGTTGCTAGACCCCAATTTATCCTTTGGCCTTCATAGTGAAAAAAATCTCTTCAAAACTTTACCCAAAACTAGGTGCCATGTGCAGAAACAAATCCTGCCTAAGCCCTACAGTAAGGAAACAAATGCTAATGCCGGTCATTGATTATGGGGATGTAGTGTATGCACCCGCATCGCAAACCCACCTTAATAAACTTAATACGTTATATAATTTGTTCTGCCGCTTTGTACTAGAATGTAATTACTTTACCCACCACTGTGACATTTTAAAAGAGCTAAACTGGCTGTCGCTGGAATCCTGACGCACTCTTCATCTTTCCAGCATTTCTGGGAGGCTCCCACCCTACCTGAGTAGAATGCTCTCCCCGGCTGTTCCCACCTCCTATAACCTCCGATCCAGAACTAGCACGATATTTAGCATACCGCAATACAAAAATAAAGTGTCTCGATCCTCCTTTTCCTACAGAGCACCGCAATTATGGAATAACCTCAGGGACACAGTCAAATCTTAATTCAATCTAAAATCTTTTAAGAGATCTATGGCAATATACCTCAGCACAGAATGCACGTCATGGTTGAATATATTTATCACCTGTTATGTGTTAAATGTATATATGTGTATGTGTGTATATATATAAATAAATTAAAAAATCCTGCACTCCACCAAAACTACTTGTCCAGCCAAAATACAAAAATATATAAAAAGGATAGCACTCCAGGGACTTGAAATAAGACTTTACTTTTATTACCTTTAAATTAAAAATGTCAACGTTTCAGCTTGCTTCCCTCAAGCTTTCATCAGGACATTTTTTTTTCATCACACACAGTGCAATGACGGGCCTTCACACACAGTGCAATGACGGGCCTTCATACCCAGTGCAATGACGGGCCTTCACACACAGTGCAATGACAGGCCTTCACACACAGTGCAATGACTGGCCTTCACACACAGTGTAATGACGGGCCTTCATACCCAGTGCAATGACGGGCCTTCACACACAGTGCAATGACGGGCCTTCATACCCAGTGCAATGACGGGCCTTCATACCCAGTGCAATGACGGGACTTCACACACAGTGCAATGACGGGCCTTCACACACAGTGCAATGACGGGCCTTCACACACAGTGCAATGACGGGCCTTCATACCCAGTGCAATGACTGGCCTTCACACACAGTGCAATGACGGGACTTCACACACAGTGTAATGACGGGCCTTCATACGCAGTGCAATGACGGGCCTTCATACCCAGTGCAATGACGGGCCTTCATACCCAGTGCAATGACGGGCCTTCACACACAGTGCAATGACGGGCCTTCATACCCAGTGCAATGACAGGTCTTCACACACAGTACAATGACCGGCCTTCATGCACAGTGTAATGGTGGGCCTTCATACACAGTGTCAAGACGGGCCTTCATACACCGTGTAATGGCGAGCCTTCATACACAGTGCAATGATGGGCCTTCAAGCACTGTGCAATGATGGGCCTTCATGCACAGTGCAATGATGGGTCTTCTTACACAGAGCAATGACGGGCCTTCATACACCATGCCACGAGAGGCATGACGGGCCTTCGCACACAGTGCAATGACGGGCCTTCATGCACAGTGCAATGACGGGCCTTCTTACACATTGTAATGACGTGCCTTCATACACCATGCCACGAGAGGCCTTCATACACCATGCCACGAGAGGCCTTCATACACAGTGCAATGATGGGCCTTCATACACAGTGCAATGACGGGCCTTCATACACATTGCAATGACGGGCCTTCATACACCCTGCCACGAGAGGCCTTCATATACCGTGCAATGATGGGCCTTCATGCACAGTACAATGACGGGCCTTCATACACAGTGTAATGGCGAGCCTTCATACACAGTACAATGACGGGCCTTCATACCCAGTGCAATGACGGGCCTTCACACACAGTGCAATGACGGGCCTTCACACACAGTGCAATGAAGGGCTTCATGCACAATACAATGACCGGCCTTCATGCACAGTGTAATGGCGGGCCTTCATACCCAGTGCAATGACAGGCCTTCACACACAGTGAATGACGGGCCTTCACACACAGTGCAATGACGGGCCTTCACACACAGTGCAATGACGGGCCTTCACACACAGTGCAATGACGGGCCTTCATGCACAGTGCAATGATGGGCCTTCATGCACAGTGCAATGACGGGCCTTCATGCACAGTGCAATGACGGGCCTTCTTACACAGTGCAATGACGGGCCTTCATACACCATGCCACGAGAGGCCTTCTTACACAGTGCAATGACGGGTCTTCATACACCATGCCACGAGAGGCATGACGGGCCTTCACACACAGTGCAATGACGGGCCTTCACACACAGTGCAATGACGGGCCTTCATGCACAGTGCAATGACTGGCCTTCTTACACATTGCAATGATGGGCCTTCATACACCATGCCACTAGAGGCCTTCATACACCATGCCACGAGAGGCCTTCATACACAGTGCAATGATGGGCCTTCATACACAGTGCAATGACGGGCCTTCATACACATTGCAATGATGGACCTTCATACACCCTGCCACGAGAGGCAATGATGGGCCTTCATACACCCTGCCACGAGAGGCAATGATGGGCCTTCATGCACAGTACAATGACGGGCCTTCATACACAGTGTAATGGCAAGCCTTCATACACAGTACAATGACGGGCCTTCATACACAGTACAATGTCGGGCCTTTATACACAGTGCAATGACGGGCCTTCATACACAGTGTAATGACGGACCTTACTACACAGGGCAATCACATGCCTTCAAGCACATTGCAATGACGGGCCTTCATACACCGTGCCACAAGAGGCCTTCATACATCGTGCAATGGCGGGCCTTCATACACAGTGTAATGGCGAGCCTTCATACACACTACAATGACGGGCTTTCATACACAGTGCAATGATGGGCCTTCATACACAGTACAATGACGGGCCTTCATGCACAGTTCAATGACGGGCCTTCATACACAGTGCAATGACGGACCTTACTACACAGTGCAATCACATGCCTTTAAGCACATTGCAATGACGGGCCTTCATACACCGTGCCACAAGAGGCCTTCATACACCGTGCAATGACGGGCCTTCATACACAGTGTAATGGCGAGGCTTCATACACACTACAATGACGGGCCTTCATACACAGTGCAATGATGGGCCTTCATGCACAGTTCAATGACGGGCCTTCATACACAGTGTAATGACGGACCTTACTACACAGTGCAATCACATGCCTTCAAGCACATTGCAATGACGGGCCTTCATACACCGTGCCACAAGAGGCCTTCATACACCGTGCAATGACGGGCCTTCATACACAGTGTAATGGCGAGGCTTCATACACACTACAATGACGGGCCTTCATACACAGTGCAATGATGGGCCTTCATGCACAGTTCAATGACGGGCCTTCATACACAGTGAAATGACGGGCCTTCATACACAGTGTAATGACGGACCTTACTACACAGTGCAATCACATGCCTTCAAGCACATTGCAATGACGGGCCTTCATACACCGTGCCACAAGAGGCCTTCATACACCGTGCAATGACGGGCCTTCATACACAGTGTCAAGACGGGCCTTCATACACCGTGTAATGGCGAGCCTTCATACACCGTGCAAGATCAAGCCCATCCTGGCATTAATAGTGCACAGTGCCAGAGTTATGCCCAGTGCCCACATTGGCAGCCATGGGGGGAACTTCCCACGCCCACTGCCCACTCAAATAGACTTTAATGAAATAAAACATTTTTAAAAAGCTTCAAATTGTACACAAGTTAGCAAATACAAAAACACAAACAGTTGCACAAGGAATATATCGTGACAGACAGAAGGCTGTGTAAATATAGGTCTGACTTGGACAGAGTGTCTCTCGCTGCATTTTATTCTGAATCACCTTCAACAAATTACACAAAACACTCGGGAAAATACAGATATATGAACATTTTATAATTATTCCACAATATTCCATCAAAACAAAGAAACCATAAACAAATCAAAACAAATAAACAAACAAGCAAATTAGAGTTTATTGCAAATAAACCTTCTGAGATTTGCATATTATTTAATAGCCGCTGGCCCTTGAAAGCCAGCAGTGAGGGTGTTTTTTTAAATGTCTCTGCTACATCAGGGTTATCCCCCCACATCATCTCCATACACACCTTGAGGTGGCGGCAGGAAGGATAGACAAGGTATAGAAACAAAGAGCTCCTTAGCAGTTATAACTCCTTACCCAGCATTCTTTAATTATTTACATAGACTCCAGAACCTTGATATTCAATATCCAATCGTATGACTAGTTATTTGAGGTTCATCCTGCTTGGGATTGGGGTTCCTGTGCCTTCCGTGCTGTATCCAACATGTAAAAACATAAAACGTCTGGAGTAGATGGCAGTGTTCAGCTGTACAATAGGAAGCCGGCCACATGTTCTTATCACACACATACAGACACACACTTTTTATAGAAACAAATGTATAAACAAAGTTTGAAATGTCCACATGATGGACTAGTGATCAGAGAACATGACCGGAATACTAGAGTCTCTCAGTGGAAGTCACTGAGTGGTCCTGCCATTGGCTTTGCCGTATAGCGCAGTCTATGTCACACTCATTGAGTAACCAGTGTATTAAGATCTGAGTATAGTCACGGCTCTTTCAAGCCTCCTCCGCTGTGGCGTCGATTCCTGCGTAGGTAAAGTTCTCAAATAGTGCCATGTTCACGTATGCCTAAATGCCAGATAAAATCAGAGTTCAGAGTAACCGTACACATAACAGTAACAAGTACTACAAGAAAAAACTAACAAATAGAATTTACCAGCAACACAAAAACACGGCAATATTAAACTGGCCGGCCATTGCACTCAAACAGAACGGAGCACAGTATAGACTCAAAGACACAGGTGTGATATGACTCTCTATAGGGAAAGGTATGATCTATCTCTCTGTATAAAGAAAGGTGTGATCTCACTCTCTGTATAAAGAAGGTGTGATCTATCTCTCTGTATAAAGAAAGGTGTGATCTCACTCTCTGTATAAGGACAGGTATATTCTTTACTCTCTGTATAAGGACAGGTGTATTCTTTACTCTCTGTATAAGGACAGGTGTATTCTTTACTCTCTGTATAAGGACAGGTATATTCTTTACTCTCTGTATAAGGACAGGTATATTCTTTACTCTCTGTATAAGGACAGGTATATTCTTTACTCTCTGTATAAGGACTGGTGTATTATTTACTCTCTGTATAAGGACAGGTGTATTCTTTACTCTCTGTATAAGGACAGGTGTATTCTTTACTCTCTGTATAAGGACAGGTGTATTGTTTACTCTCTGTATAAGGACAGGTGTATTCTTTACTCTCTGTATAAGGACAGGTGTATTCTTTACTCTCTGTATAAGGACAGGTATATTCTTTACTCTCTGTATAAGGACAGGTGTATTGTTTACTCTCTGTATAAGGACAGGTATATTCTTTACTCTCTGTATAAGGACAGGTGTATCCTTTACTCTCTGTATAAGGACAGGTGTATTCTTTGCTCTCTGTATAAGGACAGGTATATTCTTTACTCTCGGTATAGGGGCAGGTGTATTCTTTGCTCTCTGTATAAGGACAGGTATATCCTTTACTCTCTGTATAAGGACAGGTGTATTCTTTACTCTCTGTATAAGGACAGGTGTATTCTTTACTCTCTGTATAAGGACAGGTGTATTCTTTGCTCTCTGTATAAGGACAGGTGTATTCTTTGCTCTCTGTATAAGGACAGGTGTAATCTTTACTCTCTGTATAAGGACAGGTATATTCTTTACTCTCTGTATAAGGGCAGGTGTATTCTTTGCTCTCTGTATAAGGACAGGTGTATTCTTTGCTCTCTGTATAAGGACAGGTGTATTCTTTGCTCTCTGTATAAGGACAGGTATATTCTTTACTCTCTGTATAAGGGCAGGTGTATTCTTTGCTCTCTGTATAAGGACAGGTATATTCTTTACTCTCTGTATAAGGACAGGTGTATTCTTTGCTCTCTGTATAAGGACAGGTGTATTGTTTACTCTCTGTATAAGGACAGGTGTATTCTTTGCTCTCTATATAAGGACAGGTATATTCTTTACTCTCTGTATAAGGACAAGTGTATTCTTTGCTCTCTGTATAAGGACAGGTGTATTCTTTGCTCCCTGTATAAGGACAGGTATATTCTTTACTCTCTGTATAAGGACAGGTATATTCTTTACTCTCTGTATAAGGACAGGTGTATTCTTTACTCTCTGTATAAGGACAGGTATATTCTTTGCTCTCTGTATAAGGACAGGTATATTCTTTACTCTCTGTATAAGGACAGGTGTATTGTTTACTCTCTGTATAAGGACAGGTGTATTTTTTACTCTCTGTATAAGGACAGGTATATTCTTTGCTCTCTGTATAAGGACAGGTATATTCTTTGCTCTCTGTATAAGGACAGGTGTATTCTTTGCTCCCTGTATAAGGACAGGTGTATTGTTTACTCTCTGTATAAGGACAGGTGTATTCTTTACTCTCTGTATAAGGACAGGTGTATTCTTTGCTCTCTGTATAAGGACAGGTGTATTCTTTACTCTCTGTATAAGGACAGGTGTATTCTTTACTCTCTGTATAAGGACAGGTATATCCTTTACTCTCTGTATAAGGACAGGTGTATTCTTTACTCTCTGTATAAGGACAGGTGTATTCTTTGCTCTCTGTATAAGGGCAGGTGTATTCTTTACTCTCTGTATAAAGACAGGTGTATTGTTTACTCTCTGTATAAGGACAGGTGTATTCTTTGCTCTCTGTATAAGGACAGGTATATTCTTTACTCTCTGTATATGGACAGGTATATTCTTTACTCTGTGTATAAGGACAGGTGTATTCTTTACTCTGTGTATAAGGACAGGTGTATTCTTTACTCTGTGTATAAGGACAGGTATATTTCTCACTGATCCTCTGTGTTTATATATCATAGTTTATATACATGGTACCTTTCTGGCCTCCAACATGCGGACAAGGTGCAGGGATATCTGGGTAAAGGGTGGTCTCTCATATGGCCGGTCTCTCCAGCACTGCCTCATCAGATCATACCTGCAACAAAAAGCTGCATTTTATTTCTCTCATTTCCAAACCGACAAACATATCCTGGGAACTGGCAGACCTGTACGGCTGGCATGGGTGGTACAAACATATCCGGGGGAACTGGCAGACCTGTACGGCTGGCATGGGTAGTACAAACATATCCGGGGAACTGGCAGACCTGTACGGCTGGCATGGGTGGTACAAACATATCATGGGAACTGGCAGACCTGTCCGGCTGGCATGGGTGGTACAAACATATCCTGGGAACTGGCAGACCTGTCCGGCTGGCATGAGTGGTAGAAACATGTAAACTACCCGAAATGAAGGTGCCAGGTGTTTGGCACGGTGACTAATCCCCCACAGACCCAATTAGCCGTTTGGTGGTGTGCCTCCCCTCTCTGATTAATTTAGCTTTTCCTCTTGCCGAGCTTAATAACATTAGTACCAATGATGTACTAATATATATTATACACATTCATAAGAATGACAAAATGACCCAAAATGTTTATTTTCTGTCTTTTTCTGTTACAAAGCCGTCAATGGCAGAATGACTGAATGACTCACAGACTGAATTTATTTGTAATTCCCACCAGTGGCTGCTGGATGGTATAATAAAGCTATTTACACATCTCCCATGCCCTCGCTCACATGTTGTGCCACTGGCTGCTTGCTGTAATAAAACATCTGGTTAGTATTGCTGCCAAGCTGCTTGTACCATACGCTATCTCCCCGCCCCCTGCCCCCTATTTATAGAATGGGGTGGATAGATAGTTGTCCAAACCCTGAGCCCCACGGTGGGGCAAAAATGTGAATAAAACAACAAAAAACATAAAAGTCAAAAAGGAAGAAGAGCAAAGAATAAAGCCAGGTTGTACAGTGACCCCACCTGTGAGGATGGGGTGGGGGACTTCATAATAATGAACTAATAGGGGTAGACAGATCATTGTCCCTCACCCTGCCTCTAACTCAAACCCAGCGGGTGGGAGTTATTAAAAACACAGGGGGGGGGGGATTCTAATGTCCACCGCTGCCCCCACTCATGTTCAGAGACCGAAGCCACCTATTAGTAAATGGAGAAACCCAGTGATTACCCCAGCTCTTACCAATGGGCAGCGTGTGGGGGTTCTAAATACATTTTAACAAGGGTGGGTGACATACCATTGCTGTCCCCTCAAAACAATTCTTAAATTGATTATATGTCCATTATGATGGCATGTTCAACCCTCATTAATGATGTTGTAGCCCCCACTTGGTCCAACAGTTGGGGCTGGGGGCACACTAGGTCCCCTCCATTTAATAATAAGTAGAATTCCCTAATTTCTTTCTAATAACCCCCACATGCTGGCCACGGGGGATCTGTCCATCCCACATAATTTAACTATAAGTCCTCCATCCAGTGTATATAGGTTTAGACACTTAGGCCTCCCCCCTCCCCCAAACACATTATTTTATTATTTTTATATATATATATATATATTAGCTGCACAGTGGGGGCATGAGGGGTGGATAATTAACTGTCCAGTCGCTATTTTTTTTTAAATTACAGTGAGCAGCCATTTTGTGATGGCTAACTAGCAAGTTCTGGCTAGCCCTATGGTTAACCCTTGAACCACCAAGGGTTATTAACTATTTGCCCACTGGCTACTAGCCCTGCCAGCAGATTAATGGTAATTGAAAACTTTAGTGATCAATGAAAATTTCTCTCAAAATTGTCCCCCCAAGAAAATGAAAAAATGAATTACTTGTTTGTTAGTCCACCCATTGTAAAGCGCTACGGAATTTGTAGGCGCTATATAAATATAATAATAATAATAATAATAATAATAAAAATTAACATGTTATATATGCATTTACTCTGCTACTTCAAATATTTATCTATTACTATAAAAAGATGCCATGAAGATTCCCACTTCTTTAGATGAGTCCAAGCTCGATTTATGGTAATATACAGTATTGCCGAGAAGGGTTTCTAAATGTAGCATTTGCCAAGTAAAATGGCTAACAAGCTGATTATTTTTTTGTTATCCAAGACAAGGGTGACCACTTACACCTCATCATCACAATTCCGTGGTTTTTCCATTCTGTATCCCTGTGGCAACTTCTCATATAGCTCTGCGCAAGTCATCCCACAGTACGGAGTACCACCTAGAGACAAAGGATAGAGTATAGTACTGAGCTTACATTAAATCACCATGAAAACCAGTGGGATGTCCACGTTTAATGTCAGCAAGTCTTCCAATAATTCCTGCTGATGGGGTTAATTCTCTAAACAGTAAATTGTGAAAATAATGTTCTAGAAGTTAGACATTTTCAGGGTTATTTACTAAATGTCAAGCTATGATATGTCTTTGATCCGTTATTATATTCCTCTCTATGATTGTGTTGTACTTTGCATTTATGCCACAATAAAAAAGTAAACAGTTTAAATACATGAATTGATTAGATTAAATTAAATAGAAGAGATACTGCTAGACATATACAATTTGTTTATTTTGTAATTGAATTTCATTGGAATTCAGCAATTCGGACGCAATTTGAATGTTCAAATCTCTGAATTCTGTACAAACGGAAGTTAACTGAAAATGAACTAATTTGGAACTAATCAAAACAAACTATTTCTTATCCATTCATTCTGATAAGGAGAACAAATTAGGTACTTATCTACTAAGCAAAGAAACAGAAAAATTAAGATAAGGTTTTTTTCTTTTTTTTGCTCATTCAGATGTTTAGTCGATAGCTCCCTAATTTGGTACCCTTATGTGGTAATACCATTTTTAAGGATACCAGATTAGGGAGTTATCTGCTAAACAGCACCTTAATTTGGTGTTCTTTGGAATAATGAGAACAATGGCGTCCAAATTTCATTTTGGTATTGACATTTTTCCAGATTTCGGTTTGTTCCAGAATGATCTATTCTAAATTTCGGACGATCCAAAATGTGAAAATAACAAATAATAAAAAAAAAACCTGATTCTCTGCCTGTGCACATCACTAGATAATGCTGTTTGAATGTCCCATATGGGCTGCTAATCCCCAAAACTGGCAGCTTCTGCACAGACGAGGAAGTATCTGAGACCTACCCCAGTCTTCCTTTTACCCTCCTCATGTGAAATCATAACCAGGATTCCAAAGGAACTGCCACGATTATATCATTGATTTCATGAGAAGAAGAAAAGTCTCATATTGTTGGGCAACACTTCCAAGCCCTACATGACAGAATGCAGAATTTATACGGCTTCCAGGAAAAATAGTTGTTCCAGAATTTCTCTGGTTATTCTTTAGATTAAGGAGGTGAGTGAGTGCTAATAATATTATGATTAATTTCATGATGGAAGCACATGAATGGCCCCTCTTGCAGGGTGGCACTTTTTAATGCTTTGAATGAAGAATTCATAGGAGTCCCTAAAAATAATGGTTAAAGTGGTGACCATAACTATGAACGCACACCAACAAGCCATGCACCTATTCCTAAATAAGGAAAGACAAGGGCTTGGGTTTCACCATCACTTCACTGTGAACTCGGACTTCGTAATTATGTCAGCCACTGAACACACTGACTGGGAGTAATGGGAGTTACAGTACCAGAGAAGATAGCCCTATGATTGGTCTATTTCTTTAGAGCAGTGATTCCCAACCCAGTCCTGGAGTAACCCCTACCAGTCCAGGATTTAGGGATTACCCTGTGTAACAGCACCCCCAGGCATAAAAGGGGTTAACAGCCGTTTAGTAGATCTTGCCCTTCCAGATATACAGGCAGCTACTGTAGACACCAATCCACCGAACCGGAGGAGCATATGAATGCTCTCAACCATACGAATGCTGTAAACAGCCGAATAGGAAAAACCATACGAATAGGTTTACACTTCTAGCAGTCAAACTGGAACAGCATACAATAAATCCCCCAAGAACGAGACAAGGCTCCGTTTTGAGGGTCAAGCTAGAACAGACAGAGCTGTGGGTTTATTGTTCTTATATACACATTAGTACCACCCACAGGGTTTTGGAAAGCAACCAATAAACACGTACAATACACTCAGACACTCCCACACAAAATCCTCCCCTCTGCCTGTGATACAATTACCTTACACAATGGGTAATGTAATTATCACAAGCAGAGAAATACAGTTTTTCCACATTATTCATAACTTAAAAAGTATGCATCACATTCACATAAACATTTTCAGAATCAGCATACTCCAAATACAAACATACGTCAAAATCATACAAATTGGTCCAGTGGTTCAAAAGATAGATCGTAGTCCTTTGTGACCAAATGAAGCATGGCTTTTCTGCCCAAAACCAGTTCCAAAGAGTCTTCTATCCGGAGATAATTGGGAAGTAATCCAATTATCTCCAAGGACAGAGGCAAAACTCCATTGAACACATGGAAGCAAAAGACAATAAAATACATAAAAATATATAACTGTGCAGCCATTGCATAAAACACGTACATTCAACATATCCCCAGATAGCTCAGATCTGAGCGCACGTTATTACTGAATGGTGCTCAGATCACACACATACAGTTCAATTACCATGGAGCCAAAGTCTTTCATTATACGAATGGGCTCCATGGCATAGCTATCTGGGGTATCACCGCTCAAACAGGGCAAGCACCGAATGACCCGGCTGTTTTCGTGTCTTTGCAGGGAAAAATCAAGCTTTTTAACATGGGGCCATAGTCCAGAGGCAACAGGCGGGCAACCAGGCTCCTCCAATGCACAGTGGTGAGATTGGTCTTGTCACACCCTGTTGTGTGTAAAGTGTTTTTTTTTTTTTTTTTTAAACACACATTTGGGTAATCCCTAAATCCTGGACTGTTAGGGGGTACTTGAGGACTGAGTTGGGTTGGCTTTAGAGCATTATGTAGATTCGCCACTAGCAATCGACTTACCCAAACTTACGATCTCCCAAAGTAGGACCCCAAAGGACCAGCTGGAGGAAAAGCAGAGTAAAAAGAGAGAATAATTAGCATAAATTATTCATGGATGGATTAAAAAGAATTTCATTTGTCTGGGACGATCCAAACAAGTTTCTGCTCATACCATCTTTAATTTAATAAATTCATACAATTCATTTATTCAGATATTAATAATAACCATCTGTCTGCTCGTGGTTTCTGTAGGTGTGCTTGTGAAAAGCAGATACATTTGTTTCCCAGCTTTGCTTTCTAACAGATTAGTTCAGAATGAAATTCGGTCTTTGATAAATTTGTGAATCCTATACTGATTTGCTGACTCCCACAGGTTACATAATGTCAGTATGTAGCAAAGGAATCACAGAAAGTGAACATTCATCGTTTGCATGAAATGCCCTGTGAGTGCCAGCTGTGTGCTCTCACTGTACCTGATTGCTACATGTTATATTGTTCAGACTTACACGTCGCTCTTTGTAGTATAAACACTGTAGTTTAACGACTCGATGGCCATCCAGCGCACCGGGAGGCGGCCCTGTAAATAGTTACACAAAGGAAAAAAGTCTTAAATGATGTCCATCAAGTACATATATTGGGGAGAGTTATCAAAATGATGTGATCTAAAAAGTAGCTCACAGTTCTAAATGTGTAGAAATCACCATGGAAACCAGTGATAAAATTCAGGAACGTTACATTATTTTTATTATTATTATTTATATAGAGCCAACAAATTCCGTATTACTGTACAATGGGTAGACTAACAAACATATAATTATAACCAGACGAGTTGGACGCACAGGAAGAGAGGGGTTTAGGGCCCTGCTCAATGAGAGGGAGTGGGGTAAAGTGACAAACGCCCCCTTGCCTGGACGTTCGCCACGGGCTCCTGGAGGAGTTTGGAGGCTAGCCTCCCGCCCACTGACTATGGGCCATAGAAAAGGCTGGTAAAAAGACTTGGTTTGTGGGATTCATTTGTAACATTCGGGAACCAAACAAACTCATGAACTGCAGACCACCTCTGGGCTTGCTCACCCCTATGTTGCCTTCCCAGGAACCATTCTCTTCCTCAGTTCGGGAATCCGTTTAAACTTCGTTTTTATGTTACCAAAGTTGACAGACCGCTAGTCCTGACTTCATGGAACTGTTTTGGGCATAGGACCATGTGCGCAGTCGGTCAAATAATTGACTTCCATGGAAATTTCGAACCCCTGAACCGATCTAGGTCATTTTTGGATATGTTGGTCACCCAGATCGGGGCTATCAGGGCATGTAATTTATGTGGGGGTTTCATGTGTTTTGAAGGTACTTTTGGGGTGTTTGTAAATGGTATGTTATTCTGTGCCTGGAGATAATTGAGTTTGTACAGTTACTCCCAGGCACAGGGGAGGGATTACCCTTTTTTTGTGGGGGTCCTGAGCTTGTTTGCTGTGACTCTGAAATGTATAAAAGCAGGCCATTGAGCCTGGATTGAAGAGATCATCGTACCCCTTCATGCAGTCTAGGCTCATGTTTGGGGGATTGGGAGCTATATTCACACTTATAATCACTAGGTTCTTCGTGGATGTACTCAGCTGGAGTACTGGGATCCATTACACGAGGGCTTAGAGACAAATCCCTTCTAATGTAAAGAGTTTATTTTCTATGATTTAATAGTGAAATGAGAGCATAGTAAGTTACGCTGTCAGACATCGTTTCTTAATGAATACTCTGAGTTATTTACTAAAGTGAGGAATGTCTGGGATTCAAAGTGAGTTGAAAGTGAATTTCAAATTTAAGGACAAAATAGCCCAAACGGATCATAGCTGGAGAATGTTTACAGGTTGGCTATTTGTGGCTTTAACTTTGAAATTCACCTTAAATTGACGATAATTTGCACGTTGGAAAATAATCCTGATTGTGTGCTAAGGTAAGAATTCTCAATGATTCGTTGAAACCTCTGTATTCACATTATTTACTGACCCCTCAGTAAATGAGGAGATATGTGTCTCCTCTACCTGGCTGAGTCCTAAACACAATGAAAACACTGAATGTCTCCTCATATCTGAAGCTGACCGATCACAGTGCCCCCTTGTGGACAACTAGTTATTTTCTTTTGCTCTGTGCGTACTGCTGGCTAAGCCTTTGGATCTGGCTGGTGAAGATAAATTATTGTCCCCTCAATTCACCCCAACCCTTTATAATTGTAATATGCTGCTATAAAAATCCCTACGGTGTCTCAATCACATTTTCTCCAACAATGAATCCTATGAAGGATCCTAAGTGTGTTGGGCTTACCATGGTTTTCTTCACATAAACTTCCTCCCCTCGGGAAAGACCGAAGTCTGCAATCTTGGCTTCCAAATTCTCCCCAACAAGAATGTTCCTGGCAGCCAAATCCCTGTGGATGAACTGACAGACAGACAGCATGAGACCATTTGTAAAGCACTGTGGATTTTGGTGACGCAATAAAAATGGCATAAATAATAATAAATTGCCTGCCGACCTCTCTCTTACCTGCAGTAAGATCTACTGCCGATTGGCTGCTAATTATACTGCAACATGTTTATTCTTATATCGCAGTTACTTTATTTATCTGTTTCTAGCTGAATAAACCTACGGACATGGTAAGTCGTCAGATGGGTACTGACGTATCTGCTTAATACACAGAATGATATATCTATTAACACAGCAACATGGCGGGCATCATCTACAAACAAGTAAAAATGTATAATACAAATTTCAGCTAAAATAGCCAAGCTTTAATTATAGCAGAATTTTTCCAAAAATTTGGCAATCACCTTTCAACTCAGAACAATTTACTGCGTAGTGATTAAATCCCCGCTTCTCCAATTATTCCGATTTCTTTATAATTTTCATTCTCAGGTTAGAAAAGGGCAAAAACTCAAATAATTTGTCCTTCAAGTGCATGTTATAGGGAGATTCTTTTGAAATACAAAAAATTACCATTTTCATTTTGACATGACAATATAAAAGGACTGGGTGAGTAGTGAACTAAGAGCGATACTATTACGTGATCAAATACCTGTTTCTCGCTAAGATACTGCATTCCTTTTGCCACGTCCGACGCAAACTGCAGTAGTTGCTGTGATGTCAGCGTAGAGGCCGTTCCATGTTCTTTGGCAAACACGGGATCTGTTTCGAGGACTCGACTTTTCCGTAAGAAATCGAGTAGATTGCCAAAGGGGGCGAACTCGATGGCAATATACAGGTATCCTGTGTGAGAGACGGGTATGTGTTTCTCATCAAACTCCATATACTACCCCCCTCCCAAATATCTTGATTATCAATAATGACAGCTTGAACCTGACCGTATTACATGTAAAATATGCATCTGTATTTGAATTTGTTCCAATAAATAATTTCTGGTCCTATCCAATAATCCATTTCTTACTTGTATATTTTACTCCTATATATTTACCACGTTTGTGAATATGTTTGCTATACCTCGATTCTCACAGGCACCCAGCAGGTTAATGATATTCGGATGGTGACCAAGTTTACATAACACCTCCAGCTCCCCGGCAAAATCCCGATGGTCGTTCTCAGAGGCAAATTCTGGGAAGAAAATGTATCCATTGAATAAAGAGGTTCTAAAAGTGACTAAAATGAAATGATCAGATGGTGACAGCTCATGTTATAATCCATGTCACAGAAACTATTTGGTAAACAGTTATGGACAGACGTCATGCAATTGGCAAATGTATTGAAAAGGAGAAGAAAGGAGAGCCGATATAATGTATAGGGAACTCTCCCTAAAAAGGGGGATAAACCCTAAACTGTGAATATGTATAATGCAAAAAAGAAAAGAAAACCACAAACAAAAATACTGAAGGAGAGCACCTAGAATAAGAACTAATATTCCCTAATCAGCCCTATATAAGAGTTAAAACATAACTTTTAATAATGAAGGTCAAATCCTAGAACTAACGTAAAACGAATATCTCCAATCAAGCTCAGTGAGTAAGTAAGGCATATAAAGCAATAAGTAAGGATTCCAATAACATGCATATCATTCATAACTGTAGCTATCACCCACTGAAAAAATGTGTAGAAAAATATATATCAATAACAAGTGGAGTAGAATATTGCCGCCAAATGTAACGAGTCATATTGACTGAAAACAGAGGGAGTAAAGGCTTAAAAAGAGAGCAATCCTAGCCTGAAAATAAAGTCAGTGGAGTTGAAAGCTAAGTATGCTATAATTGTGCCGTCGGGGGCACCTAGCCTCAGTCTTAGTTCCCACTGAAATAGTCTTGTGCCTTCGAGGGCACCTATTGCAAATAAACTCCTATCTTCACAACTTGCTGAACTACTCATGGAGAGATGATAAAATTAAATGAGTACGTTATGGTCTGTGGCATGGTCTTTTCATTCAGGTCAATCTTAGTCACGAGCTGTACTGAGGTAAGTATTAAGCTTAGCTAGAAAAGACCGCCGAGCCCCTGACGAGCATATTTTGCCAGAGGGGCTCATCAGAGGCGAATGTAAGCCCAAAATAGGCAAACGGGGAAAAAAGGTATGTAAGCGAGTGGACACTATTCCTAACTTAACTTATCGATGGGATTACTGAATGTCATATATCAACCCTGTAACAGGACTCCAAAAAGCAGAATTTATTCAATGCTACAAGGGCTATCATGGCTGAGATTGTTGGGAGTTCTTTTCAGATGATAGCTCGGGGACTGCTCTTTACATCCCTGGGACAATCAGAATCTTTCATTGACTCTGGAGCACAAAGCCTTAAACACTAGAATTTAATCTATCACACTAATACTAATAGGAAGGATAACTTTCTGCTGCTTATGTTGAATCACCATCATGCCCAGTCTATAAATCCCATCATGCCCAGTCTGTAAATCCCATCATGCCCAGTCTGTAAATCCCATCAAGCTCAGCCTATAAATCCCATCATGCCCAGCCTATAAATCCCATCATGTCCAGCCTATAAATCCCATTATGCTCAGCCTATAAATATGAAGTAATTGTAAGCTCATTTGAACAGGGTCTTCATCAACCTATTGGTCCTGTCAGTCTCTGGGGTCTGTTCACTATGGGGCAGGTGGTCTTGGACTGATCCCCAATATAATTTCTAAGGAAATATTCAAGGAACAGTATTTAGGCCCAAACTGACAGTATACGGGTGACATACAGACATCTCTACGTGTGAAAGTCACCTTTCAGCATTTTGATGGCTGCATTCATCCTGACGCCATCCTTTTTTATTATGGCTTTGATGACTTGCCCGAAATTCCCTTCTCCGATTACATCCTCAAATTTAATGTCCGCCCATTCCAAAATGGGGTACGAGAAGGGCTCCGTCTGGGGTCTTGAGCGCCGAGAAAGGGTCAAAGTCCCGGAGCTGAACTGTAAAATGGTCTCCTCGCCCTAAATTGACAAAAAAAAAAAACAATGCGACTAGTGTAATGTCAGGAAGGATGGATACAGCCTAATGTCTCATCATTTCTTCTCCTGCTGTATAAAATAATATCATCCCTTCCTGACATTCTGACACAATAAATGGACCCAGAGGAGCCTCTATCGTGTCTGACAAAACACGTAACTTGCCTGTCACGGTCACAATGAATTCAAAACCACTTCTCAGGATATTTATATAAAAACATTAAAACTTCAACTTTGCTGCAATTTGAGAGACAGGGAATTCACACACAGAGCTCCTCCCCTTAACACGTACATATGTTAAACTGAATACTGAATTTTCTAAGTTTGGGCAAAATAGCCACGCCAGTGATAGAATTGGCATATGGGCCTACATTTAATATTGTTGGATACACTTTCCAAATTATTTAATATTTCTGGATAAACGTCTATAATATGAATATATAAAAAAAAAATGACACAATTAAAATATGTTTCATATAACAACAATAAAATCTTATCTAACGATATTAAATCGAGACCACATCGGCTCTGATATTTTGCCCTAAACCATTGTCCTTAATCTGACTTTCTTCATCAACGTTTCAAGATATAAACCCTCAAGTGTTTGTGGCCACATTCAGACAGATAGCACACACTTCCTATGTTTTCCTGTAAAACTCGTGGCTTAGTAAATGATCCCCATGTCAGGTTACCCACAGCCATCTTTCATTGTCTAAGTGAACGCTGGGAAGAACGTGTGCAAATTGCGATATTTCTCCCCTCACTCCATCCCTCCCCATGAATGTTTAATCAAGCTGTAGGACAGCGTCTCCCAGGTGGTCAATGGAATTCTAAAGAGGATCTGCAACCATGTTTCATTGCTCTATCGGACCGCTGATTGACGTAAATTTACAGCACTGATAGCGTAACGAGCCAGTAATATGACTTACAGAGCCAGACTGGTAGGTGAACATTCGTTTGCGATGAAATAAATTCTTTTTTATGCAGAACAGAGCGAGCAAGGCGAGAATGATGGTGAAACAGGTGACAGACACTGAGCCAATGATGGCCAGGATTAACTGGCGATCCAATCCCGGGGATTGCGGATTCCGAATCTCCATACTTGGGTTCATATTTGGAAGTTCTAACGGAAGATGAACAAGAGAATTAAAGCAGAGCCATCATGTTGGAAAAATTATTGAATATAAATGTTGTTTAATATATAATTTTATACATCCAATACTGAATACATATTTATATATATATACAAAAAAGGAAAGGGCTTAAATGCAAAATGGAAAATGAAAGTACACTAGTGCAACGCCCTTTTTAATAGTGATAGCGAAATACAAGAAGTGCAAACATTTCGTGCAAACCATCCCTTCTCAATGCACATTGGTTTTTGTACTGCTTGGTATCAGTAATGTCCCGCTTTCTATGGGCTACATTTCTCATGATCCTTTTAGCTAGTAGAGAATTATGGGATATTTAGCCCATTAACATATGGTGTAAAAAGGCGACCTTATACTTTATACAATAGTGAGTAGCTAGCACAAACCTTTGACAAACGTTCCCTTGATGCTGGCATTATAGCTATTGTTAGGGGTGTCTATTGATGTCCTTATTGTTATTACCTCTATTTTGTTATGGAAAATTATATTCCCAGCATGCACCTCAGCTCCCTGATTGGCTGCTCATTGTGTGTCTATGTTTGGCCCAAGTCTCTCTGAAAACCACAGACTGCAGATAAATGCAACTCTAGACTGGAGATGAAGCGATTAGCATACAATAAATATTCAGATAAAACTAACAAAGACCGTACCCTCGCTGTAAGTAGATGTTGTCACGTGTTGGCTCCATTCCCCTGGTACCCTGGAGTTTGCTCGCACACGGAACTGGTACTCGGTGCTGACGTTTAGGCCACTAATCACGTACCACGTTTGGTTGTTGCTCTCTATGTCTGCCCACTGCTGTGCATCAGACACTCCTATTCTGCGGCTCTCAACTGTGTACTTAATGATCCCTCCGTTTGGGTCATCGGGGGGCAACCAGGTCAGTCTTACGCTGTCCCTGGAAACGGGTTCTGCACGGACATCCTTTGGAGGTGATGGACCTGCAGAAATAGGTGTTACAGCAAGTCCAAGCCTCAAATTTATGGAATGATCTACCCTATTAGACAAATCTGTAATTTGCTCATTATTAGAATATTATTAAACCTTATCATCCCATTTTATTATCCCATTTTAATAGTATCACAATAAAAAAAAACACAATTCGTAAAAGTACCAACCAGTACAGATGACATTGAGAAGAAGACTACCCACAAGCTTATAGCCTAGAATCTATCTCCCCAGCTTTTCTTAGATAAACAAAGTGATTCCTTCCATCCTCATTTGTCAGCATGTTTAATAACTGAATGATTATCATAATAACCATCATAACCCACAATCTGTCCTTGTGGGGTAAAACTGGATCAACTGAAGACTGAATTGATTATCCCTCATAAATAAAAATGTGAGAATTCTTTATACTTCACCAAAACGGACCCCTAACAGATCCAGATAATAATGATTTATAATGAATTCTAACAAATAATGAGCAGCGAGAGGAGTCTGAAAGAAATGCTTTATGTATGGTTTGTATGTGTTTGTGTGTATACAGGTCTATGTGTATTACTGTCACATGTAGCCCTGTGGATGGTAAATGGAAGGGCAGTGTGTGTCTAACTCACCCTTGCTGTTGACGGTGATCCTGAATGGATCGGACATGGGCCCAAGGCTCGTGCAGTGGTATATCAGGACCCTGAAGACATAATCCTTATTGGAGCTGAGACCATAGATCCGAGAAGACATGACGTACATTGTGGTGATGTTCTCCTGCCGTATTAGGTTGTTATCGGGATCGTATACCCTCAGCAAGAATCCACTGCCAATGACGCGAGCAGGTGACAAGTGCCAATTAATATACAATGTGTTTCTGTCCTCCACAGAATAGCCCTTGATGACCGGCTTCACCATCGGTTCTGTTGGAAAAGTGGCATGTTACAGTCTATGGATGGCTTCGCGTGATGCTCAGACTGTCTATATCGCTCCTCTTCCATGGGAAGAGAACTTCACAATACGAAGGGTCAAAGTCTCACTCACTATTGTAAATTCTCTATCCATCATAAGATTAACTGTGTGGGAAAATTAATGGGGTTCCCTTTCTTGAATTCTTTAGGGGGTTTGATTTCCAATATTAATTTCTGACTCTGTCATCTTAAATGCAGAGTCTGGATAGGAAATAGTTACTATTAGTACATATTCTATCTACATGTCTATTATCTTTACTGCTAGACCTGCTAGAAAGATAGGTATCAGATATCAGAGGTATCATACGTACCTTGGCAATCTGTCTCTACGGTAGCCAGGGGCCCCAACGACCCTTCCCCGCCCGATCCAGGCCTGCTTAGCTGGGCTTGCACCAGATACACCGTGGTTGGCTTCAGGTTTACCAGAGTAATGTTCTCTTTGTGGTCCACTGAGTCGCACAGGCAGAGAATACTGTGTTAGGTTTATGTGGAACAAACAGACAAACTAAAAGAATTCTTGAAGTCGGTTATGTCTCCAGTTTGGCTGTTTAAATTTGAAATTCACTTCAGGGATACTCACTAAGTGACAATTACAAGGAATTCAAAGTGAATCTCAAATTTAAGGCAAAAACAGCCAAACTGAAAACAGAATTGACCAAGAAAAAAATTGTAATTTGGTTATTCTGGCCTGAATTTTAAAATTTCCCTCAAATTTACTTCTAATATCTGGCAATTCTCATTTTAGTTAACAACCCTGTTAGAATTACTGACAGATTACTTTTTATAGATTGTAACGGTACCCCCAGGCATAAAAGGGTTAAACCGCCGTTTCGTAGAGAGAAGCATATGAATGCCGTAAACAGCTGAACGGGAACCATATGAATGCTGTAAACAGCCGAATAGGAAAAACCATACGAATAGGTTTACACTCCGAGCAGTCAAACTGGAACAGCATACAATAAATCCCCCTAAGAACGAGACAAGGCTCCGTTTTGAGGGTCAAGCAGGAACAGACAGAGCTGTGGGTTTATTGTTCTTATATACACATTAGTACCACCCACAGGGTTTTAGAAAACAACCAATAAACACGTACAATACACTCAGACACTCCCACACAAAATCCTCCCCTCTGCCTGTGATACAATTACCTTACACAATGGGTAATGTAATTATCACAGGCAGATAAATACAGTTTTTCCACATTATTCATAACTTTAAAAGTATGGATCACATTCACACAGAATCAGCATACTCCAACTACAAACATACGTCAAAATCATACAAATTGGTCCAGTGGTTTAAAAGATAGATCGTAGTCCTTTGTGACCAAACGAAGCATGGCTTTTCTGCCCAAAACCAGTTCCACAGAGTCTTCTATCCTGGAGATAATTGGGAAGTAATCCAATTATCTCCAAGGACAGAGGCAAAACTCCATAGAAACACATGGCAGCAAAAGACAATAAAATACATAAAAATATATAACTTTGCAGCGATTGCATAAAACAGGTACATTCAACATATCCCCAGATAGCTCAGATCTGAGCACACATTATTACTGAATGGCGCTCAGATCACACACATACAGTTCAATTACCATGGAGCCAAAGTCTTTCCCATAGTCTTTCCTTATACGAATGGGCTCCATGGCATAGCTATCTGGGGTATCACCGATCCAACAGGGCAAGCACCGAATGACCCGGCTTTCGTGTCTTTGCAGGGGAAAATCAAGCTTTTTAACATGGGGCCATAGTCCAGAGGCAACAGGCGGGCAACCAGGCTCCTCCAATGCAATGTGGCGAGATTGGTCTGGTCACATCTCTCCCCTTTTCCAAACAGAATAACAGGGTATCTGACCTCCTGCCGGTCAGTGCCCTGGTTAGTCCAGCAGCCCACCCACAAAACACAATCAGTAATACAGCCCACACACAATAACTGGTTACTACACCTGGGTAGAGGATAAACTTGTCCATGTCCAGGTGCCTCACCATGGCTGTGTGGGTGACTGGTAAGCTGACTTGGTGGGTTGCTGAGTGGGCAGAGACCAGTGGTACTCTGCCCTGGTGCCAACACTACCACGGGAGTAGTCTGGTTGGAGCCTGGTTGCTGGAGGGGGAGACCGACTGTCTCCCCTTTAGATACACAGCTCTGCTGCTGAAGGGGGAGACCGACTGTCTCCCCTTTAGATACACAGCTCTGACTGTCTCCCCTTTGGCTAAACAGCCCTGTCACTTGGGGGCAGGACTGACCATCACCGCACCGACCTGTGCTGTAAGTGCAGAGACCACGCGCCCATCTGCACGGTTGTGGGGCTTACTGTCTCCCCCTGGTACGTTAAGCTGCCGCTGGGGAGAGGGAGTAACAAGCTCCTCTCCCATATATACTTCCAGCCGCGGGGGAGGGAGACCGACTGTCTCCGCTCCCAATACAGAGTCCTGCTGCTGGGGAAAGGAGACTGGGCTCTCTATACCCTGTAGGACACTCTGCCGCTGGGGAATGGAGACTGTGCTCCCAATTCCCTGCAGATCACACTGCCGCTGGGGAATGGAGACTGAGCTCCCAATTCCCTGCAGATCATAATGCCGCTGGGGAATTCCCTGCAATTCACTCTGCTGCTGGGAGACAGGAGTAACAATCTCTGCCCCCTGTAACTCAGCCTGCCGCTAAGGAATGGAGACTGGGCTCCCAATTCCCTGCATATTACACTGCCGCTGGGGAATGGAGACTGGGCTCCCAATTCCCTGCAGGACCGGTGGACTCGGTCTCATCTCCACCGGCCACCTGGGGTTCTTCCCAGTAAAACTTTACTATCTCGTCCCAGCTGAATTGGTAGGTCTCTGGGTCTGTCACTCTGCTCTCCTGCTGAGCCTTCTCACTGCATTGGAACAGCTGCTGGTAGCCCTGTTCCAGCTCCATCTCCAGGGTCACCAGGTGGACCAGGTCTTGCTCAATTTCGTGAGTGTCATCCCAGTCTTACCTGCTCTCCCTCCACTCACAGAGATCACTGAACCGGGCTTGTGTAGGGCTCCCAAACTCGGGCTCTGAAAAAGACTCCCATAACAAGCCAGGACCATCAAACTCCTCTCCCTCTGGCTTGTCATGCTCGGCTATCCAGGGCAGGTACTGTGCCCCATACCACCAGAGCGCCTGGTAGGCATCTTCTAACCACATCTCCTGCCATACTAGGTGTTCCAATTTCTTCACCCATTCCTCCAGGGGCTGCTCTCCCAGGAAGGGCATCCGCAGGACTACTCGCTTCTGTAACCGCTGGTCTTCCTTGGGGAATCTCTCGTCCCGCTGGTACTCCACAATACCCAGTGCCTGGTACCAGATGCCTTTGTGAACTGCATCTCGGTCATCCATGTCACCCTCATCGTACTCCACTGCTGGTTCCATCCTGGTGCTGTCAGGGTCGCTGTACTGAGACATGCGTTGCCCTCAAATTGTAAAATCCAAAGAAATGGTGTCTCCTGTAGCTGTCCTTCTGGCTGTAGGAACGATCCCGCCGCTTGCCACATAGATTACCCCTGCCATAGTATTTTTTAGATAATTGTTGTTCCAATTGTAACCATTAGGAGTCTTAATTCATTTTACATTTCACAAAAAAATATACACATAGTTACATAGCTAAAAAGAGACATGTGTCCATCAAGTTCAGACTTTCTCACATCTGTTTTTGCTGTGGATCCAAAAGAAGGCAAAAAAAAAAAAATAGTTTGAAGCACTTCAAATTTTGCAACAAACTAGAAAAAAAAATCCTATTAGACCCCAGAATGAAAGTCAGATATCTCTTTGGATCAAGAAGCTATTACCCCACTAATTAAAAATATATACCTAAATATTATGTGTTTGCAAGAATGTATCCAATTGCTGTTTAAACATCTGTACAGATAAAACAACTTCTTCAGGAAGAGAATTCCACATCCTCATTGTTCTTATGGTAAAAAAAAACCCTTTTCTTTGCTTTAGACTAAATCTCCTTTCTTCCAGTCTAAACGTGTGACCTTGTGTCCTATTTATAGTGCTGAAGCTACAGTTGTCTTACTGGAGGCGCAGTTTGCTATTGACTCATGTTTGTAGCCAGGTAACTTTAACAGTGTTCCCACTAAGTACATTTTTTGTGAGCCCCAGTATTGAAGGAGTTAAGGAAGAAAGTGTGATAGATCAGATTAAATGTGAAAAAAGGTGATAGGAGGCTCATAAAATATGCTAAGAGTTGCCTGTGACGGGTTCTCCCTGAAGGAGGCCACTTATAGAGGAAACATTTCACAGGTTACTCACCTACAATGGATGACCAATGTGATAAACCATCCCTGGGTTTGTAGAGAAGTTTAACAGATGTTATTGGTCCATCACCCATAAATTGCTTGAACGGGGCAAGTTGCACCCTCTGGCTGCCTCTGTCCAGCACTTGTGGGGGATCTATGGGTACCGGCGGCACTGTACGGAGAAAATTTAGACATGGGTACAGTGGGCATTGTAGGAAGATAATGCGGGGGTGGGAACAGCAGGCACAGTAAAGTTGTTTTGGTGCTTTCTAACATTCCTATAACTTATATTTTCAAAGTTTGTTTTAAAATAAAGTTTATTGGAAAGCGGAATGCAGTCCATTATAATTACCTTTAACATAAACTTGAAACTTGCGACTGTCCTGCCCCCCACTGGTGGACACGTGACACTCCCAGAAGCCATTGTCCACCAAGTTCAGTGACGGTACGATGAACTCACAGGTGCTGCGCTCTCGTTCTAACACCGCTTTACTAGCCTTGGAGGAAGGAGAGAAAGAGGGGGGATTAAATGAACACCATGTTACATATCAAAACTTAATCCCTTTAACTCCTTTCGTCCAATCAAATGCCAGATGGGTTGCATCTTACAACTTACATTCACTCCTTTCTAACACCACGTCTGACCAAAGCTCAGTGACATACTGATACCTCCCATCTCAACTACTACGACCCCCAAAGGGATATACAACAAGCTGGAAAAACCAAACTAGTTGAATATGTAACTGGAAATCGTAATTCATATATTGTAATAACTGTACAAACTTGAAAAAATAGTAATAATAGTACAAAAAATAGAGTAAATAGAATACCATCTAATTCAAAGTGCAATCTTGCCTTAATGGCTCACCTCTAGATATGTCTCTCCAAAGGATACCCTTGTCCTACTAAACCCAGCGCGAGCTGCTATCTAGTGACTTTATTGAGGCTTAAATGCAATGTCAAGGTTAGTGGCTTGTGGATCTATTGGTAGGCGTCATGCAACTGACGTGGGTGTTCAACTTTTGGCTCACACTCGGTCCTTTGTAACAAAATCCGAGCTGTTGCTGGTTAAAGTGTTGAATATCCTGTAAAGTTCGCAGACTACACCATATTGAGTTCACCCTAACAGATAAGTGGGGAACAGCGTATAAATGGTAGCCGGGATAGGCGTAAATCTTGGCCACTGTGGAAGATATTCATATACTTCACAGAGCTAAAGTTAGATAATGGTGCCTTTGCTAGGTAGATATTAAGCCCGTTAGTCAAAAGTAAAAGAGGATATGCATAAATACTGGATATAGTTGTATACCCCCTAATTGGTAAATAGGAGATGGTATATGAATAATATCCAGAGTATGGTATTCAGCCGCTATAGAGGGCTAATTGAGTACCTCTTAAGATATACACATCTAAGTAATTTAGACTCCAAAAAGTATAGAGTATGAAACTGCGAACTAACAATTGATCTACATATATACAGAGTTATTCAAATAAGGCATACCAAGTATAGCCGTCAGGAGAGAAAGTAGAGGTGAATAATAAGGATTAAAGTGCCTCTATGTGCAGAACCATACTTAGAGTGTTGGTTGCCTGCACATAGTGATAGATAACCTAGTGAGGAAAGCACACAGTGAGGAAAAAGTGAGCCCAAAAGAGCCCGACGCGCGTTTCGGTGCTGAGATGCACCTTCGTCAGGGGCTAACTGGAGACTGCGTCTCGGTCTCCTTTTACAGGGGTTTAGGTCCCAGAGTCTCTAGTTCTGACCAATCAGGAGGTTGCTGACATGCGCATTAACGCTCCCGGCCATCATGTGATCATTATGCTAATGGTGGTATTGATTGAGCTCATAGGAGCCATTTTTAACCGGTTCCGTGCTGGAAAGCTTCAAGCTAGTCCTATATCCTCCGTGAGCTCAGGAGGTTAGGGCCGGCTGTATACCGCCACGGTGCAATGTATCAAGTGGATACACTGTGATCACGGTTTGGTTTCACATTATACCGCCGAGTTGCCTTGTATCAAATGTATACGCGGTGATGTCGGTTACTACGACCCCCAACCTTTCATTCAGTTGCACACGTGCCCAGGTTGCCCCTTTACAGGTTTATCTTCATCCAATAATGTTTTGAAATTGGTATTTGGTGATTTCACTATTCACCAAATCTTGCTGATTTCTCTGTGACTATTGTTTTCCACCTAACATTGACATGGTCTTGGTATGATCTTGGCTATATTTAGCATTGAGGGGTTTAGTTGGCACTTACATGGAGAATTAAAGTTTTGTCCTCATTTTCTTGTCGATGTCTGATATTTACCAGTTTGATGAAAACACCCAGTTCGGGCTGAAAATGTTCACATTTTTATATGACTTATTTTAAATCAAGCAGATCTTGAGGCAAATTGATGAATTACTCCATGACTATATAAACACATCATTCTATAGATTTAAAATGAAAGGTCTAGGAACTTACAGCCAGCACAGACCCATCCGGCCTTCGTAACACAATGCTCTCCCGGACTGGCTGAGGGTTACCGGACGCGCTGCAAGTCAAAGTGGCCGAGGAATTCACATTGAACTCAATCTCAGATGGCAGGCCTGTGATTTGGGGTTCCCTGTCTGAAAGCATCAAAACACAGAAACACAATAAGACAATGTAGCAAGAGGTGAACAAACAACTTGTGCTATCCCCCTACACAGTGCACAGTGCACAGCTTTTACTATCCCCCTACACAGTGCACGGCTTTTACTATCCCCCTACACAATGCACGGCTTTTACTATCCCCCTACACAATGCACGGCTTTTACTATCCCCCTACACAATGCACGGCTTATACTATCATTCTACACAGTGCGCGGCTTGTACTATCCCCCCACACAATGCACGGCTTGTACTATCCCCCCACACAATGCACGGCTTTTACTATTCCCCTACACAATGCACGGCTTATACTATCCCCCTACACAATGCACGGCTTATACTATCCCCCTACACAATGCACAGCTTGTACTATCCCCATACACAATGCACAGATTGTACTATCCCCATACACAATGCACGGCTTGTACTATCCCCCTACACAATGCACAGCTTGTACTATCCCCCTACACAATGCACAGCTTGTACTATCCCTCTACACAATGCACGGCGTGTACTATCCCTCTACACAATGCACGGCGTGTACTATCCCTCTACACAATGCACAGCTTGTACTATCCCTCTACACAATGCACAGCTTGTACTATCCCTCTACACAATGCACAGCTTGTACTATCCCTCTACACAATGCACAGCTTGTACTATCCCTCTACACAATGCACAGCTTGTACTATCCCCATACACAATGCACGGCTTGTACTATCACAATGCACAGCTTGTACTATCCCCCTACACAATGCACGGCTTGTACTATCCCCCTACACAATGCACGGCTTGTACTATCCCCCTACACAATGCACGGCTTGTACTATCCCCCTACACAATGCACGGCTTGTACTATCCCCCTACACAATGCACAGCTTGTACTATCCCCATACACGATGCACAGCTTGTACTATCCCTCTACACTCTGCACGGCTTGTACTATCCCTCTACACGATGCACAGCTTGTACTATCCCTCTACACTCTGCACGGCTTGTACTATCCCCCTACACAATGCACGGCTTGTACTATCCCTCTGCACGATGCACAGCTTGTACTATCCCTCTACACTCTGCACGGCTTGTACTATCCCCCTACACAATGCACAGCTTGTACTATCCCTCTACACAATGCACAGCTTGTACTATCCCTCTACACTCTGCACGGCTTGTACTATCCCTCTACACGATGCACTGCTTGTACTATCCCCCTACACAATGCACGGCTTGTACTATCCCTCTACACGATGCACTGCTTGTACTATCCCTCTACACGATGCACAGCTTGTACTATCCCTCTGCACGATGCACAGCTTGTACTATCCCCCCACACAATGCACGGCTAGTACAAGCTGTGCATTGTGTAGGGGGATAGTACAAGCTGTGCATTGTGTAGAGGGATAGTACAAGACGTGCATTGTGTAGGGGGATAGTACAAGCTGTGCATTGTGTAGAGGGATAGTACAAGCCGTGCATTGTGTAGAGGGATACACAATGCACGGCTTGTACTATCCCTCTACACGATGCACGGCTTGTACTATCCCTCTACACAATGCACGGCTTTTACTATCCCTCTACACAATGCACGGCTTGTACTATCCCCCTACACAGTGCACGGATTGTACTATCCCACCACACAATGCACAGCTTGTACTATCCCCCTACACAATGCACGTCTTGTACTATCCCTCTACACAATGCACAGCTTGTACTATCCCCCTACACAATGCACGTCTTGT
The DNA here is from genome assembly GCF_036172605.1 of Pelobates fuscus. Classification (NCBI taxonomy): domain Eukaryota; kingdom Metazoa; phylum Chordata; class Amphibia; order Anura; family Pelobatidae; genus Pelobates; species Pelobates fuscus. The sequence goes on along the minus strand of NC_086323.1, from coordinate 6,803,408 downwards.
ACTATCCCTCTACACAATGCACGGCTTGTACTATCCCTCTGCACGATGCACAGCTTGTACTATCCCCCCACACAATGCACGGCTTGTACTATCCCTCTACACAATGCACGGCTTGTACTATCCCCCTACACGATGCACAGCTTGTACTATCCCTCTGCACGATGCACAGCTTGTACTATCCCCCCACACAATGCACGGCTTGTACTATCCCTCTACACAATGCACGGCTTGTACTATCCCTCTACACGATGCACGGCTTGTACTATCCCTCTACACAATGCACGGCTTTTACTATCCCTCTACACAATGCACGGATTGTACTATCCCCCTACACAATGCACAGCTTGTACTATCCCCCTACACAATGCACGTCTTGTACTATCCCTCTACACAATGCACAGCTTGTACTATCCCTCTACACAATGCACAGCTTGTACTATCCCCATACACCCCATACACAATGCACGGCTTGTACTATCCCCCTAAACAATGCACAGCTTGTACTATCCACCCACACAATGCACGGCTTGTACTATCCCTCTACACAATGCACGGCTTGTACTATCCCTCTACACAATGCACGGCTTGTACTATCCCTCTACACAATGCACAGCTTGTACTATCCCCATACACAATGCACAGATTGTACTATCCCTCTACACAATGCACGGCTTGTACTATCCCTCTACACAATGCACAGCTTGTACTATCCCCATACACAATGCACAGCTTGTACTATCCCCCTACACAATGCACGGCTTGTACTTGTCAGGATCATCATTGGGTTTTACACAATATTGTGTATTTGGGTCTGGCTGGGATCGAACCTGAGTTGCCTGCATCCCAGTCAGGATCCTTACATTGGGCTCCACGCATCTTTGACTGTTTCTAGATGTTCTTGGTATCCTGTAGTCTGAGCCTGTTTGCCTGGGATTTGCACACCTGTTCCTGGTTCCATGATCATTGGCTGAGTCTTCCTATTTAAACCCCGCAAGTCTGGTCCTCGTTGTCAGATCGTGTTTCCTGTTCCGTTTGGTTTCACTGCTGTTTATCTGACTCCTGGTTTTGATCTCCTGCTCGTCTACTGTTTTCGCCTGATTGCCGCCAGCCCTGACTTCTGATTCTGTTTCCGACTACTCTTCTGGATTTCCCTTGTCTGTACTGCGTTCCAGGAAGCACTGGTTATTTCAGCCCCAGTGCACTGTGTCACACCCTTGGGGATTTCTGTCCTGAGTCCCCTCGGTCTGTGCCGAATTGCAAAGGGTGCCTTAACTCTGCCTGCCGGACTCCCACTCCAGGTAAGATCCCTGTCAGTACTATCCCCCTACACAATGCACGGCTTGTACTATCCCCCTACACAATGCACGGCTTGTACTATCCCCATACACAATGCACGGCTTGTACTATCCCCCTACACAATGCACAGCTTGTACTATCCCCCTACACAATGCACAGCTTGTACTATCCCCCTACACAATGCACAGCTTGTACTATCCTTCTACACAATGCACAGCTTGTACTATCCCCCTACACAATGCACGGCTTGTACTATCCCCCTACACAATGCACGGCTTGTACTATCCCCCTACACAATGCACAGCTTGTACTATCCCCCTACACAATGCACGGCTTGTACTATCCCCCTACACAATGCACAGCTTGTACTATCCCCCTACACAATGCACGGCTTGTACTATCCTTCTACACAATGCACAGCTTGTACTATCCCCCTACACAATGCACGGCTTGTACTATCCCCCTACACAATGCACGGCTTGTACTATCCCCCTACACGATGCACAGCTTGTACTATCCCCCTACACAATGCACGGCTTGTACTATCCCTCTACACGATGCACAGCTTGTACTATCCCTCTACACAATGCACGGATTGTACTATCCCCCTACACGATGTACTATCTGGAAACATTGTAAGCAGTAAGTATTGCAGTTAGCATGTTAATCTCCCATGTTAAGAATAGTGTAGGACCCACTGATAGTGAGGATTTTTTGATGTAGAATTGGGCTTAACACGGTATGGCCGTGGTAGAACTGTGTCTTTTGTGTGCGCTGTTCCCCTTAATCTGTATTTTCAAGATATATTGGTTGTTACACCAGCACCACTGCATGTTCTGAGTGTGCCCCTTGATTCTCTTCTTTTCTAGTATGACGGTATCGGAGAGAACCAGACGTTATTCAACTAGTGCGAAAATACAGCGCCACTATGACCTGTCAGACCGCCACCTGTACTGCGGAAATCTGGGCAGAAAAGTTAGGGACTACACCTACTTTCATTTTACTTTCTAAAAAGCATATTCATTAATTATTACTATTAAAGGGACATTTAAAGCTGCTGCTGCATGTGTCTGAGAAATTACATATCACTACTGGCTGTCAATCATAGAACCACTAGAGCATCTTCCTCAGACCGATATTCCGCTATTAGACTTCACATACTAAGTGGTAGCAGGAAGTTGCTTAGAATAGGGAGTTGTGGCGATGGGATTACGTTTTAGTTGGATTTTAAAATATTCCTATTAATTGAAGCAGGTGGACCAACTGAGTGTAAAAAAATATAGATTTTTTTTTGTATAGTGTCCTTTAAATAAGCTTTTACTAAATATTCGACATTGTAACACTTGATGTCAATACATGTCAGTTATCGATCAGGCTTGAAATTCCTTTATTTAAACCCATTACAGATAAGGTGCTAATGACTCAATGTCCAGCCTGCCCCACGCATTTCACAATTACATGGTTATCTATTGAACTGAAAAAGATCTGGAAAGAACTGAGAAGAGAGCTACGCAGCCATTTCGTTAACGTTAACCTTAAATGGGAAATTCACTTTGAATTTAGTGTGAATTCTCACCTTAGTAAATAACCCCATTGTGTGTATTATATAACCAGACCACAAGTTAGATTCTTGAAATTACCTGATTTCTCACAGTTCTTCCCATGCCAACCGGACGGACACACACAGCCGCTAAACCGGTTACAGGATCCGCCACTTTCACACTCACACTTCAGGGCACAGTTTGCCCCATAATAGCCCTCAGAGCAAGCTGCCAACAGAACACACAGGAGTATAATTATATACAATGAATAAAGTGGGTCAGTAAGAATAAGGACCAGGGACTTGTGACCAGTTTTCACACCAATAAGCAGGCTGTACACCAATGGAAACTCAAGGATCTCAGTTCCATTGCTATACGAACACTTCTTACTGTGATAGGATGAGCACATAGGACATCTACTTTAACACTGCTTACCGTATCGGATATTCACATGTAGGACATCTACTTTAACACTGCTTACTCTACCGGAGATTCACACGTAAGACATCTACTTTAACACTGCTGTGCTTACCCTACCGGAGAGTCACACGTAGGACATCTACTTTAACACTACTTACCATACCGGAGATTCACACGTAAGACATCTACTTTAACACTACTTACCATACCGGAGATTCACACGTAAGACATCTACTTTAACACTACTTACCATACCGGAGATTCACACGTAAGACATCTACTTTAACACTGCTGTGCTTACCCTACCGGAGAGTCACACGTAGGACATCTACTTTAACACTACTTACCATACCGGAGATTCACACGTAAGACATCTACTTTAACACTGCTGTGCTTACCATACCAGAGATTCACACGTAGGACATCTACTTTAACACTGCTTACCATACCGGAGATTCACACGTTGGATATCTACTTTAACACGACTTACAATACCAGAGATTTACACGTAAGACATCTACTTTAACACTGCTGTGCTTACCATACCGGAGATTCACACGTAGGACTTTAACACTGCTTACCGTACCGGAGATTCACACGTAGGACATCTACTTTAACACTGCTTACCTACCGGAGATTCACACGTAGGACATCTACTTTAACACTACTTACCATACCGGAGATTCACACGTAAGACATCTACTTTAACACTGCTGTGCTTACCCTACCGGAGAGTCACACGTAGGACATCTACTTTAACACTACTTACCATACCGGAGATTCACACGTAAGACATCTACTTTAACACTGCTGTGCTTACCATACCAGAGATTCACACGTAGGACATCTACTTTAACACTGCTTACCATACCGGAGATTCACACGTTGGATATCTACTTTAACACGACTTACAATACCAGAGATTTACACGTAAGACATCTACTTTAACACTGCTGTGCTTACCATACCGGAGATTCACACGTAGGACTTTAACACTGCTTACCGTACCGGAGATTCACACGTAGGACTTTAACACTGCTTACCGTACCGGAGATTCACACGTAGGACATCTACTTTAACACTGCTTACCTACCGGAGATTCACACGTAGGACATCTACTTTAACACTGCCTACCATTCTGGAGATTCACACGTAGTACATTTACTTTAACACTGCCTACCATTCCAGAGATTTACATGTAGGAAATCTACTTTAACACTGCTTATTTAGACTGCTCTCCTGTTCTTGTTTCCTTTAGTAACTTTTAAATCCCAAGAGCTCCTTATACAACCTGTCCTGCTCCCTGAACACAGCCTGGCTCTTCGCCAACTTGGCCAGATACTGGCCGCATGATTAGAGTGGGATGTTGTGAGTTTCCAAACGATGAGAATGGGATGCAAATTTGAGAAGATTTCAGATTTATATTTTAGGATTCGACCCCTGCCCAGAAATCCCAATTTTTCAAGAATCGCGTCTGTGAATGGGGAGCATGGGAAAGGAGGGAGTGCTATAGGTTTGTGAAGTTTGGGATTTGGTACCTGTTTGGCAATCTGATCCCGTCCAGCCACTGGCACAAGAACAGCCATATGGGTCAGGAAGGCAGAAGATATACCCTTTACATCCATTTTCTTTCTTACAAGTCTCTTGGCAATTTCTTCCAAAGGTCCCTTCCCGGCAGGCTGCGGAGACAGATTATATCACAGTGTGTAATCACTCATTTATAGCATTCCTCCTAGAAAAGGAATCATGGTTAGTAATGGCCAATATCTTTTACATCAGCCAATACTACCAGCGACCGTATTTTATTAAATGATGTGTCTGTATTATTGTTAGCTTCCTTACTTATGTATTTACTGCATGTTGGATTCCCTTATAAAGATCTGGATTTGTTTCACATTTATATAATTTATTCTGTGATCCCTTAACCCTCACGTTTGCTTCTCCCCTAAAAAAATATTCCACTAATATAAATAAAATGACAAAAATAATAAAAATAACCCAGTATAATAATTACAGGAATGTAGGTCCGGTGTGAACAAGCATTGCTGAAATCCCAGATCACAGTGGCCACACATGGACAAGGAGTCTGCATTTTGTAGGATATGACAATTCTAGACATTGTCTTATCACTAATCCTGCTGTAAATTCTAGCTGCTTTCTGATTGATCAAAATCCAATGTCGCCAATAAGAAAAAAAGGTTTCATTTCAAAAATCGTATTTGATGTTTATTTCTGGTGTTACAGCCCTCACTAGAAGGGTCTATCCAACCACTGAGCTTCTCAACGATTTCTACTTACTGCAGTTCAGCTGGCATTGCCCAATTATTGGCAGCCCACTGCCCCTGATCTGACTTATTTCAACAAACTGAATACTAGATGATGTTTTTAATACACCAGAACAAAATGCAGATATTTTATAGAACACTTTATTAAAATAAAATAATCCCAGATAGTATTGTCTGTCTCTGACCTGTTGTATATCATTGTTCACCTACCTTTCTCACAGCGAGTACCCATGAATCCTGGGGCACAGACACACTCCCCGCTGTTATCATGACAAATTCCACCATTCAAACAATCAAGGCAATCCTTCTGACACAGGTGGCCCCATTTATTCTCTGGACACCCTGTAATTAGACAGTAGACATTGATGGTTTTCTTGTTACCAAACTGACAGACATTCTTGTCAAATATATTTAATTAGAGAGGTTTTTTATATATTGTAATAAACACTAAACAATAGTAACAGATACAATAAATAATAATGGAATGGGGAAACTGGGAGAAAAGGGGTATCCATTCATATATATATATATATATATATATCCAAGAAGAGAAGAGAGCACTCCAGAGGACTTGTTTGAAGCAATTTATTCCGTGAGGAAAATCGTGCAGAAAATCGACGTTTCGACCCGCAGGTCTTTATCAAGATACAAAATCAAGTACAAACATATCTTTATATACCCTATAAGATTAAGGAGTGATTACTTACCCTGAATAAGATGTGCACCCGAAAGCCATGTGTGTTCGATGAGCTGTGATTGAAAAACCCGCACTGGCCGTTCCGTCGGTGTGTAGTGACGTCACCAATAGTGCGACGGGACGGAAAAGGACGTGAGCGTGCGTCTAAGTAACCCAGGGAACCAAGTGTGGGCAAAGACTTCCGTGATGTGTGTGCAGTGTGAAAATTAAGCCAGTTAAAAATACATAAGAAGAAGATATTCATTAATAAAACCACATATTGGGTTGGGCTTGTACTGTTATGAATAGACATATTAATCCTGCAGATAGGTTCATCCAGTGATGAACAGCGCAATGCGTATGTGTGTTAAATACAAGACGAGAATCATAGAGGATAATGATCAAAAAAGGGACAAGTGCGAAAGGACAGAGGACCCAGGTTGCAGAGGGTGTCAAAAGATGGGAAAGGCGGGGGATATGTGACAAGAAGTGGTAAAACATAAGGACTTACAAACAAAACGTGACCAAAACAATGTGCACATGAACTGATCTGTATAGAAGGGTCCTGAGGTGCTAAGCGGTGTGTATGGGAGTGAGTGAAGAACTGGAAAGGTAGTGAAGTGACGTGTGGGAAGATGTTATGCAGCTAGTGGTAGTAGGCTAGGAAGCCAAGTGCTAGGTGTAGAGTTAAGGGAGAAGTGGTAAAGTAGGAGGAAAGGTGACAGGACAGGAAATCCCATATAGCGTCTAGTAGGCTGGATTGTATGCAATAACCAAGTAGATACATAAAGTTGTGTATACATGGACCGAACAGGGTCCTGCACTCCAAAACGAGCGTGTGACAATGCCCAATTTACCAATAGACAATATTATGTAGAATAGAGGCAGATGAATGAACAGGACGTGGGGAGTAAATAATAAACATAAAAATAAAGAAGGTAAAAAGATAAAAAATCTATACAAAAAATGAGCAATATATAGCATCTAGTAGTAAAGAAATGCTAGGATTGTGAGAACTCAATATCACAAAAAAGAAATGAAAAATATACGGACAATATATGAGAAAATAAGTAAATAAAAATCAAATAGAATAAAATACGAAAAAATAGAAATGAATGTACAAACATATACAAAAATACCATGGGCGACCATAGTAGAGACATATCAATACGTTTGCCCATCCACACTCAGGGAAGCGTTACCCCATTAAACACCATATTACCTGTCTCACCACCCACGTAGTCTATCTAATATCCTGCCCCTGTGGACTATACTACGTGGGAAAAACCGATCTCACGCTTAGAGACAGAATGCGGGGACACCGGTCAGGCATTATGACTGCATTCAGGGACAATAAAACAGAAAAACCGGTGGCCAAACACTTCCTAGAGATGAACCACCGTCTACCCACTCTCAAATTTATAGCCATTGACCACATCCCCCCTCTGTCCAGGGGGGGTGATCGATCCAGGATCCTGCTCCAACGGGAGGCATACTGGACCAAGACGCTAGACACCGTACACCCAAGGGGACTTAATGAATACATCTCCCTCCATGCGTTCTTGGACACTCGCTGAGTCTTTGAACTTTTTCAACTATTTGAATTTTTTATGCATTTTTTTGCATCTCTTGACATGCGTCCAATAACTTGGACACCATCATGTCCGCTTGGTATTGATATGTCTCTACTATGATATACTATTGATATGTCTCTACTATGTCTCTACTATGGTCGCCCATGGTATTTTTGTATATGTTTGTACATTCATTTCTATTTTTTCGTATTTTATTCTATTTGATTTTTATTTACTTATTTTCTCATATATTGTCCGTATATTTTTCATTTCTTTTTTGTGATATTGAGTTCTCACAATCCTAGCATTTCTTTACTACTAGATGCTATATATTGCTCATTTTTTGTATAGATTTTTTATCTTTTTACCTTCTTTATTTTTATGTTTATTATTTACTCCCCACGTCCTGTTCATTCATCTGCCTCTATTCTACATAATATTGTCTATTGGTAAATTGGGCATTGTCACACGCTCGTTTTGGAGTGCAGGACCCTGTTCGGTCCATGTATACACAACTTTATGTATCTACTTGGTTATTGCATACAATCCAGCCTACTAGACGCTATATGGGATTTCCTGTCCTGTCACCTTTCCTCCTACTTTACCACTTCTCCCTTAACTCTACACCTAGCACTTGGCTTCCTAGCCTACTACCACTAGCTGCATAACATCTTCCCACACGTCACTTCACTACCTTTCCAGTTCTTCACTCACTCCCATACACACCGCTTAGCACCTCAGGACCCTTCTATACAGATCAGTTCATGTGCACATTGTTTTGGTCACGTTTTGTTTGTAAGTCCTTATGTTTTACCACTTCTTGTCACATATCCCCCGCCTTTCCCATCTTTTGACACCCTCTGCAACCTGGGTCCTCTGTCCTTTCGCACTTGTCCCTTTTTTGATCATTATCCTCTATGATTCTCGTCTTGTATTTAACACACATACGCATTGCGCTGTTCATCACTGGATGAACCTATCTGCAGGATTAATATGTCTATTCATAACAGTACAAGCCCAACCCAATATGTGGTTTTATTAATGAATATCTTCTTCTTATGTATTTTTAACTGGCTTAATTTTCACACTGCACACACATCACGGAAGTCTTTGCCCACACTTGGTTCCCTGGGTTACTTAGACGCACGCTCACGTCCTTTTCCGTCCCGTCGCACTATTGGTGACGTCACTACACACCGACGGAACGGCCAGTGCGGGTTTTTCAATCACAGCTCATCGAACACACATGGCTTTCGGGTGCACATCTTATTCAGGGTAAGTAATCACTCCTTAATCTTATAGGGTATATAAAGATATGTTTGTACTTGATTTTGTATCTTGATAAAGACCTGCGGGTCGAAACGTCGATTTTCTGCACGATTTTCCTCACGGAATAAATTGCTTCAAACAAGTCCTCTGGAGTGCTCTCTTCTCTTCTTGGATATACATGTACGCTGTGTAGCACCGAGGCTTTTTTCTGCGGTTCTATTTAAAGGTAGAGTGCCAGACTTTGAACATTTTATTTATATATATATATATATATATACTCTAGGTAGACATTCTAAGCGTTATAAAGGGGTATCCATTCATATATATATATATATATACATTAGGTAGACATTCTAAGCGTTATAAAGGGGTATCCATTCATATATATATATACTCTAGGTAGACATTCTAAGCGTTATAAAGGGATATCCATTCATATATATATACACACATTAGGTAGACATTCTAAGCGTTATAAAGGGGTATCCATTCATATATATATATACATTAGGTAGACATTCTAAGCGTTATAAAGGGGTATCCATTCATATATATATATATACATTAGGTAGACATTATAAGCGTTATAAAGGGGTATCCATTCATATATATATATATATACATTAGGTAGACATTCTAAGCGTTATAAAGGGGTATCCATTCATATATATATATATACATTAGGTAGACATTATAAGCGTTATAAAGGGGTATCCATTCATATATATATGAATATATATGAAAATGAAGTGATAGTATGAGTCGATAAACGGTAATTTAGAACTCAATGTACGAAAAAAGCCCCCAAAAGCTGTGAAGTAATAAATAGCCTATCCGCAATACATGAGTCCGGAAGCAGTCACTGTATGTACGACAGTGACTGGAGGACCAGACGATGGTCAAATGCAAGGCCTAACCTGAACAACGTGCAATGCGAAAGGCAACGTGAGACCCCACATACGTACTTAGCTGAACATACGTAAGAAACGCCTGGAGGGACCGCCGGTCCTGGTCTCTACTAGCTTGGCCTGGGCCCGTAGTGTACGCGGCATGTGAGGAACACCAGCGAGGGACAGGTCGGGGTAATATACAAATTGGTATCTTTGAACTGTTATGTCACAGTAACCAGCAAACCCGTAGCCCGGAAGAGATTACGCATCGAAAAACACGGGATTAGCCTAGTATGGCAGTCCTGACATACCGTTCGCAGTACCCTAAGAGTATGTAACTCACAACCAAAGCAGAGCGGGAAATAAAGTGCCAGGAATACCCGCGTCGGTTATAGGACCCAAAACATAACGATTATGCGTGACGGGTCTGTAGTGTGCCGTCCCCCCAGCGCGCTAGGGGTGCGAGCGTGAGTGTGAGTGAGTGTGTGCTGGCTGACTAGCTAGTGCCGCGATGCGGCGAAACGATTACTCTAGGTTGGTGACAGGTGAGGCCCTGCTATTTGCCAAGCGGCTTGAGAGGCTCTATGTGTTGGCGCGAGGGGGCAGTGTGGCCACTGAACGGTGTGGCGGGGTGTCGGCCTCTCGGTGAAAGTTAAACATAAGATAGAATGGGAGTGACAGGTGAGGCCCTCTCTATGCCACAATGCGAGGCGACTAACTATGATTTGGCCCGAGGGGCAAAGTACCTCCAAGTATGAGGATGGGTGTTGGCCTCGCGGGACCACTAACCTATGGCAAAGAAGCCAGGGGGAATAACAACTAGTGGACACCTAGGAACCTAACAGCCAGCAGTAGCTAACTAAGATGGACGGCTATATAGTGAGAGAGGACATACCATTGAACGAAACGTGGGTGGAAATGAGTTAGGATCGTACAGCTTGACAGAAACTGGAGCGCCCTGCGAGCGTGTCAGAGTCCAGACGGTCGGGACGTTTAAACAAGAACGCGTGTATGATTGTAGGTATGGCCCTCGGGGCTCGTGGTGCCATATCGTGGCCTTGTTCTGTAATGTAGTATGATTTTTTTTTATTTTTTTTTTATATGCGGATCTCGTACATAGTCCTGTCAAAAACGCGTACTTGCCTTAGCCTAGGCTAGTTCTCCAGAACAGCAGTGTGAACTCAGATGCACGCGTCTAGTAACATATGTGCTTGTCTGCGCAGGTGTACAAGGGAAGGTAAACAGGCAATGATAGGACTCAATGTAACGCTGAATATGTTAGGATCGTCAAACAGGTTTAGCAATGCAATGTGCGGCATAATCGTCAAGTATGCATGGCTGCGTATCTGCAAGCGTGAGTTGATGAATGTAAGATGCGCATAACAGTCAGAGCATCTGCGTTTATACTGAAGATGACCAGTAATGACGACGACCTTGTGTGCCCTACCCTTTCATTATAAGACGTCTAACTTTCAAACTCACTAGACTTCAACGTATTTGGACCTAGAGAGCACGGTGACAGATTCCCTATCTAAAATGTACATCTACACGTGAAACAAACAAAAGGACCTCAAAACAAAATAACCACGAATAAAACACCTTTGTAAAAGCATCTTGAAAGCAAGTGTGTTTAAATAGACATAATAAGGCTATCTATATATGTTGACATTCAGTATAGCGAGATAAACGAACTTGATTCCTAAAATGAAAGGAGAGAAATTGAATTATACCAACAGAACATTCCCTCGCTACCGTAAGAACCCGGCGTGAGCAGCATTAAAGTAATCATGAAACGCAAGCTATTTGCGTATTACTCCGGCCGAAAGACATCGGCAAGAGAGTATATGGGTAGTTTAACTTGCAAACTGACCATAGTAAGAGTCTCAAACGAACAGGATAAACGATGATTTGTCAAACTGCCGTGATGACATGATTACCAGGCACCCAGGATTGAGAAACCTGAAATATACAAATGCTGGGGACCTAGCTGAATTGTTTTTTTTTTTTATTAGAATAGTAATGGCCTGACGTAACTGTGATACGGCTTAGGGAGAGGAAACGCATAACAAAAATATAAAAAGCCATGCATTTCGGAGGAAGTGAAACATTGTATAATAGGTTATAACTAGAGAGAGATAAATGGATACACTAACGAGTGAAATCCCTGGCCATGCAGCCATTGATAATTTCATGCAGGTATACCTATATACTAGCAGTTTAATACTCTCGGACGGCAACATCGTAAAGGAATACACAATGAAATAGACAGAACGTGAACCGGTAAATGAAGCTTTAAGAAACAATGAAAAAGGATTGAAACTATGCAGGCTTTCAGACACACCGATGAGAGCAGAGAGAAATAGGAAATGGCACTGTAGCTCTTCATACCAACCATTCCACAATGCTAAAGCTTGGATGACATTTTATAAAATAACAATAATAATTGTTTCGAATAATAATTAACGGAAACCAAAAACGATCTTGTACAAGGGCCCCAGATATCTCCTCGTTAGCTATTTCATCGTGATGACATAGTAACAACGCAGCTTAGCTGTTTCTGCACGGATGAATGAGCGCATTCAGTAAAGAAGATTTAACAGAGTAAATCAAACACTGGATTAAAAATTTTCTGCATAGCAGACCACAAAATGGGGATTCATTTTGCCAATAGATTCTCTGCATTAGAAGCAATCAGAATTGCACATCAACATAATTAATCTGCACAGTTAGTGGACTATTCATTATTAGCTTGGATTTTTGATTCTTTCTGAACAGGCTTAGCACATGGGAGATTACACAAGGAGCGAAATAGAGGCATTACATGTGTTACCAAACGTGTAAACGAATCGTGAAAACAAAAAATTATAGTATTTCCTGATATATCTCTCTCCTCGTGACTTCGGCATGTACTCTGAGGGACATTTCAAATGAACAGGTGATACACGTTACTTCTGGGGCTGAGTATAATGGGAATTGGAGTATGCAGCGGGCTTTTACCAGAAAACGGAGAGTGCAAACGGCAAGTAGACTCTGTCCCCCAGCTGCGGGGGTAATATATGCATTGTACCTTGGACCCTCGCGGACCGTGACAAATAAGAGCAGCGGAAAGGGCAGTCTAGGCGAAACGGTCGGGACGAAGTGTGAGAGAAATGACTGAAAATAAACGAAATCCAACGTAAGTGCAATCGAATGAATTTGACTGAATAAACGAAACCGTTAGACATACAATGTGCGCGGAAACTGCCGACTAGCCCGGCCGTTTGTTTAAACTCACGAATTCCCGCATGGAGTTGCTGTCCGTCGGTTTAGGCGCGTCGCGGAAAATCTGACGTCAGAGGTCTGCGTGCCCCGGAAGCGCAAGGGAATTTCCGAGATCGTCGCAGACAGGTGAGTAAGGGGATTTGCTGGGTTTAAATAGGCATAAAAATCCCTCCCACAACTTCAGGCATACGCCTTCTATATATACACATTAGGTAGACATTCTAAGTGTTATAAAGGGTTATCCATTCATATATATATATACACACACACATTAGGTAGACATTCTAAGCGTTATAAAGGGGTATCCATTTATATATATATATATATATATATATATATACACACATTAGGTAGAAAGCGTTATAAGACCTTACAAGCTCACGGTTACACAGACCAGCTCCGTGCTCCAGGTATAGGGCATAGTGGTACTTACCCCACCTATGAAGGTAAGTTACTTTAAGCGGGAGATACTGACAAAAACAAGCAGGTAAGCAATAAAATAAATACAAACCCACTGACACAGAAACTCATTTCACATTTTGCTTTTCAAAGAAGAAGGTGAAAGTGTTGGTGTTTCAGTTACTTTTTATATAATGATTTAATAATTTTCATGGTAACTGCTTATGTGAACGAGTTGTTGCATTATCTATAGTTGGTGCTTTGTTTGTCATTTTGCATTTATCTCAATTTAACGTCCCAGGACAGAACCCCGAGACACTCCATTTACCAACTTTGTCTAGAATATTGAAAATGTCCCATTTACAGCGACTCTCGGTACTCTATCTTTAAGCTAATGTGTAATTCAAGGATGAGAATTAAGCCAATTGCTCATAACTTGAACACTAACCTTTTGAGAGAAACCGTATAATTCCATAACAAAATCCAAGTACAGTGAGGGGGAAAGTATTTGATCCCCTGCTGATTTTGAACGGTTGTCCACTGACTGAGAAGTGGTCAGTCTATAATTGTATTGGTAGGTGTATTTTAACAGTGAGAGACAGAATAACAAAAATAAATCCAGAAAAACGCATGTCAAAAAAGTTATAAATTGATTTGCATGTCAATGAGTGAAATAAGTAGTTGATCCCCTATCAATCAGCAAGATTTCTGGCTCCCAGATGTCTTTCATACAGGTAACGATCTGAGATTAGAAGGACTCTCTTAAAGGGAGCTTGTTACCTGTATACAAGACACCTGTCCACAGAAGCAATCAGTCAATCAATCAGATTCCAAACTCTCCACCATGGCCAAGACCAAAGAGCTGTCCAAGGATGTCAGATGTCAGGATTGTAGATCTACACAAGGCTAGAATGGGCTACAAGACCATCGCCAAGCAGCTTGGTGAGAGGGTGACAACAGTTGGTGTGATTATACGCAAATGGAGAAACACAAAATAACTGACAGTCTCCCTCAGTCTGATGCTCCATGCAAGATCTCACCGGTAAGGAATCAGCACAGAACAACACAGGAGGAACTTGTTAATGATCTCAAGTTAGCTGGGACCATAGTCACCAAGAAAACAATTGGTAGCACACTACGCAGTGAAGGAGTGAATCCTGCAGCGCCTGCAAGTTTCCCCTGCTCAAGAAAGCACATGTACAGACATGTACAGACCCATCTGAAGTTTGCCAATGAACATCTGAATGATTCAGAGGAAAACTGGGTGAAAGTGTTGTGGTCAGATGAGACCAAAATCGAGCTCTTTGGAATCAACTCAACTCGCCCTGTTTGGAGGAGGAGGAATTATGCCTATGACCCAAAAAAACTGGTGGAAACATTATGCTTTGGGGGTGTTTTACTGCTTTGGGGACAGGGCAACTGCACCACATCAAGGGGACGATGGATGGGGCCATGTACCGTCAAATCTTGGATGAGAACCCCCTTCCCCCAGCCAGGGCATTGAAAACACACACAGCCAAGGCAACAAAGGAGTGGCTCAAGAAGAAGCACATTAAGGTCCTGGAGTGGCCTAGCCAGTCTCCAGACCTTATTCCCATAGAAAATCTGCGGAGGAAGCTGAAGGTTTGAGTTGCCAAACGTCAGCTTTGAAACTTTAATGACTTGGAGAGGATGATTTGATTGCATTCTACTCCAGTCTCCAGACCTTAATTCTTGATGGTAAAGTGTGTATTTTTGCTGATGATACTAAGATATGTATCAGGGTTGATGTTCCAGGAGGGATAAGCCAAATGGCAAATGATTTAGGTAAAAAATGGTCAGAGTTGTGGCAACTGACATTTAATGTGGATAAGTGCAAGGTAATGCATCTTGGACGTAAAAACCCAAGGGCAGAGTACAGAATATTTGATAGAGTCCTAACCTCAACATCTGAGGAAAGGGATTTAGGGGTGATTATTTCTGATGACTTAAAGGTAGGCAGGCAATGTAACAGAGCAGCAGGAAAGGCTAGAAGAATGCTTGGTTGTATAGGGAGAGGTATTAGCAGTAGAAAGAGGGAAGTGCTCATGCCATTGTACAGAACACTGGTGAGACCTCACTTGGAGTATTGTACGCAGTACTGGAGACCGTATCTTCAGAAGGATATTGATACCTTAGAGAGAGTTCAGAGAAGGGCTTCTAAACTGGTTCATGGATTGCAGGATAAAACTTACCAGGAAAGGTTAAAGGATCTTAACATGTATAGCTTGGAGGAAAGACGAGACAGGGGGGATATGATAGAAACATTTAAATACCTAAAGGGAATCAACACAGTAAAGGAGGAGACTATATTTAAAAGAAAAACTACCACAACAAGAGGACATAGTCTTAAATTAGAGGGGCAAAGGTTTAAAAATAATATCAGGAAGTATTACTTTACTGAGAGGGTAGTGGATGCATGGAATAGCCTTCCAGCTGAAGTGGTAGAGGTTAACACAGTAAAGGAGTTTAAGCATGCGTGGGATCGGCATAAGGCTATCCTAACTATAAGATAAGGTCAGGGACTAATGAAAGTATTTAGAAAACTGGGCAGACTAGATGGGCCGAATGGTTCTTATCTGCCGTCACATTATATGTTTCTATGTTTCTATCCCTGCAGTGATACCTGCCACAGAACACAAGGTATAAACATATTCAATAATATACACCTTTTGGTCCACTTTGATGCACTTTATGGTTACGGATATGGATTTATAATATACTCCATGTTAATTTATGCGCTGTACACTTTTTTGTATTTTTTGCTTTTATTTCTGGTGGGGTCACCGTGATTAATCCCACGGTGTATTCTAGCTGGATTTTCAACTTTTATTAGCTCCATTTTATTACACACCAATATTGTATGTTCTCACGACCTGCTTGGATTTTGGGAGTACGAACTAGCGTACTACGCGAACGGGCTATGCTCACAAAGCCTCTAGCATTTCGTTGGGGGTGTGCAAACGAACGTACTTCACGAGGTACATGAGGTTTGTTACACACATACTTACACACCAACACAATGCAATCAACTCATTTTAACACACAGAACACATCCTTACACACTAACACACACAGATACCCACAGGTGCACACACAGGTTCACACATAGATGCACAAACATGCACACACAAAATGAATGAGATTGTGATTTTCTTACCTCGGACGATCAGCCTGAAGAAGGCATTGAGGAGAGGGCTGGCCCCGATGAACCCAGCACTGTACACTCCAGACTGGTTCAACTGAACTGTTTGTAACAACAAGCGGGCAATCCCATCAGTCACATCCACCTTGTAAGTTGTCTGAATGAAGGTTCCTGGAAGACACATATAAACATAGTTACGTTGGCGCAGTGGGTGCGTAATATAACTGGCTGTGCTCCTTCTGAATTGGTGTGTTTGAAGCGTGTGAGCTTTAACTGCTGAGTTATGATAATTATCGACTCAATTTAATATTTTGGGGGTTTTCAAATCACAATATTTTTGGATAAACAGGATATAATTTAATATTTAGAGAACTATTTAATATGCTTTGTATTTCATGATAGAATCATAGATTTTGTGATAGATAATAGATTTTTATATATGATATATTTTTTGATAAAAATAATATTTTGAAAAAAATAATTTTAAAAGTTTATTCAAAAATATGAAATTATTTGAAAAGTTTTTCCAACAAAATTAAAATAAAGGACAATGTGTACAAATATATAACTGTGTGTTTTGTATTATGCATTTTATACCTGAATGTCTCTTGCATAATGTGTTTTAGAACTGTGTCTGTTTTGTATAATGTGTTTTATAACTGTGTGTGTTTTGTATAATGTGTTTTATAACTGTGTGTGTTTTGTATAATGTGTTTTATAACTGTCTGTTTTGTGTACTGTTTTGTATAATGTGTTTTATAACTGTGTCTGTTTTGTGTACTGTTTTGTATAATGTGTTTTATAACTGTCTGTTTTGTGTACTGTTTTGTATAATGTGTTTTATAACTGTGTCTGTTTTGTGTACTGTTTTTTTTTTTTTTTATTCTTTATTTTTGTAGTGCAGGTGATTACATACAGCTTGTCATGCCACAATAGCATTTAACAAGAAAGTCAGGATACATAGCTTACATGGTATAAGGAATTGAGTTAGTCTTGCACTAATTTTTAGAAGGGTATAATAACAGGTTTTTAAACAAACTTGTGAGGTCTATCTAGAATCTGAAGGTGAAGTGTGTTAATACAAAAGGTTATCCTTATTCTATGTCTGCTTTGTTTGGGAGCTGCTAAGTAGGATGTGTTCCAGTTTGGCTGCCCTATCTGTGTGTGTGGAATATGCTTTCAGCCACATAGAGGAATCAACTTATGTCCTAGCGGTTAGACTACACAGGTAATTGTGAAATATGCTAAGCTGTTGTACGTTTCGATGTCGGTAGAAGGTACCGCTGCTGCAACGTGAGTGTAACAGGAATAATGTGTTGACGTTTAGGTTTACATGACAAGGTAATATCAGGCTAGTCTAACATAACTAAAATGTGGGCATGCTTAAGTATGTGTGCATATCAGTGAAGCGGTAGCAGCAATAAAGCTAGAGTCAAGAGATACTGACTGGCATTGTGAGTAACTAGTCAAATATGTTGAGATTAACAAAAACTTTTGGGGGAACATTATAGTCCACCTGACTTGCAGTATCAAGTCGTCTGCTCCTTGCTGGGATCAGCCGACTCCCTGCTGGGGTGTTACAATGTCCTGTGGATGAGCCAGGTGCTCGACCAACGGCTTGTGCAGGGGTAGCGTTAGGTCCGTGTGGCGTGGGTGGAGGAGGCACGGAGAGTGTCGCCTGGATCCCTTCAGCAGTGCCGGTTTCCTTCTATGGGTCAGGTGAGGCTTCCAGAGGGTCCCCTCTGCTTGTGGGCTGGGTCGTCCAGGGCATCGATCCCGGCGGTATCCCAGCTTTGTCAGGGTAATTTGCTTGGGCTTGTGGGTCCACCGGGGGCTCTGCCTGTGCAGGCGTCTCTGTTGGATTCTCTTTGTAGGTGAGTTGTTGCTTCCGCGTGTCGGTTTTATCGGCAGTGTCTTGGGCGAGCCTCCAGTCGGCCTGTATGCCTCAGCTTGTTGTGCTCTGGTTGCCAGTCGCTTCCAGAAGGCGGCCAGTATGGCCTCTAGCCTTTCTCCAAGACTTGGTAGTGCTGCGGTGTGAGTGCACGTGGCGGCGGCCATTTTGCGGGTCCGCGCCTTGTCTCGCTGCTTGCTTGTTTCTGTCATCTGGTGCTTCGCCCATATGTGTCCTCCCAGGGTTGGACCGGGATAACCCCCACCGCTCCAGGAGGGGAGCAGGGTGCTCGTGGGTCTTTGTCTTCGGTGCGGTGGCTGGGAAAGCGGCCGTCTCTCCCTTCCTCCGCTGCCTGTAGGCCACGGCTTGCCATCATGGTCTCCCGATCGCCAGAATACTCGTACAAAGTGTCAGGCTTGTCGCCAGGTCCTCCTGTGTGCAGGTATCCCGGTAGAAAGATTATTTCGTTTTTGTCGAGTAATCGTGAAAAATCTGATTTGTGTAGCAGGAGCTCAGCCTTCGTGCGTCCGCTCTGCTTGCTGGCTTAGCCTTGCCCCCCTGTTTTGTGTACTGTTTTGTATAATGTGTTTTATAACTGTGTCTGTTTTGTGTACTGTTTTGTATAATGTGTTTTATAACTGTCTGTTTTGTATAATGTGTTTTATAACTGTCTGTTTTGTATAATGTGTTTTATAACTGTCTGTTTTGTATAATGTGTTTTATAACTGTTTGTTTTGTGTGTGGTTTTGTATAATGTGTTTTATAACTGTGTGTTCTGTGTGCTGTTTTGTGAAATGTGTTTTATAACTGTGTGTGTTTTGTGTGCTATTTTGTATTATGTGTTTTATAACTGTGCATGTTTTGTGTGTGCATTTTGTACAATGTTTTTTAGAATTTAGTGTGATTTGTATTATGTATTTTATATCTGTGTGCATTTTGTACAATGTGTTTTATATCTGTGTTTATGTTTTGTGTGCTGTTTTGTACTGTGTGTTTTATAACTGTGTGTTTTGTTTAATGTATTTTATGTCTGTGTGCGTTTTGTATAATGTGTTAATGTGTGCTGTTACACACCGTTGTACTTCCACAAGATATCGTTATGTCTTGGTTTTTTTATCCTGGCTTCCAGCTGCACATTCTGATTCACGCTCACTGTCACCGTGGTTTTAACTGGATGTAATTCCGCTGTGGGGAGATATCAATAATTATTACTCTTGTAACAGATGATCAACACGGAAATGTAAAACAAACACTTATCCCTTAAATCACCACATCAAATTGTCCTGAGTTGTTAATAAGGGTAATGTGGTTCTGTTATTGGAACGAAGACATTAAAGGCAACAAGTCAACTACATTCCCAATTTAAAATATAAATCACTTACCGCCGGTGCAGCATGCTAGGAGGGCCCATCATGCACTCAGGGTCACCTAATGGTAAGAGACCCGATCAGTGCTGCGGCCCTTTAATAGCACCACCAGGCCCTTTTAATGATGGCAGTGATTGGAGGTAATTTCCTCCCAGCTAACTCAGAGCCCAGCCGGAGGAGGCAGATGTGTGTCTGTCTATCTGTGTAACTGCATGTGTGTCTGTGTATCTATCTGTATATCTGCATTTCCGTCTATGTATTTGCGTGTCTATATGTGTGTCTGTGTATCTGAATATGTGTCTGCATGTTTGTATGTGTATCTGTCAGTGTGTGCCCCTATGTATATGTGTATGTTAGTGTTTGCATTTGTGTGAGTATCATTCTGTATATCTAAATGTGTTGTGTTGTATATCTGTGTATCTGTATGTGTGTTAGTGTATGTCTGGGTGTCAGTGGGTGTATCTGTGCATACATCTGAGCATTCAAATGTCAACACTACACACACATACACCCCTGCATTCAAATGTCAACACTACATACAGACACACCCCTACATTGAAAGGCAAGCACTACACATCAATATTGAAGATGGCCCTGAGTGAATGTTGACATAGAAAGTCTCACTCTCGGGCAGGTGATGCTAATACAGAGAGTTTCACCCTGAGGCAGTTGATATAGAGGGTCTCGCTCCCAAGCAGTTGATGTTGATATAGAGGGTCTCGCTCCCAAGCAGTTGATGTTGATATAGAGGGTCTCGCTCCCAAGCAGTTGATGTTGATATAGAGGGTCTCGCAGTAGAAGCACATATCTGATTGCAAAACAACTTAGATCCTACCTCACCGATCAGTGAATAAATCACATTATGTAATTTTCATCTCTTCTTGGCATCTGTTCTGTGAACTCATACTCTGTTCTGTAATTTCTCACACTTACTCTCTGCCTCTCCGCCTCAGAGCACGACCTCATTTTCCGACAATTCTCTGCTTCTGAAATACCTTCATTCCTCTAAATGTCTACACAACTAAAATGGATTTAAATCTGTCATCTTTAGGTCAGAACAAGATTTATGTATTGATAAAACATTCTTGGAAAAAAATATTGTAAGAAACCTATAAATTATTGACCAATGTTGGGTGGAATGCGCGCTAGAAGGGAAGAAGCTCCTGGGAACCTGAACCAGAGATCAGATTATGGATGTTTATCTTGGGGTACTTAACCCAGATTAACTGAACAAGTGCAGAGAATGCGGGTCTGTCCTGCTCAGTGAGAGAAAGACACACTACATGATGTCCTCGTAGAAAGTCAGAAAAAAGATACACTACACACTGACCAAAAGTCGGAGAGAAAGATACAGAACATGGCGCCCTCACAGAAAGTCAGAGCGAAAAATACAGAACATGGTGCCCTCACAGAAAGTCGGAGAGAAACATACAGAACGTGGTGTCCACACAGAAAGTCGGAGAGAAAGATACAGAACATGGTGCCCTCATAGAAAGTCGGAGAGAAACATACAGAACATGGTGCCCTCATAGAAAGTCGGAGAGAAAGATACAGAACATGGTGCCCTCACAGAAAGTCGGAGAGAAAGATACAGAACATGGTGCCCTCACAGAAAGTCGGAGAGAAAGATACAGAACATTGTGCCCTCATAGAAAGTCGGAGAGAAAGATACAGAACATTGTGCCCTCACAGAAAGTCGGAGAGAAAGATACAGAACATGGTGCCCTCATAGAAAGTCGGAGAGAAACATACAGAACATGGTGCCCTCACAGAAAGTCGGAGAGAAACATACAGAACGTGGTGTCCTCACAGAAAGTCGGAGAGAAACATACAGAACGTGGTGTCCTCACAGAAAGTCGGAGAGAAAGATACAGAACATGGTGCCCTCATAGAAAGTCGGAGAGAAACATACAGAACATGGTGCCCTCATAGAAAGTCGGAGAGAAAGATACAGAACATGGTGCCCTCACAGAAAGTCGGAGAGAAAGATACAGAACATGGTGCCCTCACAGAAAGTCGGAGAGAAAGATACAGAACATTGTGCCCTCATAGAAAGTCGGAGAGAAAGATACAGAACATTGTGCCCTCACAGAAAGTCGGAGAGAAAGATACAGAACATGGTGCCCTCATAGAAAGTCGGAGAGAAACATACAGAACATGGTGCCCTCATAGAAAGTCGGAGCGAAAGATACAGAACATGGTGCCCTCACAGAAAGTCGGAGAGAAAGATACAGAACATGGTGCCCTCATAGAAAGTCGGAGAGAAAGATACAGAACATGGTGCCCTCATAGAAAGTCGGAGAGAAAGATACAGAACATGGTGCCTTCATAGAAAGTCGGAGCGAAAGATACAGAACATGGTGCCTTCATAGAAAGTCGGAGAGAAACATACAGAACATGGTTCCCTCATAGAAAGTCGGAGAGAAACATACAGAACATGGTGCCCTCATAGAAAGTCGGAGAGAAACATACAGAACATGGTGCCCTCATAGAAAGTCAGAGAGAAAGATACAGAACATGGTGCCCTCATAGAAAGTCGGAGAGAAACATACAGAACGTGGTGCCGTCACAGAAAGTCGGAGAGAAACATACAGAACATGGTGCCCTCATAGAAAGTCGGAGAGAAACATACAGAACATGGTGCCGTCACAGAAAGTCGGAGAGAAACATACAGAACGTGGTGCCCTCATAGAAAGTCAGAAAGAAAGTTGTTATTATGGATTTAGTATTTATTTATTTTTTATTGTATATTTCCTTGTGCTCTATAGAGTGAAGCAATGTGGACTCTGTAGTCTTTTATGTATGTGAGCCTGGGGTAGTGTGAGGGCGTGTAAAGAACTATGGGTATTGTAGGATATTGAACTTTAGAATTGGAGGTATAGCAGATGCGGAAGCGACGTGCCGGCACTTTATCAACACGGCACTTCCAGGGACACCTCTGGATACAATAAAAAATAGAATAAAGCCCCCTAAAATAATCCGTCTATTGGATACCGATCCTGGAACTCCACCTTTAAAAGGAGAATTAAGCAGGAATGGAACTATCGATTGAGAAAGCCTTTCTGAAGAGGCTGAAACATGTCTCAAAGAACAGGAGCAGTATTCTATTAACCTTTATTTGTTTTTATATATATTTATTTTATCTTTTTTTTATTGTTTCAAATAAATGTACATTTGCTTATACAAGTTAATATACTGCCTCCTACCCTTCAAAAGGGTTCTACCACCGATGGTAAACTACTTAAATACTTGGAGCCAGTTCATTATAGGCTCCCAAAGAAGGTGAGCAAAAAAAGGTGTGTTAGCAAAAGGAGTGTTTCACAATTGATTTATATATGAATACCAATCAAAGGTTGCCTCTTTTTACAGAGGAGTGTGTATAACAAAAGTGCTCAAAAAAGTCAGAAAGTGATTTACAGAAAAACTAGTTACGGCGCACTCAGACATGTAAAAATTCACAACTAAGAAGGCTACTCTAAAACGCCTATCTAAGAGAATAAATATGGGGATTTAGTTCCACCATATGGCCATATGATGTTAAGCCCACTACTGCTTCAAAGTACCCCAATATCAGTGGGTCCTACGCTAATAACAAAAATGTGGGAGATAAATTAAATAGTACTAGTGCTAAACATAAGCAACAGTGTATTAAATTAATTTCTTTGTAAGAGCAAAGTGAGTATACAATAAAGAGTGATAAAAGCAATTAAAAACAGTGTAACAACTAAACAATTAAAGTGTTGGTGCTTGAATGAGTATACTCACATTTGCAGATAATATCTGTGCTGCATGAAGAAAATAATAAAAGTGACATGACTATAAAACTCCTCCTATTTATACACACCTGTGGCCACCTCTAAAGAGGTCTCAGAAGCTGGGGGGCCTGGGCGGGGTGCTTAACTCCAAAGGAATCTGGTCTGGATTCCAAATATATTTGCACAAAGGAGAGATTGGGGGCACACCCGAAAGATGCATTATGCATGAAAGGTGCTGCCGCAGTGACCAAAATTCATACAGAAAAACTAGTTACGGCGCACTCAGACATGTAAAAATTCACAACTAAGAAGGCTACTCTAAAACGCCTATCTAAGAGAATAAATATGGGGATTTAGTTCCACCATATGGCCATATGATGTTAAGCCCACTACTGCTTCAAAGTACCCCAATATCAGTGGGTCCTACGCTAATAACAAAAATGTGGGAGATAAATTAAATAGTACTAGTGCTAAACATAAGCAACAGTGTATTAAATTAATTTCTTTGTAAGAGCAATTATTTATTGTAATTATTTATTGTAATTTATTGTATAGAGCTCTTTATTGTATACTCACTTTGCTCTTACAAATAAATTAATTTAATACACTGTTGCTTATGTTTAGCACTAGTACTATTTAATTTATCTCCCACATTTTTGTTATTAGCGTAGGACCCACTGATATTGGGGTACTTTGAAGCAGTAGTGGGCTTAACATCATATGGCCATATGGTGGAACTAAATCCCCATATTTATTCTCTTAGATAGGCGTTTTAGAGTAGCCTTCTTAGTTGTGAATTTTTACATGTCTGAGTGCGCCGTAACTAGTTTTTCTGTATGAATTTTGGTCACTGCGGCAGCACCTTTCATGCATAATGCATCTTTCGGGGTGCCCCCAATCTCTCCTTTGTGAGAAAGTGATTTACAGGCAGCTCAATACACTGGTGTGGAAATATCCTCTATTCCACTGAATAAATTTAGTAGATATTGGTGCGGTGTAAGTGACAAGGACCTACACCTATAAGTGGAGCGCTCAAACACAGATAAATCTTACCAAAACGTAGTCTCATTCAATGGTAAAATATGGGGTACATGTCAAAGTAAAATACAGAAAATACAATATAGTGTAGATGGTACTGAAAAATGGCTTCACAGTGATTATAATGATTTCGTGCTGAATATTACACTCACATTTCAAGGAGCCTGTATATAGAAAACACTGGCTCCGTATCAAGGCTTGTGTGCTGTTATGGTAGCACCACCCTCCTACTTCGGCTTGAAGAATTTCTCAGGAACACGAAAAAAAGGGAAGAAAGCAGACCAATGTGTAGACTTATGGTGATAAATGACACAGGTATGTGTTCAATAAATGAGGTGCTCACCTGGTCCTGAGCCTACGAATCCCGGCTCTAGGTGTGTAGGTGTTGTGCCAATTTGAATGGGGATGGCACTTCCCCTGTGAGGATTCCTTGGAGGCTCCAAAAAGGACTTGGATGAGGTTTTGAATGAAAATGGTGAATTTATTGGTTTAAAATAAACATAAAAACAAAGATGATAAAAGTCCTCAAAAAAAAGTCCTTTAAAAATGGCCAATACGCGTTTCACTCTCAAATAGAGCTTCTTCAGTCAGCTGTAATGTTAGTCCTCTGGAGGATTCAGAGGACTAACATTACAGCTGACTGAAGAAGCTCTATTTGAGAGTGAAACGCGTATTGGCCATTTTTAACCCCTTAAGGACAGACGACGGATATATTCCGTCATGATTCCCTTTTATTCCAGAAGTTGTGTCATTAAGGGGTTAAAGGACTTTTATTTGAGGACTTTTATCATCTTTGTTTTTATGTTTATTTTAAACCAATAAATTCACCATTTTCATTCAAAACCTCATCCAAGTCCTTTTTGGAGCCTCCAAGGAATCCTCACAGGGGAAGTGCCATCCCCATTCAAATTGGCACAAAACCTACACACCTAGAGCCGGGATTCGTAGGCTCAGGACCAGGTGAGCACCTCATTTATTGAACACATACCTGTGTCATTTATCACCATAAGTCTACACATTGGTCTGCTTTCTTCCCTTTTTTTCGTGTTCCTGAGAAATTCTTCAAGCCGAAGTAGGAGGGTGGTGCTACCATAACAGCACACAAGCCTTGATACGGAGCCAGTGTTTTCTATATACAGGCTCCTTGAAATGTGAGTGTAATATTCAGCACGATATCATTATAATCACTGTGAAGCCATTTTTCAGTACCATCTACACTATATTGTATTTTCTGTATTTTACTTTGACATGTACCCCATATTTTACCATTGAATGAGACTACGTTTTGGTAAGATTTATCTGTGTTTGAGCGCTCCACTTATAGGTGTAGGTCCTTGTCACTTACACCGCACCAATATCTACAATTGATTGATATGTTTAAGACATACTGCACCAAATGCACTCTGCTTCCTTTCTGTCTATTACATATAACTACTGAGGATTTCCTTCTGAGACCTGCATCGAAGAAGGTTGTGTTGCCACCTTAAAGGGACAGAGGCCTGCACGTTTAGAGCTCTTTAAAACGTGAGTTTATTACCTGCTACTATACCTACACTTTTGGATTATCACAGTATCACATTATATCTGTTTCTTTTTTATCTTTTATATATGTTTCGAATGCCCCATGATTTAAGAGGTAAGTGTGACTTTATTTATTAGCGTTTCACTCATCACTTGTGGGTGTTAAGATGGTCAGTCACATAAACACTGAGTTTCTGTACATTTTATTTGTATGGGTTTGCTGGATAGTAACCATAGAGTGTTTCAAGCTGGTGATCACAAGATTTATTTTATATCATTAAAATCATTTACATATTTTTGTTTTTTTAAACACATCTTAAAGGGACACTATAGTCACCAAAACACCTGAAGCAGTCTTGGTACATAGATCATGTCCCTGTAGTCTCACTGCTCAATTCTAGGATTCACTTTGTTTATACAGTCCTAGCCACACCCACTCACACGGTCATCATGAAAAAAGGTTTCATTTTCAATCAGATCTTACAGCACAGTATGTTTACTTTAGAAGTCATTGAACTTTAATTACACAAAGGAGGCTGCTACAGGCTCAAGAAGGTAATCAACAGAGAAGGAGAGAAATTCGAAACTAAACGTATTGTGCAATAAAGGAAGCTAGTCTAAAAATGTAGACTATTTTAAGGTAGGTGTGTTGGGCAGCTGTCACAGCCATTAGTGGTGTGACTAGGGCTGTATAAACAAAGTCATTTAGTGAGAATTGAGCAGTGACACCAAAATTACTTCATTAAGATAAAGTTGTTTTGGTGTTGGAGTGTCCCTGTAATAACCAAAATCCAGCAATATGCAATGGTTTGGCTGTCATGGCACGGTGCCAGTTTTGGTCCAGGTGATATGCAAGTGATGGGCAACAGTAATTGCAGAAATCAGATAGATTGTTATTGGTAGCACCTCTCCCTTCATCGTCCCTCTGTGTCCTCTACCCCTTCTATTTATTGTAAAATGTAACCCTGTGTGTCGAGCTATTCAGACACTGTTAATGTTGCAATGTCTGTATTGCAAGCGGACTTTAAAAAAAGAATTACAAAAACAAAACCAGGGGAACCGAGCGGTGGACAGAGCTCCAGGTACTCTCGGATCAGTTTTCATCCTTCTGGGATGAATATAATCAGTAGCACTTCGTGATCATGGCTAATAAACTCCATGATGTGTCTTTTCTGGTTAAATACATTGATGGTTTTATTCTTAGTAAAACAAGTTGGAGCTACACTTACTCAGCCAGGAAGGAGAGGGCTGCAGAGATACAGGGCTTCATTGCAGGCTGCAGTAACAGCACACTGATGCTTGGTTTCAGGCACTCAGCTATACTAACAATACGTGGGCATTATATCAGCATTTAGACATTATTCCAACTTTCTGGTAGCATTTTCCTGAATTTAAATTCCCTAAAATGCCAACAGGCTCCTTACAGATCCCAAAAAGCAGTGTTCCTTTTAGTTACACTTACTGTAGGTGGCCAAATGGTATTTCTAACTCTGTGCTATTATTCCCTGTCTGAGAAATTCCAAAACAAGGAATTCTGTAAACGCTCTAAAGCTTTTATCCGCCCCAATATTTTCTGCAAAAATGAAAGAATAAATGAAAATTAATATTGGCTGCATTTTGAAACATTTTGTTTATCCTTGAAAAGCGGTCTAATGATTACATAGCTGTTTTATCCTATATTTATGTGCTGGTTTGTAAAATAGGCATTAGGCTGTTTTTTTAAATTATTTTTAAGCAAACGATCTTGGTATATGATAGAAACATTTAAATACATAAAGGGAATCAACACAGTAAAGGAGGAGACTATATTTAAAAGAAGAAAAACTACCACAACCAGAGGACATAGTCTTAAATTAGAGGGACAAAGGTTTAAAAATAATATCAGGAAGTATTACTTTACTGAGAGGGTAGTGGATGCATGGAATAGCCTTCCAGCTGAAGTGGTAGAGGTTAACACAGTAAAGGAGTTTAAGCATGCGTGGGATAGGCATAAGGCTATCCTAACTATAAGATAAGGCCAGGGACTAATGAAAGTATTTAGAAAATTGGGCAGACTAGATGGGCCGAATGGTTCTTATCTGCCGTCACATTCTATGTTTCTATGGTAGTGAAGAGGTTAACGGCAGAGCTGTCAACTCATAAAACTGATTAAAGAAATGTAATTAAAAATACTATGAGAAAAATACAGAACATATAGCACCCTTAATGTCCTCCGATATTTTATAGATAATGAGTATAGATTCTGTGTTAACAGTAGATCTGAAACAATTCTGTTTTAATGTTATTAGAGATCAAATAGCAGACGTTTCCCTTCTGGGCTTTTTCTGCAGATATTTCCTATTTTTCATAAAATGGGGTTTATTCTCCAAAGCATGAATTGTAAAATGACACAGAGATTCCAAATAGTTTGGCCATTTCGTCAATTCTCTGTCATTGCTACAGTGTGAGTTGACCTGGAATTCAAAATGAATTCAAAGGGAATTAGGAATTTAGGCCAAACTAGAAAATTCTATTGGCTAAGTTTGAAATTGATTTCAGGGCAATTCGCGCCCCGTTTGTGTCATTTCACCCTTGTTTAATGCACGGCACACACACAGCTATTTTATGAAAGGAATTCGTAACTTTGGGCGTATTGTAAGAACGTCCCAGTTTGCACACAGTTTGGTTTTGTTTTACTGGACGAGAATCCTTATCTCACATTCTCTTTCCTGCTTTTAAGAGCAGGTCTTTATCATGGCGTTTCTTTTAACAGAGAAAGTGGTTTCCTTAAAGCGACTGATTGGCCTTTAAAGTATTTTACTATTTGTGTCTTGTGAGAAGGGACATGTTTTGCTTTTCCCCGGGAAGTTGCGAATAATTCTCATTAGTATTTTCTGTTTATTTGTCTGACTCGGAATAATAACATTGTGACCACCTTACAGACTAAATAAATCCTAGCAATGGAAAACAGGGGTATCAAAGGGAATTGCACATGTTAGGGCACAGTATTCGAGTATTTTAAAGCAGGACAGTTGGAGAATGTCTCCAGCTCACCTATTGTCACCTAAAGCTTGCAATCCTCTGTGTAATATCAATCCCCACAGTAAAGTTCTGTTATATTTCACTATGGTAAGAGGCAGAGCCCGGAGAGATAGAAAATAAATCATTTCACTTATTGAAGGTTTGGTGACCATAAAATGAAACTCCAGTAACAGTACGGATATCGCAAAGTCGTGAAAGCACTGACCCAATGGGCAGCCATAATTCTAAGACAAAAACGTTAGACATACTAGAACTGGCGCTAACTCGGCTTTGTATAGCCCTGCCGAGCTTATTCAAACAGTTTTTGGGGAGATGCCGTTTAATTGTCACCTCTCTGCTGTAGCAAAGTCAAAGAAATCCAAGTTCCAAGTGGCCAGCTTAACTTTATATTGAAAACTGTCTGGAGTTTAACCAAAATCCTTATTCAACTGTGAATAAAAAACTAACAGGGACGCAGGCTTTGATACATTAACGTAACCCAAGCGAACGTTGGATGTTTCACCGATGTCTCTACCCTTGTTTAGTACGTATGTCTGTAACCAATCTGCTTATCCTATATGTACACTTTATCACGTGTAACCACTGTACTAAAACCTTTCAATAAAAATGAGATTGTCAAAAAACAAAACTCACTAACAGGGCTGTCAGAATGAGAAAAAACATTGACTGATGATAGTTGATTAGCGGAATTTCATTCACAATAAAGTCTTACCGGTTGGACTGTTGTAAACATAGAGAATTTTTGTGTGTTCCGTGGGCCCCTTCCCGGTGCAGTAGAAAACTCCCACAAGCTCGCTGGGGGAGAATTTGTGAGCTTGCACCTCATTCCCCTGTGAGCTTGTAGAGAACGGCGTCACCACTGGGATGCGCACAATGGTATTATCGCGTTCTATCAGCAGATCCGAGGCTTTCATGTCTCGTTCGCCTGTCACGCATCGCATGACAAAGTCAGAAATACGATGCTTCGGGAAAGTAGACACCATGGTGACATCAAGAACGGCTCCTGATGGGCAAAGAACAGAAAATTAGTAAAGTGATAAAGTATATAAAAGTCTTGAAAGGCTGAATAAGATGATGGTTTCGTTTATCACACTGATTAATTACAGAATGATTCCGGAGCCGTGTCTGAACACGCATTGTGATATATCAATGGATCCACGGTGATCATTGATCTATGTATATCTGAGCATCCCTCCCAGCATACATACACAAACAAGATTATTGGAAGGATAAAACCACCGCCAATCTATAGAGTGGAGCACATCAAATGGTGTGTATATACAGTAAAACACCTACCCCTATTTGGGGAGCAGTAAATACTGTAGGGTCTCCTAAAAAAGAAAAAAATCTCTATTGTGCAGATAACTTTAAAATGTAAGACCCCTATGTGAAGTAGTGATGGTTCAACTCGTGGTTCTGAGCCAGATATGACAGGCTCAGGTCGTATTTGCAGTATTGTACTTAGGTGACACAATACCCCTTCCAGATTCTGTGGTCTATACTCTCAAGGAGACAAAAGGTGGAGAAATAAGAGATAATCCTCCTAATGTAATACAGTAAATGTCCAGGTAGCTTATACATACCATAAAAGACAGCTCACCTTCGCTAGAGCCCAAAGAACCTGCCTCTAGGTATAGTCACTTGTGTGCCTATCAAGGTGGCGCAGCCAGTTAAAAGGCTCGTGGAACCTTAGTGTTCCATATTAAACAAAGAGGGGGAGTGACCAGGGGCGGGGCGGTTCTGAGAAATTTTATGTGATTTACTAATAACAATGTATACAGCTATAATGTAAGTTACATAAATTTACATACATTTAAAGAACAATGTATCTTATTTACAGATACTGATTTCACAGTAATTTAAAGACATGTAGACTGTGAGTACATACCTTCCAAGTGTCCCTATTTTGGGCCTAAATACCTCTGTCCCTATTTTCTATCCTAATGTCCCTCTTTTATAGGAGTTCTATAGCGTTGGTGTGTCTGAGTGTATAACAGAGCTCCACAGCAATAAAAAGTAATGTGTCTGAGTGTATCACAGAGCTCCACAGTAATAATACTCCCAGTAATGTGTCTGAGTGTATAACAGAGCCCCACAGCAATAATACTCCCAGTAATGTGTCTGAGTGTATAACAGAGCTCCACGGTAATAATACTCCCAGTAATGTGTCTGAGTGTATAACAGAGCTACACAGCAATAATACTCCCAGTAATGTGTCTGAGTGTATAACAGAGCCCCACAGCAATAATACTCCCAGTAATGTGTCTGAGTGTATAACAGAGCTCCACAGTAATAATACTCCCAGTAATGTGTCTGCGTGTATAACAGAGCTCCACAGCAATAATACTCCCAGTAATGTGTGTGAGTGTATAACAGAGCTCCACAGTAATAATACTCCCAGTAATGTGTCTGCGTGTATAACAGAGCCCCACAGCAATAATACTCCCAGTAATGTGTCTGAGTGTATAACAGAGCCCCACAGCAATAATACTCCCAGTAATGTGTCTGAGTGTATAACAGAGCTCCACAGTAATAATACTCCCAGTAATGTGTCTGCGTGTATAACAGAGCTCCACAGCAATAATACTCCCAGTAATGTGTCTGAGTGTATAACAGAGCTCCACAGTAATAATACTCCCAGTAATGTGTCTGCGTGTATAACAGAGCTCCACAGCAATAATACTCCCAGTAATGTGTCTGAGTGTATAACAGAGCCCCACAGCAATAATACTCCCAGTAATGTGTCTGAGTGTATAACAGAGCCCCACAGCAATAATACTCCCAGTAATGTGTCTGAGTGTATAACAGAGCTCCACAGCAATAATACTCCCAGTAATGTGTCTGAGTGTATCACAGAGCTCCACAGCAATAATACTCCCAGTAATGTGTCTGAGTGTATAACAGAGCTCCACAGCAATAATACTCCCAGTAATGTGACTGAGTGTATAACAGAGCTCCACGCAATAATACTCCCAGTAATGTGTCTGAGTGTATAACAGAGCTCCACAGCAATAATACTCCCAGTAATGTGTCTGAGTGTATAACAGAGCTCCACAGCAATAATACTCCCAGTAATGTGTCTGAGTGTATAATAGAGCTCCACAGTAATAATACTCCCAGTAATGTGTCTGAGTGTATAACAGAGCTCCAAAACAATAACACTCCCAGTAATGTGTCTGAGTGTATAACAGAGCTCCACAGCAATAATACTCCCAGTAATGTGACTGAGTGTATCACAGAGCTCCACAGCAATAATACTCCCAGTAATGTGTCTGAGTGTATAATAGAGCTCCACAGTAATAATACTCCCAGTAATGTGTCTGAGTGTATAACAGAGCTCCACAGCAATAATACTCCCAGTAATGTGTCTGAGTGTATAACAGAGCTCCACAACAATAACACTCCCAGTAATGTGTCTGAGTGTATAACAGAGCTCCACAGCAATAATACTCCCAGTAATGTGTCTGAGTGTATAACAGAGCTCCACATCAATAATACTACCAGTAATGTGTCTGAGTGTATAACAGAGCTCCACAGC
This sequence comes from Pelobates fuscus, assembly GCF_036172605.1. NCBI lineage: Eukaryota > Metazoa > Chordata > Amphibia > Anura > Pelobatidae > Pelobates > Pelobates fuscus. The sequence goes on along the minus strand of NC_086323.1, from coordinate 6,770,503 downwards.
AATAATACTCCCAGTAATGTGTCTGAGTGTATAACAGAGCTCCACAACAATAACACTCCCAGTAATGTGTCTGAGTGTATAACACAGCTCCACAGTAATAATACTCCCAGTAATGTGTCTGACTGTATAACAGAGCTCCACAGCAATAATACTCCCAGTAATGTGTCTGAGTTCTGAGTGTATAACAGAGCTCCACAGTAATAATACTCCCAGTAATGTGTCTGAGTATATAACAGAGCCCCACATCAATAATACTCCCAGCAATGTGACTGAGTGTATAACAGAGCTCCACAGCAATAATACTCCCAGTAATGTGTCTGAGTGTATAACAGAGCTCCACAACAATAACACTCCCAGTAATGTGTCTGAGTGTATAGCAGAGCTCCCCAGCAATAATACTCCCAGTAATGTGTCTGAGTGTATAACAGAACTCCACAGTAATAATACTCCCAGTAATGTGTCTGGGTGTACAACAGAGCTCCACAGCAATAATACTCCCAGTAATGTGTCTGGGTGTACAACAGAGCTCCACAGCAATAATACTCCCAGTAATGTGTCTGAGTGTATAACAGAGCTCTACAGCAATAACACTCCCAGTAATGTGTCTGACTGTATAACAGAGCTCCACAGCAATAACACTCCCAGTAATGTGTCTGAGTGTATAACAGAGCTCCACAGCAACAATACTCCCAGTAATGTGTCTGAGTGTATAACAGAGCTTCACAGCAATAATACTCCCAGTAATGTGTGTGAGTGTATAACAGCGCTCCACAGCAATAATACTCCCAGTAATGTGCCTGACTGTATAACAGAGCTCCACAGTAATAATACTCCTAGTAATGTGTATGAGTGTATAACAGAGCTCCACAGTAATAATACTCCCAGTAATGTGTCTGAGTGTATAACAGAGCTCCACAGTAATAATACTCCCAGTAATGTGTCTGAGTATATAACAGAGCCCCACATCAATAATACTCCCAGTAATGTGACTGAGTGTATAACAGAGCTCCACAGCAATAATACTTGCAGTAATGTGTCTGAGTGTATAACAGAGCTCCACAGTAATAATACTCCCAGTAATGTGCCTGAGTGTATAACAGAGCCCCACAGCAATAATACTCCCAGTAATGTGTCTGAGTGTATAACAGAGCTCCACAGCAATAATTCTCCCAGTAATGTGTCTGAGTGTATAACAGAACTCCACAGTAATAATACTCCCAGTAATGTGTCTGAGTGTACAACAGAGCTCCACAGTAATAATACTCCCAGTAATGTGTCTGAGTGTATAACAGAGCTCCACGGCAATAATACTCCCAGTAATGTGTCTGAGTGTATAACAGAGCTCCACAGTAATAATACTCCTAGTAATGTGTCTGAGTGTATAACAGAGCTCCACAGCAATAATACTCCCAGTAATAGAGCTCCACAGCAATAAAACTACCAGTAATGTGTCTGAGTGTATAACAGAGCTTCACAGCAATAATACTCCCAGTAATGTGTCTGAGTGAATAACAGAGCACCACACCAATAATACTCCCAGTAATGTAACTGTGTGTATAACAGAGCTCCACGGCAATAATACTCTCTGTAATAGAGCTCCACAGCAATAATACTCCCAGTAATGTGTCTGTGTGTATAACAGAGCTCCACGGCAATAATACTCCCAGTAATGTGTCTGTGTGTATAACAGAGCTCCACAGCAATAATACTCCCAGTAATGTGACTGACTGTATAACAGAGCTCCACAGCAATAATACTCCCAGTAATGTGTCTGAGTGTATAACAGAGCTCCACAGCAATAATACTCCCAGTAGTGTGTCTGAGTGTATAACAGAGCTACACAGTAATAATACTACCAGTAATGTGTCTGAGTGTATCACAGAGCTCCACAGCAATAATACTCCCAGTAATAGAGCTCCACAGCAATAATACTCCCAGTAATAGAGCTCCACAGCAATAATAGTCCCAGTAATGTGTCTGAGTGTATAACAGAGCTCCACAGCAATAATAGTCCCAGTAATGTGTCTGAGTGTATAACAGAGCTCCACAGCAATAAAACTACCAGTAATGTGTCTGAGTGTATAACAGAGCTCCACAGCAATAATACTCCAGTAATGTGTCTGAGTGTATAACAGAGCTCCACATCAATAATACTCCCAGTAATGTGTCTGAGTGTATAACAGAGCTCCACAGCAATAATACTCCCAGTAATGTGTCTGAGTGTATAACAGAGCCCCACAGCAATAATACTCCCAGTAATGTGTCTGAGTGTATAACACAGCTCCACAGCAATAATACTCCCAGTAATGTGTCTGAATGTATAACAGAGCCCCACAGTAATAATACTCCCAGTAATGTGTCTGAGTGTATAACAGAGCTCCACAGTAATAATACTACCAGTAATGTGTCTGAGTGTATCACAGAGCTCCACAGCAATAATACTCCCAGTAATAGAGCTCCACAGCAATAATACTCCCAGTAATAGAGCTCCACAGCAATAATACTCCCAGTAATGTATCTGAGTGTATAACAGAGCTCCACAGCAATAATACTCCCAGTAATAGAGCTCCACAGCAATAATACTCCCAGTAATAGAGCTCGACAGCAATAATACTCCCAGTAATGTATCTGAGTGTATAACAGAGCTCCACAGCAATAATACTCCCAGTAATGTGTCTGAGTGTATAACAGAGCTCCACAGCAATAATAGTCCCAGTAATGTGTCTGAGTGTATAACAGAGCTCCACAGCAATAATACTCCCAGTAATGTGTCTGAGTGTATAACAGAGCCCCACAGCAATAATACTCCCAGTAATGTGTCTGAGTGTATAACAGAGCTCCACAGTAATAATACTCCCAGTAATGTGTCTGCGTGTATAACAGAGCTCCACAGCAATAATACTCCCAGTAATGTGTCTGAGTGTATAACAGAGCTCCACAGTAATAATACTCCCAGTAATGTGTCTGCGTGTATAACAGAGCTCCACAGCAATAATACTCCCAGTAATGTGTCTGAGTGTATAACAGAGCCCCACAGCAATAATACTCCCAGTAATGTGTCTGAGTGTATAACAGAGCCCCACGGCAATAATACTCCCAGTAATGTGTCTGAGTGTATAACAGAGCTCCACAGCAATAATACTCCCAGTAATGTGTCTGAGTGTATCACAGAGCTCCACAGCAATAATACTCCCAGTAATGTGTCTGAGTGTATAACAGAGCTCCACAGTAATAATACTCCCAGTAATGTATCTGAGTGTATAACAGAGCTCCACAGCAATAATACTCCCAGTAATGTGTCTGAGTGTATAACAGAGCTCCACAGCAATAATACTCCCAGTAATGTGACTGAGTGTATAACAGAGCTCCACGCAATAATACTCCCAGTAATGTGTCTGAGTGTATAACAGAGCTCCACAGCAATAATACTCCCAGTAATGTGTCTGAGTGTATAACAGAGCTCCACAGCAATAATACTCCCAGTAATGTGTCTGAGTGTATAATAGAGCTCCACAGTAATAATACTCCCAGTAATGTGTCTGAGTGTATAACAGAGCTCCACAGCAATAATACTCCCAGTAATGTGTCTGAGTGTATAACAGAGCTCCAAAACAATAACACTCCCAGTAATGTGTCTGAGTGTATAACAGAGCTCCACAGCAATAATACTCCCAGTAATGTGACTGAGTGTATCACAGAGCTCCACAGCAATAATACTCCCAGTAATGTGTCTGAGTGTATAATAGAGCTCCACAGTAATAATACTCCCAGTAATGTGTCTGAGTGTATAACAGAGCTCCACAGCAATAATACTCCCAGTAATGTGTCTGAGTGTATAACAGAGCTCCACAACAATAACACTCCCAGTAATGTGTCTGAGTGTATAACAGAGCTCCACAGCAATAATACTCCCAGTAATGTGTCTGAGTGTATAACAGAGCTCCACATCAATAATACTACCAGTAATGTGTCTGAGTGTATAACAGAGCTCCACAGCAATAATACTCCCAGTAATGTGTCTGAGTGTATAACAGAGCTCCACAACAATAACACTCCCAGTAATGTGTCTGAGTGTATAACACAGCTCCACAGTAATAATACTCCCAGTAATGTGTCTGACTGTATAACAGAGCTCCACAGCAATAATACTCCCAGTAATGTGTCTGAGTTCTGAGTGTATAACAGAGCTCCACAGTAATAATACTCCCAGTAATGTGTCTGAGTATATAACAGAGCCCCACATCAATAATACTCCCAGCAATGTGACTGAGTGTATAACAGAGCTCCACAGCAATAATACTCCCAGTAATGTGTCTGAGTGTATAACAGAGCTCCACAACAATAACACTCCCAGTAATGTGTCTGAGTGTATAGCAGAGCTCCCCAGCAATAATACTCCCAGTAATGTGTCTGAGTGTATAACAGAACTCCACAGTAATAATACTCCCAGTAATGTGTCTGGGTGTACAACAGAGCTCCACAGCAATAATACTCCCAGTAATGTGTCTGGGTGTACAACAGAGCTCCACAGCAATAATACTCCCAGTAATGTGTCTGAGTGTATAACAGAGCTCTACAGCAATAACACTCCCAGTAATGTGTCTGACTGTATAACAGAGCTCCACAGCAATAACACTCCCAGTAATGTGTCTGAGTGTATAACAGAGCTCCACAGCAACAATACTCCCAGTAATGTGTCTGAGTGTATAACAGAGCTTCACAGCAATAATACTCCCAGTAATGTGTGTGAGTGTATAACAGAGCTCCACAGCAATAATACTCCCAGTAATGTGCCTGACTGTATAACAGAGCTCCACAGTAATAATACTCCTAGTAATGTGTATGAGTGTATAACAGAGCTCCACAGTAATAATACTCCCAGTAATGTGTCTGAGTGTATAACAGAGCTCCACAGTAATAATACTCCCAGTAATGTGTCTGAGTATATAACAGAGCCCCACATCAATAATACTCCCAGTAATGTGACTGAGTGTATAACAGAGCTCCACAGCAATAATACTTGCAGTAATGTGTCTGAGTGTATAACAGAGCTCCACAGTAATAATACTCCCAGTAATGTGCCTGAGTGTATAACAGAGCCCCACAGCAATAATACTCCCAGTAATGTGTCTGAGTGTATAACAGAGCTCCACAGCAATAATTCTCCCAGTAATGTGTCTGAGTGTATAACAGAACTCCACAGTAATAATACTCCCAGTAATGTGTCTGAGTGTACAACAGAGCTCCACAGTAATAATACTCCCAGTAATGTGTCTGAGTGTATAACAGAGCTCCACGGCAATAATACTCCCAGTAATGTGTCTGAGTGTATAACAGAGCTCCACAGTAATAATACTCCTAGTAATGTGTCTGAGTGTATAACAGAGCTCCACAGCAATAATACTCCCAGTAATAGAGCTCCACAGCAATAAAACTACCAGTAATGTGTCTGAGTGTATAACAGAGCTTCACAGCAATAATACTCCCAGTAATGTGTCTGAGTGAATAACAGAGCACCACACCAATAATACTCCCAGTAATGTAACTGTGTGTATAACAGAGCTCCACGGCAATAATACTCTCTGTAATAGAGCTCCACAGCAATAATACTCCCAGTAATGTGTCTGTGTGTATAACAGAGCTCCACGGCAATAATACTCCCAGTAATGTGTCTGTGTGTATAACAGAGCTCCACAGCAATAATACTCCCAGTAATGTGACTGACTGTATAACAGAACTCCACAGCAATAATACTCCCAGTAATGTGTCTGAGTGTATAACAGAGCTCCACAGCAATAATACTCCCAGTAGTGTGTCTGAGTGTATAACAGAGCTACACAGTAATAATACTACCAGTAATGTGTCTGAGTGTATCACAGAGCTCCACAGCAATAATACTCCCAGTAATAGAGCTCCACAGCAATAATACTCCCAGTAATAGAGCTCCACAGCAATAATAGTCCCAGTAATGTGTCTGAGTGTATAACAGAGCTCCACAGCAATAATAGTCCCAGTAATGTGTCTGAGTGTATAACAGAGCTCCACAGCAATAAAACTACCAGTAATGTGTCTGAGTGTATAACAGAGCTCCACAGCAATAATACTCCAGTAATGTGTCTGAGTGTATAACAGAGCTCCACAGCAATAATACTCCCAGTAATGTGTCTGAGTGTATAACAGAGCTCCACAGCAATAATACTCCCAGTAATGTGTCTGAGTGTATAACAGAGCCCCACAGCAATAATACTCCCAGTAATGTGTCTGAGTGTATAACACAGCTCCACAGCAATAATACTCCCAGTAATGTGTCTGAGTGTATAACAGAGCCCCACAGTAATAATACTCCCAGTAATGTGTCTGAGTGTATAACAGAGCTCCACAGCAATAATACTCCCAGTAATGTGTCTGAGTGTATAACAGAGCCCCACAGCAATAATACTCCCAGTAATGTGTCTGAGTGTATAACACAGCTCCACAGCAATAATACTCCCAGTAATGTGTCTGAGTGTATAACAGAGCCCCACAGTAATAATACTCCCAGTAATGTGTCTGAGTGTATAACAGAGCTCCACAGTAATAATACTACCAGTAATGTGTCTGAGTGTTTCACAGAGCTCCACAGCAATAATACTCCCAGTAATAGAGCTCCACAGCAATAATACTCCCAGTAATAGAGCTCCACAGCAATAATACTCCCAGTAATGTATCTGAGTGTATAACAGAGCTCCACAGCAATAATACTCCCAGTAATGTATCTGAGTGTATAACAGAGCTCCACAGCAATAATACTCCCAGTAATAGAGCTCCACAGCAATAATACTCCCAGTAATAGAGCTCGACAGCAATAATACTCCCAGTAATGTATCTGAGTGTATAACAGAGCTCCACAGCAATAATACTCCCAGTAATGTGTCTGAGTGTATAACAGAGCTCCACAGCAATAATAGTCCCAGTAATGTGTCTGAGTGTATAACAGAGCTCCACAGCAATAATACTCCCAGTAATGTGTCTGAGTGTATAACAGAGCTCCACAGCAATAATAGTCCCAGTAATGTGTCTGAGTGTATAACAGAGCTCCACAGCAATAATAGTCCCAGTAATGTGTCTGAGTGTATAACAGAGCTCCACAGCAATAATACTACCAGTAATGTGTCTGAGTGTATAACAGAGCTCCACAGCAATAATACTCCCAGTAATGTGTCTGAGTGTATAACAGGGCTCCACAGCAATAATACTCCCAGTAATGTGTCTGAGTGTATAACAGAGCTCCACAGCAATAATACTCCCAGTAATGTGTCTGAGTGTATAACAGAGCCCCACAGCAATAATACTCCCAGTAATGTGTATAACAGAGCCCCACAGTAATAATACTCCCAGTAATGTGTCTGAGTGTAAAACAGAGCTCCACAGCAATTATACTCCCAGTAATGTGTCTGAGTGTATAACAGAGCCCCACAGCAATAATACTCCCAGTAATGTGTCTGAGTGTATAACAGAGCTCCACAGCAATAATACTCCCAGTAATGTGTCTGAGTGTATAACATAGCCCCACAGCAATAATACTCCCAGTAATGTGTCTGAGTGTATAACAGAGCTCGACAGCAATAATACTCCCAGTAATGTGTCTGAATGTATAACAGAGCTCCACAGCAATAATACTCCCAGTAATGTGTCTGAGTGTATAACAGAGCCCCACAGCAATAATACTCCCAGTAATGTGTCTGAGTGTATAACATAGCCCCACAGCAATAATACTCCCAGTAATGTGTCTGAGTGTATAACAGAGCTCGACAGCAATAATACTCCCAGTAATGTGTCTGAATGTATAACAGAGCTCCACAGCAATAATACTCCCAGTAATGTGTCTGAGTGTATAACAGAGCCCCACAGCAATAATACTCCCAGTAATGTGTCTGAGTGTATAACGGAGCCCCACAGCAATAATACTCCCAGTAATGTGTCTGATTGTATAACAGAGCCCCACAGCAATAATACTCCCAGTAATGTGTCTGATTGTATAACAGAGCTCCACAGTAATAATACTCCCAGTAATGTGTCTGATTGTATAACATAGCCCCACAGCAATAATACTCCCAGTAATGTGTCTGATTGTATAACATAGCCCCACAGCAATAATACTCCCAGTAATGTGTCTGATTGTATAACAGAGCCCCACAGTAATAATACTCCCAGTAATGTGTCTGATTGTATAACAGAGCCCCACAGCAATAATACTCCCAGTAATGTGTCTGAGCGTATAACGGAGCTCCACCACGGATCCAGTTCAGAGTGCGTTTCACTGGAACAATAGGGATTCAGTCCAGAGTGGGCACCCCCCCTGCCAAGAAGGTAAACAGGAGGGGGGCAATAGACCAACTTTTCCACACATATATATGTATACACATACATACAAGCATACAAAAATAGTAGTTAAAATGTACTCTTGTGGAAGTCAGCTGGTCAATGGCCTAATTGTACAATCTATGGGAACATTAGGGGAGCAGGTTCCATTCCCGGCAGGACTATAACATACACAGCACCATCATTACTGCTTTCTATATATACTCTGAGATCTCTGCTTCATTTAAGGTAATTAATCATTAATGGACAAGAAATGTCCAACCATAATGTGTCCCGTGCATTATCCACTGTTTGCGTTTTGATTTTCTGTTTGTTTTCTCTCAATAGAAAGTGAAAGTCATTGAAGATCTGATCAGGGCTGGAGAGATAAGAATGTTCAGCCTCATCATTCAGAGAATTCAGATAAGACTTCAGTTTAAAATGATAATATTAACCCTCTCGGTGACTACTATCCCTGTATTCCTGACATCTTCATCCGTATAACCCCACAGGCGTCTCACGGCATCCTCGTGCGTACAGTTCTCCCCCCCCCCCCCAGCCTGACCCGCCATGTTATACTATATATACAGCCCCCCCCCCCCGCCTGACCCGCCATGTTATACTATATATACAGCCCCCCCCCCCAGCCTGACCAGCCATGTTATACTATATATACAGCCCCCCCCAGCCTGACCCGCCATGTTATACTATATATACAGCCCCCCCCCCCAGCCTGACCCGCCATGTTATACTATATATACAGCCCCCCCCCCAGCCTGACCCGCCATGTTATACTATATATACAGCCCCCCCCCCCAGCCTGACCCGCCATGTTATACTATATATACAGCCCCCCCCCCAGCCTGACCCGCCATGTTATACTATATATACAGCCCCCCCCCCAGCCTGACCCGCCATGTTATACTATATATACAGCCCCCCCACCAGCCTGACCCGCCATGTTATACTATATATACAGCCCCCCCCCAGCCTGACCCGCCATGTTATACTATATATACAGCCCCCCCCCAGCCTGACCCGCCATGTTATACTATATATACAGCCCCCCCCAGCCTGACCCGCCATGTTATACTATATATACAGCCCCCCCCCCCCAGCCTGACCCGCCATGTTATACTATATATACAGCCCCCCCCCCCCTTCCCACCTAACTCACCATGTTATACTCTATATACAGCCCTCCCCCCTGGCCTGACTCACCATGCTATACTATATATACAGCCCCCTTCCCACCTAACTCACCATGTTTTACTCTATATACAGCCCTCCTCTCCCCCCCCCCCCCCCCCCCAGCCTGACTTACCATGCTATACTCTGTATACAGCCCCCTGGCCTGACTCACAATGTTATATTCAATGTATGGCCCCCAGCCGAACTCACTTTGTTATAGTCTGTGTTATATTCTGTATATATGGCCCCCGGCCTGACTTACCATGTTATATTCAATTTATGGCTCCCAACCTGACTCACTGTGTTATATTTTCTGTTATATTCTGTATTTATGGTCCACAGCCTGAATCACCGTGTTATATTCTGTAAATATGGCCCCCGGCCTGACTTACCGAGTTATATTTTGTATTTAATGGCTCTCAGCCTGACTCACTATGTTATATTCTGTATATTATGGGCCACGGCCTGACTTACTATGTTATATTCTGTATATTATGGTCCACGGCCTGACTCATTGTGTTATATTCTGTATATTATGGTCCACGGCCTGACTCACTGTGTTATATTCTGTATATTATGGTCCACGGCCTGACTCATTGTGTTATTTTCTGTATATTATGGTCCACGGCCTGACTCACTGTGTTATATTCTGTATATTATGGTCCACGGCCTGACTCACTGTGTTATATTCTGTATATTATGGTCCACGGCCTGACTCACTGTGTTATATTCTGTATATTATGCGCCACGGCCTGACTCACTGTGTTATATTCTGTATATTATGGTCCACGGCCTGACTCACTGTGTTATATTCTGTATATTATGGTCCACGGCCTAAGTCACTGTGTTATTTTCTGTATATTATGGTCCACGGCCTGACTCACTGTGTTATATTCTGTATATTATGGTCCACGGCCTGACTCACTGTGTTATATTCTGTATATTATGGGCCATGGCCTGACTCACTGTGTTATATTCTGTATATTATGGTCCACGGCCTGACTCACTGTGTTATATTCTGTATATTATGGTCCACGGCCTGACTCACTGTGTTATATTCTGTATTTTATGGGCCATGGCCTGACTCACTGTGTTATATTCTGTATATTATGGTCCACGGCCTGACTCACTGTGTTATATTCTGTATATTATGGTCCACGGCCTGACTCACTGTGTTATATTCTGTATATTATGGTCCACGGCCTGACTCACTGTGTTATATTCTGTATATTATGGTCCACGGCCTAACTCACTGTGTTATATTCTGTATATTATGGTCCACGGCCTGACTCACTGTGTTATTTTCTGTATATTATGGTCCACGGCCTGACTCACTGTGTTATATTCTGTATATTATGGTCGACAGCCTGACTCACTGTGTTATATTCTGTATATTATGGTCGACGGCCTGACTCACTGTGTTATATTCTGTATATTATGGTCCACGGCCTGACTCACTGTGTTATATTCTGTATATTATGGTCCATGGCCTGACTCACTATGTTATATTCTGTATATTATGGTCGACGGCCTGACTCACTGTGTTATATTCTGTATATTATGGTCCACGGCCTGACTCACTGTGTTATATTCTGTATATTATGGGCCATGGCCTGACTCACTGTGTTATATTCTGTATATTATGGTCGACGGCCTGACTCACTGTGTTATATTCTGTATATTATGGTCCACGGCCTGACTCACTGTGTTATATTCTGTATATTATGGTCCACGGCCTAACTCACTGTGTTATTTTCTGTATATTATGGGCCACGGCCTGACTTACTATGTTATATTCTGTATATTATGGTCGACGGCCTGACTCACTGTGTTATATTCTGTATATTATGGTCCATGGCCTGACTCACTGTGTTATATTCTGTATATTATGGTCCACGGCCTAACTCACTGTGTTATTTTCTGTATATTATGGGCCACGGCCTGACTCACTGTGTTATATTCTGTATATTATGGTCGACGGCCTGACTCACTGTGTTATATTCTGTATATTATGGTCCATGGCCTGACTCACTGTGTTATATTCTGTATATTATGGTCCACGGCCTGACTCACTGTGTTATATTCTGTATATTATGGTCCACAGCCTGACTCACTGTGTTATATTCTGTATATTATGGTCCACGGCCTGACTCATTGTGTTATATTCTGTATATTATGGTCCACGGCCTGACTCACTGTGTTATATTCTGTATATTATGGTCCACAGCCTGACTCACTGTGTTATATTCTGTATATTATGGTCCACAGCCTGACTCACTGTGTTATATTCTGTCTTATATTTTGGATTTATGGCGCCCAGCCTCATTTGCCATGTGTTATGCTGTATTGACTGTTCCCAGCTAAATATATAAACATTGTTATACAGAGTTATGGGCGCCCAAGACTCATTGCTGCACCTGGGGTTTGAAGCTAACACGAATGGGCCAATCACACAGAAGAGCTACTGTAACTTAAATTGCTTAAACACTTAATGCTGGTCTCGATAGAAAGGTGTTAGAACACACAGTGCATCACAGTTTATTGCGTATGGGGCTGTGTAACGGCAGACCAACCAGAGTGCCGCCAGTCCACCGCCAAAAGCACCATCAATGGGGAAGTGAGCTTTAGAACTGGACCATGGAGCAATGGAAGAATGTAGTCTGGTCTGATGAATCTTGCTTTCTTTTAGATCAGGTAGATGGGTGTGTGGGGAAGAGATGGCAGCATGATGCACTATGGGATGAAGGCAGTGTTATGCTGTGAAACATTGGGTCTTGGCCTCATGCGGATGTTACTTTGACACGTACCACCTACCTAGAGATTGTTGCAGACCGCATACACCCTTTTTTGGCAACGGTGTTCCCTGATGGCAGTGCCCTCTTTCAGCCAGATAATGAACCCTGCCGGCTGACACACTGCAAAATTGTCCAGGAATGGTTTGAGGAACATGACAAAGAGTTCAAGGTGTTACCTTGACCTCCGAATTCCCCAGATCTCAATCCGACTGAGGATTACCAGATCTGCTGCTAATGTCTTGGGGCTAGACACCACAGCTAAATGCAGTCAGGATTCAGTCAGTCTGACTGATTATGCAAAATGTGTTTGGATCTATTTGGAAAATCACTGATATCTGCATCCGAACCTAATTAAAGTACAGGAATTGGAGATTTAGCAACAAACTCATGGTGGCTGAAGATAAACCAAATGCATCTAAAAGGATGCACTTGCGCAAATTATCTTTCACTTGCTTTTTGCAAACGAATTGATAATTTAAAGAACTAGTTAAAAAACAGCACAAATGTTAATTATGTGGCGGCTCACAAGTGCTTGCTAGCCAGCCAACACATTAAAAAACATTTTTAAAAGTGATTTGTCCGTGTATGGTTTCACCATTAATTATGTTGCAGGACCTCATAATGATTGTCAGTTCCTGGGGCAAGGCCAAACCTGTGTCATACATTGAATCACTTTCTGTAGACAACCAACACAAAACATGCCATACCCCGTGCCCTGTCCTTATAGTGAAATACCTCACCGTTCTCTACAAGGAGACAGTCTGAGAGCATGGACCAAGGGGTCTGTGTGAAGAGCAAATCTGGGGCTAAGGTTTACTTGTTGAGCAGTCACCATGGAAACCAATAGAATGACCCAGATTTATTGCTCCACTCATACAACTTAGCCCCAATTTTCCCCAATTACACAGAACCTGCCACATTTCTTCTCATACACCTTGGTAAGTTCTGTATAAAGTGCAACTCTGGAGCCAATTTGTAAAAGTGGAGCAATCAGGAGGAATATTCTTTTGTTTCCCATGGGAACAGCTCGAATTTTATAGTATTGCCCAAGAATTACTCTAAATAAAGAATCTCCCAATCAACATGTCTCCAAATTAATTGCAAAATAAGCTGATCTTTAGCAAAGGAAAAATTATTCTCTAATAATAGAACCGGTAATCCCACCTGAACCAGACACAGGACGAAAAAGAATAACCAGAAATTTGATTTATCAACATCTTGAACAATTGCTACAAACTCAATCATCCAATAGTACACATCCTCTTCATGGATCAATGTGTCTACTCTACAAGAGGACCTTCACTGAGCCCCCTGAATCTCAAACTTGATCAAAGCAACATTTCCTACAACATGGATTCCTACCAATTAATTCACACTGGTATTGAGAGGAAGCTGTGTGGAATACATGCAGACTAGACATGGAGAATAAACTAGATGTTTGGGCAGACTAGATAAGGTGGACAGGCCAGATATGGAGGATAGACTAGATAAGGAGGACAGACTAGATATGGAGGATAGGCTAGATATGGAGGACAGACTAGATAAGGAGGACAGGCTAGATATGGAGGATAGGCTAGATTATAAGGACAAACTAGATTTGGAGGACAGGCTAGATATGGAGGATAGGCTAGATTTGGAGGACAGGCTAGATATGGAGGACATGCTAGATAAGGAGGACAGGCTAGATATGGAGGATAGACTAGATAAGGAGGACAGTCTAGATATGGAGGACAGACTAGATAAGGAGGACACGCTAGATTATAAGGACAAACTAGATTTGGAGGACAGGCTAGATATGTAGGGCAGACTAGATAAGGAGGAGAGGTTATATATTAGGGCCAAACTAGATTTGTACGTCAGCTAGATTTGGAGGTCAGAGTAGATATAGAGGCCAAACTAGATTTGGAGGTCAGAGTAAATATAGAGTCCAAACTAGATTTGGATGGCAGACTAGATATAGAGGGCAAACTAGATTTGGAGGTTAGACTAAATATAAAGTCCAAACTAGATTTGGAGGTCAGAGTAGAAATAGAGGACAAACTAGATTTGGAGGTCAAACTAGATATAGAAGACAGACTAGATATTAAGGCCAAACTAGATTTGAAGGTCAGACTAGATATATAGTCCAAACTAGATTTAAAGTTCAGAGTAGATATAGAGGACAAACTAGATTTAGAGATCAGAGTAGATATAGAAGACAAACTAGATTTGGAGGTCAGAGTAGATATAGAAGACAAACTAGATTTGGAGGTCAGACTACATATAAAGGACACATTAGATATCGAGAATAAACTAGATAGGGAGGACAGATAAGAAATAAATCATAATTTTAATAACTTAATGTGTAGAAATGAAGTACACACTAATATGGAGAACAGACTAGATATGGACAGGATGGAGGTCAGCTTTGATCTGAATAGTTTAAAGACTAGTTATCTATAGATGGGAGGGCAGACTAAATATAGGGAACAGACTAGCTATGGAGGTCAGACTAGATATGGAGGACATGCTAGATATGGAAGACAGACTAGATATGGAGGACGGTCTAGATATGAAGGACAGCCTAGATATAGAAGACAAACTAGATTTAGAGGTCAGACTAGATATGGAGGACAGACTAGATATGGAGGATAGACTAGATAAGGAGGACAGTCTAGATATGGAGGACAGGCTAGATAAGGAGGACACGCTAGATTATAAGGACAAACTAGATTTGGAGGACAGGCTAGATATGTAGGGCAGACTAGATAAGGAGGATAGGTTATATATTAGGGACAAACTAGATTTGTACGTCATCTAGATTTGGAGGTCAGAGTAGATATAGAGGCCAAACTAGATTTGGAGGTCAGAGTAAATATAGAGGCCAAACTAGATTTGGATGGCAGACTAGATATAGAGGGCAAACTAGATTTGGAGGTCAGACTAAATATAAAGTCCAAACTAGATTTGGAGGTCAGAGTAGAAATAGAGGACAAACTAGATTTGGAGGTCAAACTAGATATAGAAGACAGACTAGATATTAAGGCCAAACTAGATTTGAAGGTCAGACTAGATATATAGTCCAAACTAGATTTAAAGTTCAGAGTAGATATAGAGGACAAACTAGATTTGGAGATCAGAGTAGATATAGAAGACAAACTAGATTTGGAGGTCAGAGTAGATATAGAAGACAAACTAGATTTGGAGGTCAGAGTAGATATAGAAGACAAACTAGATTTGGAGGTCAGACTACATATAAAGGACACATTAGATATCGAGAATAAACTAGATAGGGAGGACAGATAAGAAATAAATCATAATGTTAATAACTTAATGTGTAGAAATGAAGGGCACACTAATATGGAGAACAGACTAGATATGAACAGGATGGAGGTCAGCTTTGATCTGAATAGTTTAAAGACTAGTTATCTATAAATGGGAGGGCAGACTAAATATAGGGAACAGACTAGCTATGGAGGTCAGACTAGATATGGAGGACAGGCTAGATATGGAAGACAGACTAGATATGGAGGACGGCCTAGATATGAAGGACAGCCTAGATATAGAGGACAAACTAGATTTGGAGGTCAGACTAGATATGGAGGACAGACTAGATATGGAGGACAGCCTAGCTATGGAGGACAGACTAGATATGGAGGACAGGCTAGATAAGGAAGACAAACTAGATATGGAGGACAGACTTAATATGGAGGACAAGCTAGAGATAAGGAGGACAGACTGCATATGGAGGACAAACTTGATATGGTGGTCAGACTAGATATAGAGGACAGACTAGATATGGAGGACAGGCTAGATATGGAAGTCAGACTAGATATGGAGGACAAGTTAGCTATGGAGGACAGACTTGATATGGAGGACAAGCTAGAGATATGGAGGACAGACTATATATGGAGGACAGACTAGATATGTAGGACAAACTTGATATGGTGGACAGACCAGATATGGAGGACAGACTATATATGGAAGACAGACTAGATATGGAGGACAGACTAAATATGGAAGACAGACTAGATATGGAGGACAGACTAGATATAGAGGACAGGTTTCAGATGGAGGACATACTAAATATGGAAGATAGGCTTGATATGGAGTACATGCTACATATGGAGGTCAGGTTTGATATGGAGGACAGACTCATATGGATAATTGGAAGGAAGTTTAGAAAAGTGAATAAGATGAAAGCATTGAATTATATCTAATGATTCCCTACTGTGCAGGAGAGATAAATGTTCAGTAACGAACAGATACACATTAATGAAGGATACACGCTAGGGGATAACTAGAGATCGAGGTACAATAACACAATATTAGTTCAACTCAGGGGTGGTGTATCATGGAGAATTGAATATAGTTATTAAATGTGATAAGCGCCCAGTCTCATGGACATATAGCTTAAAGAGTTATTCACTAAATAATGAGATATTCTAAGTTCAGAACTGCATTGCAAAACCTAGGACTGAATAAACAATCTCAGAATTATCTTCAGTTCAGCTATTTTTGGCCTAAATTTATCAATGGCTTGTTAATTCCTCACAATAATTTTTTGTGAATAACTCCAAATATCACCGATATAAGATGTGATGTATTGAAAACAGGTTGCAATGTTTCAGAACGAACAGGCGAAATGACTCACTATTAAATTCCTTTCAATATTGTATCTTGCCCGTCGTACACTTCTCACCTTTCATATTAGCCATAGAATGATCATAATTTGTTTAGCAATATCACACAGACATTGGAGCTATTAAAACAGTCTCTTACCTATTCTGGCTGACTGTAACGAGATGAGGAATAATATGGGTAAAGGTGAATGCATTGTATCCAATCACAGGCAGAAATTTCCAGTCTGGTCAACGTGTCCAAAATGTACTGTCTCCCGGAGAAATTCACATCATCCACAGGATTAACTTTGAAGAATTACATTAAATAAGAATAAAAAGAAATCCAATGTTATCTCCTCTTTATAGGCAATAAAAGGTTCCAGCCTGCTGTAGTAGAAATGAAAAGCCTCGGTGTCAGATGTTTTCTTTAGAGCCGTATTAAACGTCTCGGTGTCAGATGTTTTCTATAAAGCCATGGGGCATGGAGTATGTTTCCAGAAAGGGTCAGTTTTCTGGTTATTTTTCCTTTATTTACATCCTTGCTGGCTCATGCTGGTATCCAGTTTTTTGGGCTGTTTCCATGTTTGCTAAAAGGTCCGCTCTCTCCTGTTTTATTTTTCTGTTTTTGTCTTTCTGCTGTTCTCACGTTTGCCACCTCTTAGTTCCCCAGATTTTAGGAATCTGGATATGGAAAGAGGAAAAGGCGTAGCTGGACTGGGAGTTCCAGGAAACCTTTGGATCTGAACAGTCAGCGATGGGCTCTAGTTTAGGAAATCACAGTCTGAACAACGCTGGGAAAAGAAGATGACAAAAGCGGACTCCCATTGCCCCCCCTGCCCGCAGAAAGCATTGTTTTCTAGAACTCTCATAACCCTCTTCAGTAGTCTTTTGTGACCTGTAAAGTTGTAGAGCTATTTCTGAAACAAATTTGTTGGGGACTGGCCAACGGGATTCTAGAGTCCACTGTAAATAACGGAAAATAACAATTTATACAACCAAAACTTGTCAAAGAAGTAAAAGTATCTAGGGCAGCGGTAGATAAAACAACGCTCGGGGTGAATTTAATATCCAGTTACGTTACCACCCAATAATACAATAATAAGGAAGGGGTAACCAATGGAGTAATAACGAAAGGGTAACCAATGGAGTAATAACGAAAGGGTAACCAATGGAGTAATAACGAAAGGGTAACCAATGGAGTAATAAGGAAGGGGTAACCAATGGAGTAATAAGGAAGGGGTAACCAATGGGGTAATAAGGAAGGGGTAACCAATGGGGTAATAAGGAAGGGGTAACCAATGGAGTAATAAGGAAGGGGTTACCAATGGGGTAATAAGGAAGGGGTAACCAATGGAGTAATAAGGAAGGGGTAACCAATGGGGTAATAAGGAAGGGGTAACCAATGGAGTAATAAGGAAGGGGTAACCAATGGGGTAATAAGGAGGGGGTAACCAATTGGGTAATAAGCATCTTTTGTTGTACATTTCTTGAGTCGTTAGGAGGGGAAATATAGGGGAGAGAAATGTCCATTTCGCTTCTTGAGAGAACGGGCACACTGGGCAATCTGTACGATGGCCGGGGCATAATATGGCTAACTGGCAACTACCCATGGGAACTCCCGAAATATACACCATTATTAACGGCCATAATAATGACTTTCCAGGTGAGTACCAGGGGGTCCAAACCCTTGCATCGCTTGTCATAGAACTCAGATACCATTAACGAGTGGAGTGACAGTGTGTCCAGATCTGGTACCCTGCGTAAAACCCAACGCAGCCCCACCCAGCCCCCCAGCATATAAATAACGGATGTCCCCCATCTTATCGACACATTCGGCTTGGCTCAATCTAATGATCGCAATATTCCTGCAATTAATAAATCTATTTCTGACATTATATCAAATCAAGCTGGAGATCAGAATCGCCAGGTATTTATTTTAGATTATAGCTTAATAATATCTGAAAATTTGTTTTATTTAAACCTACTTGTCCATGTCTTTATTCAGTGATTTTGATTAAGGTGTAAAATATTGTTAAATGCAATTAGCTGCTTGATTTACTTTCGTGCAGA
The DNA here is from genome assembly GCF_036172605.1 of Pelobates fuscus. NCBI lineage: Eukaryota > Metazoa > Chordata > Amphibia > Anura > Pelobatidae > Pelobates > Pelobates fuscus. The sequence continues at coordinate 6,751,506 of NC_086323.1, read as the reverse complement.
TACTGAGATTGCGGCCCCGTGGATCGTCTGTTTGCCAATAGCTTAGAGGAAACTAAGAACAATGGGAGGACGTCAAGTCTCAGACCTGAAGATTGTACGGGCACAGAGGCCTGATTCACATATTTACACAAACAAGACGGGATTCTGTGCCCAGGACTGCGAGTCTAGCGCACACTGAACTCCACTCAATCTTTACAAAAACAGTATTAACTCCGTCACAGCCAAGATCTTTTATTTTCAATAAAATGAGTCCAATATCTACAGGAAGTATTGATAAAACACGTCCACAGTTATTCACTAAAGAGAGAATTGTTAAGAATTCAAACTGACCTGGAGGAATTCTCCAAGTGAGCTAAGCATTCAGTTTGCATACTTTCATCTCAAATTTTAAACTCACTTTAATTCTCATTTTTGTGAATAACCCTGGTGGTTTGTATAAAATTAAATGTATTTTTTCAGAAACACTGTTTCAGACAGTTAGATTAGATTCATTTTATCGATAATTCCATTTTTACTTCTGTGAGTGTTTGGGAAGGCAGGGCCCTGTTGCGCTGCTTTGCCTGGGGGCCTGTAATGCTGTTACGATGGCCCTGGTTTGTTTGCTCAGTTGGTAAATTCCCTGACTTCAGAGTCTGTTGAAATAAATGCACAGGTTCAGTTCCTGGTAGGGTCAGCTCAGCTCCTCATCCCTCCAAGGTCAATAAAATGAGTTCTATCAATTGGGTAATAATATGTTAATTCTGAGAGTGTCTGCTGAAAAGTCCCACCAGGAGAAAGTTGCTATATAATTACTAGATATTATACCATACGATTTGTTTCATAGTATTCTTTTTATTTTTGTGACAAATTGCAATTCAGTTTTATTATTAGTATTTATATAGCGCAAACACATTCTGCAGCGCTGTACATTCTAGAAAGGAGATATTTAGAGATGAAGAAGGTCTTGCACAAACAAGCTTACAATATCTGATGATTAAAGGTAGGTAGATATACATCACTAGGAGTCTTACCCCAGGGACACTTACTGGTGAGGCCAGGAGACGTAAACAAACTCGAATTTATTTAAAGCTCATCGTTTATAGAAATTGAAGATTTTTTTATTCCATCTTTCATTGGATATTGTCCTGTCCCCCAGATATTTGGGGTTCCTACATCCAAGATCATAATGCTCGAATGGTGATTTTCTGTACATTAACAAATAGGTTGAATCAGGGTATTTACCCAATTATTTGTATAAAATAAAAATATCTAAAAAATGCGTCATTTTAATTCTTTGAGTGCAGGCTTTCTCTGAGCAGCAATCTATTTGCAAAAACTGAGTTTTGTCCTTAGTTAACTCTAGGGGCTTATTTACTAAACACTGAACTGCGGAGACTGATGGTGATAAGTTGTTGTTTTTTTGTTGTTTTTTTCATATAAACTGTTTTAGGGTACGTTTTGTCATTTGCTTTTCAGTTACGTATATTTCAGTATTTAGTGATTCCCACTCAGCGGAACCCGACAAACTGCCTGCCTTCACCGACTGTCTACCGCTGACTGTCTATCGCTGTCTGCCTTCACTGACTGTCTACCGCTGACTGTCTATCGCTGACTGTCTATCGCTGACTGTCTATCACTGTCTGCCTTCACTGACTGTCTATCTCTGACTGTCTACCGCTGTCTGCCTTCACCGACTGTCTATCGCTGACTGTCTATCGCTGACTGTCTATCGCTGACTGTCTATCACTGTCTGCCTTCACTGACTGTCTATCACTGACTGTCTATCTCTGACTGTCTATCGCTGTCTGCCTTCACTGACTGTCTATCACTGACTGTCTATCACTGACTGTCTACCGCTGACTGTCTATCGCTGTCTGCCTTCACCGACTGTCTATCACTGACTGTCTATCACTGTCTGCCTTCACGACTGTCTATCACTGACTGTCTATCGCTGTCTGCCTTCACCGACTGTCTATCACTGACTGTCTATCGCTGTCTGCCTTCACCGACTGTCTATCACTGACTGTCTATCGCTGTCTGCCTTCACTGACTGTCTATCACTGACTGTCTATCGCTGTCTGCCTTCACCGACTGTCTATCACTGACTGTCTATCACTGTCTGCCTTCACGACTGTCTATCACTGACTGTCTATCGCTGTCTGCCTTCACCGACTGTCTATCACTGACTGTCTATCGCTGTCTGCCTTCACCGACTGTCTATCACTGACTGTCTATCGCTGTCTGCCTTCACTGACTGTCTATCGCTGACTGTCTATCGCTGACTGTCTATCACTGACTGTCTATCGCTGTCTGCCTTCACTGACTGTCTATCGCTGACTGTCTATCACTGACTGTCTATCACTGTCTGCCTTCACGACTGTCTATCACTGACTGTCTATCGCTGTCTGCCTTCACCGACTGTCTATCACTGACTGTCTATCGCTGTCTGCCTTCACCGACTGTCTATCACTGACTGTCTATCGCTGTCTGCCTTCACTGACTGTCTATCGCTGACTGTCTATCGCTGACTGTCTATCACTGACTGTCTATCGCTGACTGTCTATCGCTGTCTGCCTTCACTGACTGTCTATCGCTGACTGTCTATCGCTGTCTGCCTTCACTGACTGTCTATCGCTGACTGTCTATCGCTGACTGTCTATCACTGACTGTCTATCACTGTCTGCCTTCACGACTGTCTATCACTGACTGTCTATCGCTGTCTGCCTTCACCGACTGTCTATCACTGACTGTCTATCGCTGTCTGCCTTCACCGACTGTCTATCACTGACTGTCTATCGCTGTCTGCCTTCACTGACTGTCTATCGCTGACTGTCTATCGCTGACTGTCTATCACTGACTGTCTATCGCTGACTGTCTATCGCTGTCTGCCTTCACTGACTGTCTATCGCTGACTGTCTATCGCTGTCTGCCTTCACTGACTGTCTATCGCTGACTGTCTATCGCTGTCTGCCTTCACTGACTGTCTATCGCTGACTGTCTATCGCTGACTGTCTATCGCTGACTGTCTATCACTGTCTGCCTTCACTGACTGTCTATCACTGACTGTCTATCGCTGTCTGCCTTCACCGACTGTCTATCGCTGACTGTCTATCGCTGACTGTCTATCACTGACTGTCTACCGCTGACTGTCTATCACTGACTGTCTATCACTGACTGTCTATCGCTGACTGTCTATCACTGACTGTCTATCACTGACTGTCTATCACTGACTGTCTATCACTGACTGTCTATCACTGTCTGCCTTCACTGACTGTCTATCACTGACTGTCTATCACTGTCTGTCTTCACTGACTGTCTATCACTGACTGTCTATCGCTGACTGTCTATCACTGACTGTCTATCGCTGACTGTCTATCACTGTCTGCCTTCACTGACTGTCTATCACTGACTGTCTATCACTGACTGTCTATCGCTGACTGTCTATCACTGACTGTCTATCGCTGACTGTCTATCACTGTCTGCCTTCACTGACTGTCTATCACTGACTGTCTATCGCTGACTGTCTATCACTGACTGTCTATCACTGACTGTCTATCACTGTCTGCCTTCACTGACTGTCTATCACTGACTGTCTATCGCTGTCTGCCTTCACCGACTGTCTATCACTGACTGTCTATCGCTGACTGTCTATCACTGACTGTCTACCGCTGACTGTCTATCGCTGTCTGCCTTCACCGACTGTCTATCACTGACTGTCTATCACTGTCTGCCTTCACGACTGTCTATCACTGACTGTCTATCGCTGTCTGCCTTCACCGACTGTCTATCACTGACTGTCTATCGCTGTCTGCCTTCACCGACTGTCTATCACTGACTGTCTATCGCTGTCTGCCTTCACTGACTGTCTATCACTGACTGTCTATCGCTGTCTGCCTTCACCGACTGTCTATCACTGACTGTCTATCACTGTCTGCCTTCACGACTGTCTATCACTGACTGTCTATCGCTGTCTGCCTTCACCGACTGTCTATCACTGACTGTCTATCGCTGTCTGCCTTCACCGACTGTCTATCACTGACTGTCTATCGCTGTCTGCCTTCACTGACTGTCTATCGCTGACTGTCTATCGCTGACTGTCTATCACTGACTGTCTATCGCTGACTGTCTATCGCTGTCTGCCTTCACTGACTGTCTATCGCTGACTGTCTATCGCTGTCTGCCTTCACTGACTGTCTATCGCTGACTGTCTATCGCTGACTGTCTATCACTGACTGTCTATCACTGTCTGCCTTCACGACTGTCTATCACTGACTGTCTATCGCTGTCTGCCTTCACCGACTGTCTATCACTGACTGTCTATCGCTGTCTGCCTTCACCGACTGTCTATCACTGACTGTCTATCGCTGTCTGCCTTCACTGACTGTCTATCGCTGACTGTCTATCGCTGACTGTCTATCACTGACTGTCTATCGCTGACTGTCTATCGCTGTCTGCCTTCACTGACTGTCTATCGCTGACTGTCTATCGCTGTCTGCCTTCACTGACTGTCTATCGCTGACTGTCTATCGCTGTCTGCCTTCACTGACTGTCTATCGCTGACTGTCGATCGCTGACTGTCTATCGCTGACTGTCTATCACTGTCTGCCTTCACTGACTGTCTATCACTGACTGTCTATCACTGACTGTCTATCGCTGTCTGCCTTCACCGACTGTCTATCGCTGACTGTCTATCGCTGACTGTCTATCACTGACTGTCTACCGCTGACTGTCTATCACTGACTGTCTATCACTGACTGTCTATCGCTGACTGTCTATCACTGACTGTCTATCACTGACTGTCTATCACTGACTGTCTATCACTGACTGTCTATCACTGTCTGCCTTCACTGACTGTCTATCACTGACTGTCTATCACTGTCTGTCTTCACTGACTGTCTATCACTGACTGTCTATCGCTGACTGTTTATCACTGACTGTCTATCGCTGACTGTCTATCACTGTCTGCCTTCACTGACTGTCTATCACTGACTGTCTATCACTGACTGTCTATCGCTGACTGTCTATCGCTGACTGTCTATCACTGTCTGCCTTCACTGACTGTCTATCACTGACTGTCTATCGCTGACTGTCTATCACTGACTGTCTATCACTGTCTGCCTTCACTGACTGTCTATCACTGACTGTCTATCGCTGTCTGCCTTCACCGACTGTCTATCACTGACTGTCTATCGCTGACTGTCTATCACTGTCTGCCTTCACTGACTGTCTATCACTGACTGTCTATCGCTGACTGTCTATCACTGACTGTCTATCACTGTCTGCCTTCACTGACTGTCTATCACTGACTGTCTATCGCTGTCTGCCTTCACCGACTGTCTATCACTGACTGTCTATCGCTGACTGTCTATCACTGTCTGCCTTCACTGACTGTCTATCACTGACTGTCTATCTCTGACTGTCTATCGCTGACTGTCTATCGCTGTCTGCCTTCACTGACTGTCTATCACTGACTGTCTACCGCTGACTGTCTATCACTGTCTGCCTTCACTGACTGTCTATCACTGACTGTCTATCGCTGACTGTCTGCCACTGTCTGCCTTCACTGACTGTCTATCACTGTCTCCCTTCACTGACTGTCCATCGCTGACTGTCTTCCTTCACTGACTTTCTATCACCGATTGTCTTCAATTAATAACTGTCTCGCTCACTGACTGTCTATTGCTGACTCTCTTCCTTCGCTGACTGTCTATCGCTGTCTGCCTTCACTGACTGTTTATCACTGACTCTCTTCCTTCACTGACTGTCTAACGCTGTCTGCCTTCACTGACTGTCTATCGCCGATTGTCTTCCTTTACTAACTGTCTATCACTGACTGTCTATCAAAGTCGGCCTTCACTCACGATCTATCACTGACTGTCTATCGCTGACTCTCTTCTTTCAATGACTGTCTGCCTTAACTGACTGTCTATCACAATCTGCCTTCACTGACTGTCTATTGCTGACTCTCTGCCTTTGCTGACTGTCTATCACTGTCTGCCTTCACTGACTGTCTATTGCTGACTCTCTCCTATTCACGTTGGTGCAGCGCTAATTAATATTCCACGTGTCATTATAGCGTTGGTGTAGCCCTAATTAATATACCACGTGTCATTATAGCGTTGGTGTAGCCCTAATTAATATACCACGTGTCATTATAGCGTTGGTGCAGCCCTAATTAATATACCACGTGTCATTATAGCGTTGGTGCAGCGCTAATTAATATACCACGTGTCATTATAGCGTTGGTGTAGCCCTAATTAATATACCACGTGTCATTATAGCGTTGGCGCAGCGCTAATTAATATACCACGTGTCATTATAGCGTTGGTGCAGCCCTAATTAATATACCACGTGTCATTATAGCGTTGGTGCAGCGCTAATTAATATACCACGTGTCATTATAGCGTTGGTGTAGCCCTAATTAATATACCACGTGTCATTATAGCGTTGGTGTAGCCCTAATTAATATACCACGTGTCATTATAGCGTTGGTGTAGCCCTAATTAATATACCACGTGTCATTATAGCGTTGGTGCAGCCCTAATTAATATTCCACGTGTCATTATAGCGTTGGTGCAGCGCTAATTAATATTCCACGTGTCATTATAGCGTTGGTGTAGCGCTAATTAATATACCACGTGTCATTATAGCGTTGGTGCAGCCCTAATTAATATACCACGTGTCATTATAGCGTTGGTGCAGCGCTAATTAATATTCCACGTGTCATTATAGCGTTGGTGTAGCGCTAATTAATATACCACGTGTCATTATAGCGTTGGTGCAGCCCTAATTAATATACCACGTGTCATTATAGCGTTGGTGCAGCCCTAATTAATATTCCACGTGTCATTATAGCGTTGGTGCAGCGCTAATTAATATTCCACGTGTCATTATAGCGTTGGTGTAGCCCTAATTAATATTCCACGTGTCATTATAGCGTTGGTGCAGCGCTAATTAATATTCCACGTGTCATTATAGCGTTGGTGTAGCCCTAATTAATATACCACGTGTCATTATAGCGTTGGTGCAGCCCTAATTGATATACCACGTGTCATTATAGCGTTGGTGCAGCGCTAATTAATATTCCACGTGTCATTATAGCGTTGGTGTAGCCCTAATTAATATACCACGTGTCATTATAGCATTGGTGTAGCCCTAATTAATATACCACGTGTCATTATAGCGTTGGTGCAGCCCTAATTAATATTCCACGTGTCATTATAGCGTTGGTGCAGCGCTAATTAATATTCCACGTGTCATTATAGCGTTGGTGTAGCCCTAATTAATATTCCACGTGTCATTATAACATTGGTGTAGCGCTAATTAATATACCACGTGTCATTATAGCGTTGCTGCAGCCCTAATTAATATACCACGTGTCATTATAGCGTTGGTGCAGCCCTAATTAATATACCACGTGTCATTATAGCGTTGGTGTAGCCCTAATTAATATACCACGTGTCATTATAGCGTTGGCGCAGCGCTAATTAATATACCACGTGTCATTATAGCGTTGCTGCAGCGCTAATTAATATACCACGTGTCATTATAGCGTTGGTGCAGTGCTAATTAACATACCACATGTCATTATAGCGTTGCTGCAGCCCTAATTAATATACCACGTGTCATTATAGCGTTGCTGCAGCCCTAATTAATATACCACGTGTCATTATAGCGTTGGTGCAGCCCTAATTAATATACCACGTGTCATTATAGCGTTGGCGCAGCCCTAATTAATATTCCACGTGTCATTATAGCGTTGGTGTAGCCCTAATTAATATACCACGTGTCATTATAGCGTTGGCGCAGCCCTAATTAATATTCCACGTGTCATTATAGCGTTGGTGCAGTGCTAATTAATATTCCACGTGTCATTATAGCGTTGGTGTAGCGCTAATTAATATACCACGTGTCATTATAGCGTTGGTGCAGCCCTAATTAATATTCCACGTGTCATTATAGCGTTGGTGCAGCCCTAATTAATATACCACGTGTCATTATAGCGTTGGTGCATTCCTAATTAATATTCCACGTGTCATTATAGCGTTGGTGCAGCGCTAATTAATATTCCACGTGTCATTATAGCGTTGGTGTAGCCCTAATTAATATTCCACGTGTCATTATAGCGTTGGTGCAGCGCTAATTAATATTCCACGTGTCATTATAGCATTGGTGTAGCCCTAATTAATATACCACGTGTCATTATAGCGTTGGTGCAGCCCTAATTAATATACCACGTGTCATTATAGCGTTGGTGCAGCGCTAATTAATATTCCACGTGTCATTATAGCGTTGGTGTAGCCCTAATTAATATACCACGTGTCATTATAGCATTGGTGTAGCCCTAATTAATATACCACGTGTCATTATAGCGTTGGTGCAGCCCTAATTAATATTCCACGTGTCATTATAGCGTTGGTGCAGCGCTAATTAATATTCCACGTGTCATTATAGCGTTGGTGTAGCCCTAATTAATATTCCACGTGTCATTATAACATTGGTGTAGCGCTAATTAATATACCACGTGTCATTATAGCGTTGGTGTAGCCCTAATTAATATACCACGTGTCATTATAGCGTTGGTGCAGCCCTAATTAATATACCACGTGTCATTATAGCATTAGTGTAGCCCTAATTAATATACCACGTGTCATTATAGCGTTGGTGCAGCCCTAATTAATATTCCACGTGTCATTATAGCGTTGGTGCAGCGCTAATTAATATTCCACGTGTCATTATAGCGTTGGTGTAGCCCTAATTAATATTCCACGTGTCATTATAACATTGGTGTAGCGCTAATTAATATACCACGTGTCATTATAGCGTTGGTGTAGCCCTAATTAATATACCACGTGTCATTATAGCGTTGGTGTAGCCCTAATTAATATACCACGTGTCATTATAGCGTTGGTGCAGCCCTAATTAATATACCACGTGTCATTATAGCGTTGGTGTAGCGCTAATTAATATACCACGTGTCATTATAGCGTTGCTGCAGCCCTAATTAATATACCACGTGTCATTATAGCGTTGGTGCAGCCCTAATTAATATACCACGTGTCATTATAGCGTTGGTGTAGCCCTAATTAATATACCACGTGTCATTATAGCGTTGGTGTAGCCCTAATTAATATACCACGTGTCATTATAGCGTTGGCGCAGACCTAATTAATATACCACGTGTCATTATAGCGTTGGTGCAGCCCTAATTAATATACCACGTGTCATTATAGCGTTGGTGTAGCCCTAATTAATATACCACGTGTCATTATAGCGTTGGTGTAGCCCTAATTAATATACCACGTGTCATTATAGCGTTGGCGCAGACCTAATTAATATACCACGTGTCATTATAGCGTTGGTGTAGCCCTAATTAATATACCACGTGTCATTATAGCGTTGGTGTAGCGCTAATTAATATACCACGTGTCATTATAGCGTTGGTGTAGCCCTAATTAATATACCACGTGTCATTATAGCGTTGGCGCAGTGCTAATTAATATACCACGTGTCATTATAGCGTTGGTGCAGTGCTAATTAACATACCACATGTCATTATAGCGTTGCTGCAGCCCTAATTAATATACCACGTGTCATTATAGCGTTGCTGCAGCGCTAATTAATATACCACGTGTCATTATAGCGTTGGTGTAGCCCTAATTAATATACCACGTGTCATTATAGCGTTGGCGCAGCCCTAATTAATACACCACGTGTCATTATAGCGTTGGCGCAGCCCTAATTAATACACCACGTGTCATTATAGCGTTGCTGCAGCCCTAATTAATACACCACGTGTCATTATAGCGTTGGTGTAGCCCTAATTAATATACCACGTGTCATTATAGCGTTGGCGCAGCCCTAATTAATATTCCACGTGTCATTATAGCGTTGGTGTAGCCCTAATTAATATACCACGTGTCATTATAGCGTTGGCGCAGCGCTAATTAATATACCACGTGTCATTATAGCGTTGGTGTAGCCCTAATTAATATACCACGTGTCATTATAGCGTTGGCGCAGCGCTAATTAATATACCACGTGTCATTATAGCGTTGGCGCAGCCCTAATTAATATACCACGTGTCATTATAGCGTTGGCGCAGCGCTAATTAATATACCACGTGTCATTATAGCGTTGGTGTAGCCCTAATTAATATACCACGTGTCATTATAGCGTTGCTGCAGCCCTAATTAATATACCACGTGTCATTATAGCGTTGGTGTAGCCCTAATTAATATACCACATGTCATTATAGCGTTGGCGCAGCCCTAATTAATATTCCACGTGTCATTATAGCGTTGGTGTAGCCCTAATTAATATACCACGTGTCATTATAGCATTGGTGTAGCCCTAATTAATATTCCACGTGTCATTATAGCGTTGGTGTAGCGCTAATTAACATACCACATGTCATTATAGCGTTGCTGCAGCCCTAATTAATATACCACGTGTCATTATAGCGTTGCTGCAGCCCTAATTAATATACCACGTGTCATTATAGCGTTGCTGCAGTGCTAATTAATATACCACGTGTCATTATAGCGTTGGTGTAGCCCTAATTAATATACCACGTGTCATTATAGCGTTGGTGTAGCCCTAATTAATATACCACGTGTCATTATAGCGTTGCTGCAGCGCTAATTAATATACCACGTGTCATTATAGCGTTGGTGTAGCCCTAATTAATATACCACGTGTCATTATAGCGTTGGCGCAGCCCTAATTAATATACCACGTGTCATTATAGCGTTGGTGCAGTGCTAATTAATATACCACGTGTCATTATAGCGTTGGCGCAGCCCTAATTAATATACCACGTGTCATTATAGCGTTGGCGCAGCCCTAATTAATATACCACGTGTCATTATAGCGTTGGTGCAGCCCTAATTAATACACCACGTGTCATTATAGCGTTGCTGCAGCCCTAATTAATACACCACGTGTCATTATAGCGTTGGTGTAGCCCTAATTAATATTCCACGTGTCATTATAGCGTTGGTGCAGCCCTAATTAATATACCACGTGCCATTATAGCGTTGGTGCAGCCCTAATTAATATACCACGTGTCATTATAGCGTTGCTGCAGCCCTAATTAATACACCACGTGTCATTATAGCGTTGCTGCAGCCCTAATTAATACACCACGTGTCATTATAGCGTTGGTGTAGCCCTAATTAATATACCACGTGTCATTATAGCGTTGGTGTAGCCCTAATTAATATACCACGTGTCATTATAGCGTTGGTGTAGCCCTAATTAATATACCACGTGTCATTATAGCGTTGGCGCAGCCCTAATTAATATTCCACGTGTCATTATAGCGTTGGTGTAGCCCTAATTAATATACCACGTGTCATTATAGCGTTGGTGTAGCCCTAATTAATATACCACGTGTCATTATAGCGTTGGCGCAGCCCTAATTAATATTCCACGTGTCATTATAGCGTTGGTGTAGCCCTAATTAATATACCACGTGTCATTATAGCGTTGCTGCAGCCCTAATTAATATACCACGTGTCATTATAGCGTTGGCGCAGCGCTAATTAATATACCACGTGTCATTATAGCGTTGGTGTAGCCCTAATTAATATACCACGTGTCATTATAGCGTTGGTGTAGCGCTAATTAATATACCACGTGTCATTATAGCGTTGCTGCAGCCCTAATTAATATACCACGTGTCATTATAGCGTTGGTGTAGCCCTAATTAATATACCACATGTCATTATAGCGTTGGCGCAGCCCTAATTAATATTCCACGTGTCATTATAGCGTTGGTGTAGCCCTAATTAATATACCATGTGTCATTATAGCGTTGGCGCAGCCCTAATTAATATTCCACGTGTCATTATAGCGTTGGTGCAGCCCTAATTAATATACCACGTGTCATTATAGCGTTGGTGCAGTGCTAATTAACATACCACGTGCCATTATAGCGTTGGTGTAGCCCTAATTAATATTCCACGTGTCATTATAGCGTTGGTGTAGCCCTAATTAATATACCACGTGTCATTATAGCGTTGGCGCAGTGCTAATTAATATACCACGTGTCATTATAGCGTTGGTGTAGCCCTAATTAATATACCACATGTCATTATAGCGTTGGCGCAGCCCTAATTAATATTCCACGTGTCATTATAGCGTTGGTGTAGCCCTAATTAATATACCACGTGTCATTATAGCGTTGGCGCAGCCCTAATTAATATTCCACGTGTCATTATAGCGTTGGTGCAGCCCTAATTAATATACCACGTGTCATTATAGCGTTGGTGCAGTGCTAATTAACATACCACGTGCCATTATAGCGTTGGTGTAGCCCTAATTAATATACCACGTGTCATTATAGCGTTGGCGCAGCCCTAATTAATATACCACGTGTCATTATAGCGTTGGTGCAGCCCTAATTAATATACCACGTGCCATTATAGCGTTGGCGCAGCCCTAATTAATATACCACGTGTCATTATAGCGTTGGTGTAGCCCTAATTAATATACCACGTGTCATTATAGCGTTGGTGTAGCCCTAATTAATATTCCACGTGTCATTATAGCGTTGGTGTAGCCCTAATTAATATACCACGTGTCATTATAGCGTTGGCGCAGTGCTAATTAATATACCACGTGTCATTATAGCGTTGGTGTAGCCCTAATTAATATACCACATGTCATTATAGCGTTGGCGCAGCCCTAATTAATATACCACGTGTCATTATAGCGTTGGCGCAGCCCTAATTAATATACCACGTGTCATTATAGCGTTGCTGCAGCCCTAATTAATATACCACGTGCCATTATAGCGTTGGTGTAGCCCTAATTAATATACCACGTGTCATTATAGCGTTGCTGCAGCCCTAATTAATACACCACGTGTCATTATAGCGTTGCTGCAGCCCTAATTAATATACCACGTGTCATTATAGCGTTGGTGTAGCCCTAATTAATATACCACATGTCATTATAGCGTTGGCGCAGCCCTAATTAATATTCCACGTGTCATTATAGCGTTGGTGCAGCCCTAATTAATATACCACGTGTCATTATAGCGTTGGTGTAGCCCTAATTAATATACCACGTGTCATTATAGCGTTGGTGCAGCCCTAATTAATATACCACGTGTCATTATAGCGTTGGTGTAGCCCTAATTAATATACCACGTGTCATTATAGCGTTGGTGTAGCCCTAATTAATATTCCACGTGTCATTATAGCGTTGGTGCAGCGCTAATTAATACACCACGTGTCATTATAGCGTTGGTGCAGCCCTAATTAATATACCACGTGTCATTATAGCGTTGGTGCAGCGCTAATTAATACACCACGTGTCATTATAGCGTTGGTGTAGCCCTAATTAATATACCACGTGTCATTATAGCGTTGGTGTAGCCCTAATTAATATTCCACGTGTCATTATAGCGTTGGTGCAGCCCTAATTAATATACCACGTGTCATTATAGCGTTGGTGCAGCGCTAATTAATATACCACGTGTCATTATAGCGTTGGTGTAGCCCTAATTAATATACCACGTGTCATTATAGCGTTGGCGCAGACCTAATTAATACACCACGTGTCATTATAGCGTTGGTGCAGCGCTAATTAATATACCACGTGTCATTATAGCGTTGGTGTAGCCCTAATTAATATACCACGTGTCATTATAGCGTTGCTGCAGCCCTAATTAATATACCACGTGTCATTATAGCGTTGGTGCAGCGCTAATTAATATACCACGTGTCATTATAGCGTTGCTGCAGCCCTAATTAATATACCACGTGTCATTATAGCGTTGGTGTAGCCCTAATTAATATACCACGTGTCATTATAGCGTTGGCGCAGACCTAATTAATATACCACGTGTCATTATAGCGTTGGCGCAGACCTAATTAATATACCACGTGTCATTATAGCGTTGGTGTAGCCCTAATTAATATACCACGTGTCATTATAGCGTTGGTGTAGCGCTAATTAATATACCACGTGTCATTATAGCGTTGGTGTAGCCCTAATTAATATACCACGTGTCATTATAGCGTTGGTGTAGCCCTAATTAATATACCACGTGTCATTATAGCGTTGGCGCAGACCTAATTAATATACCACGTGTCATTATAGCGTTGCTGCAGCCCTAATTAATATACCACGTGTCATTATAGCGTTGGCGCAGCGCTAATTAATATACCACGTGTCATTATAGCGTTGGTGTAGCCCTAATTAATATACCACGTGTCATTATAGCGTTGGTGTAGCCCTAATTAATATACCACGTGTCATTATAGCGTTGGTGCAGCCCTAATTAATATACCACGTGTCATTATAGCGTTGGTGTAGCCCTAATTAATATACCACGTGTCATTATAGCGTTGGCGCAGCGCTAATTAATATACCACGTGTCATTATAGCGTTGGTGCAGCGCTAATTAATATACCACGTGTCATTATAGCGTTGGTGTAGCCCTAATTATTGGCGCAGTGCTAATTAATACACCACGTGTCATTATAGCGTTGGCGCAGCGCTAATTAATACACCACGTGTCATTATAATGTTGGTGCAGCGCTAATTAATATACCACGTATTATCATCATAGCGTTGGTGCAGCGCTAATTAATATACCACGTGTCATTATAGCGTTGGCGCAGCGCTAATTAATACACCACGTGTCATTATAATGTTGCTGCAGCCCTAATTAATATACCACGTGTCATTATAGCGTTGGTGTAGCCCTAATTAATATACCACGTGTCATTATAGCGTTGGCGCAGCGCTAATTAATATACCACGTGTCATTATAGCGTTGGTGCAGCGCTAATTAATATACCACGTGTCATTATAGCGTTGGTGTAGCCCTAATTATTGGCGCAGTGCTAATTAATACACCACGTGTCATTATAATGTTGGTGCAGCGCTAATTAATATACCACGTGTCATTATAGCGTTGGTGTAGCCCTAATTATTGGCGCAGTGCTAATTAATACACCACGTGTCATTATAATGTTGGTGCAGTGCTAATTAATATATATATTAATTTAATGTCATTATAATGGGGTAACACATACCTGCATTCTCTGCGTTCGAGCGCCCGCCCGCCTGCAGCACTTTTGCCCCTTTACATTGTTACACAAGTTTTGATTAACTTTTTGATTGTTCTGTTTTGACCGCAATGATTTCATGGACGCCTCATTAAAGCTTTTGGTCTGTGTATATGAGAACAGTTAAAGGGTCTCTGCAAGCATTGCAATCATTTCAGAGAGAGCCCCCTGCTTCATTTTAATAATAAAATATCACACAGTCTATTGAGTCCCTTTAAAGAACGCTATCCTTCCCAAACGCTGAGCGCAGGTAGCGATGGATGCCGTGCGACATCAGTAAAAAGGAGAATTGTCCCAGATCTCTTTTCCGGATTTGTTCCAGAATTGGTTTCCGGATTTGTTCCAGAATTGGTTTCTGGATTTGTTCCAGAATTGGTTTCTGGATCCATTCATGGCAGGCTAATGGCCTGGCAGCAGTTTGGTGTTTGCTGTGAGTATTTGTGCCCTGCTGTGGTTTGCAAGTTCTTTCCAATATTCTACATTACAACGCACATGCCATTGCTGTGTTTTATCATTATTAACGGCTCAGGTTAAACATACTGAATTTTAACATTTACAGCTAATTTGTCAGAGCAGCATGAGACCTGGACATTACTTTATAAGCAAGCCGCTTGGGAGTGGAGGGGTTAATAACTCCTGGTTTCCTGTTTATTGGGAGTTTCAGTGAAGAAGTTGTGTTTTTCTGAAATCCACAGGGTCCGCTTTCTCTGATACTAGAACAATACAGAGGAAGTCTGGGGATGTCTCCTACTCGGGACTATCTTGGTGCCTTTAGCAACCAAGGAGGGGGGGGGGGGGGGGGAGGGGGCTTCTCACGTGATGAATTTAAAGCCTAAGTCTTGGTTGGCTTCCTGTAATTCATGGTGTGCTGGCACGTTACCAACTCTCGGGTCACTCTACCCCAGCAGCGCAGCGAGTGACCCCCACTCTACCCCAGCAGCGCAGCGAGAGACCCCCCACTCTACCCCAGCAGTGCAGTGAGAGACCCCAGCAGCGAAGCGAGAGACAGCCCACTCTACCCCAGCAGCGCAGCGATAGACCCCCTTACTGTACCCCAGCAGCGCAGCCAGAGCACCCCCCACTCCACCCCAGCAGCGCAGCGAGAGACACCCCACTCTACCCCAGCAGTGCAGCGAGAGACCCCCCACTCTACCCCAGCAGCGCAGCAATAAGCACACCACTCCACCCCAGCAGCGCAGCGAGGGACCCCCAATCCACCCCAGCAGCGCAGCGAGAGCCCCCCAATCCACCGCAGCAGCGCAGCGAGAGACCCCCAATCCACCCCAGCAGCGCAGCGAGAGCCCCCCAATCCACCTCAGCAGCGCAGCGAGAGACCCCCCACTCTACCCCAGCAGCGCAGCGAGAGACCACCCACTCTACCCCAGCAACGCAGCGAGAGACCCCCCGCTCCACCCCAGCAGCGCAGCGAGAGACCACCCACTCTACCCCAGCAGCGCAGCGAGAGACCCCCCACTCTACCCTAACAGCGCAGCGAGAGACCACCCGCTCACCGAGTCTTACTGTGCTTTCATTCCGCAAAGTAAATAATTCCTACTAATTATTAAATGACTCACAGAGCCATTGAATGAAATTGTGGTGACTAAGTTGTACCTATTTCTGGGCTGTTTCCAATGCCCCTTATATGACATCACTATAAAGAGGATTATAAATCCTTCCAACCATACCCAACCAACAGCCGTAGCGCATAATAACCACAAATCATCGATAAAACACACAGTTACATAGCTGTACGGCCAGCAAGTTCAGCCTTCCTCACATTTGTTTTTTGCTGTTGATCCAAAAGAAGGAAAAAAAAAACAGTTTGCAGCGATTCCAATTGTGCAACAAGCTAGGAAAAAAACTCCTTCTTGACCCCAGACTGGCAGCCAGATTTACTCCAAAGGAGTAACCTGTAACGGATCACCTGGCACCCAGACCGGGTACCTCCGTTGAAGGATGCTCCTAGCGCTTACAGAGGGCTCCAAGCGCTCCGCCAGACACCACAACCACCATAGACCCCACGAACCGCCGCAGCTTGGTTGGGGTCTCGCCGTCTCCTACCCAGGGCCGGACTGGCCCACCGGGATACCGGGAAATTTCCCGGTGGGCCGCGGCTCCTGGGGGCTGCGCTGAGCATGTATGTGCCACCGGGTGGCCGGTCCGGTGGCACACACTCTGAGGGGGCCGGCCGCTTTCCACGCTGGAGCCGCCGGACCGGGTGGCAGCCTCGCCGGTACGGCGGCACTCCGGTCACTAATGCTGGGGGCTAAAGGAGGAGGGAGGCGCTCCAAGCGCTCCGCCAGACACCACAACCACCATAGATCCCACGAACCGCCGCAGCTTGGTTGGGGTCTCGCCGTCTCCTACCCAGGGCCGGACTGGCCCACCGGGATACCGGGAAATTTCCCGGTAGGCCGCGGCACCTGGGGGCTGCGCTGAGCATGTATGTGGCCGGTCCGGTGGCACACACTCTGAGGGGGCCGGCCGCCTTCCACGCTGGAGCCGCCGGACCGGGTGGCAGCCTCGCCGGTCCGGCGGCACTCCGGTTACTAATGCTGGGGGCTGAAGGAGGAGGAAGGAGCATGTCTCTCTACCATGCTCCCTCGCGGTTCCTGTGCTGGGAATTGTGGGAACCGCGAGAGAGCATGTTAGAGAGACATGCTCCTCCCTCCTCCTTCAGCCCCCAGCATTAGTGACCGGAGTGCCGCCGGACCGGCGAGGCTGCCACCCGGTCCGGCGGCTCCAGCGTGGAATGCGGCCCGCGCCAATCGCAGGTAAATGGGAGGGGGGAAATAAAAAAGAGGGGCACAGGGAAAGGATGGGGGAAAGAGACAGATGGGGGAGAGTGAGACACAGAGGGAGAAAAAGGGGGAATAGAGAGATGGTGAAGGGAGGAAAAAGAGACAGAGGGGGAGAGAGGAAGGGGGGATAGAGAGACAGAGGGGAAGAGAGATGTGGGGGGGAGAGAGAGACAGAGGGGAAGAGAGATGTAGGGGAGAGAGAGCCACAGGGAAAGGGGGGAGAAAGACAGAGGGGAAGAGAGATGTGGGGGAGAGAGAGACATAGGGAAAGGGGGGAGAAAGAGACAGAGGGGAAGAGAGATGTGGGGGAGAGAGAGACACAGGGAAAGGGGGAGAAAGATACAGAGGGGAAGAGAGACACAGAGGTAGAAAGGAGAAAGACACACAAGGGGTGGGGAAGAAAGAAACAGAGGGAGAAAGGAGAGAGACACACAAGGGGAGGGGGAGAAAGAGGCAGAGGGGCAAGAGAGAGACTGGGAAGGAGAGGAGAGACCCCCTCCACGAGGCTCTCCCCTGCCAGCTGATCTCCCTCCCCGTTCCACAGGCACCGTGTGGGCAGTCGGCAGGAGAGGGAGGAAGAGAGGACCCGGGAGCTCAGCCTGCAGCTAGAGTTCACTCTCACCACTGCGACCACCATGAATTCCTGCTGGTTGCAGTGTTGAGAGTGAACTCTATCCCCATAGACACACTGCCCCCACACACACACCATACACATTCACACACTGCCCCCCATACACACACTGCCCCCCCACACACACACACACCATACACATTCACACATTGCCCCATACACACACACACTGCCTCCACACACACACCATACACATTTACACACTGCCCCCATGCACACATTGCCCCCCCACACATACACAGTCCCCCATACACACACACACACATTCACAGCCCCCCATACACACATTTAACATATTTAAAGTGAAGAGCGTACCCACAGGACTTCAAAATAAACAAGAGAACTTAAATTTTTTGCAGTTGTGCCCTACATACATTCACCATTTCAGTCCCATTACCAAGCTTTCCTTAATATGTCATGGTAGGGGGGCGGAGCCTGACTGCAGAGCCAAGCAGACTTGTCTGGCTGCGGCTCCAGCAAAACGAGAACTTTTCCTTGGTAATTGTTACCGATAAACCCGCAGAACCGGCTCACTCTGTGGCCCAATCGACTGAGGACCGAGAGACCTCCGCGATGATACCGCACACGTGGGGATACTCACCGACCTCACCAATTCTGCTTCTGTGGCCTACCAGCATGGACGGCGTAGGGGAGACGGCCGCTCCCCGTCCGCTGAAACTAGCTATACGCACCGAAGCGAGTCCCCGTTCCCCCCCCTATGGACCGGCGGGGGTTATCCCGGTCCCCACCAGCCCCAAGCAACTGGCAACCCTGCATCACACCGCCCACCAGGATGCTGGCCCGAAACGTGCTAGGCCTAGCAAAATGGAGGAGATGTCCAGGCCGTCCGAGCTCACGCCAAAGCAGCCGAGCGGAGACCATGTGGACACAGCATTATGTCGGCTAGACAAGATATTTCGGCGCTTCTGGAGGGCACTACATAGGCATCTGGCACAACTGCTGCCGCCACCTACCTATAAGCTGAAGGTGAGGGGAACTGAGGTGCACACTCCACGCACCCAGGCATCTACCACTGGGACTTGTGGCCCACCCAGGCCGGCGGTCAACCGGAGACTCCCTCCAACGCAACGCCCACAAGGTACAAGGAATGCATGCCGCAGGCGGCGATACCACAGCGTGGCCCTCCGTAACGCCCGAAGAAGGGAAGACTCGGCCTCACTGAGCTCCCGAGTCTGTGGGAAGAAGTTGCCGACCGGCTACAAGGCCCGGCCCTGGAACTAGGCCTCAACTCGCCCGCGCTGCCCAGCTGAACAAGCGGACACCAAGAGGCACACAGCCACATGGCCCAACATGGAAGGTGCGGCAACCAGCTGCAAAAGTGACCAGGCACTAACATCACAGCTACCGACTACGGGAATAGGATGACCCGGCGCCTACACAGGTGTCCTGAGACCAACTCAGAAGGCATTCGCGGTTACACAACCGCATACCATGGACATACGGTTTAAGTGCATGCTCTTAGTTAATTGACATAATTGTTCTGCCCTCTTCTATTTCCAATCCTGCATACTAGCCTATATAACTACGTGCCAACATCTTATATGACATGCCCAGCTATTGGCATAACGGGAGGCATTCATGGTGGGAAGGGAGCTAGGTGGCCTAATCAGCATGACTACCTAATCTACCATTTAAAGTATTAAGCGATCTGAATATGTTTGTGCCAACCACTTGTTTTTTGTGATAATGGTCATGCCTAGCTAGAATAGGTACGGTACTCACGTTTAAAGATATTATACACAGCTTTTGACTAGCTACTTTCACTTTTACTGCGCTATACTCGTTATTAACTGGAACGCTCAATTAATATAAAAAGAGGCTATCACTCAAAGGAGTTGTGACAAGGTGTTAGCATGTTCCCATCCTGTATACATACTGTATGTCCCTTCTTCTTTATTCTGTACCCCTTTTAATGCTTGCCTCAATAAAAGAAAGATTGACAACAACAAAAAAAATATGTCATGGTAGTTGGACTGAAACATTGATTACAAGCAAAGGCACGTCTGCTTAAAATAAATCAGCACTTTTGTTTATTTTGAAGCCTATGAGTGCTTTTTTTTATGTTGGAGTAATAATTTTTAATTTTAAGTTCTCTTTTCTAACTCTGTATCTGCACACTATGCTGGCGCGACGCATTATGGGGCTGGTAAATATTTTTTTCCAGGGCTGCTTTTAATTCCCAGTCCGGCCCTGCTCCTACCCACCCTGGACCTACGACAAGGCTCCAGGTTCCAGTGGGTGAACCTCTCCTCCAAGAGAGTGAAGCAGGAACAAGCTCTTACAAGAGCTTAGAAGTGATTATCCAAGGGAGCATGCAGAGCATAGCAATCCCTTGTAGTGATATAGCAATTACCCCAATAAGAGACAGGACTGAGATAGATCGAGGGTGAAGTAGAACTGATGTTTAATGGCAGGTACTCTGCTTTTATGTAGTGCTCCCCTGAAAGGGAGACGCCCACAGGCAATTAGACATTAACCAACCAGATAATGGTTACATCCCACATATTCCCTCCCCTCTGCTTGGGAGATAATTGAGTTTCTTACTGTATCTACTCAATTATCTCCAAGCTAAAACTTATACTTTTTTATGCATTTTTATAACTTTATGATTTCTCATCACACAGGAATAAAACATATACTTTTATGAACAACATAACTTGGGGACAAACATTTAAAAAATTCGTACATATCGGTTAAGTGGTTCCAGAGTTATGGAAAAAGTCTCTTTGGACTGACCGCACACCTATTTGCATGACCAAAACAGTTCCACAGATTCAGGCTGTGCGGTCTGTCTATTTCTGCCCTGAAAAGTAACAAAGTCCCATCAGAAGGCGGCGTTTGAATCGTTGAACGCACTTCGACTTCTGTGAAACCGGGGTTGCGTTTCCGTGGTGTTCAATTGTCTACTGGAGGTCTATTTTACACCCAAAATGACAAAGTCCCGTTCGAACGTGTGTTCGAATCTTCGAACGGGACTTAGTCTCCAGCCGCAGTGTCGATGGGCAGGGTTAGGTACAGGTCAGCGGTGTTCGTTCAAATGTGTGGCCGATTTCCGTTCCAGGGATTTGACGGCACACACTGCTAAACGCGTTTGACTGGATTAAAATGGCCGCCGCCACGTGTTTGACTGTCTAATGGCGGCCACTTCGACTACTTCGGCACTTCGGCTATATCCAAAGTGCTATATCGAAGTACCAATCCTTTGTAC
The DNA here is from genome assembly GCF_036172605.1 of Pelobates fuscus. NCBI lineage: Eukaryota > Metazoa > Chordata > Amphibia > Anura > Pelobatidae > Pelobates > Pelobates fuscus. The sequence continues at coordinate 6,729,780 of NC_086323.1, read as the reverse complement.
AAAACAGTTAAAGGGCCAGAAACAGCATTAAATAAGTCCATAAGCCCCAACTCAGTTCCTTAAAGGGCAATCCATCCCAGGGCCATAGTCGCAGGGCAGGAGGCTGGCAAACAGGCCCCTCCAAAAACCAGTGGCGAGGTTACTTTCGCCACATAACCCCACTCACCCCTATGGGCAATTCTGTATCCCCAGACCAATTAGGCAGTCTTATTTCTTTATGGAGTTTTTACTCGGGCTGCCCTCCTCTCTGGGGATTTACAGATACTGCGGGTTTCAGACCAGGCTTGAGGTCCATGGTGTGTATGTATATTTTATTATTAATTTTCAGACGTTGACCGAGTAAATAAAATTAAAGTCTGGAGTCTGAGTTAGTACAGACAACCATAGAGACATAAGCATTGGAGGTACAGCCATTTGACAGTAGGGATTTGAAACTTGTTTCTGACCTTCAGTTCGGGAGTACGATTATACATTTATACCGTTTCATTTATTATCTTCTACTTTATGCAATATTATTTCCATCTATCTTGACTTCCAGTTGATACTTATATTTCTGGATTGGTTATCCAGTAGTTTGAGTATACTTTGTAGTGGCAGTCAGATTTATCCTTGTGTCAAGCAGCTATTACCCCACTAATTAGAAATGTTATAATTGAATATTCTGTTTTTCCAAGTATTCATCCATTTGCTGTTTAAACATCTGTATGGACTCTGATAAAACCATTTCTTCAGGCAAAAATTCCACATCCTTATTGTTCTTACAGTAAAAAAAACATTATCTTTGCATTAGACTAAATTTTCTTTCTTCCAGTTTAAATGTGTTGCCTTGTGTCCTATGTACAATCCTGCTTATAGTCCTGAAACAGTGCTCCCTGCAGGTTTTCGTGGAAGGTCCCACTGCTCCCATTTTGGCTCTGTAATCTCACGAGAACCACGCAGGCATCTTAGGTAGTCTGGAATCCCTTCAGACCGAGCTGTCTCTCTCTTCTAGTGTTGCAAACTTCACCTTGCCTTCCACCTTCATTCTGGGACCAGGCAGCAGGTTGGTACCTCGCTTGGGGCTGGTTAATACCAGTTGGGATCACCCTTATCCTGGTTGGGATGAGCCCCCTTTTTGTGCTGCTGAGCAGACCTGTGCATGCAGGCTCTGATTCTCCTGGGTGAGCCCTAGTGACTTATAGCCTTTCCATCATATTGGCCTACTGACTGGCAACTATTTCAACCAGCATTCAGAACACACCCTAGTGCCGCTCCTTGACCATCACAGTCTCTGAGACCACAGTTATTGTCGTGCCCACTGAAGACTGTCAATTGGGTGAGCCCCATTGTACTTTGGTTTAACCATAAAAGAGTTGCAAGTCCCAGTTGACCTGCAGGTCATGATACAATGTGATGGCAGATAAGAACCATTCGGCCCATCTAGTCTGTCCAATATTTCAAAATACTTTTAATTAGTCCCTGGCCTTATCTTAAGTCTAGGATAGCCTTATGCCTATCCCATGCATGCTTAAACTCCCTCACTGTGTTAACCTCTACAACTTCAGCTGGAAAGCTATTCCATACATCCACTACCCACTCAGTAAAGTAATACTTCCTGATATTATTTTAAACCTTTGCTCCTCTAATTTAAGACTATGTCCTCTTGTTTTAGTAGTTTTTCTTCTTTTAAATATAGTCTCCTCTTTTACTGTGTTGATTTCCTTTATGTATTTAAATGTTTCTATCATATCCCCCTGTCTCGTCTTTCCTCCAAGCTATGCATGTTAAGATCCTTTAACCTTTCCTGGTAAGTTTTATCCTGCAATCCATGAACCACTTCTCTGAACTCTTTCTAGAGTATCAATATCCTTCTCCAGTACTGCGTACAATACTCCAAGTGAGATCTCACCAGTGTTCTGTACAATGGCATGAGCACTTCCTTCTTTCTACTGCTAATACCTCTCCCTATACAACCAAGCATTCTGCTAGCATTTCCAGCTGCTCTATTACATTGTCTTCCTACCTTTAAGTCATCTGAAATAATTACTCCTAAATTCCTTACCTCAGATGTTGAGGTTAGTAGGGTATCAAATATCCTATACTCTGCCCTTGGGTTTTAATGTCCAAGGTGCATCATCTTGCACATATCCACATTATTGCAGATGATTGCTGTGGTGGTGGCAGCATCAATGGAGAAGGCACTTTCCAAGGCATTTCTCTCAGGCCCAGACCTAGCTAAGATGGACCCCAAACGAACCCATCATGGGGCGTATTCAGAGGACTCTGACTCCTCAAGGGAACGCTCCTTCCCGGCCAAACGCCACTGGAAGGGTGAAAGCTCTACTGCCAAGAAGGGAAAAGGCAAAGTGCCTCTCAAGCGCGGAAGAGCCACTGCGCAACCGGTCCAAGGACCTGCGCAGATTCCCTCCTAGGATGAGGAGCAGGAGCTCACAAACGCGCTCTCGATTCTGGATGACTGGCAGGCGGAAGCGTCCAAATCGGATGAGGGCCCATGGGACTCTACAACTAGTGTTGACCAGAAACAAAGAAGATTCGGGATATGGCTATATATATCTACAGAGAAAACATAAAACAAAACATAGTGTGATATTGTTATAAAACACAATATTTCATGCGCAGCAATCTTTGCACTCACAGGATGTAAACGATAAAAGCGCTCTTAGGGTGCCTCTCCCGATGTGATGGGGGGCTAGCCGGTATTTCTGATCACCTCTGGATAGTCTCCTCCTTTACTGTGTTGATTCCCTTTATGTATTTAAATGTTTCTATCATATCCCCCCTGTCTCGTCTTTCCTCCAAGCTATACATGTTAAGATCCTTTAACCTTTCCTGGTAAGTTTTATCCTGCAATCCATGAACCAGTTTAGTAGCCCTTCTTTGAACTCTCTCTAAGGTATCAATATCCTTCTGAAGATATGGTCTCCAGTACTGTGTACAGTACTCCAAGTGAGGTCTCACCAGTGTTCTGTACAATGGCATGAGCACTTCCCTCTTTCTACTGCTAATACCTCTCCCTATACAACCAAGCGTTCTGCTAGCATTTCCTGCTGCTCTATTACATTGTCTGCATACCTTTAAGTCATCAGAAATAATCACCCCTAAATCCCTTTCCTCAGATGTTGAGGTTAGGACTCTTTCAAATATCCTGTACTCTGCCCTTGGGTTTTTACGTCCAAGATGCATTATCTTGCACTTATCCACATTAAATGTCAGTTGCCACAACTCTGACCATTTTTCTAGTTTACCTAAATCATTTGCCATTTGGCTTATTCCTCCTGGAACATCAACCCTGTAACATATCTTAGTATCATCCGCAAAAAGACACACCTTACCATCAAGACCTTCTGCAATATCACTAATAAAAATATAAAAGAGAATGGGTCCAAGTACAGATCCCTGAGGTACCCCACTGGTGACAAGCCCCTGCTTCGAATATACTCCATTGACTACAACCTTCTGTTGCCTGTCACTCAGCCACTGCCTTACCCATTCAACAATATTGGAATCCAAACTCAAAGATTGCAGTTTATTGATAAGCCTTCTATGTGCAACAGTGTCAAAAGCCTTACTGAAATCTAGGTAAGCAATGTCTACTGCACCACCCTGATCTATAATTTTTGTTACCCAATCAAAAAAAATCAATAAGATTTGTTTGGCATGATCTCCCTGAAGTAAACCCATGTTGTCTCTGATCTTGAAATCCATGTGTTTTTAGATGTTCAACAATCCTATCCTTTAACATGGTTTCCATCACTTTCCCCACTACTGAAGTAAGGCTTACTGGCCTATAGTTGCCCGACTCCTCCCTACTACCTTTCTTGTGAATGGGCACAACATTCGCTAACTTCCAATCTTCTGGGACTACTCCTGTTAACAATGATTGGTTAAATAAATCTGTTAATGGTTTTGCTAGTACACCACTAAGCTCTTTTAATAGCTTTGGGTGTATTCCATCAGGTCCCATTGACTTATCTGTCTTTACTTTTGACAGTTGAAATAGAACCTCTTCCTCTGTAAACTCACGTGTAATAAATGACTAATTTATCCTTTTTCTTAACTGAGGTCCCTTTCCTTTATTTTCATCTGTAAATACCGAACAAAAATATTCATTGAGGCAGTCAGCTAGACCTTTATCCTCTTCTACATACCTCCCTTCTTTTGTTTTTAATCTAACTAATCCTTGTTTTACTTTTCTTTTCTCATTTATGTATCTAAAAAAAAGTTTTGTCCCCCTTTTTTACTGACTGTGCTATTTTCTCTTCTGTGTGTGATTTGGAAGCTCTTATAACTTGCTTAGCCTCTTTCTGCCTAATCTTATAGGTCATTCTGTCTTCCTCACTCTGGGGTTTTTTATAATTACTAAATGCTAACTTTTTGTTTTTTACTATTTTGGCCACATCTGCGGAGTACCACAGTGGTTTCTTGAATTTTTTGCTTTTACTGACAAGTCTAATGCAATTTTCTGTTGCCTTCAGTAGTGCAACTTTTAAATAATCAAATTTCTCTTGGACTCCATTTAAATTGCTCCAGTCTGATAATGACTCCTTTACACATATTCTAATTTTAGAAATGTCTGTTTTTCTAAAGTCTAAAACTTTTGTTTTTGTGTGGTGTGACTCAGTCACTGTTCTTATATTAAACCACACTGACTGATGATCACTGGATCCTAAACTTTCACCTACAGTAATATCTGATACCAAATCTCCATTTGTTAACACTAAATCTAGTATGGCCTCTTTACGAGTTGGCTCCTCAACGACTTGTTTTAGAGACAATCCCAGTAGGGAGTTTAGAATATGTGTGCTCCTGGCACAAGTAGCTATTTTTGTTTTCCAATTTACATCAGGAAGATTAAAGTCACCCATGATGATAACTTCCCCCTTCATTGTCATTTTAGCTATTTCTTCAACTAGTAGATTATCTAACTCTTCAATTTGTCCTGGGGGCCTATAAATCACATCTACACGAGTTACTGTGTGATTACCAAATTCTAACGGAACCCAAACGAACTCTATGTTCGCCTCACTAACCTTTATTAGGCTAGATTTTATGCTATCCTTCACATACAGGGCCACCCCTCCCCCTTTCTTGCCTTCCCTGTCTTTTCTATATAAAGAGTACCCTGGTATTGTTATGTCCCAGTCATTTTTCTTATTATACCATGTCTCAGTAACAGCGACTAACTCTACACTATCAGTTGCCATTATTGCCACATGGATCTTATTACCTAGACTGCGAGCATTTGTAGACATGACTCTAAGCTTATCATTTTTTAACACACTTGCTACAGGCACCTTCTGTCCTTGTTTTGGGGGACAATTGGATTGATGTTTTATCACCCTTTTGCCCCCCCCCCCTCCTAGTTTAAATACATCCTAGCAAAACCTCTGAAATGCTCACTGAGAACATCTGTTCCCTTTTGAGAAAGATGCAAACCATCTTTTTTGTACAGTTTATTTCCATTCCAAACAGAGCTACCATGAGAAATAAAGCCAAATCCTTGCTCTCGACACCATTCACCAAGCCACAAAGTCCCTAATACGCATCCGCCTGTCATTCTGAGTGTTATGCACAGGCAGAACTTCAGAGAATGACAGTGTGGAAGCAACCTGCCGTATATCATTGGCAAAAACACTGAAAACTTACTTAACCTCTGAAACCTCATTGCAAGCCAAGTCATTTTTCCCTAAATGGACAAGTACATCCAATTCCCCTTTCTGCTTTGCTTGCTTAACAATATTACAGATACGTCTCCTGTCTCTGTGAGCAGTAGCTCCGGGAAGACACATCACAAGACCACCATTGTCCATCTCCACACCTCTTATGATGGAATCCCCCAACAACAACTGCTTTCTATTAGGCCTCACCATAGTCTTCAAGCCTCTCTGCACAGCACCACTAGCCTCAATGCCTCTCTCCACAACACCACTAGCCTCAGTGCCTCTCTCAACAACACCACTAGCCTCAGTGCCTCTCTGCACAACACCTCTAGCCTCAGTGCCTCTCTCCACAACACCTCTAGCCTCAGTGCCTCTCTGCACAACACCACTAGCCTCAATGCCTCTCTCCACAACACCACTAGCCTCAGTGCCTCTCTGCACAACACCACTAGCCTCAGTGCCTCTCTGCACAACACCTCTAGCCTCAGTGCCTCTCTGCACAACACCACTAGCCTAAATGCCTCTCTCCACAACACCACTAGCCTCAATGCCTCTCTCAACAACACTAGCTTCAGTGCCTCTCTCCACAACACCTCTAGCCTCAGTGCCTCTCTCCACAACACCTCTAGCCTCAACACTTCTAGCCTCAGTGCCTCTCTCCACAACACCTCTAGCCTCAGTGCCTCTCTCCACAACACCTCTAGCCTCAGTGCCTCTCTGCACAACACCACTAGCCTCAATGCCTCTCTCCACAATAACACTAGCCTCAATGCCTCTCTCCACAATAACACTAGCCTCAGTGCCTCTCTCCACAACACCACTAGCCTCAGTGTCTCTCTCCACAACACCACTAGCCTCAATGCCTCTCTCAACAACACCACTAGCCTCAGTGTCTCTCTGCACAACACCACTACCCTCAGTGCCTCTCTCCATGACACCATTACACTCTGAAAGTGCAGAAAATGAATTATGTAGAGCAACAGACTGTGCAATATGCCTTTTATCCACAACTCTAAGTCTACCAGATCAAACAGTAATCCATCTGCCATTCCTAGTATGTCTCTGCGGCAGTGGCTTTGCAGCAGTTCCAGCCTGAGTTTGTTTACCAGATAATTTACAAATCTCAGACTTCAGAAATACAATCTCCTGCCGCAAGATAGAGAACTGTCTACAGATTAGACAACAACCAAACCTCCAAAAAGTGGAACGCGAAACAAATGCATAGCAACTATTACACTGAACTAAGTCTGCCATTCCAATGAGGTAAATAATTTAAATCAAACAAATCTTAACTTTTTATTTATCCTCCTGAATACCTCAGATTACCTCCAGTTTATCTCCAGAATATCTCCAACCACACACACTTAGAAGCAACACTCACCAGAATATCTCCAACCACACACACTTAGAAGCAACACTCACCAGAATATCTCCAACCACACACACTTAGAAGCAACACTCACCAGAATATCTCCAACCACACACACTTAGAAGCAACACTTAGATGAAGCAACCAAGCTATATTAGCCAAGCTAATGACAACAACCCTTATATACTCCTAAAATCACCTCCCACTAGGAATGTTTAACACCTGGGTAGGCCTCTGCTTATTTGCAAACAATAGCTAATTTAAACAGCAATCAATAGCAAGTAGCTAACTAATCAAATGCCTTATAATTACCAACAGGAAATCAAACCTTGTGCAATCAGTAACCTTTTCCTACAGATGAATCTTACCTGTAACAGTAAAAAAGAAAACTCTTAGCACAAATCTTAGACAGTTGAAGCTTCTGTAAAACTCTCCAGAATATCTCCAACCACACACACTTAGAAGCAACACTTAGATGAAGCAATAAAAGCTATCGCTGTTCAGATTCAAACCCCTTGTCCGCTAAGATTCGCCACTGCAGACGAGCAACTAATAGACTGGGAACTACGGAACCTGCATTCGAAAGGTGTTATCCAGCCGGCTACGGACCTGTAGCGGTACTTACCTTATCCGGGGGCCGGCCGCGGTCCTCTCTTCAAGCCACGCGCGGTCCTGCGGCTGCACGAGCCGCACGCGGCTCATCCGACTCTCCTAACAGGAGGACGGGCAGTGACCGCGAGATGCGGTCACGTGTCCCGCCTGCAGTTAAGAGCGCGCCGCGAGTCTCGGGCGCGCTCTTAAAGAGACAGTGGGAGCCTAAATTGCAAAAAGGCTCCCATTGGCTCCTGTCATGCCAATCACCCCATACACTTACCTGTTGGGGGAGTGGAAGTGACAGGAGCTAATCACATTAGTTTAAAGGCTACTTATACTTACCCTTTTCCCTTAGTTCCTTGCCCTATCGTGGTTTCTGCTACAGTTCCCTTTAGTGCTTGTTGTGTTCAGTTGTGTTTCTCCGTATTTGACCTTGGCTTAGTATTCTGACTTCGTTTTCGCTTTATCCTTGTCTGTACTGTTTGCCGGCTTGCTGATTCCTGTGTACCAGACCCCGGCTAGTTTTCGTTTACGCTGTCTCTTTGTGCCCTTGACCTCGGATCGTTCCTGACTCTGTCTTCTCCTATTACGTCGAGTCCGGCCACTCTAAGGTCCGGTAGACGTATCTCTCCTCTGTACTGTCTTCTGTTTGGCTGGATCCTGCGTGTAGGGGTATATACTCGTTACATTACGATAGGGCCATGGACCCCGCAGATTTAGCTCAACAGATGGCGACCCATGAGGCTAGATTTGTAGAGCAGGATCACCGTATGGATCAAATAGCTCAGGCTCTCCAGACGCTCTTAGCTAGAACCATTCCAGCAACCGCACCTAACCCTCCTACACCCCTGCTTCCTGAAGTATCGACTGTGCCTAATGCTACAGCACATTTAACGCCTCCTCCTAGGTATGGAGGGGATTCTAAGACATGCAGAGGGTTCATTAACCAAATAGAGTTTCATTTTGAGATGTATCCACGTTCATTTCCCACAGAGAGGTCTAAAGTTGGGTTCTTTATGCACCAACTTACCGACAAAGCACTTGAATGGGCAAACCCTATTTGGGAGGCTAATGGACCTATGGTGCATAACTTTCACAGTTTCCTAACAGCTTTTCGCAGAACTTTTGACACTATGAAAAGGTCTAAGAATGCCGCTAGAGCATTAATGAGGGTTAAACAAGGTTCTAGGTCTGTGGCTGATTACGCTATACAGTTTCGTACCCTTGCCTCACAGGTCGATTGGACCAACAATGGGTTAACTACTGCCTTCATGGAAGGCTTATCAGATTCTATATTGGATTAGGTAGCAGCTAAGGAACTTCCTGTTGCCTTAGAGGACCTTATTGACTACCTCATCGATATAGATAATAGGATTCGTGACAGGCTCTATACCAAGAACAGGAATAGACGTTTTGTTACACCTATTCACCCCAGAGTTAATACACCGGAGAGTGTAAAAGTATCTGAAGAGGAACCCATGCAATTAGGGGTTGCCAAACTCTCTGATAATGAAAAATTACATAGGAGAAGGGAGGGACTCTGCCTATATTGTGGTAGGAGAGAACATATGGTAAAGGAGTGTCCTCTGCTCCCGGAAAACTCTCGCACCTAAGACCTTATAGGGGACTGGCCTTGGGTGTGATTTCTAAGTCTCCTACATTGCCTCCTAACCGACTGCTTCTCCCTGTTTCTTTACATATGGGAGAGAGTTGTATAGTTGAAAATATATACGCCCTGGTTGACTCTGGGGCAGCTGAGAATTTTATAGACTCTGGTTTTGTAAAGAAAAACAATATTCCCATCAGGGAGAAGGAGATACCCTTGGCCGTTGAGGCCATAGATGGTAGACCATTGATATCTCCTGTTGTTACTCACGAGACTGCACCGCTACACATGTACACAGGGGTTCTACACTATGAAACCATTCGGTTCCAGGTCATCACCTCTCCCTCTTCACAGTTGGTGTTAGGGTATCCATGGTTACGTGCCCACAATCCCATTTTTGACTGGGAAACAGGGCAGATAAAATCATGGAGTGAAGCCTGCCATGAGTCATGTACTATTGAAGTCACGCCTGTGAATTCTATTAACGTTCCTACTGTTCCTCCTTTATCTACGGCTATACCCTCTCAGTATTTAACTTTAAAGACTGTCTTTGATAAAAGAGAGGCTGACAAATTACCGCCTCACAGACCCTACGATTGTGCTATTGATTTGTTGCCTGGTACTATACCTCCCAAGGGCAGGGTGTACCCCCTATCGGTTCAAGAAAACCGTGTCATGGAGGAGTACATTAAAGAATCATTAGACAAGGGATTTATTAGGAGATCCTCTTCTCCGGCTGGAGCGGGGTTCTTCTTTGTATCTAAGAAAGAAGGTGATTTAAGACCTTGCATTGATTATAGAGGTCTTAATAAAATCACCATAAAAAATGCTTACCCTATACCATTAATAACAGAATTGTTTGACAGGCTCAAACATGCTACGGTATTCACCAAATTAGATCTTAGAGGAGCATACAATTTGATACGTATAAAAAAGGACCACGAATGGAAGACAGCCTTTAATACTCGGTCAGGTCAGTGCGGAGCTTCACCATGTCCACCTGGATGATGGAGGACTCCCAGCATATCCCTCAGCATCTTGGCAGTCACCGGTGTAGAATACCCACTCTTTGGGGCAGATGTCGGCTGTATAAATGGTGACAGCCCCAAGCTCCCCCTATACAGGGTCAGATGCTCCAAGGAGTTGGAGAAGTCCTAGAGGTCACTGGCCATGTTTGGCCCATAAGTGCCCTGTGCATGTTTGAACAAGTCACTGATATGCATCCTCAATCTGGGTTTACCAGGTTTTTGCTTTTTTGTCTTGTGACCAATGTTTATTGTATGTGTAAAATCCACCATCTCCAAGCTCTGCAATCTCTATATTTTGTTGGTAAAACAAGCAAAAGTATGGAGCCCATCAAACAAGCATCCTTCCAGATCAACCACTTTGGAGGCAATCACATGTGATCATTTGATGATAATGGTCTCTCCGATAAAGAAAAATGTCGCCTCATGTGCTGCTGTATCATTTTATCAGAATTGGATTAATGAATGAGCAAATATATACACATTCATATACAGAACACATTTAACCAGGAATAATGCATTGTTTCCTTTGGTTTTCAAGTAGGTATATCCTGGGAATAGAAATAATACAGTGCATTCCTTCCTATAATACTTTCGTCTTTTTCCCCTTTCTCTCAGCAAGGACAACGAGACATGATTCAAGATGTTTCAGGGTGGTTATTTTTATATAGCTATTACTTGCTAGGTCCTTTTCCCAAAACTCAAGTAGGTCTTTGGGAGCTCCAATATGTGGCACTTTATTGCAAAGAGAGTCTCCTGACAAGCCATTGCATCCTTGTGGCTTCTTTTCTAAACAAATGCCCAAAGCAGAAAGGAATTATGATGTGGGTAATCGCGAACTCCTTGCTATCATTTTAGCACTCAAAGAATGGAGACATTTGTTAGAAGGAACTAAGGATCCTATTCTCATATTTACAGATCATAAGAACCTATCCTACCTTAGCGAAGCTAAAAGATTGTCTTCAAGGCAGGCTAGGTGGTCACTGTTCTTGTCTCATTTTAATTATATAATCACCTATAGGCCAGGTGACCGGAACACTAAAGCGGACGCTCTGTCCAGACAATTCGAGACTATTGACAAACAGGAGATTGATGTCACTCCTGTCATTCCCCCAGACAGGATAATAGCAACTACTATATTGTCTATTTCCTCGTCCCTCTTGCAGGCCATACAAGCGAAACAAAGCATGGCACCTAGCGAGAAGCCTAATGATAAATTGTTCGTTGACGTTCCCGAGAGACGGGATTTTCTGTCACTGTATCACAATACTAAGACTGCTGGACATCCTGGTATTTCCAAAACAGTGTCAGCCGTTTCTCGGTATTTCTGGTGGGATACCTTACGTAAGGATGTTACTGACTATATAAGTGCTTGTACTACTTGTGCATGTATGAAAGCCTCTCGTAGAGTTCCTTGTGGGCTGTTGCATCCGTTACCCGTTCCCGAGAGACCTTGGTCTAATCTATCAATGGATTTTATTGTTGAATTACCCCCTTCGAATGGTAACACAGTCATCCTAATGATAGTAGATCGGTTTTCCAAAATGGCTCACTTTGTGTCTCTTCGCAAGTTGCCCACTTCCAAGGAACTGGCTCTTATCTTCGCTAGAGAAGTGTTTCGATTACATGGTATTCCCTTATCTATTGTATCCGATAGGGGTAGCCAATTTATTTCCAGGTTCTGGAAAGCCTTTTGTTCGGAGATGGGTATTTCTCTCTCATTTTCTTCCGCTTACCATCCCCAGTCTAATGGAGCTGCTGAACATGCCAACCAGTCTCTGGAGCAGTACCTCCGTTGTTTTGTGTCTCACCATCAGGACAATTGGTCTGACCTGCTTCCTTGGGCTGAATTTGCTCGGAATAATGCCACTCATGATTCTTCCGGCAAAAGCCCTTTTTACGTTGTCTATGGCCAGCATCCCGTTGTTCTTCCGGCTGCATTCTCCTCACAGGGCATGCCAGTTCTGGATGAGCATTTGGCTGGTTTGCGTAATACTTGGGAGCAGGTTCAGCGTTCTTTGGTGGACTCTGCTGCCCGCCAGAAGGCTCAGGCTGACAAGCATCGCAGAGCGGCTCCTTCCTATGTTGTGGGGGACAGGATTTTGCTTTCCACACGGAATATTCGCCTCCGGGTGCCTTCTATGAAATTGGCTCCCCGCTTCATTGGCCCTTATCGCATTATACATAAGGTTAATCCCGTTTCTTATGCCTTGCGTCTGCCTAAGAATCTGCGTATACCTAATGTATTTCACACCTCGTTGTTGAAGCCTTACGTACGCAACCGCTATACCCGGCATACTCCCCCTCCCCCTCCTGTCTCTGTGGAGGGTCATGAGGAGTTCGAAGTGTCTGCTGTGATTGACTCTCGTTTTCTTAGGGGTCGGCTTCAGTACTTGGTACATTGGAAGGGTTATGGGCCTGAGGAGCTTTCGCTTTATCCTTGTCTGTACTGTTTGCCGGCTTGCTGATTCCTGTGTACCAGACCCCGGCTTGTTTTCGTTTACGCTGTCTCTTTGTGCCCTTGAACTCGGATCGTTCCTGACTCTGTCTTCTTCTATTACGTCGAGTCCGGCCACTCTAAGGTCCGGTAGACGTATCTCTCCTCTGTACTGTCTTCTGTTTGGCTGGATCCTGCGTGTAGGGGTATATACTCGTTACAGGACCCAGGCGGTTTTCTCTGCAACATCTTCTTGGTCAAGAAGAAATCTGGGGAATTTCGCCCTGTCATCAACCTTCGGGAACTGAGCACCCACGTAGTGTTCCGTCACTTTAAAATGGAGGGTATTTACCTCCTTCGGGACCTGCTCTGGGACGGCAACTGGTTCATCCGCCTGGACCTCAAGGACGCATAACTTTCTATTCCCATTCACAAAATGAGTCGTCCGTTCCTACGTTTCCTCTGGCACGGGACAACGTGGCAGTTCACATGCCTACCATTCGGACTCAGCTCGGCTCCCTGGTGCTTTACAAAAATGCTAAAGCCTGTAGTAGCGCACCTCCGGGCTCAGGGGATACGTTGCATCATATATCTAGATGATAACCTACTCTTCGATGAGTCCAGGGACATGCTCCAAGTTCACACCACCTACACCGTCCAGTTATTGGAGTCCTTGGGCTTCGTGATCAATCACCAAAATTGGTGCTGAACCCCACTCACATGGTACAGTTCCTGTGATTCAAAAAATACTCCACATCCTGCACTCTGCGTCTACCTCTTCAGAAGGTTTCCACCATTCAAAAAGAAATTCACAAAGTGCTTTGCATGCCATCCATACCTCTACGATTGCTCGCACGGATCGTGGGTCTGCTGTCCTCCTCCATCCAGGCAATTTTACCAGGCCCTTTACATTATCGGGCCATGCAACGCCTCAAGGCACGGTTCCTTCACTGAAACCCCACATACGATCAACCTGTACCGATTACGGACAAAATCCGCATGGAACTTCAATGGTGGCTGGATTTCATGCAGGCTTGGAACGGCCGAGCCACATTTGGCACTCAACCAGATTTCATCTTGGAGTCAGATGCCAGCCTTCAAGGCTAGGGGGCCACAGATGGCACAACAGCCATGGAAGGCGTATGGACTTCCCAAGAACTAGCTATGCATATCAATTGCCTGGAACTCCTGGCAGGTTCATTTGCAATACGCAGCCTCACGAAAGGAAATCCGATTGCTGCATCTTGCTCCGCATGGACAATGTCTCAGCGGTTCGTTACATCAACTGCCTCGGAGGCACCCATTCACAGGCAATGGTGAATCTCACAAAGGAGATTCTCAACTACTGTCTACCACGAAATATCCCTCTGCTAGCGAAACATTTGTCTGGAGCATCCAAGCGGACTGGTTCTCTAGCCACTGGCGGGACGGAAGCGACTGGCAATTGAATCCTTGAGTCTTTGCTGACCTGAATTACCAGAGAGGACCATTTCAACTAGAACTGTTCGCATCCCGCAACAACGGACAAACACCGGAGTTCTACAGCTGGCTTCCGGACATGAAGAGCGTCGCAGTGGAAGCCTTCCTTTAGACTTGGCCACACCACGGAGCCTATGCCTTCCCACCATTTGCAATGATAGCGAGAGTCCTACACCAAGTCCGCCGTCAGGAAGTGGCACTGACACTACTCACACCTATGAGTATGGCAGAGACAACCCTAGTTCCCAGACCTACTGGAGTTATCTTTCGGGATCCTCTCCTCCTGCTGAACGACCCGTCAGTCGTCAAGAACCCATTATGACAATCGCACCCAATGATCCTAGATGGCTATCTCCCCTGGTGGCTTGGGTGCTTTCCGGTGTGTATGGCACATCAGAGACTTATTGCAGGACATTAAGGATCTCCTCTGGGTCTCCTGGGCGCTAGGGAAGATAAGATGCTACCTCTCAGCCTGGCTATCTTGGTCCAATTGGTGTATGGGACAGAACCTCGATCCCCTTATGGCCCCTGTATCCTCGATACTGAATTTCCTCTCATCGCTATTTATCACTGGGAAATCTTATTGTTCCATTAACGTGGTTTGGTTGGCTCCTCCAGTCAACTGTTGATATTTTATGTTCGAGCTTACGGTCCAGTTCCGGTCACTACATTGGCCAAATGGGTCCATTGGCTTTTATTTTTGGCAGGGATAGACCTGACTTTTGGGACAATTCCGAGCGTGGAGCAGCCGCCTCTTCTGCTCTATCAGCGGGTGCTTCGCTCCCTGATATCCTACGCGCAGCGGATTGGACATGTGAATCAACATTTTGGATGTTCTACATTCATCCCTAATTGAACCCCGCTTTTTCTTTGCTATCTTAGCATTGAAATTGCAAAATATGAAGCCTCCTGTCATGTTATAAAATTGAAAATTATACTAGCTTTAGTGTACTAATAATCCTAATTTTAATAAGGACAGGAGGCGAATATTTTCCCACCCTCATTATCTATATTCTCTTCCCACCCTTTGAATTACTTTGGCTACACTATTTCGTTACCCCTATGTCTGTTTTCGATATTAACCATGTTCACTGTTTGTTTTATTGTAGGTATGTCTAACCCTTGGGTTTTACCTCTGGGCGTGCTTTTTCCAGATTTCTTTAGTTAGTTAGTTAGGGCCAGGGGATCTGGTTTACATTCCTATTTTCATATTGTGACAGACCGCCTGGCACCCCGACTGGGTGCCTCCGCCAATCGTTGCTTCCTAGTTGCCTTGAGGATTATAGCTGGTATAGCTGTTCCCTACAATCACGAGACGAGGCTGTGTGTTGAGGGGGAAGTGGACTGGTTACTCTGCATTTTAGGCTTCAGGGCCGCCATCAGGGGGTGACAACCGTGACAGTTGTCACGGGCCCGGCGGCCCTGGGGGGCCCGGGCCCCACTTTCCCTCCCTGCACACATAGATAGCGAATATCGATGAGAAGAGGCTGTGTGCTGCCTGGGCCCCCTCTGCGGTAACAGGGAGCCGGGGGCCCAGGCAGCACACAGCCTCTTCTCATGTCCTCCCTGCTAATAACGCTCGCGAGACCCGGTTGCCATGGCAACGCTCCGCGGGTCTCGCGAGAGTTATTGGAGGAGAGAAGAGGAGAAGCAGTGTGCTGCCTGGGCCCCCTCTGCGGTAACAGGAAGCCGGGGGGCCACACCATGCCACCGGACCACCGGGCATGGAATCTCCCCCCTCCCTAGACACAGGTAAGCAGGGAGGGGGGAGTGTTAAGACACCTTTTGTCTTAATAAGTAAGTCACTGTTTAGTCTACCTTCCCCTCTCACCGTATCAAGTCCTTGTTCGTATTCTGTATAATCCACGAACCATAACCAGGGGAAGTAGTAATCTCTCGAGTAACGATATCCACCAAACGGCATAAGTTCCCAATAATAGTCCTTGAGCGTAAATAAGAATCCCCCCCAATAACGAGACTGAAGCTCCGTGTTGAGGGTCAAAACAAGATCTGAGGACTGGAACATCCAGCCTGCTTTTTATTAGGAAAAGGCACACACAGGGCACTCCCAGGGGGAGGATGAAAATAACCAATTATACACAGGGTAACACCCCCACCTCTCCTCCCCTCAGATAATCACATAACACAATTAAACTGTACAATAATTCACCCCAGTTATGGATGTACCCCAAAACCAGGGGGTACACCCTTGAGTCCAGCACCGCTTGAAAGGTCTTGGTTAGGGGAACACTCTGTCCAAATCTTAGCCCATTCGGTTAAGGGGTTCGGGAGTTATGGACGATTGAAGTTTTGACCGACTGCACGGATCTTCTAGCCGAAAAGAGTTCCACAAGTTTCGGCCCTGCAGTCGGTCTCCGTTCGCCGGTTAAAATCACACGAAATCCTTATCATCCACAACTGTCTCCGAGTTCGCTGGATTCCCCATAGCTGATTATAAGTAACTACCGAATGGCTCGTCGTTCGGTTGTTCCAACACGAACTTCTGGGTGTATGGAGGTCTCAGCGGTGTTCGCCTGTTTGGGTATCCGTTTTTAGTTCCACGCGTTCACAGGCAAACACCGCTGTTCGTACACAAGATGGCCGCGAACACGTGCAACAGTCCCAAAATGGCGGCCACCCATATGTTAGACAGGGAGTTCGTGCGAAACGAGGCGAACGGCTGGAAAACAGGCTGGAACGGTAAAACATACTTTATAACATCCCAAATCAGTCCTTTAGACGGATGGCCTAAAATAGCCGAATCCACAAGAGTACTAGACAGACGGATGGTTCCGTCACACGGCTCCCCCCTTGTGGAACACTCCGGCAGACCCGGCTTGACCCTGTGGCGGGTCAACTTGGGGATGTCCGGACTTACGAGGTGGTGGATATGTCGGTCTGTCGTGATAAGCCATCCGCATTTCCGTTCAGCTTACCGGGTCTGTAGCTAATAGTAAAATTGTACGGTTGTAATGCCAAGCTCCATCTCAGCAGTCTCCCATTGTCGCCTGAGACCCGGTTAAGCCAAACGAGGGGGTTATGGTCTGTTACAAGGGAAAATTCTTGCCCATACAAGTAGGGACTTAACTTTTTCAATGCCCAGACTAGGGCTAAACATTCTTTTTCAACTGCCGCATAACTCACTTCTCGGGGTAGTAATTTTCGGCTGAGGTATGCGACAGGATGCTCTCCTCCATCTTCCCCAACTTGGCTTAACACAGCCCCCAGTCCATACATGGAAGCATCTGTGTGAACGAGAAAGCGTTTGTTAGGGACTGGGGCAGCCAAGATAGGGGCATTCACGAGAGCTTGCTTCAGTGCCTGGAACGCAGCTTCACAAGCCGGGGACCACAGGACCTGCTTAGGCAAATTCTTTTTCGTCAGATCTGTCAGGGGCTTAGCAATAGAGCTGTAGTCAGGAACGAAACGTCGGTAGTACCCCGCTGTCCCTAAGAAGGCCAATACCTGGGTCTTAGTAGTGGGTGTGGGCCAGTTAGCCACCGCTTCCACTTTGGCGGGCTCTGGTCTCTGGTTCCCACATCCCACTCGGTGACCCAGGTACTGTACCTCTGCCATACCTACATGGCACTTTTCTGGCTTCAATGTCAGGCCAGCGGCCCGGATCTTATCCAGCACTACCCCTATGTGTACCAGGTGTTCCTCCCAGGACCCACTATAGATCGCTATGTCATCCAAGTATGCACAGGCAAATTCTTGGAAGCCATCCAGGAGTCTATCCACCATCCGTTGGAAAGTAGCCGGGGCATTCTTCATCCCAAAAGGCATGACCCTAAATTGGTACAGGCCGAATGGGGTGACGAAGGCCGACTTGGGGATAGCATCCTCGGCCAGGGGAATCTGCCAGTAGCCCTTACATAGGTCTATGGTGGTCAGATAACGTCCCCTGGCAATACGATCCAATAATTCGTCTACCCGGGGCATCGGGTAGGCGTCAGTGGTAGTCCGCTCGTTGAGTCGCCTGTAGTCCACACAGAACCGGGTGGTCCCATCTTTCTTCGGTACTAGGACTACATGCGAAGCCCAAGGGCTGTCAGAGGGTTCGATGACCCCAAGCTGGGTCATTTCCTGTATCTCCTTCCGCATTCCATCTCGGACTGCTTCAGGGATACGGTAGGGCGGCTGTCGTAAGGGGGTCTGTCCGGGGGTCTCTACCTTGTGTATAGCGAGGTGGGTGTAACCTGGCTCCTGGGAAAAAGTTGCTTGCTTCTCCCATAACAACTGTTTCGCTTGGATCTTTTCTGTGGGGTTTAACCTGTCTCCTAACTGTACGAGGGAGGTGAGGTCAGTCTGGGGGCCCCTTTCTAATAGATCAGGGAGAGACAAATTCTCCGGGTCATCTGCAGCTGGGGCACATACAGCTGCAATGTTCTCAGGTCGTTCTTGATACTCTTTCAGCATGTTCACATGAAAGGATCTCTGGACCCTTTCGTCGGAACAGCTGGCTATCAAATAGGTAGTATCGCAGATCTGCGCCACTATCCTGTACGGGCCTTGCCAAGAGGCTTGCATCTTGTTGGCCTTCACAGGTTTGAGCACTAATACTTTTTGCCCCACCTGGAAGGCTCGCTGTCGGGCACCCTGATCGTACCACCTCTTCTGTTTCCCCTGGGCCGCCTGGAGATTCTCCCTTACCATCAGGGACAGTTTCTCCATGCGGTCCCGAAGTTCCAGAACATATGGCACTATGGGGGTCCCTTCTTGCTCGGTCTCCCATTCCCAGTGTCCCCGGATGAGATCTAGGGGTCCGCGGACCCGTCTCCCATACAGTAACTCAAAAGGGGAGAACCCAGTAGATTCCTGGGGCACCTCCCGGTATGAAAACAGAAGGTGCGGCAAGAATCTCTCCCAGTCCCTGCAAGTGTCCGTAAAGGTCCTCAGCATCTGCTTGAGGGTACCGTTAAAACGCTCGCAGAGACCGTTAGTCTGTGGATGGTAAGGCGAGCTAAGCAAGGGTTTAATGCCACATACTTTCCACAGCTGCTGGGTGAGCACCGCAGTAAATTGGGTTCCCTGGTCGGAGAGGATCTCTTTAGGGAACCCAACCCTGGTAAAAATCCTCACCAGGGCATCAGCAACTGTCTCTGCCTCTATGTTCGACAGCGCTACTGCCTCTGGATAGCGAGTGGCATAGTCCACTACAGTAAGAATATACTTCTTGCCTGATGGACTAGCCCTGGCCAGTGGACCCACAATGTCAACAGCTATGCGGGAAAAGGGCTCCCCTATAATAGGCATCGCTGATAGTTTAGCCTTAGGGTGGTCCCCCCGTTTTCCTACCCGTTGACATGTGTCACAAGTACTGCAATATATCCGTACAGCCTGGTTGAAGTTGGGCCAAAATAAATTCTGGGAGATCCTATAGGCTGTGCGACGTGACCCTAGATGTCCTGCTAAAGGGACATCGTGCCCTATCCGCAGAAGCTCCTGCCGGTATTTCGCGGGTACCACCAGCTGGTGGTTCTGCGGAGGGGCTATCTTTTTCTGGGAAGGTTTCGGGATTCTGTATAGCCTGTCCCCCACCCACTTATACCGCTCTCCGTCTATCCCTTCTTCTCCAGCGTCTGCTCTGTCCCTGTACTTTTGTAAGGTAGGATCTGCCCGGGTTTCCCTCCCAAACTCCTCTGGGGAATCCCAACGTAAGAGGGTCTGAGCTAAGGTGTCAGTCGGGGAAAAGGGTCTTACCTGGGCCTCCTCGGCAGGTGGGCTTGTTCCAGAGGCACGGGTCTGAGAGCGAGTAGTCACTGGGTTAACGTCCAAGGGACCCATTGGAGCATAGGCCGAAACCAAAGGGGCCAAATCATTACCAAGAAGCACATCAGCGGGCAAGTCTTTCATAACCCCAACATCCACGTGTCTAGCGCCCACTCCCCAGTCCAGGTGAACACGGGCAACAGGTAACCGGAATACGGCTCCCCCTGCTACCCTCACGGCTACTGTGTCTCCGTTGTGCTGGTGTTCTGAGACCAAGTTCTTTTGGAGCAGTGTCATGGTGGCTCCTGTGTCTCTAAGTCCATTTACCACTCGGCCATTTAGTTTCACAGTCTGCCGGTGTTGCTGGCGATTGTCCTGATGGGCGGCTTGCACCGGGTCGGCTTCGTGCAAGATACCCCAGAATTCCTCCTGTTCTACACAGTGAGCAGCAGGCTGTGGTGGTCGCTGATTCGGGTTGGCTGCTCTCCTCCAGGACTGAGCTTGGTTAGCTTGGTTCAGCGGACACTCCGGGCGCTTGTGTCCCAACTGTTTGCACAGAAAGCACCGGATGGGTTGGGAATAATCCCGGGCATTAAATTTGGATGGCTGTACATAATTATTGGACGGTGGTACTACTGGGCTGCGATGCATTGGGGGTTGGTAGGTTGTTGAAATCGGAGGGGCTGCTGGTCGGTATTCCACTCTGGTCGGAACTTTAACCACGGGACTGTCCAGTTTGCGAGCATCAGTATATTCGTCTGCCAACCGGGCCGCCTCGGGTAGGGTAGAGGGTTTTCTATCTCTGACCCACTCCCGAACCCCGGTAGGCAATTTCTCGAAACAGTGTTCCAGTAAGAATACCTGTAGTACCTCTTCCCCCGATACTGCTTGGCATCCTGCCATCCAGTGGGTTGCAGTACGGTGAACTCTGCAGGCCCATTCCACATACGAATCGCCACTTTGTTTGTTGGTTTCCCTGAAGCGCCGTCTGTAAACTTCTGGGGTCACCGCATACCTGGCTAGAAGCGCATCCTTCACTGCCCGGTAGCTGGTGATCTCCTCCTCTGGGATGGCCCGAAATGCATCACTAGCCCGGCCGGATAATTTCCCAGAGAGGATGGTGACCCATTGGTCTGTGGGTACCTGATGGAGGGCACACTGCCTCTCAAAATCGGCCAGAAACCCATCGATCTCTCCTTCATTTTCAATAAAGTTTTTGAATGCAGCAAATGGTACCTTTTTCCTTCCGGAATCGTTATTGGGTACCTCTGCTGCTGCAGCTCCCCTTCCTTGGAGCGCTTGGTGTGCTGCTACTGCAGCTTGCACACATTCCACAATGTCTGCTGAGGGGTTGGGGCCAAAGTGTGCCAGCCTTATTTGCACTGCCCGGTTAAATTGTATCTCCTCGGGTGTTAAATCCAAACTGCTGGGCACATTAGCGTTCTCCGTTCCCTGTGTTGCATCCATTTCCCTTAGCAAAGCAATAATTTCTCGTTTCTTTAAATTGCTTGCTGATCGACCTCGGCGTTCTATTATGTCCTTAAGAGTAGCACGTCTTAACTGTTCATACTGCATTTCTTTCCTTCTGTGTTGTGGGATTCATCCCGTCGCTTGCCACCAATTGTTAAGACACCTTTTGTCTTAATAAGTAAGTCACTGTTTAGTCTACCTTCCCCTCTCACCGTATCAAGTCCTTGTTCGTATTCTGTATAATCCACGAACCATAACCAGGGGAAGTAGTAATCTCTCGAGTAACGATATCCACCAAACGGCATAAGTTCCCAATAATAGTCCTTGAGCGTAAATAAGAATCCCCCCAATAACGAGACTGAAGCTCCGTGTTGAGGGTCAAAACAAGATCTGAGGACTGGAACATCCAGCCTGCTTTTTATTAAGAAAAGGCACACACAGGGCACTCCCAGGGGGAGGATGAAAATAACCAATTATACACAGGGTAACACCCCCACCTCTCCTCCCCTCAGATAATCACATAACACAATTAAACTGTACAATAATTCACCCCAGTTATGGATGTACCCCAAAACCAGGGGGTACACCCTTGAGTCCAGCACCGCTTGAAAGGTCTTGGTTAGGGGAACACTCTGTCCAAATCTTAGCCCATTCGGTTAAGGGGTTCGGGAGTTATGGACGATTGAAGTTTTGACCGACTGCACGGATTTTCTAGCCGAAAAGAGTTCCACAAGTTTCGGCCCTGCAGTCGGTCTCCGTTCGCCGGTTAAAATCACACGAAATCCTTATCATCCACAACTGTCTCCGAGTTTGCTGGATTCCCCATAGCTGATTATAAGTAACTACCGAATGGCTCGTCGTTCGGTTGTTCCAACACGAACTTCTGGGTGTATGGAGGTCTCAGCGGTGTTCGCCTGTTTGGGTATCCGTTTTTAGTTCCACGCGTTCACAGGCAAACACCGCTGTTCGTACACAAGATGGCCGCGAACACGTGCAACAGTCCCAAAATGGCGGCCACCCATATGTTAGACAGGGAGTTCGTGCGAAACGATGCGAACGGCTTGAAAACAGGCTGGAACGGTAAAACATACTTTATAACATCCCAAATCAGTCCTTTAGACGGATGGCCTAAAATAGCCGAATCCACAAGAGTACTAGACAGACGGATGGTTCCGTCACAGGGAGAAACAATTTAATTAATAAAAAAAAATGTTTTTAAATAATGTTAAAATGCCCCCCCTTCCCCCTCCTCATTGGACATTGTAACGGACCGTTTCAGCATACAAGAGGATAAAACCCAGTTTAGGCGATAATCCCCTTTCCTCAGAAAGGCACAGCTACTGCAGAACATCAGAACTCACGAACTGGATATAGGTGAATAAGGTAGCACTCCAGCTGGAACCTCACAAATAGCTGCTAGCAGATGAATAGGAAAAGCAGACATCAGCTTACACTCCTAGCAGTCAAATCTCCAACAGCATACAGTGAATCCCCCCAAGAACGAGACAAGGCTCCGTGTTGAAGGTCAAGCAGTGGTCTGAGGTGCTGGGCACCCAGCCTGGTTTTTATTACATGAGTACACATACAGGCCACACCCAGGGGGAGGCATAAAATAACCAATAACATAGATGTTACCTCCCACACATCCCCTCCCCTTAGTGTGACACTTAATCCCATTATGTGTACAGTTCAAAATATACTTTTACACAACTTTCATAACTTTAAAACCATACATCACATTCACATAAAAATACATATCCACAATCAATCCATTCAGGGGAACAACATATTAAAAAATGGCATGAATCCGACCAGGGGTTAAAAAGTTACTAAAAGTATCTTTTGTTCCTTCTGGCTCAAACAGTAAAAGTAAAACATCCCCACAATGCATCCTGGCTTCCTCCCTTCTGCCCTGGAGATAATTGGAGAGGAAATCTAATTATCCAGGACTAGAAGCAGACTCCATTAACCACATGGTTGCAAAACAACATAAAACTCTTTAAAATACATAAAGTCACTTTTTATACATTAAACACAGACATTTAACATATCCCCAGATAGCTCAGGTCTGCGTGCACATTATTAGGTGAATGGCACGCAGACCACACAAATACAGTTTAATTGCCATGGAGCCAAAGTCTTTCCCATAGTCTTTCATTATATGAATAGGCTCCATGGCATAGCTATCTGGGGGGTATCACTGCTCACACAGGGCAAGTACCGAATGGCCCCACTGTATTTAAAGGGCCAGAATGAGTGACATGCACTCTGTTAGGGCCGAATACTGTTTGTAAAGGGCCCAATCTCCCAGGGCCATAGTCCAAAGGCAGCAGGCGGGCAACCAGGCTTCTCCAGTTCTCAGTGGCGAGGTTGGTTTCGTCACATCTCTCCCCCTTTCCAAAAAGACTAACAGGGTACCTGACCTCCTGCCGGTCAGTGCCCTTGTTAGTCCAGCAACCCACCCACAAAGCAGAAACATCAGTACAGCCCACCCACAATAAATGGTTACTACACCTGGGTAGAGGAGAAAGTTGTCCATGTCCAGGTGCCTCACCCCGGCTGTGCAGGGGACTGGTAGGCTGCCTTGGTGGGTTGCTGAGTGGGCAGAGACCAGCGGTACTCTGTCCTGATGCCAGCACTACCACCGGAGTAGTCTGGTTGGAGCCTGGTTGCTGGAGACGGATTGTCTCCCCCTTCGTTGCATAGCTCTGCTGCTGAATGGGGAGACCGGTTGTCTCCCCCTTGGATACATAGTTCTGTCGTGGGGGGGTAGGACCGACCATCCCTACCCCCTGTGTGGTAAGTGCAGAGACCACGGTCCCATCTGCACCGGTGGGGGGCTTACAGTCTCCCCCTGGTACATTAAACTGCCGCTGGGGAGAGGGGGTAACAAGCTCCTCTCCCGATAGAACACTCTGCCCATTAATAATCCGCCGCTGGGGAGAGGTGGTAATAAGCTCCTCTCCCATGCATACTTCCATCATCTGCGGAGGGAGACCGACTGTCTCTTCTCCTAATACAGTGTCCTGCTGTTGGGGAAAGGAGACTGGGCTCCCAATTCCCAAAAAGTCACGCTGCTGCTGGGGGGTAGGACCAACTACCTCTGCCCCCTGTAACTCAGCCTGCCGCTGGGGAGGGAGGACGCTGCTCTCCTCTCCCTCTACTTCACACTGCCGCTGGGGAATGGAGACTGGGCTCCCAATTCCCAAAAAATCATGCTGCTGCTGGGGGGTAGGACCAACTACCTCTGCCCCCTGTAACCCAGCCTGCCGCTGGGGAGGGAGGACGCTGCTCTCCTCTCCCTGCATTTCACACTGCCTTCCCGGCATATCACTCTGCTGCTGGGGGGTAGGACCAACTACCTCTGCCCCCTGTAACTCAGCCTGCCGCTGGGGAGGGAGGACGCTGCTCTCCTCTCCCTGCACTTCACACTGCCTTCCCGGCATATCACTCTGCTGCTGGGGGGTAGGACCAACTACCTCTGCCCCCTGTAACTCAGCCTGCCACTGGGGAGGGAGGACGCTGCTCTCCTCTCCCTGCACTTCACACTGCCTTCCCGGCATATCACTCTGCTGCTGGGGGGTGGGACCAACTACCTCTGCCCCCTGTAACTCAGCCTGCCGCTGGGGAATGGAGACTGGGCTCCCAATTCCCTGCAGGGCCGGTGGAGAGACCTCGGTCCCATCTCTACAGGCCACCTGGGGTTCTTCCCAGTAAATCTCTACAATATCTTCCCAGCGGAAGGGGTCTGGATCTGGGTCTGTCACCTTACTGTCCTGCTGAGCCTTCCCAATGAAGCGGAAGAGATCTTGGTAGTTTTGCTCCAGTTCCCACTCCAGGGCTGCTAGGTAAGCCAGGTCTTGCTCTACCTCATGGGGGTCATCCCACTCATGCCTAGCCTCCCTCTCATAGAAAATGTCCTGCAGTCTGGTTTGCGCAGGGCTCCCGAAGCCAGGCTCTGCAAAGGACTCCCATAACAAGCCAGGACCATCAAACTCCTCTCCCTCTGGCTTGTCATGTTCGGCTGTCCAGGGTATATACTGTGCCATATACCACCAGAGCGCCTGGTAGGCATCCTCCAGCCATAGCTCCTGCCATACCCGGTGCTCTAGTTCCTTCACCCATTCCTCCAGGGGCTGCTCTCCCAGGAAGGGCATCCGCAGGGCCACTTGCTTCTGCAACCGCTGCTCTTCACTGGGGAGACTCTCACCCCGCTGGTATTGTACATTATCCAGGGCCTGGTACCAGATGCCTTTCCTTATTGCATCCCGGTCATCCATGTCACCCTTATTGTACTCCACTGCTGGTTCCATCCTGGTGCTGTCAGGGTCGCTGTACTCAGACATACGTTGCCCTCAAATTGTAAATCCAAAGAAATGGTGTTCTGTAGCTGTCCTTCTGGCTGTAGGAACGATCCCGCCGCTTGCCACCAATTGTAACGGACCGTTTCAGCATACAAGAGGATAAAACCCAGTTTAGGCGATAATCCCCTTTCCTCAGAAAGGCACAGCTACTGCAGAACATCAGAACTCACGAACTGGATATAGGTGAATAAGGTAGCACTCCAGCTGGAACCTCACAAATAGCTGCTAGCAGATGAATAGGAAAAGCAGACATCAGCTTACACTCCTAGCAGTCAAATCTCCAACAGCATACAGTGAATCCCCCCAAGAACGAGACAAGGCTCCGTGTTGAAGGTCAAGCAGTGGTCTGAGGTGCTGGGCACCCAGCCTGGTTTTTATTACATGAGTACACATACAGGCCACACCCAGGGGGAGGCATAAAATAACCAATAACATAGATGTTACCTCCCACACATCCCCTCCCCTTAGTGTGACACTTAATCCCATTATGTGTACAGTTCAAAATATACTTTTACACAACTTTCATAACTTTAAAACCATACATCACATTCACATAAAAATACATATCCACAATCAATCCATTCAGGGGAACAACATATTAAAAAATGGCATGAATCCGACCAGGGGTTAAAAAGTTACTAAAAGTATCTTTTGTTCCTTCTGGCTCAAACAGTAAAAGTAAAACATCCCCACAATGCATCCTGGCTTCCTCCCTTCTGCCCTGGAGATAATTGGAGAGGAAATCTAATTATCCAGGACTAGAGGCAGACTCCATTAACCACATGGTTGCAAAACAACATAAAACTCTTTAAAATACATAAAGTCACTTTTTATACATTAAACACAGACATTTAACATATCCCCAGATAGCTCAGGTCTGCGTGCACATTATTAGGTGAATGGCACGCAGACCACACAAATACAGTTTAATTGCCATGGAGCCAAAGTCTTTCCCATAGTCTTTCATTATATGAATAGGCTCCATGGCATAGCTATCTGGGAGGTTTCACTGCTCACACAGGGCAAGTACCGAATGGCCCCACTGTATTTAAAGGGCCAGAATGAGTGACATGCACTCTGTTAGGGCCGAATACTGTTTGTAAAGGGCCCAATCTCCCAGGGCCATAGTCCAAAGGCAGCAGGCGGGCAACCAGGCTTCTCCAGTTCTCAGTGGCGAGGTTGGTTTCGTCACAGACATTTACACACACACACACACACACACTACATACACTGACACAACACACACACACACACTACATACACTGACACAACACACACACACTACATACACTGACACAACACACACACTACATACACTGACACAACACACACACACACTACATACACTGACACAACACACACACTATATACACTAACACAACACACACACACACACACACTACATACACTGACACAACACACACACACACTACATACACTGACACAACACACACACACACTACATACACTGACACAACACACACACACACACTACATACACTGACACAACACACACACACACACTACATACACTGACACAACATACACACGCACACTACATACACTGACACAACACATACACACACACTACATACACTGACACAACACACACACACACACTACATACACTGACACAACACACACACACACACACTACATACACTGACACAACACACACACACACTACATACACTGACACAACACACACACACACACTACATACACTGACACAACACACACACTACATACACTGACACAACACACACACTATATACACTAACACAACACACACACTACATACACTAACACAACACACACACTGCATACACTGACACAACACACACACCACATACACTAACACAACACACACACACACTACATACACTAACACAACACACACACCGCATACACTGACACAACACACACACCACATACACTAACACAACACACACACTGCATACACTGACACAACACACACACTCTGCATACACTGACACAACACACACACTCTGCATACACTGACACAACACACACACTCTGCATACACTGACACAACACACACACTGCATAGACTAACAGCACACACTGCATACACTAACACAACACACACTGCATACACTAACACAACACACTCTGCATACACTGACACAACACACACTGCATACACTAATACAATACACACACTGCATTCACTAATACAACATGCACTCTGCATACACTACACACTAACACACTCACTGCATCCACTATACTGACACACACTCTGCATTCGCTACACATTACCACACTCTGCATTCACTACACTAACACACACTCTGCATCCGCTACACACTAACACACTCTGCATTCACTACACTAACACACACTCTGCATCCGCTACACACTAACACACTCTCTGCATTCACTACACATTAACACTCTGCATTCACTACACTAACACAGACTCTGCATCCGCTACACACTAACACACTCTCTGCATTCACTACACATTAACACACTCTCTGCATTCACTACACTAACACACTTTCTGCATTCACTACACTAACACACTTTCTGCATTCACTACACTAACACACTCTCTGCATTCACTACACATTAACACACTCTCTGCATTCACTACACATTAACACACTCTCTGCATTCACTACACATTAACACACTCTCTGCATTCACTACACATTAACACACACTCTGCATTCACTACAAATTTACACACACACTACATTCATTACACTGACACACTCTGCATTCACTACACCCTAACACACACTCTGCATTTATTACACACTAACACACACTCTGCATTCACTAAACTATGCACACACTCTGGATTCACTATACTGACACACACTCTGCATTCACTACACTAACATACACTCTGCATCAACTGTACACACAGCATCCACTACACAAACATCCTGTATTTACAGTACACACACTACATCCACCACAAATTTAAACATTCTGCATTCACTATACACAGACAGTGTCTAATACACACACTTCATCCACTACAGACACTGCATCCACTAAACACATTTCATCTAGTACATACAAACACTACATCCACTACACAAACACACACTACATCACTGTACACACACTACATCCACTACTCAAACATTACTCTGCATTCACTACACTAACGCACACTCTGCATCCGCTACACACTAAAACACCCTCTGCATTCACTACACATTAACACACACTCTGCATTCACTACACATTTACAAACACTCTGCATTCACTACACATTTACAAACACTCTGCATTCACTGCACTAACACACACACTACATTCATTACACTGACAAACTCTGCATTCACTACACACTAACACACACTCTGCATTCATTACACACTAACACACACTATGCATTCATTACACACTAACACACACTCTGCATTCACTAAACTATGCACACACTCTGGATTCACTATACTGACACACACTCTGCATTAACTGTACACACAGCATCCACTACACAAACATCCTGTATTCACAGTACACACACTACATCCACCACAAATTGAAACACTCTGCATTCACTATACAGACACTGCATCTAATACACACACTACATCAACTACAGACACTGCAACCACTAAACACATTTCATCTAGTACATACAAACACTACATCCACTACACAAACACACACTACATCACTGTACACACACTACATCCACTACTCGTTCACTATACACACTGCATCCGCTACACTAACACACTCTGCATTCACTGCACAAACAGTATCTAATGCACACAAACACTACATCCATTACACACATTCTAATTCACTTACACTATACATGTATGTACGTAGTGGGGAATCGCGATGCAGCCTAGAACAAAATCTAACCCCATTAAACCCCCCAATAACGACAGACCACTTAGTATGGATGAAACAGGCCACAGCATTTATTATCACAACTAAATTACTGCATAACACATCCATAACTTTATTTATTAAATCTCTTCTTTTCTGTAACCAAAACATTAGACATAAATAAGCATAAATTAACATATATACATATATAACTCCACCCATAGTGTTATACAGTGACCCAACCGTCCTTGCCAATAAAAACATGGAGTGGTTCCTAATCACCACTCCCTCTCACCTCCCCCCTCGTCATAAAAATCCTTCCAATGCCTGCCATCAGCCGACCTTATCCACGCTCGATGGGCACGAGACCTCAGGCAACCTAAAGTTAAACCTTTAGAGCAGGGGAGGTTTGAGACCTTAAAAAACTTGTTCATCTCATTCCATCTACTTAAACGTAACCTCAAACTCAATTGGCAAGGACATACCCCCGGCTAGCTGCGACAAAATATAGTATAGGGTGGGCGGGAGGGAAGCTGTTTGCTGGCCCGAATCCCAAGTGGCACTGAGGTAAGACCTCCCCCACACTGTCTTACACAGAACATAATCACCCACAGATTCTTCCCAACCAATCCCATGCATCTATCCCCACACTCCTACATGTGCCCTTGTCCGCTTAGCTGCGCTATCTCCCCAGGGCCTTGTATGTACGTAGTGGGGAATCGCGATGCAGCCTAGAACAAAATCTAACCCCATTAAACCCCCCAATAACGACAGACCACTTAGTATGGATGAAACAGGCCACAGCATTTATTATCACAACTAAATTACTGCATAACACATCCATAACTTTATTTATTAAATCTCTTCTTTTCTGTAACCAAAACATTAGACATAAATAAGCATAAATTAACATATATACATATATAACACCACCCATAGTGTTATACAGTGACCCAACCGTCCTTGCCAATAAAAACATGGAGTGGTTCCTAATCACCACTCCCTCTCACCTCCCCCCTCGTCATAAAAATCCTTCCAATGCCTGCCATCAGCCGACCTTATCCACGCTCGATGGGCACGAGACCTCAGGCAACCTAAAGTTAAACCTTTAGAGCAGGGGAGGTTTGAGACCTTAAAAAACTTGTTCATCTCATTCCATCTACTTAAACGTAACCTCAAACTCAATTGGCAAGGACATACCCCCGCCACAACCCCGCTGTTTTACGCCTAAATCAGCGGGGAACCCCACCACAACCAGCCATGGCCTGTTCCACCACTTCACGCAGCGCTAGAGTAACAGAGGTCAAGTCCGACCTCCAGCAAGCGCACCCCTCCCTTCAAGATACCCAGGCCACCTTTGGCCAAACCCAAAAGGCGAACTGGAAGTGTTCATGTTTTAGTTATTCATTTTGTCCGTTATACGTTTAGTCATTTTTGTTATGGCCATGACAAACCTAGAAACCCATCCATTCTGATGACCGACGGCAGCGCACCAGGGCACTCACATTGCGGAGTGCACTGCCAACAGGAAAGGGCGATAGGCGCAGCCTAGCCCCTGGGAACCTCAGGGAAGAAACAGAATGCGTAACATGTCCCGATCGAAGAGCACCCAAGTCCTAAACCACCACCGACCCACGTCATTCCACCCAGGGATGACAAAACCCCTGGTACCCCATGAGGCGGGGCAGCTGACCCCGTATGAGGAGGAGCCACACCCCCTTCACGTAGCCGGAGCCAGACCACCGAACCTCCGCCATTCGAGCCCTCTGAACCATCGGCGCAGGCACGCCCAGCCTGGCGGTGTCTGTAGCCGCCCCCAACCAAAATAAATGCCCTTTGAATTCCCCACCATCCCTATCCAGGAAGTCGAGCCCCCAAGAGGAACACCCCAACTAGATGGACGCGGGGGTGAAAAAACCCATCTCCGAGAAACAAACCGGGGAGGAGGCCGAACAATCCCAGGGACGGAACAGTACTCCCAACGAAAACAGGCAAATGACGGAACCCTGCACCGACCCCGATCGGAACGGTATAATACAGACCATCCTGGAAACCCATTACAGCTTGCCAGGACAAAATACAAACAGTATAACTACATATGATACCTCCAAATTAGTGACAATGGCATCTAGATATACCCACACTTATCTGGTGTAGTTACAACAGCCTCTCAAGGTCGTGGCCCAGTTCCTGACCTTTTACAACATATACATAGACACAGAGGGGAATGAGATACGGCTGTACATAATCTAAAACAGGAACAGAAAAAAAAAAAAAAATTTCCTAGTGTAATACCGCAAAAGAAAAGATAATGCGCTGAAACAAGATTGCACTCACAATATCAAAGTGAATAAATCACCAGAACATGTGCCTGCCCGGATAAGCTTGGGCGGCTGGACGTCTCCACTCTCCACTGGAACTCCAAGCGGACCAAAAATGGAATGAGACTTCAATAGAGGTAGGTAGAGACTTCCACAGCTTGGTAGGAGCCCAACCATAACCCCGTGCATCCCACCTACCCCAGGAGGATGCAGAAAGTCAACCCTGCAACATCCAAGAATTGCACAGATTCTATCGATGAAACAGCCAACCTCAACCAACTTACCCTTCCCAATGACAACAGCCATCGAGCTGCGAAACCTGAAGGAAGTCCATTCCAACGCTTACTCAACGGAACCAAACATGTATATGAGCAGTCAAATCCCGGAACCCAAAAAGAAACGTACCCATCCGTCCCGAACCCTCCAACTTTACTGGAGCGGGCCCCACGCCGCCCCAGAGCTTGCCTACAGACCAGCTTCAGCAGACCGCTGGACCAAGTGACCACACCTCCACTGCCATACAAATCGACCCCGTGACACCTCCACCCGAGTACGCTCTATAATGAATAAGACAGAGCATCGGCCATCATATCGGTAACCACCGGACAAACCCTGACCAGCCGCCCCTAGCCTCAAACAGCACCGAGCCAGAGTACCAGAGTACCTCCGGGGTATAGGGTACTGTAACATGTGAAAGACAGCCAGCATCACCCCACGATGGTCCCCAGGGAAAACCCACCCCCTTGTTCGTGAGCTGGGTACCACATGCCTACCATGCCACCAGAAAGGGGGACCTCCAAGAACACCAGCGTCCGCCAGAGCCAGCGTATTGGCAAGAGGCAGCACACCCCCGAGAGCCCAAATGGCCCAAAACCTGCTGCGGCGGCGAAACAGTTGGAAGCCAGCAGAAAAGGACACAGGGGGCCAGATTGCACAAGCCAGCATTAGAGGAGGCCCAGCAGGAACCCCATACAGTCCCAAGGGCAACCCCAACAGGCAAAGCCCAGCGTACCCCGGAGAGCCCACGGGTAGCGCAGCCGAAACCCACAACGCCCCTCCAAGCCCCCGACGCCTCCTGCCTGATGCCCCAAACCGCAGCCAGGGGCACCGGCGTTTTCCTCACAGGAATTGATCCCACTATCCAGGAGACAAGAGCACACATCCCGACCCACGAATAAGGCCTTGGCCACGGAACTCAGAAACTCCAAAACACTATCCCAAGAAAACCACTGCAACAGCAGAGTGCGTACAAGCGACACTGACGGCCCCACATAAGCGACATCGGGAGCAACTTACGTGGAGGCACATAGCCACCCAATTCTGACTATCAGAACACAGCCCAGAAACAACAACTCGACGGGCGTACCGGCAGCAGCCGGAAGACCAATTCCACCGCCGCCTTCGTCAGCAAGGCCCCAGGCCCCGCAGCCCCACCCACGCATACCGCTGCGCCGAGCCACCAACTCAAACCCAGCCCCCGGAAGGAAACGGGCACCTATAACGATTGGGAAGTAAGCTAATCGAGCGGTCTTGGGAAACTGGACCCACACCACCCGAAGGAGCTCTCCCATGGACTGGGGGTCCAGCACCGAGAGCACCCACGTCCCCATCCCGACAGATCGCGGAGAGGACGAAAAACGCACCGTGCTGAGGCACCAGGTGAGACCTAAGCAAAACCCCCAGGCCAAGAAGGGTTGCACCGCCAACTAAAGTGCAAAACGTACCTCCACCAACCCAGCTCCTCCCACGGACGATACACGTCCGGAAAGTGTCCTGACCGCAGAACCACGCAGCGCATGCCCGGGGAGCCCTCTCCCCGACCATGCAAACCAGAACACAGGGTGCATTTGAACATGTGCCATGGGGTGTAACCGACCAGAGCATGCTCCCCACGACCCTCCTGGAGCCCCTGATGTCCCTCTTAGTCAAGGGACCCCCGTGGCAGGAGGGAACGTCCCTGTAATAAAAGCCCCTCCCCACCATCTGCTCCCTAGCATTGCGCGCAAGCCAAGCGGGCCATATAAGCCCAGCAACACCCAGAGACACACGAACTCGGGACGCTGCAGGAAAGCGCACTGAAACATACGATGCATACTGAAATTCAAGGGGGAGGGGGAAGCGGCGGCCATGCACCTAAGTACTTGTGTAACGGACCGTTTCACTTACAAGAGGATAAAACCCAGTTTAGGCGATAATCCCCTTTCCAGATGCACAGGCAGCTACTGCAAACACCATTCTCCCGACTGGAACCACACGAACACTGGAACAGCTGAACAAGAAAAGCAGACATCGGCTTACACTCTTGGCAGTCAGCATACAATCCCATTCCCCCAAAGACCGAGACGACACATCGCTTTGAGGGTTAAGCAAGAACTCTGGACTGGGACACCCAGTCTGGCTTTTATTACAAACAAGTACATACAGGACACTCCCAGGGGGAGGATGAATTTAACCAATCACATGGATGTACCTCCCACACATTTCCTCCCCTTAGATTAACACTTAACACAATTATACCGTACACCTTTTTCCCAAATTCCTGGATGTACCCCAAATACATAGGCTACACCTCCAAAACAGGTATCCCCTGATAGCCCTTATTCAGGGGGACAACATATGCAAGAATCAGCCCATTCGGATAAACGGTTCGGGAGTTATGGGACTTTAAAGTATTGACCGACCGCATGGGTAAAGTATCCGAAAACAGTTCCATGCATTTTGGCCCTGCGGTCGGTCACAAACAAGTGAATGAAACAGACGAATTGCCTGTGTTATAGAGCCTGGAGAGGGTTTGAATGAATTCCCTTGTTTGTGGGGTTCTTTCTACCGAACGGCGGGTCATTCGGTAGTTTCCATACGAATTTCTGGAAGTATGGAGGTCTCAGCGGTGTTTGCCTAGTCAAGTGTCCGATTTTAGTTCCAGACACTCGACGGCAAAACACCGCTGTTCGGTAGTTTAAGATGGCCGCCGCCACGTGTTTGTTTCCCGAATGGCGGCCACTCAGAGGACAAAGAATACATTACACTGATTGCCAATTACCCGTTTGCAACATTGTTGCAAACTGTAATTGGAGGCACACTTATTCCTGGGTGGTCTGGTTGTTCGGTAGTTTCACTCAATATAATGAATGGAGTGATTCTACCGAACAATCAGGTGAATGCTGCATACATATCACCCAGGTTAAACTTAACACATGAATACATATACAATATTACAGGCAGTACACTAGAATATGCTTCACAGTCTTAAAGGGACAGTAGTCCCAAAAGTCCCAATCTGTTCATAGATGATTTTAAAGGGCCAGTAGCAGCAATATAAATTATTACATGCCCAAATATAGTGTTTATAGAGCAATATGTCCATGGGCCGTAGTCGCAGGGCAGGAGGCTAGCAGCCAGGCCTCTCCAGTTCACAGTGGCGAAGCTGGTTTCGCCACAACTTGTATTCTATTTCAGTTGTTTACTTCCGTTTCGTTCTTTTTTTTTTTTTTTTTATAATTGTTGTTTTGCTGTTCTTTTATATATGTTTCGTTTTTTATTTCTTTTCAGTTTTCTTTTTTTTTTTTTTTTTTTGTGAACGATCAATCTTCTTGTATAAGTCATAGCACTTTTGTCGTATGCACTTTACTTTTCTCTTTTTTTTTTTTTTTTTTTTGTTGATAATTTATTCCAGTTGGCAATTTACAGTGCATTCTTTTTTTTTTTTTTTTTTTTTTGAGTGTGCAAGAGGACCAGACCGAATAAAGGAAGGAACAACGTATGCACGCGAAGCGCGAAAAGGAGGGGGGAAGCGTACTCACCGGTCGCAGCCTGGCGATCCAAGCCCGGCACTGCGCTCACAGAAGGCTGAGGCGAAGAAACAGCAGTCCCAGCATCCACAGAAGACCTCAGCTGTGATCCAGGCGCCACCTGCTGGACGGTCCATGAACTGCAGCAGTATCCTGAGAAGAAGCAGCAGAGAAGATGAGAGCCCACGCCCTAGAGGAGATGGCCGAGGTAAGTGACCTACACAGGGTGGGGGGGGCAG
This sequence comes from Pelobates fuscus, assembly GCF_036172605.1. Classification (NCBI taxonomy): domain Eukaryota; kingdom Metazoa; phylum Chordata; class Amphibia; order Anura; family Pelobatidae; genus Pelobates; species Pelobates fuscus. Next base: position 6,693,888 of record NC_086323.1, on the reverse strand, counting down.
GCTAGGAAGGGGGGGGGACAGAGGGGAGGCAGACAGGGAGAGACAGAGAAGGGGGGGGGTTAAAGCAGAACAGGGGGGACAGGAGGGGGAATGAGAGCAGATGGGGGGGGGGAAGGGGGCCACCGGGGGTAGTGTGGAGAGGAAACCAGGCAAGAGGAGGGGGGGGGGGACCAGCCAAGGGGCCCCCCAGCGGAACGGACAGCCCAACAGGGGAAAGGGGGGGGGGGGACCAGGCTAGATAGAGGGGGGGGACATAGAAGGGTAGACAGAAAGGGAATGGAGACCCAGGGGAGGGGGAAAGAAAACATAGGAGAGGGAAAAAAGAGGGGAGAGGACAGGCCCACTAGAGGAGAGGGGGGGAAGGAAGCAGAAAATGGGGACGAGGAGGGGGGACCAGGGGGCCCAAGACAGGGAAAGCTGGGTCCCCTGGGAGAAGAAGGGGAGACAGAGCCCTGGGAGCCTTCCTCATTGGCAGAGGAGGCTCCCGATAGGCAAAGAGACCCCCCCTATCCCAAACGGCGGTACTAAGGTACCCCGCGCAGCCTGCGGGGGCCTACTCACTGCCCCAACCCCCCGCCGGCCGCGGGGGGACCTGGACTGGTGCCGGGCGGCCGCCCGGAGAGCTGAATCCGCCGCCCACCGCCCCCGGCCCGCAATCCAGCGCTGGCGGCCGGGGCGGATGGTGTGGTAGGGGGCCCATGTGTGTGCCGCGCGGCAGACGCCCCAGGTGGACGCGCGGCATTAGCAGGCCGCATCCCCGGCCTTGCAGTGAGGGCCCGCGCGGCTGTGGACACAACAGGCCGCGCGGCGGTAGGAGGCCGCATCCCCGGCCTGGGAGTACCAGGCCGGGCGGCAATGGATGCGGCAGGCCGCGCGGCAGTGGCAGGCCTCGTGGCAGAAGGCCGTGCCACGCGCGCGGCCGCAGAAAGGCCGCAAATCCAGGCCCCAGTTGTCAGGCCGCGTGTCTGGGGGGTCCTGTTGATGCCTCGGGCCCGGGTTCCACCTCAGCAACCGGGCCCGAGGAGTGGGATCAGGGGACAGTGCTGTTGCGGCCCCCAGGGGCAGGGACCGCATGGGAGGCAGCAGGGGAGACCGCAGGGGTTGCTCCAGGGGGAGGCAGGCCGCGGGGGGGGGCCCACACCGGTAGCCATACCTTTATTAATGCTTGCCAATTGTCCCCACAGGAGCCGGCCACCATCCACGCTGCAGCAGCCCTGAGGGAAGCCAGAAGCCTCAACCATCAAGCTGTGTAACCTGCAGGCCCAGGCAAACAGGAGCAGGAGGACAGGAAGCTGTTTGCTGGCCCGAATCCCAAGTGGCACTGAGGTAAGACCTCCCCCACACTAACTTACACAGAACATAATCCCACCCACACACTCTTTCCCAGCCAATCCCACGCATCTATCCCCACACTCCTACATGTGCCCTTGTCCGCTTAGCTGCGCTATCTCCCCAGGGCCTCACCACATTCAGTCCCGCATCATTGTCAGCGGACTAGGTAGAGCGTGGGTGGGCCCGAGAGGGAGGGGGAGGGGTGGGGGGGGGGGAGGAGGCGGGGGCCCAGACCTTGTGCTTTGTCAGGGGCCCCAAAATTTCTGATGGCAGCCCTGTTAGGCTTGATCGGGTCATTAATGTTAACATCAATAGGTGCATATCACTCTTTATGGTTACATTGTACTAAATGCTGCATTTATTCATTTGGTGTATTTGTGGGATTTAGATTTTTATGGTTATTTTTATTCAACATTCATTTTTCTTATTTGACTTTCGAGATCTTGCTCATATTTTGCTGTTTATTTAATATTATGTCGTTTATGTATTATATATCCATTAAGTATTTTTTTGAATTCTGTAATGAATCATATACAATGTTATTTATATTTACTAACACACACATTTTTTCTATGTAATAGAATATATTTTTGTATTTTTTATGTAAAATAATCTTTAGCTTTAATTCTTGCTTCGGTAAGGGTTAATTCCCTTGAAGCTATTAATCTGTTAATCTATTTAGTCCACACCAGGTTTTTTAGGTTGTCTGATTTTGAGGGTTTATAAGGCAATTATCGCCATTTGCACATCGTCTTGAGAAAGTCCTGTGAGGACGAAACGCGTGTAGACGCAGTGCCTTTCTCCTCTGTTATCTATGTATATTGATTGTCTGGCGTGCTGATATCCATCAAGTATATCTACGGTTTACTGCCTGTGTGACTGCCTTCATTGGGATCCCATGTGTTCTACCATCCATCAACAAGTCAAGTATTGCATCACAGAGCTCCACAGCCCTCAAACTCACAGTAATAAGCAGGGCACAACAGAGCTCCACAGCACTAAAACTCACAGTAATAAGGAGTGCACAACAGAGCTCCACAGCACTAAAACTCACAGTAATAAGCAGTGCACAACAGAGCTCCACAGCCCTCAAACTCACAGTAATAAGCAGTGCATGACAGAGCTCCACAGCCTTCAAACTCACAGTAATAAGCAGTACACAACAGAGCTCCACGGCACTAAAACTCATAGTAATAAGCAGTGCACAACAGAGCTCCACAGCCCTCAAACTCACAGTAATAAGCAGTGCATGACAGAGCTCCACAGCCTTCAAACTCACAGTAATAAGCAGTGCACTGCCTGTGTGACTGCCTTCATTGGGATCCCATGTGTTCTACCATCCATCAACAAGTCAAGTATTGCATCACAGAGCTCCACAGCCCTCAAACTCACAGTAATAAGCAGGGCACAACAGAGCTCCACAGCACTAAAACTCACAGTAATAAGGAGTGCACAACAGAGCTCCACAGAACTAAAACTCACAGTAATAAGCAGTGCACAACAGAGCTCCACAGCCCTCAAACTCACAGTAATAAGCAGTGCATGACAGAGCTCCACAGCCTTCAAACTCACAGTAATAAGCAGTGCACAACAGAGCTCCACAGCCCTCAAACTCACAGTAATAAGCAGTACACAACAGAGCTCCACATCCCTCAAACTCACAGTAATAAGCAGTGCATGACAGAGCTCCACAGCACTAAAACTCACAGTAATAAGCAGTGCATGACAGAGCTCCACAGCACTAAAACTCACAGTAATAAGCAGTACACGACAGAGCTCCACAGCACTAAAACTCACAGTAATAAGCAGTGCATGACAGAGCTCCACAACACTAAAACTCACAGTAATAAGCAGTGCACGACAGAGCTCCACAACACTAAAACTCACAGTAATAAGCAGTACACGACAGAGCTCCACATCACTAAAACTCACAGTAATAAGCAGTGCATGACAGAGCTCCACAGCACTAAAACTCACAGTAATAAGCAGTGCACGACAGAGCTCCACAGCACTAAAACTCACAGTAATAAGCAGTGCATGACAGAGCTCCACAGCACTAAAACTCACAGTAATAAGCAGTGCATGACAGAGCTCCACAGCACTAAAACTCACAGTAATAAGCAGTGCATGACAGAGCTCCACAGCACTAAAACTCACAGTAATAAGCAGTGCATGACAGAGCTCCACAGCACTAAAACTCACAGTAATAAGCAGTGCATGACAGAGCTCCACAGCACTAAAACTCACAGTAATAAGCAGTGCACGACAGAGCTCCACAGCACTAAAACTCACAGTAATAAGCAGTGCATGACAGAGCTCCACAGCACTAAAACTCACAGTAATAAGCAGTGCATGACAGAGCTCCACAGCACTAAAACTCACAGTAATAAGCAGTGCATGACAGAGCTCCACAGCACTAAAACTGACAATAATAAGCAGTGCACATCAGAGCTCCACAGCACTAAAACTCACAGTAATAAGCAGTGCATGACAGAGCTCCACAGCACTAAAACTCACAGTAATAAGCAGTACACGACAGAGCTCCACAGCACTAAAACTCACAGTAATAAGCAGTGCATGACAGAGCTCCACAACACTAAAACTCACAGTAATAAGCAGTACACGACAGAGCTCCACAGCACTAAAACTCACAGTAATAAGCAGTGCATGACAGAGCTCCACAGCACTAAAACTCACAGTAATAAGCAGTGCATGACAGAGCTCCACAACACTAAAACTCACAGTAATAAGCAGTACACGACAGAGCTCCACAGCACTAAAACTCACAGTAATAAGCAGTGCATGACAGAGCTCCACAACACTAAAACTCACAGTAATAAGCAGTACACGACAGAGCTCCACATCACTAAAACTCACAGTAATAAGCAGTGCATGACAGAGCTCCACAGCACTAAAACTCACAGTAATAAGCAGTGCATGACAGAGCTCCACAGCACTAAAACTCACAGTAATAAGCAGTGCACGACAGAGCTCCACAACACTAAAACTCACAGTAATAAGCAGTACACGACAGAGCTCCACATCACTAAAACTCACAGTAATAAGCAGTGAATGACAGAGCTCCACAGCACTAAAACTCACAGTAATAAGCAGTGCATGACAGAGCTCCACAGCACTAAAACTCACAGTAATAAGCAGTGCACAACAGAGCTCCACAGCACTAAAACTCACAGTAATAAGCAGTGCATGACAGAGCTCCACAGCACTAAAACTCACAGTAATAAGCAGTGCATGACAGAGCTCCACAGCACTAAAACTCACAGTAATAAGCAGTGCATGACAGAGCTCCACAACATTAAAACTCACAGTAATAAGCAGTGCACGACAGAGCTCCTGCGTAATAAAGCTCACAGAGCTCCACAGCAATCTATCGGTTTATTGAAATCCTCCCATTTTGGAGTAACATGCGTTCTGCCCCTAAAGAGTTAAGTGTCCTTGTATGTTGGTGTTTAATAGTCTTTGTCTAGAGATGGTTTCCTGTTATTGTCCGAAGACAGTAATGAAACACAAGTAACATCCTGCCATGCTGAGCTGGCCCGGGACAGCTGCACTCTCTTACAATCACTATAAAACTGGATTTTACTATATTAAGTCCAGAGTTCAGGATACGTAATTCCCGTTACCCTCTCTTAATCTGGAACAAACTCCCTAATATCTGTTTTATACTTGGTACATTGGGAGTTAGCCAATTGGCACAATGATGCAGTTTGTGTCAATTCCTATAGATGGCGCTAACTGCAATTCGAAAAGAATAGGAATGGATAGGAGAGAATTTCTTAAACGAGATCCAACAATCTCCACACAATCTAATGGGTAATAAGAATAAAAAGTATTATTATTATTTTATTTTATAGCAGATTATGGATTAACAGGCCCAAACATTTCCTATTTATAGATCGTTTTAGGGAAGTACAGTTTTCACCATCCAATATCTACTGCTATTTCAGCTGTAAGACAAATCTGGGATAAATCTGGGATAGACATTATCTAAAATCAGCAGAACCAACAGGCCCATTCTATTGGTAACCAGCGGAACCAACAGGCCCATTCTATTGGTAACCAGCGGAACCAACAGGCCCATTCTATTGGTAACCAGCGGAACCAACAGGCCCATTCTATTGGTAACCAGTGGAACCAACAGGTCCATTCTATTGGTAACCAGCGGAACCAACAGGCCCATTCTATTGGTAACCAGCGGAACCAACAGGCCCATTCTATTGGTAACCAGCGGAACCAACAGGCCCATTCTATTGGTAACCAGCGGAACCAACAGGCCCATTCTATTGGTAACCAGCGGAACCAACAGGTCCATTCTATTGGTAACCAGCGGAACCAACAGCCCCATTCTATTGGTAACCAGCGGAACCAACAGGCCCATTCTATTGGTAACCAGCGGAACCAACAGGCCCATTCTATTGGTAACCAGTGGAACCAACAGGTCCATTCTATTGGTAACCAGCGGAACCAACAGGCCCATTCTATTGGTAACCAGCGGAACCAACAGGCCCATTCTATTGGTAACCAGCGGAACCAACAGGCCCATTCTATTGGTAACCAGCGGAACCAACAGGCCCATTCTATTGGTAACCAGCGGAACCAACAGGTCCATTCTATTGGTAACCAGCGGAACCAACAGCCCCATTCTATTGGTAACCAGCGGAACCAACAGGCCCATTCTATTGGTAACCAGTGGAACCAACAGGTCAATTCTATTGGTAACCAGCGGAACCAACAGCCCCATTCTATTGGTAACCAGCGGAACCAACAGGTCCATTCTATTGGTAACCAGTGGAACCAACAGGCCCATTCTATTGGTGACCAGCGGAACCAACAGCCCCATTCTATTGGTAACCAGCGGAACCAACAGGCCCATTCTATTGGTAACCAGTGGAACCAACAGGTCAATTCTATTGGTAACCAGCGGAACCAACAGGCCCATTCTATTGGTAACCAGCGGAACCAACAGGCCCATTCTATTGGTGACCAGCGGAACCAACAGGCCCATTCTATTGGTAACCAGCGGAACCAACAGGTCCATTCTATTGGTAACCAGCGGAACCAACAGGCCCATTCTATTGGTAACCAGCGGAACCAACAGGCTCATTCTATTGGTAACCAGCGGAACCAACAGGCCCGTTCTATTGGTAACCAGCGGAACCAACAGGCCCATTCTATTGGTAACCAGCGGAACCAACAGGCCCATTCTATTGGTGACCAGCGGAACCAACAGGCCCATTCTATTGGTAACCAGCGGAACCAACAGGCCCATTCTATTGGTAACCAGCGGAACCAACAGGTCCATTCTATTGGTAACCAGCGGAACCAACAGGCCCATTCTATTGGTAACCAGCGGAACCAACAGGCCCATTCTATTGGTAACCAGCGGAACCAACAGGCCCATTCTATTGGTAACCAGCGGAACCAACAGGCCCATTCTATTGGTAACCAGCGGAACCAACAGCCCCATTCTATTGGTGACCAGCGGAACCAACAGGCCAATTCTATTGGTGACCAGCGGAACCAACAGGCCCATTCTATTGGTAACCAGTGGAACCAACAGGCCCATTCTATTGGTAACCAGCGGAACCAACAGGCCCATTCTATTGGTAACCAGTGGAACCAACAGGCCCATTCTATTGGTAACCAGCGGAACCAACAGGCCCATTCTATTGGTAACCAGCGGAACCAACAGGCCCATTCTATCGGTGACCAGCGGAACCAACAGGCCCATTCTATTGGTAACCAGCGGAACCAACAGGCCCATTCTATTGGTGACCAGCGGAACCAACAGGCCCATTCTATTGGTGACCAGCGGAACCAACAGGCCCATTCTATTGGTAACCAGCGGAACCAACAGCCCCATTCTATTGGTAACCAGCGGAACCAACAGGTCCATTCTATTGGTAACCAGCGGAACCAACAGGCCCATTCTATTGGTAACCAGCGGGACCAACAGGTCCATTCTATTGGTAACCAGCGGAACCAACAGGCCCATTCTATTGGTAACCAGCGGAACCAACAGCCCCATTCTATTGGTAACCAGCGGAACCAACAGGTCCATTCTATTGGTAACCAGCGGAACCAACAGGCCCATTCTATTGGTAACCAGTGGAACCAACAGCCCCATTCTATTGGTAACCAGCGGAAGCAACAGCCCCATTCTATTGGTAACCAGCGGAACCAACAGGTCCATTCTATTGGTAACCAGCGGAACCAACAGGCCCATTCTATTGGTAACCAGCGGAACCAACAGGCCCATTCTATTGGTAACCAGCGGAACCAACAGGCCCATTCTATTGGTAACCAGCGGAACCAACAGGCCCATTCTATTGGTAACCAGCGGAACCAACAGGCCCATTCTATTGGTGACCCCGCCCCTTGGCTATGATTCCATTAAATTTCAGAACAGTTTGAAGCATCCAGCATCCATCTTTGTACATACCGTAAAGACATGGAGATACAAATATATTGCACCATTATTTATGCAAACACCCCAATAATAGTGATTACACCATTATTTATACAATCCCCCCAATAATAGTGATTGATTGCACCATTATTTATACAAACACCCCAATATTAGTGATTGCACCATTATTTATACAAATCCCCCCAATAATAGTGATTGATTGCACCATTATTTATACAAACACCCCAATATTAGTGATTGCACCATTATTTATACAAATCCCCCCAATAATAGTGATTGATTGCACTATTATTTATACAAACACCCCAGTGTTAGTGATTGCACTAAAATTTATACAAATCCCCCCAATAATAGTGATTGATTGCACCATTATTTATACAAACACCCCAATATTAGTGATTGCACCATTATTTATACAAATCCCCCCAATAATAGTGATTGATTGCACCATTATTTATACAAACACCCCAATAATAGTGATTGATTGCACCATTATTTATACAAACACCCCAATAATAGTGATTGATTGCACCATTATTTATACAAACACCCCAATAATAGTGATTGATTGCACCATTATTTATAGAGAATATAGTGTTCCAAAAAAGGACTATTGGCGTGTACAATCAAACCTGAAAAGGAGGTGACCCTTAAGTTAGACAGTTAGAGAAAGGATACAAATCCAATGGGCACAAAAGGTTCCTTGAAATATATAGTAAAAATATTAAAAGAAAAATTAAAGTAAACCGACGCGCGTTTCGATGGCTACTAAAGCGCCTTCAACCAGGGCATTCAATGGAGCCGCTTACCAGGTCACTACGTCATATTCATGTCCTGGAATATTATTATTATTATTATTATTATTATTATTATTATTGCCCTTGGGTGCAGCCCTTAATGTACCGACCCTTTGTCAATCATAACACACATCTCCGTGCTATATCAATGCACAGAGGAGGGAGGGACGAGATCTATTTGGTGGTTTTGTATCAATCCCTAAAAGTACATAAGGGGAGATTGAAAGAGAGGTAAAATGCCTCTAAGCATCTCTCTATGTATATAGAAGCCTATATTCCTAATCACTGAGCAGACTAAAGGGGACACAGGTCCTTATATAGATATAACCAGAAAGTTATAGAGGGGATCAGCAGTGAAATGTTGCACAATGTAGTTAATCTTTTTGTTTTTAATCTTATGTTTAGATATATTACTGTACAGGTGTATATATTATAGTGCCTAGCTCTGTCCCAAGTTACATCAGATGTATATATTAAAGGTCCATATATCGAGATTATATATGGTACATTGATATTATATCTCAGATTATAAATTAACCAAGTGCAAAGTTCTCCCTACTGTGTCTAGAAAAGAGGAGATCAAATAAACGAATCCCCTGGTGAAGTAATGGAGCACGGCTCTCAAATTGTTGGAAGTCCCGTACCAAAAATATCTAAAATAAACATTATTTACAAATACAAAAATAATAAATAAATAATAATATATATTTCATCCTAATTATATAACATATTCAGCTGCCAATATAGGGGGAAAACGTGAAGCCCCATGAGCCTCTGTGACTTCCAGCCCGCCGAACTGCTATTGTCCCCAAGAGTGTCCTCATACAATCTCAGGGGCCCCCAGAATGGTATCTGCCTCCGTTCGTGGGGTCCCTGGGTGAAACCAGGCAAGGGAAGCATCTCTGTTTGGGACACGAATGTTCCCCTGGTCGCCGGCTGCCTATACGAACGGCAGCCACCGTGGGAAGCATATATCAGTGCTGAGTATGTCCCTGTATCAGTGCTGAGTGCATTCTATATCAGTGCTGAGTATGTTCCTGTATCAGTGCTGAGTATGTTCCTGTATCAGTGCTGAGTGCATTCTATATCAGTGCTGAGTATGTTCCTGTATCAGTGCTGAGTATGTCCCTGTATCAGTGCTGAGTGCATTCTATATCAGTGATGAGTATGTCCCTGTATCAGTGCTGAGTATGTTCCTGTATCAGTGCTGAGTATGTTCCTGTATCAGTGCTGAGTATGTCCCTGTATCAGTGCTGAGTGCATTCTATATCAGTGATGAGTATGTCCCTGTATCAGTGCTGAGTATGTTCCTGTATCAGTGCTGAGTGCATTCTATATCAGTGCTGAGTATGTCCCTGTATCAGTGCTGAGTGCATTCTATATCAGTGCTGAGTATGTCCCTGTATCAGTGCTGAGTATGTCCCTGTATCAGTGCTGAGTGCATTCTATATCAGTGATGAGTATGTCCCTGTATCAGTGCTGAGTACATTCTATATCAGTGATGAGTATGTTCCTGTATCAGTGCTGAGTACATTCTATATCAGTGATGAGTATGTCCCTGTATCAGTGCTGAGTGCATTCTATATCAGTGATGAGTATGTCCCTGTATCAGTGCTGAGTATGTTCCTGTATCAGTGCTGAGTGCATTCTATATCAGTGCTGAGTATGTCCCTGTATCAGTGCTGAGTGCATTCTATATCAGTGCTGAGTTTGTCCCTGTATCAGTGCTGAGTATGTCCCTGTATCAGTGCTGAGTGCATTCTATATCAGTGATGAGTATGTCCCTGTATCAGTGCTGAGTACATTCTATATCAGTGATGAGTATGTTCCTGTATCAGTGCTGAGTACATTCTATATCAGTGATGAGTATGTCCCTGTATCAGTGCTGAGTACATTCTATATCAGTGATGAGTATGTTCCTGTATCAGTGCTGAGTACATTCTATATCAGTGATGAGTATGTCCCTGTATCAGTGCTGAGTGCATTCTATATCAGTGCTGAGTATGTCCCTGTATCAGTGCTGAGTGCATTCTATATCAGTGCTGAGTTTGTCCCTGTATCAGTGCTGAGTATGTCCCTGTATCAGTGCTGAGTGCATTCTATATCAGTGATGAGTATGTCCCTGTATCAGTGCTGAGTACATTCTATATCAGTGATGAGTATGTTCCTGTATCAGTGCTGAGTACATTCTATATCAGTGATGAGTATGTTCCTGTATCAGTGCTGAGTACATTCTATATCAGTGATGAGTATGTCCCTGTATCAGTGCTGAGTACATTCTATATCAGTGATGAGTATGTTCCTGTATCAGTGCTGAGTACATTCTATATCAGTGATGAGTATGTCCCTGTATCAGTGCTGAGTACATTCTATATCAGTGCTGAGTATGTCCCTGTATCAGTGCTGAGTACATTCTATATCAGTGCTGAGTATGTCCCTGTATCAGTGCTGAGTGCATTCTATATCAGTGCTGAGTATGTCCCTGTATCAGTGCTGAGTATGTCCCTGTATCAGTGCTGAGTGCATTCTATATCAGTGCTGAGTATGTTCCTGTATCAGTGCTGAGTGCATTCTATATCAGTGCTGAGTATGTCCCTGTATCAGTGCTGAGTATGTCCCTGTATCAGTGCTGAGTGCATTCTATATCAGTGATGAGTATGTCCCTGTATCAGTGCTGAGTGCATTCTATATCAGTGCTGAGTATGTCCCTGTATCAGTGCTGAGTATGTCCCTGTATCAGTGCTGAGTGCATTCTATATCAGTGATGAGTATGTCCCTGTATCAGTGCTGAGTGCATTCTATATCAGTGCTGAGTATGTCCCTGTATCAGTGCTGAGTGCATTCTATATCAGTGATGAGTATGTCCCTGTATCAGTGCTGAGTGCATTCTATATCAGTGCTGAGTATGTCCCTGTATCAGTGCTGAGTATGTCCCTGTATCAGTGCTGAGTATGTCCCTGTATCAGTGCTGAGTGCATTCTATATCAGTGCTGGGTATGTCCCTGTATCAGTGCTTAATGCATGCTATATGTAAACTATCTCTATACTCAGTTACAGTGTATCTGCCTGGTGCTGTCAGCGCCCTCTAGCGATGATTTGAAGCTGTTACAGTGGCACAGTGTCCGACAGGTTTGCTGGGATCAGATTATAAAGTTACCTGTTCAGGTTTTGTAGGAATATTATTTTAATATGAAGATATCATTTTAATGTTTTTTCCTCCACCTTGTGTTAGTATTATCCTGATCCAGTCCTGGCACCATGCTCTCACTGACAGGTTACTGATTAACCTGCTTTCTGCCCTTTGTACCCCCTGCCAGGCTCCTCCCTACACCTGGAGGGGCAGAGGGAGGGGAGGAGACACAGACAGGGAGAGAGCTGTGTGTATGGGAGGACACTGAGAGCTGAACCTACCAGGCATGTGACCCCATCTGGTACACAGCAAGGGCGCAGGGGAAGGTGAGTGTGCCCTGAGCTGGCATGGCATGTGCTGGCATGGGGGCATTGTATGAGCTGGCAGAGGGGGCATGGTATAAGCTGGCATGGGGACATTGTATGAGCTGGCATGGGGACATTGTATGAGCTGGCATGGGGACATTGTATGAGCTGGCATGTGGGGGCATGGTATAAGCTGGCATGGGGACATTGTATGAGCTGTCAGAGGGGGCATGGTATAAGCTGACATGGGGACATTGTATGAGCTGGCATGGGGGGCATGGTATAAGCTGGCATGGGGACATTGTATGAGCTGTCAGAGGGGGCATGGTATAAGCTGGCATGGGGACATTGTATGAGCTGGCATGGGGGGCATGGTATAAGCTGGCATGGGGACATTGTATGAGCTGGCAGAGGGGGCATGGTATAAGCTGGCATGGGGCATAGCATGTGCTGGCATGGGGGACATGGTATAAGCTGGCATGGGGCATGGCATGTGCTGGCATGTGGGACAGGGTATAAGTTGGCATGGGGACATTGTATGAGCTGGCATGGGGGGGCATGGTATAAGCTGGCATGGGGACATTGTATGAGCTGGCAGAGGGGGCATGGCATGAGCTCTGTAAATTGTTGATATAGAGGTTTGCATAACATTTGCTCTTGTCAGGCTGGCATGGAATGGAGCATGGCATGTGCCTAGTACACGCTGGTCAAGATGTTCAGAATTGATCATACTGCCCCTGTCTGAGTTTGGGGTGATCATAATTGACCATCTGCCAACATTTGAAGAGACTCTGCCCTTCACCTGCTTTACAAAGTAACTGCCATTGGCACTGTGCCCTCTGTACCTTGTATGCCTTGCACCACTAACTATACCCTCTGGAGGCAAGCTGCTGTGTGCCCCCTGAGCCCTGCTCCTATCTGTATGGATGTGCAGTACCCAGTGACTGCCATTGGCACTGTGCCCCCTGTTCCCTGCCCCTATCTGAATGGATGTGCAGTACCCAGTGACTGCCATTGGCACTGTGCCCCCTTTTCCCTGCCCCTAGCTGTATGGATGTGCAGTACCCAGTGACTGCCATTGGCACTGTGCCCCCTGTTCCCTGCCCCTAGCTGTATGGATGTGCAGTACCCAGTGACTGCCATTGGCACTGTGCCCCCTGTTCCCTGCCCCTATCTGTATGGATGTGCAGTACCCAGTGACTGCCATTGGCACTGTGCCCCCTGTTCCCTGCCCCTAGCTGTATGGATGTGCAGTACCCAGTGACTGCCATTGGCACTGTGCCCCCTGTTCCCTGCCCCTAGCTGTATGGATGTGCAGTACCCAGTGACTGCCATTGGCACTGTGCCCCCTGTTCCCTGCCCCTATCTGTATGGATGTGCAGTACCCAGTGACTGCCATTGGCACTGTGCCCCCTGTGCCTTGCTCCTATCTGTATGGATGTGCAGTACCCAGTGACTGCCATTGGCACTGTGCCCCCTGTTCCCTGCCCCTAGCTGTATGGATGTGCAGTACCCAGTGACTGCCATTGGCACTGTGCCCCCTTTTCCCTGCCCCTAGCTGTATGGATGTGCAGTACCCAGTGACTGCCATTGGCACTGTGCCCCCTGTTCCCTGCCCCTATCTGTATGGATGTGCGGTACCCAGTGACTGCCATTGGCACTGTGCCCCCTGTTCCCTGCCCCTATCTGTATGGATGTGCTGTACCCAGTGACTGCCATTGGCACTGTGCCCCCTGTGCCTTGCTCCTATCTGTATGGATGTGCAGTACCCAGTGAATGCAGTCTGTATAATGCCCTCTGAGTAGGTATAGTTAAGCATGTAATATGGTCAATACAACCACAATTAGCTGGGGAGACATTACATTAAACCTGTTCCTGTTAGTTCCTTATTTTTGAGTACTTGGTTCATAAATACCATTTAGTACATAGCTCCCTGTGTGAGTCAGGGAGACAGGTGTCGTGTTCGTATTTGATGTGATAACAGTAACACGAGAAAAGCACCTCCCATGAAAAAGCACCTGGCACTTCCTCTCATAGCAGCATAAAATACTCATCGGATATTTAATGTGTGGGAAAATTGGCACTTTTTAGAAAAACAGCCATTTTGGCAGAAAAAGTGAATATTGCGCAAAAAAATGACTATTTCCACAATCTCAATTTGTGTTAAAATTGCGGTTATTTTTATTTGTATATATTTTTTTATTATTTTGCGTGTTTCATTGGTGCATTTTCAAGGCCGCAGTATGAAAATGGAATTTGCTCAAATTTATCTGTAAAAAAAAATTCAGCTCATGAAGCCACGATTTTTCTTATTTGTGTTTTAGATAAATAGATGTGAAAGCTCTGCTTGTTAGAAAGGCACACACAGACATTTTATTCTAATGAGCTCCGTTTTCCCATGATCCTCTGGTTCAGTGACTCACTCCCTTTATGATATTTGATGTGGTTATTATTTGCCCCATTTCCTCATACTGCCACTCAAAACATCCGAGGACAATAACCGCCATTTAAAACGTGTCTCGTGGGACCTGACATGACTTCATTGCCTTAGAGGATCATGGGAAATAATGCATTAGTTTATATGGTATCGTAAACTATGATAATGCTTGATGGGACGTATCCACCAAACAAGGAGGATGAACAAGGAAATTGAGACTTTTAGGCCAAAGTTCTAGCTGAACGGAAAAATTCTCCGGCTGACCTTAGATTTGAAATAATGATACGTAGAAATGACCTCTTGCTTTGCAGAAAATGACACAGTGCCTTTAAGGAATGTTTGAGAATACGATTTCTGCAGATATTAATATATTTCACTTTTTCTTTATTTTATAGTGATTGCCATGAGGCTCATCGTGTGTCTCACACTTTTCATCTCCCCTCTCGTGGCTAAGCCCTGCGAGGTGTACCCTCAGGTAGGAGCCCTGAAAATGTCTGAACAGTTGGTGTTAAAGAATAAGAGAATGGCCCTGCAGTGCTGGGAGCTGCAGTAAATGTTTACCATAACTAGACAAACAGAGCACTTTAAACAGAGTAACTCTTACAGAAATATGCTAGCCACAGGGCCTCCACACCTCGCTTTCCAGTCCGCCTAACAAGTTTTCTCACAAGTCGTTCAACCTGTTTTGTTTTTACTATTGTACTGAGCTGCAGAATATGTTGCTGCTGACCAATAATATATAGTACTCCAGCAGGAAGTAAAGAGAAGTACGGAACGTGAAATAGGAAGTAAAGGGAAGTACGGAACATACTGCAGGAAGTATAGGGAAGTACAGAACATGCAGTAGAAAGTAATGGGAAGTATGGAACGTCTAGTGGGAAGTAAAGGGAGGTACAGAACGTGTAGCAGGAAGTAAAGGGAAGTACAGAACATACAGCAGGAAGTAAAGAGAAGTACAAAACTTGCAGAAGAAATTAAAGGGAAGTACAGAACATACAGCAGGAAGTAAAGGGAAGTACAGAATGTGTAGCAGGAAGTAGAGGGAAGTATGGAACATGCATGCAGTCAGCTGACAGTCTCAGCGAATCATAGCCTCCCATTGCTTCCTCTTTATCCAAGGAGCACAGAGAGGATGGAGACCCTTGTGTAGCACGGAAACATTATAAAATGGCAGGGTACTCCAGATACTATGACCACTTCAGCGAGATGAAGCAGTGACCCTTTAAGTTAAAAGGTTACTCCAAGCACCATGGCCACGTCACTGATATGAAGTAGTCATACTGCCTGGGGTCTGTATGTGCAGCGTAATGCCATGAAACAGCCCAGAGCAAGAGTTCCAGGCTAATGTGAATACGATGCTAATTTGCAAACAACCCAATGATGGAACGTCTACCCCTCAGCCCACCCTCCATGACATCCATCCCCATAACATTAGGCAAGGAGTTTCAGACGGCAGGGAGAATTTGGCCCCCGATGGAACGGAGTAATATTTTAGCTATGGTCTTTTTTTTTTGTTCGGGGGGAGGAATGAAGATAGGAAAGGTTACTCTAACTATTTTTAAAACATTGTTTTCTGTTTGGCGTGACCCTTTACTGATGAGTCTGACGCGAAAAGTTATTTTCTGCCAAATAAGCAAGCTAATACTAATATGATTGGTGGGGGAGTTCTAGAATGTCAGTTAAAAATTATGTCAAAATAGATGAATCTGGGAATTAAATCTCTTGCAGATGTTTTTGAGCTTGGATAATTGGAGTTACATTTCCAGGTCAGTGGTCTGGTAAACCCTGGATGCCCTTTAGTGCGTTGGTTAAATGTCACATAGGTTTGGATTACTGGGTAACTAGCTGATTTGTTTGGTGTGTTTTATTCAGGGTAGAGCAGACTGCAGTCATCTAGGTCTTCAGGACATCCCGAGTTCCATCCCTCAAAATACACAGCACCTGGACCTGTCTAATAATTTCATTCACTTCACCAAGCCACTGGAGGAAAACTTCCCAGAACTCCGTCTACTCAACCTCTCACATAACCCGCTGCAAAGTCTTCCAAATAATTCCTTCCAGAACCTGCCCAAACTCCAAACGCTGGACCTCAGTGACTGTGGTATCTTCACCCTGCACTACAACATACTGAGCGGCCTGGACAGCCTCCAAACATTGATCTTAAGTCACAACAATCTGAGTCAGATCTCGTTGGGGAACCTCAAAGCCTTGCGGTTTCTTGACATAAGGAAAACCTCACTGATATTTCATCCGTCACAGCCAAAGATATGGGACCTCGAACAGCTCTCAGTAAATAACGGTCTCTGCGAGTGCCCTTCAGAAGAACCTAAACGAGAAGGTAAGAGTGAGATTAAAAGATGTCTTGAGGAGAGAATGTGAATACTGTTAGAGAAATGGTGAGAGCAAAACTGGTTCTTATTCTGTAAAGTCTAAATGCAACATATCAGAGATTAGTTAGAGACAACCCGGGGGCATTTATAGGCAAACTTCTCGCAATCATTCTCAACAATAATCAGTCTCTGAATTTACCGAGACAACATCTGAATAGAGATGAATTTACGCCGGATTTATCCTGTCTGCATGAATGTGAATGCTGCAAATCATCGAATGGCATAATTTGGTTCCAAATTTGCAGACAGTCAGCTCCAGATTTGATCAGAGAGATTGTATGGTTAATGGGGGTTCCTTCACCCCAATAAACACGATTGCAGTATTTACTGGTTAAATAATGCAGTGAAGGTAGGTTAAAAATTTACCTCTGTTGCACTTCCTCTTGGCAGTATGCCAACATTTTGTTCGGCCGTGTTGTACGCGTGATGGCACCGTGTAAGCGTTAAATTAAATAAGCTCGAAATAATTCTGTAATCATTTTATCCCAACCCATAGCTCACTTTTAGTGTATTATTAAGATGTGCTAAAACCGAGGAAGGGACAGTTGCTTG
The DNA here is from genome assembly GCF_036172605.1 of Pelobates fuscus. NCBI lineage: Eukaryota > Metazoa > Chordata > Amphibia > Anura > Pelobatidae > Pelobates > Pelobates fuscus. The sequence continues at coordinate 6,676,494 of NC_086323.1, read as the reverse complement.
AAAATGATTGGCTATAATTATCACATCTGAAGTTCTCAGCCAATCAGAGAGCATCGGAATAGAATGGTGGTGTAAGGGGTTAATGTTATAAGGCAGCCGACCTGCTGTACCATTAACCCTCACATTGCTGCCTGTGGTGTGAAGGATTACGATCATTTGGGTCTCGTCTGGCTGCGTTTGCTAATTTCATTGATCTATTCCTTTTTTATTTGATGACTAGTTGCTGTAGCATGTAAAAATCAGGTTAATGAATTTTGCGAGTATGCCTCCTGGAACAGATCAGAGTGACTCCCAAAAATGTTTTGAGATAAATTAGTAAATTCTGTACTTTATGTGTGATTCACGGCTGTGATTTCAGCCAATGAGTGCTTAGCTTAGTCTTCAGCAGTCCCAGAAGCAGGGATTACAGTCACAGCCACCCTCCAGGACACAGGCAAGTGTTTTGACAAATGACACTGGGACAGCGCCATGGAGCTCGTGGCACCATAACCACTACAGTGGGCTGTAGTGGTTATAGTGCTTTCAGTGTTTTTTTTTTTTTACATAAAAGCATGGTTCTTTCGAGGGATTGTCAATTGAATCACAGTTTGAATAAATCCAAGTGCTTTGACGACACATATAGGTAACAGGCATGACGGCCCCCGGGAGAGTGCGCAGCTTAGCGGACAGGGGCGCATGTATGAGTGTGGGATGGATGATGCATGATTGGCTATATGCTACATGTATGAGTGTGGGATGGATGATGCATGATTGGCTATATTCTACATGTATGAGTGTGGGATGGATGATGCATGATTGGCTATATGCTACATGTGGGAGTGTGAGATGGTGCATGATTGGCTATATGCTACATGTATGAGTGTGGGATGGATGATGCATGATTGGCTATATTCTACATGTATGAGTGTGGGATGGATGGTGCATGATTGGCTATATGCTACATGTATGAGTGTGGGATGGATGGTGCATGATTGGCTACGTGCTACGTGTGGGAGTGTGGGATGGATGATGCATGATTGGCTATATTCTACATGTATGAGTGTGGGATGGATGTTGCATGATTGGCTGTATGAGTGTGGGATGGATGTTGCATGATTGGCTGTATGCTACATGTGGGAGTGTGAGATGGATGATGCATGATTGGCTATATGCTACATGTGGGAGTGTGAGATGGTGCATGATTGGCTATATGCTACATGTATGAGTGTGGGATGGATGGTGCATGATTGGCTATATGCTACATGTATGAGTGTGGGATGGATGGTGCATGATTGGCTATATGCTACATGTGGGAGTGTGAGATGGTGCATGATTGGCTATATGCTACATGTATGAGTGTGGGATGGATGATGCATGATTGGCTATATTCTACATGTATGAGTGTGGGATGGATGGTGCATGATTGACTATATGCTACGTGTGGGAGTGTGGGATGGATGGTGCATGATTGGCTACGTGCTACGTGTGGGAGTGTGGGATGGATGATGCATGATTGGCTATATTCTACATGTATGAATGTGGGATGGATGTTGCATGATTGGCTGTATGAGTGTGGGATGGATGTTGCATGATTGGCTGTATGCTACATGTGGGAGTGTGAGATGGATGATGCATGATTGGCTATATGCTACATGTGGGAGTGTGAGATGGTGCATGATTGGCTATATGCTACATGTATGAGTGTGGGATGGATGGTGCATGATTGGCTATATGCTACATGTATGAGTGTGGGATGGATGGTGCATGATTGGCTATATGCTACATGTATGAGTGTGGGATGGATGGTGCATGATTGGCTATATGCTACATGTATAAGTGTGGGATGGATGATGCATGATTGCCTATATTCTACATGTATGAGTGTGGGATGGATGATGCATGATTGGCTATATTCTACATGTATGAGTGTGGGATGGATGGTGCATGATTGGCTATATTCTACATGTATGAGTGTGGGATGGATGATGCATGATTGGCTGTATGCTACATGTGGGAGTGCGAGATGGATGATGCATGATTGGCTATATTCTACATGTATGAGTGTGGGATGGATGATGCATGATTGGCTGTATGCTACATGTGGGAGTGCGAGATGGATGATGCATGATTGGCTATGTGCTACATGTGGGAGTGTGAGATGGATGGTGCATGATTGGCTATATGCTACATGTATGAGTGTGGGATGGATGATGCATGATTGGCTATATTCTACATGTATGAGTGTGGGATGGATGGTGCATGATTGGCTATATTCTACATGTATGAGTGTGGGATGGATGGTGCATGATTGTCTATATTCTACATGTATGAGTGTGGGATGGATGATGCATGATTGGCTATATTCTACATGTATGAGTGTGGGATGGATGATGCATGATTGGCTATATTCTACATGTATGAGTGTGGGATGGATGGTGCATGATTGGCTATGTGCTACATGTGGGAGTGTGAGATGTGAGGAAGTGGGTGGTGACAGATCAGACTGACCTCAGTGCCACTTAGGAGCCGGGCCAGCAACAAGTTTCCCGCCCACACTCCCTTTGCTGCTTTGGGCCCGGGGGGTTGTCACAGCGAGGCGGGGGTGTGTCCTTGCCAAATAAGGGATGGTTTGGTAGATTAGATGAAAAGGGGGGATAATGGCCAGGTCTCATCCTCCCCCTGTCTCTTATGGTGAACCTGGAGGAGGTACCAGGTTGGACGTGTCCCCACTGGGTTGTAAGTCGACCAGTGGGGAGCATTATGGTTGGGCCACACCGAGTAGGTGGGCAGCCCTGAAAAGGAAGATGTTTTTATTATGCCGAGGGGGGGAGGTGAGAGCCTTGGGGAAGTTCGATTGGCAAGGACGGTTTCTTTGGTTACTGTATGACTATATGCAAATTTTAGTTAATTTATAATATTTATTATTTCGTTATATGTTAAAGGAGTTATACAGTATTTGGTTGTGTTAATAAATGCTGTGGCCTGTTTTCTCCAAGAAGTTGTCTGTCGTTATTTGAAGGGGTAAGTTATGTTTTTTTATGGGGGATGAAGGGAATGCTATCCAATGCCCACTACGTACATACATTGACCTATTATATTTCGTACAGACATGGCGACATGTTTGTTACTTTAAGGGGTTTCTCCAAACAAAAAATAAGTGTTTTAATAATATACATCATGTGTCTCAGCCTTTAAATAATGAAGCTCTGACCCTGTAAATTGGGCTTTAATTATCCTCTTAATCAGTGCCTCGTGGGAGGATATGATGATATAACCTAACCTAACACAAGTGGGCCACTGCGTATGTTCTCCCTGCCGGATCGCATGTGGGCCACAGCGTATGTTCCCCCTGCCAGATGGCGCGCAGGCCACTGAGTATGTTCCCATTGCCGGATCGCGTGGGCCACTGCGTATGTTCCCATTGCCGGATCGCCCGCGGGCCACTGCGTATGTTGCCCCTACTGAGCACGCAAGGGGGAACGGCGTATGTTCCCCCTACCGGATGGCGCGTTGGGAACGGCGTATGTTCCCCCTACCGGATGGCGCGTTGGGAACAACGTATGTTCCCCCTACCGGATGGCGCGTTGGGAACAGCGTATGTTCCCCCTACCGGATGGCGCGTTGGGAACAGCGTATGTTCCCCCTACCGGATCAGAGTCTGCCAGACCTCAGCTTATTATTAACACCTCGCCCAACACACATGGATGGGGAGTAGTGGGATTCTTAGTATGCCCCGTGCTAGATAGCAAATCCACTCAATATCTGCTAATTATTAACCCCTCATACAACACATTTTACATAGATTTGGTTAAGCTCCAGTTTGGAGCTTTTTCAGTTCAATTAAAGGTGACCTAACGTGTTGTTATTTGATTATTAATGAGAAATAAGAAACAAAAATGTATTTACCAGACGTTTAATGTGTGGGGCAAGAGAAACAAACAGAAACCGTGAGAAATAGAAACAGCAAAATGGCGAGACAGGAAAAGCCTTGTCAATTCTCTGCAGTACCCAGTTAGCTAGTTAGTGAACGTTCTATTAATAAATTGCTGAAACCGACCGGTCACATACAGACCAGGAATGGCGCTGGATTTTGGGAAATTCCGTGGATTGGGTAATTTGGGACCCGCATGTCGGCTGCTGTCTCACCGTTTAGTTAATAAACTATTTCCAAATTGTGGTTTTTAAGATAATTTTCAGATTTTTTGGGACAATAACTTCAGAGGAGAAAGTGTAAACCTGTCTGTCTGTCTCCCAGCAGTGTCCGGATTGTTCTGTTCCTGCCGTCTGCGGATTGAAGAGTCTCAGGAGCACCGTCTGTCTGCACGCTTTGTGCGGGATGTGATAGAAAGCATCACCAATGATACCTCATCTAATCTCAGTAAGCAATGTTATGGGAAATGTAAGACATTACATGGTATGGGCTGTGCAGAGCGAGGCTGAGCATGTTGTATGGGCTGTGCAGAGCATGTTGTATGGGCTTTGCAGAGCGAGGCTGAGCTTGTTGTATGGGCTATGCAGAGCATGTTGTATGGGCTGTGCAGAGCATGTTGTATGGGCTGTGCAGAGCGAGGCTGAGCATGTTGTATGAGCCGTGCAGTGTGTGGCAGAGCATGTTGTATGGGCCGCGCAGTGTGTGGCAGAGCATGTTGTATGGGCAGTGCAGTGTGTGGCAGAGCATGTTGTATGGGCTGTGCAGAGCATGTTGTATGGGCTCTGCAGTGTGTGGCAGAGCATGTTGTATGGGCTGTGCAGAGCATGTTGTATGGGCAGTGCAGTGTGTGGCAGAGCATGTTGTATGGGCTGTGCAGAGCATGTTGTATGGGCTCTGCAGTGTGTGGCAGATCATGTTGTATGGGCTGCGCAGTGTGTGGCAGATCATGTTGTATGGGCTGCGCAGTGTGTGGCAGATCATGTTGTATGGGCTGTGCAGTGTGTGGCAGAGCATGTTGTATGGGCTGTGCAGAGCATGTTGTATGGGCTGTGCAGTGTGTGGCAGAGCATGTTGTATGGGCTGCGCAGTGTTTGGCAGAGCATGTTGTATGGGTTGTGCAGAGCATGTTGTGTGTGACAGAGCATGTTGTATGGGCTGTGCAGTGTGTGGCAGAGCATGTTGTATGGGCTCTGCAGTGTATGACAGAGCATGTTGTATGGACTGTGGAGAGCGAGGCTGAGCATGTTGTATGGGCTGTGCAGTGTGTGGCAGAGCATGTTGTATGGGCTCTGCAGTGTATGACAGAGAATGTTGTATGTTGACTGATGTTGACTGAGCATGTTGTATGGGCTGTGCAGAGCATGTTGTATAGGCTGTGCAGAGCGAGGCTGAGCTTGTTGTTGGGGCTGTGCAGTGTGTGGAAGAGCATGTAGTATGGGCTGTGCAGTGTGTGACAGAGCATGTTGTATGGGCCTTGCAGAGCATGTTGTATGTGCTGTGCAGTGTGTGACAGAGCATGTTTTATGGGCTGTGGAGAGCATGCTCTGCCTCGCTCTCCACAGCCCATACAACATGCTCTGCACAGCCCATACAACATGCTCAGCCTCGCTCTGCACAGCCCATATGGGTTGTGCAGAGCATGTTGTGTGTGACACCTCTGCCTTGAACGCTGCAGCCACGCTCCAAACATGCACCTCAAGGAGGACATACCCCCAACCATGGCATACTAAATCAACAAGCTAACTGCAAAGATGCTCCCGTTGTGCTGAACACTCCTGGAGGATGTCTCGCACCCAGCCAGACTTTCTCCATTATAGATTCATATTGTGTTCATACAGCGCAGCCCTCGCCAAACAGTCCTACTTTTCCTCTCTCATTAGGTCATGCTCCCGCAATCCCAGGTGTCTCTTTGACACCTTTAACTCTCTTCTTCTCCCTGCTGTGGCCACCCCTCAAACTAACCTTACTGCCGATAGCTTTGCATGTTACTTTACCGACAAGTTTGGACAGCTAAGGAAAGAATTCTCCCCACCCTGCCGTTCTCTTTCTCAACCACACGTAGATCATGCTTTTCCCTTCAGACTTTCTTCCCGGCTGCTAAACAAGACGTGGCTTTGCTTCTCCTTTCCTCTCGTCTCACCACTTGCTGCCTTTGACACCATTGTTCATGCTCTCCTTCTTCAAACTCTTCAATCACTCGGTCTCTGTGACTCTGTCCTCTTGTGGTTTTCCTCTTATCTCTCCCAACACTCATTCAGTGTCTCATTTTCTAATGATACATCTTCCCCTTGTCCTTACCTGGTTGGAGTCCCCCAAGGATCTGTTCTTGGTTCCCTTCTGTTCTCTCTTAATACTGCCTCTCTTGGTAAACTTATTACCTCATTTGGATTCCACTACCATCTGTACGCTGATGACACCCAGATATAGCTCTCCTCCCTGGACCTCTCCTCTGCAGTCCTGCAATGTGTCACTGCTTGCCTTTCTTCCATCTCTGACTGGATGTCCTCCTGCTTTCTGAAACTCAATCTCTCTAAAACTGAGCTCCTTGTCTTTCCTCCTCCTAATACTGATCCTCCTCTTGCACTCTCCCTTCAAGTTATTGGTATCCACATCAGGCCATACTTGCAAGCGAGCTGTCTCGGTGTCATACTTGATTCTGGCTTCACCTTTGAGCCTCACATCCAGCATGTTACCAAATCCTGTAGATTCCATCTTAAAAACATAGACCACATCTGCCCCTTTCTTAAGCAAGATGCTACTAAGGAGCTTGTCCATGCTCTAGTAATTTCCCGCATGGATTATTGTAACCCTCTCCTAATTGGTCTTCCCAAAACCGTATTGCCCCACTACAGTCTGTAATGAATGCTGTCGCAAGACTGATTTTCCTCTCTAGTCGGTCCTCTCACACCTCACCCCTCTGTCAGTCTTTACATTGGCTTCCTGTATCCTGTAAGAGTCAATTCAAAGTGCTAACCCTTACCTATAAAGCATTGACCAATTCTAGCCCCTCATATATCTCTTCACAGATCCATAGTTATGCCCCTACTCAGTCTCTCCGTTCTGCCTGTGACCTTTTCCTGACTGCTGCTCAAACCCGTTCAGCCAACTCACGCTTGCAGGACTTCTCGCGGGCACCTCCCTTCCCATTGAGTAGCCTGCCTACTGCCATCAGACTCTCCCCTAGTCTTCAATTGTTTAAGATGTGCCTTAAAACCCATTAATACATTGACTGACCCAACAGATGTCTTATAACTGCAATGATATTTTAAAGAATGATTTAATTAAGATGTTATGTGATTTAACACATGTATTTTGAGTATTCATTTTGTCATCTCTCATTTCAAAACAGCCTCGCCTTCACCTATAACCCCTGTGTCCAATGGCCGGAGCTGGCCTTACTTTGTGGGATTTGTGCTCGTCGCAATCTTCCTGTCCTGCATCATTGCTTTGGCTGCAAAATTCAGTATTCTCCGTAAATACCTTCGCAGCTACCGTCACCGTCCACTGCCCGAGAACGAGTGGGTGAGTGAAACCCAGAGTGAAGTACCTGGCCTGCCATATCCATCCCATGAAGATGAAGATGGGTTTATAGAGGATAATTATATTCAGCCAAGGGACCATCCGGAGGAGGAAGAGGAGGATGAAGGCATGTATAGACTCTGATGGCCACAAAAGATCATTATGGAGCTCAATCTATCAAGGCTTCCAGCTGGTTGCTTATAGTGATGCTATAACAGCTTAATCCTTGGACTCTTACTCTCCACGACAACTGGAGTCATGCTTCTACAACTCAAGATGTTAAGGATCCAAGATCGAATCTATGTGAACCTATTGGAGAAGAAATAGCACATTCTTCTGTGTCCAGTCTTCAAGCTCCATGACCTCCTTGAACTAATACTAAAAAAAAAAACTAAAACTAAAAGATATTCCACCAGACTGACTAATACTTACCCGCTCTTTACCAGTGCTGTCCAGAATTTTCTTTATCAGCAAGATTGTTTGCTGGAGCACCAGTGATGTCTTATTTATAAATCGATAGGTTCAGGAAGTCAGAGGATTGTAAATTGGATCTGTGAAGGGCCTGTTCCCAAATTCATCCTGCATTGGACAGAATGGTCTCGGGCTCCTCAGTTACAGACATGGATAGAGATAAACAGTGCTGCCACAGGTTGTGATGACCAGTGAATGAGTTCTGCTGGGTAAAGGATCAAACTAGTGAATTAAATACACTCCATGGCACAGAACAGGCAGTTGGTGAAACCGAATTTCCTCACAATGTCAGTTGTAATCACACTCCGATGGTTTGGTAGGGAGCACAGACCAAGTAAGCAAGGTCACATCACCATGACTGACCTCTTCCCTTACACAACCCCCACAATAAACCATGTTCCAACAGCACCCTGCTGTCCACTGAACCCAACATCCTCTCCTCCTCCGTTACACTGGTCCTTGTTACATAGTGAAGGACTAAGATGGTTCAGGGCCCTAGGCAGTTTACCTGTTTTAACCCCCCTTTATTTAGCACATATGAGTGGTGGGCCAAACAAATTCATGGTTCCGGATTCCTCTTTAACCTCTGTGCCCTAGGAGAACACCTAAGGTCGCCATATGGTTAATCCTGTGCTTATCTTATATTCCCTTTTTGTTGTCCTCTCACTCCGAATGAGAAGAGCTTGGATCCAGAGCAGCCCATCCTGATTCATAATGGGGACAAATCACTGCTGGCCTGTAAAGAGTTAATGATATACAAAGGTAAACAGAGGAGCTAAACATAAATGTTTAAACACATGCTTAACCTGTGCTGTTAATGTTTTAATAAAATTACGAAAGGGTTTGACCTGTGTCTCGTGTTTGCAGTTAATACGTTCAAAACCTCTTCAATAAATCTGTTCTAAGTGTCATTATATCAGGTGGGTTTAAATTATACATTTTTTGGATGAGTAGAAAGAGGGGGGGCGTGATGACGTAGTGACGCTCACGCCGGGAGGGGAGGGGTCGCGAACGGAAGAGAGGTGAGGCGAGGCAAGGTGCGGAGGACGGAGATGGGATATCGTCTGTCGCTGAGCGGGTTAAACTCTGGCGCTGCACTCGCTGATAACGCCGGCGGTGAAAGTTAGTCTGCTTTGGGCAGAGTTTCGGCGTTGCAGGTGCAGTGGGTCATTTTGCTGCTAGGATACTGCGGAGGACCTTGATCTGATCATTAAAGGGTTCCAGAGAGATACTCCGAAATAACATTGACCCAGCCATCAATCCTCTTACTGAAGGGGGTGAGTCAGTGAGGAGCCAAATACTTAAATACTAACAACTCAGGAGACTGATGTACTATATATATATGCTAATGCTATGGATAAACTCTGATAAACTTTGATATTGATAATATAAAGAGAACATATTAGTGCTTAGTAGACCCACCTGCCGTTGGACTCTTTTTGTATATTGATACTGGGTCCCTGTAACATAAGGGACATAGGACAACTGGATTAGAAGAAAAGAAGAAAGGAAGGAGAAAGAGGGAGAAAGAAAGTAAAGGCAAAAAGAAAGAGGGAAGAGGGGATAGAGTCTGAGGGCCTCTGAGGCTAACACCCTTCCAAACCTCAAACTTCTCCTGATTGTTAAACCATTCTCTGATATCTTTATATTTTTTCTTAAAGAGAAATGTCTTAAAAAAAAACACAAGACAGTAAATCGTCTGCTAAGGCAGATAAGAAAGGCCAGAAACAAGAAAAGAGACTTTCAGCCTTTTTTGTCCCGCAAGATAACCAAGATGGCTTAGAAAAATCAACTATAGAGCGTTTTAAATATAGGGATGTCTTCTTCCCCTACCGGGACTGATAAAGATATAGTTACTCCTATCTTCCTTAAGAAGTGTCTGGAAGATATTTCAACAGACATAAAAAAGGAATTGAACAGCAAATATTTTTATATTAAAGCAGACTTAGCCACATTAAACGAACGCCTCCAGATAATTGAAGAAAGGGAGGAGGCCTTAGAATTCCAGCTTAAAGAGATAAAGGACTCTCAAACAAAAGTGATAATCAAAATGAAAGAAATGGAAGACAAATTGTGCGACTTAGAGGATAGGTCAAGGAGACTGAACTTACGGTTCAGAAATATACCGGAGGAAGTGTCTGCTGCACAACTATATGATTTCTTACTGGAGTTCTTCGGGAGTCTTTGGATTACAACGCCACAGGAGGATATAAAAATACCTCGATTCCATCGGCTCTCATAGAGTAAGCAAGATCAAGCATATCCCCAAGATGTGATAGCGGCGTTCGCTTCATTTGAGTTGAGGACACAGATTTTTCAGTTTGCAAAGAAGACGAGGACAAACGAAAAATTTAAAGCCATAAGAGTTTTAGCAGATGTCTCCTTTATAACGAGACAAAGAAGAAACCTGTTCTCCACGGTTTTCCCCTGTTTAAAGAAACACAACTTAAAGTTTAGGTGGAACTCACAATCTGTGTTATACATTTGCTATAGGGATACTTGGTGCCCCTTTAAGTCTGTGGACATTGTCCATGCTTGGTTAAAAGATAATAATCTGTGTAACGGAACCGCTGGCACCCCGACCGGGTACCCTCCGCTGACAGATGCTCCTAGTGCTTTCCGAGGTCTCCAAGCACTCTGCCTGACACCATAACCACTGCAGACCCCACGAACCGCCGCAGCTTGGTTGGGGTCTCACCGACTCCACCCACTCTGGACCCAAGACCAGGGTCCAGCTTCCAGTAGGTGGACCTCTCCGAATTCCAGAGAGCAGGAACAGGAACAAGCTCTTAGCAGAGCTCAGCGATTATACCCTGGGGAGCATAGTGATTATAGCAATCCCCAGAGTGTAGTTCTCCAATCCCCCAAACATGAGCCAAAACTTCATGAAGGTACAAGATGATCTGAGGTGCTGGCACACCCAGTCTGGTTTTTATTACAATCTTTGCCAATACAGGACCGCCCACAGGGAGTTATAAAACAACCAATAACATCTCAGTTACAACCCACAGATTCCCTCCCCTTATCCTGTGAGGTAACCCAATTACACATACAGTTAAAACATACTTTTTACCCAACTTTCATAACTCTAAAACCATACATCCAATCTCCATAATTACATATTCACAATCAATCCATTCAGGGGAACAACATATTAAAAAATGGCACGAATCAGACCAGGGGTTCAAAAGTTAAGGGAAAGTCCTTTGTGACCAAATGAAGCATGGCTTTTCTGCCCAAAACAAGTTCCACAGAGTCTCTATCCTGGAGATAATTGGGAAGTAATCAAATTATCTTCAAGGACAGAGGCAAAACTCCATTAGCCACATGGCAGACAAAGGACAATAAAAGACATAAAAATAGAAAAAAAAATGTGGGGTTTCTATAATCTTTTCTAAAGAAGTTTCCTTTGAATGCTACTATAGCCATTCTGACCCGGAAGGGAGATTTATCATTTTAGTGGGACAATTAAATGGGTTGGACTACACACTAGTTATTGTGTATTTACCCAATAAAGATCCGATTAAAACCCTGAGTAAAATTTTGAGGTTGCTGGAACAGGTTAAAAAAGGGCGACTTTTGATCGCAGGGGACTTTAACTGTATATGTGACACCTTATTGGATAAACAATTGTCAAAGAATCAGCAGATAGACAAATCCCTGAAACGGCAGGCAGCATCACTTAGTAGGACAATAAAGAAAGCGGAGTTATACGATTGTTGGAGACTTTTTCATCCTAATGAAAAGAACTATACGCATAGGTCTATTCCCCATTGTTCGGCTGCTAGGATAGATCTGATTTTAGGTAATTTAGATTTAGTCAAGGCGATTTCTTCAATCTCTATTGTTGAAAATACTTGGTCTGATCACGATATGATAACTGCTGAGCTGGTGATGACCAATACTAGATCTCCTCCGACATGGAGACTTGCGGACTACCTATTAAAAAATAAAGCTAATATCGATCATATAGATAACTTAATTGATCTATTTATTAAAGAAAATTCATCTTACGAGATCTCTAAAGAATGTCTTTGGTTTTCTTGCAAAGCAGTCATCAGAGTATATTGGATCAAACTAGCAAGCCAACAGAAAAATAACTTAAATAATATTTTGTCCGACCTCTATATTGAATTCTACAATCTTTCTAAAGCCAACAAACAATCTTATTCCGATCAGATAGCTCTATCTATTAAGCACTGTCAAGAAAAAATGAATGCTCATATTAAGATTAGGATAGAGAGCAACATTAATAAGCTCAATATTAAATACTATTATAAGAACAATAGAGTAGATTCTATACTATCAAATAAGTTTAAAAAAAAGAGTGGCTGATCAAAAGATTTCTAAATTGGTAGATGGAAATAATTGTATTTACAAGCCAGACGAAATTGCTGAAAAATTCAGATCTTTTTATGGGAGTTTATATAATTTGAATACATCTCCTGACATAGCTAAGATGGAGATCTACCTGAAAAACTCTAAGTTACCGGAATTGTCCCACGATCAGAATGCAATGTTGAATAAAATTATTTCTCAGAGTGAAGTAGAAGCAGCAATTAATAAACTTGTAAACAATAAAGCTCCGGGCCCGGATGGCTATACGAACCTTTTTTTTAAGATTTTTAGAAAACAATTAATTCCGCATCTAACTGATACCTTTAACGAAATGGCGTCCAAAGGCTCGGCATCTACTGAGTTACTAAGGGCACATATCACTCTAATTTTGAAACAGGGAAAAATGCCCTCCGATGTGAGCAACTATCGCCCTATTTCTTTGGTCAATGTAGATGCCAAACTTTATGCTGCAATATTGGCCGAACGGCTGAAAAAGGTTCTACCAGCTCTGATTCATGAAGATCAGATAGGGTTTATAACGGGACGCTATTCTTCCAATAATACTCACAGGGTGCTTGACCTATTGGATTGGGCCAGACAGGATGCTGAGAAAGCTTTCGACAGGGTCGGGTGGGAGTTCATGAAGAGAACCCTTTTTCAGTTTGGCTTTGAAGGAAAGTTTTTGACTGCTGTGGGTGCTTTATATTCGAATCCTACTGCCTGAATTGTAGCCCTTGACTTATGTTCAGAGTGGTTCTGTATTTCCAATGGGACAAGGCAGGGCTGTCCCCTCTCCCTCTTACTTTATGTCCTGTCTATAGAACCACTGGCGAACAATATCAGACTTAACTCACGGATTAAGGGTATGGGAGCTCAGGAGGATGTTTGGAAGCTGTGTTTGGAAGCTGTGTTTATACGCGGACGATATTTTAATTTCTATTACTGATCCCCTCAGCTCTCTCCCATATCTAATGCAAGAATTTGACAACTATAGCAGGATATCTAATTATAGTTTAAATTTGAATAAAACACTAGCTATGGCTCTTAATATTAAAAAAGATAACCTAGCGCTTTAAAAAAGCGTTTTTGATTTCAAATGGACGAACAAAGAGATCAATTATTTGGGGTTGATTATTCCCGCGGATATAACGCGGACTATGGAAATACATTTTTTGAAATTACTAAAAGAGACCAATGCCTTACTGAAAGATTGGAGAGTTCATGAGATCTCTTGGTGGGGAAGGATAAATACTATCAAAGCCTATATAATTCCCAAATGGGCCTACCTTTTTTAGAATGCTTCCCTTCTCGATCTCCCGTTTCTGGCTGAATATGGTCCAAAGTAGTATTACATCATATATATGGAAAGGGAAACGTCCTAGAATTAACACATATACCTTATCTCGGAAGACCCAACAGGGTGGATTGGGATATCCCCTGATTACGCAAATTTATCAGGCCAATATGTTGGTTCATGCTTCCCATTTACAAATAAGTGACTCAAGAAATCAACCTGGTACAAAATTGAATCAGCCAGAATTGGTCTGGATAATCTGGAGCTCCTTTTGTGGAGGGAAGTAAGCCAGAATAAAGATCTGCATGACATCTCAGTCCACTCTGTTCTGTCTTTATCTCAAACACTCAAAGAATGGTCATATTTAAAAACTATCTTGAAAATTAAGAAAAATCTTTGTGAGAATCTTACTATACGTTCTTTAGAACAGTTTATGTTAGAGATAAATTTACGGCATTGGTATAAAAAGTGTAACTATAAGATAAAAGATCTCTTTATCGGTCAGCATATGAAAAGTTTTGAAGTTCTTAGGACGGAGTTAGATTTACCATTTAAAGAAATATTTAACTATCTACGTCTTAAGAGTTTTCTTAAAGACCATATTATTTCTTTAGTTGTTGATAAGGGCAACCTGTTTTCTGGCTTAGATGTAAAGAAGGTATTCTCTCTTGCGAAAGATTTGATAAAACTCACGGAGGTCCCAGATATACCTAATGCTTTAACAAAATGGGAAGAAGACTTGGGTATCTCCATTCCTTACAATAATTGGTGTAAAGCACTTCTGTTGACAAGGAAACATATACATAACCTGAATATCCTTGAGACTTTCACAAAAATTTTGTTTAGATGGTATTTGGTCCTAAAATAAAAATATATGGTTTCTAAAATATCCATCTCTAACCCCCCAAATTGTTGGCGGTGCTTCCATCCTGAAGGGACTTTACTCCATATTTGGTGGACTTGTCCCAGAATTAAACCTCTTTGGAATATCATATTTGATCTTATTTTTAGAATTGGAGGTATACGTCCTGAGTTCAAAGCGGATTTTGCATTACTCCATCTTTTTGGCTTAGAAATACAAGGTAATTTAGAATTGATGATGGTCCATTGCTTAATGGCAACTAAAACTCTAATTGCTAGATTTTGGAAAAATACGGAGATCCCAAATAAAGGCCAACTTAAAGCACAACTATTATATCAACTTGAGATGGAGAAGGGCTTACTTTTGAGTAATAACTTCCCTAATGAGGGAATTTGTGAGTTTTATTCTAAGTTTATTGTAGATATTACAGACTGGTAACGGGCTGGAATTCGGGTAATATGCATGTCAATTTCTGCCAAGCTGGGATGAAAGCAAGATTAGGATAGCTTCTTATGATCTCTCTGATCCTTTAGTAGATATCAAAATAACTTTATTTATGGGTAATTTGACTCTTCTTTTTTTTATTATTATTTTTTTTATCCTATGTAAGACCAATTGTATGTGTCCTGTTTGTAAGCTATAGCCCATCTTTGTCTTTTTGTGTAGATGTGGTTATGCTTATTTTCTGCTATTATTGAATTTAATATTGTAAATTGATACTTTATGTCTTAGCTGTTGTTTGTAAGGTATTGTATGTTATTTTCCGGGTTAAAATGCCTTTTTTGTCTGTGGCATCTTGCGCGGCTGTGTGATTTGTTTGTCTTTTTATAATCTATCAAAAACATTTTGTTTTCAATAATATTCATAAACATGACAAATCACTGCTGGCCTGTAAAGAGTTAATGATATACAAAGGTAAACAGAGGAGCTAAACATAAATGTTTAACCCCTTAACGCCGTTACGACGTACCATGCCGTCCCGCATTAAAAGGGCTTTAAAGCCGTTGCGGCTGCATGGTACGTCGTAACGGCTTAAGCCCCCAGGAGGAGAGGTGTACTCACCTCCACCGCGATCCTCTTCTAGGGGGCTGCCTGAGAGCCCAGGCAGCCCCCCTCCGGCAAATGAGGCCCCCGGGGGCCATGTGATCGCTCTCAAAGAGCGATCACATGGCCCCCTATAGCTGGCTGTGGATCTGCCAGCAGGGGGCTGTTTGAAATATCAGACAGTCTCCCTGCTGGTGGGAAAGTAAAAAAATATATATTAGACGTGTGTAAAATTAAATTAAATATATTTATTTATATATATATATATATAATGTGTATATATATATATATATATTATATATATATATATATATATATATATATATATATATATATATATATACATATTATATATATGTAACATCATACAAAGTGTATTTTATTATTAATATAAGTATATATATTAATATTAAAATACACTTAGAATGACGTTACATATATATATAATATGTATATATATTATATATATAATAGATGTACATATATATATTATATACGTATAATTAAAATAATAAATAAAATAATAAAATAAAAAAATCAAATATTGAAACAAAATTTAATATAAATTATATATGCATATGTAATTTAATTCTAACTGTATTTTGTTATTAATATATATATATCGGTAACAAAATACACTTAGAATGACATTCTATATATATCTATCTATATATAAAATGCAAATAACCGCAAATATATATATATATAGAGATAAATACATATAATTACATAAAAGATTACATTAGTATACACGTAGAATTTAAATACCTATAAATGCATATATATTAAAATTCTACGTGTATATTTAAATAATCTTTTAACGTAATTATGTGATTTGATTAATTCAAATTTGATTGACATGCCTGACAACACAGGGAGAAAGTGCAGAGAATTTAATCGCAAGCACTATATTTGACCCTGTAACTCTCCAAGACACCCTAAAACCTGTACATAGGGGGTACTGTTTTACTTGGGAGACTTCGCTGAACTCAAATATTCGTGTTTCAAACTGGTAAATTGTATTACCACGATGATATTTTAAGTAAAAGTGACGTTTTTCGCATTTTTTACAAATTTTTTACTTTTATGGTCTATATTATTGTTGTAATATGTTTTACTGTTTTAAAACACTAATATTTGTGTTTAGTGAAGACTCCCGAGAATAACAGTACCCCCCATGTACAGGTTTTATGGTGTTTTGGAAAGTTAGAGAGTCACATATAAGGCTTGCATTTCATTTTTTTCACATTGAAATTTGCCAGATTGGTTATGTTGCCTTTGAGAGCGTATGGTAGCCCAGGAATGAGAATTACCCCCATGATGGAATACCATTTGCAAAAGTAGACAAGCCAAGGTATTGCAAGTGGGGTATGTCCAGTCTTTCTTAGTAGCCACTTAGTCACAAACGCTGGCCAAATATTCGTTTTTTGCTTTTTTCACACAAAAACAAATATGAACGCTAACTTTGGCCAGTGTTTGTGACTAAGTGGCTACTAAAAAAGACTAAACATACCCCACTTTCAATACCTTGGCTTGTCTACTTTTTCAAATGGTATGCCATTATGGGGGTAATTCTCATTCCTGGGCTACCACACCGTCTCAAAGGTAACATTACCAATCTGGCAAATTTCTATTTGAAAATGGAACGTTCTATATTTGACCCTGTAACTTTCCAAAACAACATAAAACCTGTTAATGGGGGGCACTGTTGTACTCGTGAGACATCGCTGATTACAAATATGTGCATTTTATTGCAGTAAAACAGTATTATGACATTCACAGTTAAAATGTCAGACGGAAATGCAAATTTAAAAAAAAATCTTATTTTCTCACATTTTTTTTAAATTTTATTCATAATATTCATAAATTATGTTCCATATATGAATAGTTAATGATAAATTAAAGCCCTGTTTCTCCTGAACAAAATTATATATAATAAGTGTGGGTGCATATAATTTGAAAGAGGGGAACTACGGGTGAACAGGCAAATTCTAGTTTTTGTTTACGTTTTGTTTTGATCAGAACGTGCACTATTGACTCCGTCCTGAAGGGGTTAAACACATGCTTAACCTGTGCTGTTAATGTTTTAATAAAATTACTAAAGGGTTTGACCTGTGTCTCGAGTTTGCAGTTAATACGTTCAAAACCTCCTCAATAAATCTGTTCTAAGTGTCATTATATCAGGTGGGTTTAAATTATTAAAGGGACACTACTGGCTCCCACACACGTTAGGTGCACTGTGTAGGTTTGGTTACAGTTAGTTATACTGGGTGGGTTTATATTATTAAAGGGACACTCCAGGCTCCCACACACGTTAGGTGCACTGTGTAGGTTAGGTTACAGTTAGTTATACTGGGTGGGTTTATATTATTAAAGGGACACTCCAGGCTCCCACACACGTTAGATGCACTGTGTAGGTTAGGTTACAGTTAGTTATACTGGGTGGGTTTATATTATTAAAGGCACACTCCAGGCTCCCACACACGTTAGATGCACTGTGTAGGTTAGGTTACAGTTATACTGGGTGGGTTTATATTATTAAAGGGACACTCCAGGCTCCCACACCCGTTAGATGCACTGTGTAGGTTAGGTTACAGTTAGTTATACTGGGTGGGTTTATATTATTAAAGGGACACTCCAGGCTCCCACACACGGTAGATGCACTGTGTAGGTTAGGTTACAGTTAGTTATGCTGGGTGGGTTTATATTATTAAAGGGACACTCCAGGCTCCCACACACGTTAGATGCACTGTGTAGGTTAGGTTACAGTTGGTTATACTGGGTGGGTTTATATTATTAAAGGGACACTCCAGGCTCCCACACACGTTAGGTGCACTGTGTAGGTTAGGTTACAGTTAGTTATACTGGGTGGGTTTATATTATTAAAGGGACACTCCAGGCTCCCACACACGTTAGGTGCACTGTGTAGGTTAGGTTACAGGTAGTTATACTGGGTGGGTTTATATTATTAAAGGGACACTCCAGGCTCCCACACACGTTAGGTGCACTGTGTAGGTTAGGTTACAGTTAGTTATGCTGGGTAGGTTTATATTATTAAAGGGACACTCCAGGTTACAGTTAGTTATACTGGGTGGGTTTATATTATTAAAGGGACACTCCAGGCTCCCACACATGTTAGATGCGCTGTGTAGGTTAGGTTACAGTTAGTTATACCGGGTGGGTTTATATTATTAAAGGGACACTCCAGGATCCCACACACGTTAGATGCACTGTGTGGGTTATTTTACATTTAGTTATACCGGGTGGGTTTATATTATTAAAGGGACACTCCAGGCTCCCACACACGTTAGGTGCACTGTGTAGGTTAGGTTACAGTTAGTTATACCGGGTGGGTTTATATTATTAAAGGGACACTCCAGGCTCCCACACACGGTAGGTGCAGTGTGTAGGTTAGGTTACAGTTATACTGGGTGGGTTTATATTATTAAAGGGACATTCCAGGCTCCCACACACGTTAGATGCACTGTGTAGGTTAGGTTACAGTTAGTTATACTGGGTGGGTTTATATTATTAAAGGGACACTCCAGGTTCCCACACACGTTAGGTGCACTGTGTAGGTTAGGTTACAGTTAGTTATACTGGGTGGGTTTATATTATTAAAGGGACACTCCAGGCTCCCATACACGTTAGATGCACTGTGTAAGTTAGGTTACAGTTCGTTATACTGGGTGGGTTTATATTATTAAAGGGACACTCCAGGTTCCCACACACGTTAGATGCACTGTGTAGGTTAGGTTACAGTTATACTGGGTGGGTTTATATTATTAAAGGGACACTCTAGGCTCCCACACACGTTCGATGCACTGTGTATATTAGGTTACTGTTAGTTTTACTGGGTGGGTTTATATTATTAAAGGGACACTCCAGGCTCCCACACACGTTAGATGCACTGTGTAGGTTAGGTTACAGTTAGTTATACTGGGTGGGTTTATATTATTAAAGGGACACTCCAGGCTCCCACACATGTAAGATGCGCTGTGTAGGTTAGGTTACAGTTAGTTATACCGGGTGGGTTTATATTATTAAAGGGACACTCCAGGTTCCCACACACGTTAGATGCACTGTGTAGGTTAGGTTACAGTTATACTGGGTGGGTTTATATTATTAAAGGGACACTCTAGGCTCCCACACACGTTCGATGCACTGTGTATATTAGGTTACTGTTAGTTTTACTGGGTGGGTTTATATTATTAAAAGGACACTCCAGGCTCCCACACACGTTAGATGCACTGTGTAGGTTAGGTTACAGTTAGTTATACTGGGTGGGTTTATATTATTAAAGGAACACTCCAGGCTCCCACACAAGTTTGATGCACTGTGTAGGTTAGGTTAGGTTACAGTTAGTTATACTGGGTGGGTTTATATTATTAAAGGGACACTCCAGGATCCCACACACGTTAGATGCACTGTGTGGGTTATTTTACATTTAGTTATACCGGGTGGGTTTATATTATTAAAGGGACACTCCAGGCTCCCACACACGTTAGATGCACTGTGTAGGTTAGGTTACAGTTAGTTATACCGGGTGGGTTTATATTATTAAAGGGACACTCCAGGCTCCCACACACGGTAGGTGCAGTGTGTAGGTTAGGTTACAGTTATACTGGGTGGGTTTATATTATTAAAGGGATACTCCAGGCTCCCACACACGTTAGATGCGCTGTGTAGGTTAGGTTACAGTTATTTATACTGGGGGGGTTTACATTATTAAAGGGATACTCCAGGCTCCCACACACGTTAGGTGCACTGTGTAGGTTAGGTTACAGTTAGTTATACTAGGTGGGTTTATATTATTAAAGGGACACTCCAGGCTCCCACACACGTTAGATGCATTGTGTAGGTTAGGTTACAGTTAGTTATACTGGGTGGGTTTATATTATTAAAGGGACACTCCAGGCTCCCACACACGTTAGATGCACTGTGTAGGTTATGTTACAGTTAGTTAAACTTGGTGGGTTTATATTATTAAAGGGACACTCCAGGCTCCCACACATTAGGTGCACTGTGTAGGTTATGTTACAGTTAGTTATACTGGGTGGGTTTATATTATTAAAGGGACACTCCAGGCTCCCACACACGTTAGATGCACTGTGTAGGTTATGTTACAGTTAGTTAAACTTGGTGGGTTTATATTATTAAAGGGACACTCCAGGCTCCCACACATTAGGTGCACTGTGTAGGTTAGGTTACAGTTAGTTATACTGGGTGGGTTTATATTATTAAAGGGACACTCCAGGCTCCCACACACGTTAGATGCACTGTGTAGGTTAGGTTACAGTTAGTTATACTGGGTGGGTTTATATTATTAAAGGGACACTCCAGGCTCCCACACACGTTAGATGCACTGTGTAGGTTATGTTACAGTTAGTTAAACTTGGTGGGTTTATATTATTAAAGGGACACTCCAGGCTCCCACACATTAGGTGCACTGTGTAGGTTATGTTACAGTTAGTTATACTGGGTGGGTTTATATTATTAAAGGGACACTCCAGGCTCCCACACACGTTAGATGCACTGTGTAGGTTATGTTACAGTTAGTTAAACTTGGTGGGTTTATATTATTAAAGGGACACTCCAGGCTCCCACACATTAGGTGCACTGTGTAGGTTAGGTTACAGTTAGTTATACTGGGTGGGTTTATATTATTAAAGGGACACTCCAGGCTCCCACACACGTTAGATGCACTGTGTAGGTTAGGTTACAGTTAGTTATACTGGGTGGGTTTATATTATTAAAGGGACACTCCAGGCTCACACACACATTAGGTTACAGTTATACTGGGTGGGTTTATATTATTAAAGGGACACTCCAGGCTCCCACACTTTAGATGCACTGTGTAGGTTAGGTTACAGTTACACGTTGATGTGACAAAATTATAAGTACCAGAAACACCTGCTGTATCCATAATAAAAATGCTTCATATGGATTAATGGGAAAAGTTCAAAATTTTAGTAAAAAAATTAAAAAGTATTTTGATTGGTTGTCATTTCATGGTATCGGCACAGCTTTCCTTTTGAAGTAGCAAAGTCTGGCGTCTTCAAATGCGATATTCATTTTTATTTATTAACTTTTTGTTGTAGAGCGGCACCATGATATATTTGGGATAAGAGTTTGTATTGCATATTTTAGGTTCACATTATGTATGGGATGCAGAGCACCAGAGACTCAGACTGGTAAAAACATTTTGATAGGAGGGGAGAATTCTAAATGTGACCAAAGAGGGCCTTAGTGCCAAAGGACATTTTTTGTGGGCCTATAATAGGATTTGGACAACCGTTGCTTAGCTCTTTAACTCAGATTACTATAACGATATTGTGTAACCACCCGCCATTCCTGCCTCCAGACATGTATCCTTCCCCAACGCTCTGTATAAGGACGCCATCATGGGACGATATGGAGGAGAAGACACAATCTCCATCCCACTGGTACCAAGGAAAAACAAAACAACACACGCAATAAAGGAACGTCAAAAAATGAGGAAATGATCACACATTCTGTTTTATTGAAGTGTCATTCAGAGATATCTAATATATATTAGTTTTTTATTAAAAATCATCCTTCACAATATCAAATATATTTTGAACCACGTCTTCACGTATTTAAATGTCAGCATCTCAGCTGCTTGGAGATAATTGTGCACAGTATTCATTAAACACTGAAATAAAGGCTCCAAGACCAGGAAACCTCTATTCTATCCCAAATGTCACCATTTCTACCCTTCATCATGTCCGATCCTTTTTTAAAGGAATTAACACTTTAAACTCGAGTTATATCTGACTGAAAAACTCAGTTTAAATATCCAAGTGATTGTCCCAAAACAGCTATTTTGTCCTATATGTTGAATTCCGTTTTCAATTTGCTGCAATTCACTGTTTAGTGATGAATTATTTCAGTTTTTTTACTTTTTGTCAGTTTTTACAGGCGATTTTGTACTTTTTTTATACTTTTTATCTGTACTCTAGCTTTGGGTGTAGTGACAGAACGTACCCATGGTTTTATTGTGTACCTCTGCTCACCCTGTAAGTACTGTTTTGGGGGGCACAGCGCCTGGACCCCAATAGGCAACATAAAGGGGGTAATGTTTGGGGTCCGGTCTGATAGAGCTGCCTCGCTCCGTATCATTGCTCAGACCGTTAACCAGAAACTGCCAACTCTCATCATGCTTGTTCTGGACTGGCAGAGCATGGTGAGAGTTGTGACTAGATTTATTTTTTACAATTCATTTTCATCACTAACAACTGATTGAAGCTGATCAATGGGTGCTGTTATTCCAAATATAGTGGCACTCAATTTATCAGCTGGGTCAGACAGTCATTTGGTGCCAATCTCGTTCTCACCAGACGGCCTGCTTTCTATACATAACACGGGACACTGGGCTGTTTGATGTATCTGCTGCCCCCTGTGGACAAATGCAGACAAGCAGATAAACATGGAAAACACACAATACCCAGGGCAATACAGTAACAGGTTTTATTCAATAAGTGAGAATTGCTGGGAATTCAAATATAAAATCAGCCCAACTAAAAACGGTTTGTTAGAACTATGTTGGCCTCAACGTTTAAATTCACACTGAATTCTTGGTACTCTCCCGTTAGTAAATAAACCAGCCTCTGAATCTCGTAAAATGTACCTAGTTAGTACCTGAACCCCCTGTGCCCACCCCAGGTACCCAGCTCTGAAAACATCTCCAACCTAATCAGCTGGAGACGAGTTCAGTGGCAGAAAGCTCTCTGCTGGAGCTCTGAGTGCATGCCTGGGACCGCAGCTCACCTATATTATTATTATTATTATTAATAAATAGCACTGTACTATAATAAACGGAACGCCAGACATGTCACTGACACTGGCTGGAACTCAGAGAATGTTCATTTTATTCACTAAGCTGTGAGTAGTCGTGAACTCCAAAACGAAAAATAGGCAAAAGGAGCTGATTTGGAAACAACTCAGAAATAGTCACTGGGCTATTTCAGTTTATTAATTTCAATTCACTATTTATTACAGAAACCCCTTTGTAATGTCGTGAAACGTGACTGCTGATTTAATAAACGAGATAAGCGACAGATTTTTGGAGTGTATTCCCTTTGACATATCGATCTGTCTGCCTCTGGAAGGGACTTATTGGTTGGTGGTCAACTGGTTTTCCAGCCAATGTCTTTCCGGGCAATAAATTGTTATTAACAGAGCAGAATGGGAAGCTCTGCTGTAGTGATATCACAGACGACCAGAAAGGATGTCGTGCACTTGGGAGACTCAAATAATGAATAGTTTGACGTTTAATCATGGGACGATGCAGCTATGTGAGGACACCACAACCACTACAGAGTGAAAATACACTTTAAAAGGATTTTCACTTCACAAATGAGCAGAAACAAAACTAGACCTAAATAATAATCAGACTGCTCAATCTGAGCAATCATTGGGAACAATAAAGTGCAAATTCTTCATAAACTGTCTCCAGTTTCAACTCCACCAGGATCAGATAATCTCTTCCCTTACGGTCCGAACCCCAACATTATATTCTGGGGTTTTGTAATGTCCTGAAAACGAGATGCTTGGGGTATAGGATAAAACTGCCAGGACGGCATAGTTATGGTGACATGTAGTAACCATTGCAGGGAGATGAAGACTAATAAAATAAAATTGCCACACAATGGCTGTATAGTCTGTATAAAATGTGGGGGCATTATAGAGCCATATCAATACAGAAGGAACAGTGATGTGTTAAGAAGCCAGGGAGAGTGTTCAGGGCCGTGCCTCTTAACCGATGATGTATGCCTCCAGTAGGGCTATCCCAGTATCTCGGGCATCTAGCAGTGAGTGTCCAGGCCGTGCCTCCTAACCGATGATGTGCGCCCCCAGTAAGACTATCCAAGTATTTTGGGCATCTAGCAGTGAGTGTCCAGGCCGTGCCTCCTAACCGATGATGTATGCCCCCCAGTAAGACTATCCAAGTATTTTGGGCATCTAGCAGTGAGTGTCCAGGGCTGTGCCTCCTAACCGATGATGTATGCCCCCCCCAGTCAGACTATCCAAGTATTTAGGGCATCTAGCAGTGAGTGCCCTGGCCGTGCCTCCTAACCGATGATGTATGCCCCCCAGTAAGACTATCCAAGTATTTTGGGCATCTAGCAGTGAGTGCCCAGGCCGTGCCTCCTAACCGATGATGTATGCCCCCCAGTAAGACTATCCAAGTATTTTGGGCATCTAGCAGTGAGTGTCCAGGGCTGTGCCTCCTAACCGATGATGTATGCCCCCCCCAGTAAGACTATCCAAGTATTTTGGGCATCTAGCAGTGAGTGCCCAGGCCGTGCCTCCTAACCGATCATGTATGCCCCCAGTAAGACTATCCAAGTATTTTGGGCATCTAGCAGTGAGTGCCCAGGCCGTGCCTCCTAACCGATGATGTGTGCCCCCAGTAAGACTATCCAAGTATTTGGGGCATCTAGCAGTGAGTGCCCAGGCCGTGCCTCCTAACCGATGATGTATGCCCCCCAGTAAGACTATCCAAGTATTTTGGGCATCTAGCAGTGAGTGTCCAGGCCGTGCCTCCTAACCGATGATGTGTGCCCCCAGTAAGACTATCCAAGTATTTTGGGCATCTAGCAGTGAGTGCCCAGGCCGTGCCTCCTAACCGATGATGTATTCCCCCCAGTAAGACTATCCAAGTATTTTGGGCATCTAGCAGTGAGTGCCCAGGCCGTGCCTCCTAACCGATGATGTGTGCCCCCAGTAAGACTATCCAAGTATTTTGGGCATCTAGCAGTGAGTGCGGACTCTCAGAGCAGATGTGCTCTGTGCCATTTTATAGACAGACATTAAAAATAAATAAGTAAAAATAAAAATACCCCCCCTCCCCCTTAGCATAACATGGGGGTGTATACTGCTACCTTCCATTTATAGAAGTTAACTACTTTCTTTGAGATTTATAACTTTGGCTTCAACAACCCCACACACCTATTTAGTTGCCAATACCGTAGTATGTCGCTGCATTCGGAGAAGAGAATGCTGAGCGTTTAACGTGAGCATCCAAGATTCTCATCTCAGCATTGTCTTCTCCGAATGTACACTATCCGTGCTTTAATATATCTTACTTTCAGCTTTCAAAATGCAGAGATAATTAATCCTGCAGACATTCTGTACATTGAAAGCTCCCTGTATCTCTTATTGGTATTAACGAATTAGAAGCTATAAGAAGCCATTAGAAGCTATAAGACGTGCTAACAGGTCTCACGCCAACGTTGGCAACGCTGGTTATCATTAAGAGTCAATAAATCCCACCGTGACGTGCAGGATTAAGCTGGCTCGCAGTCTAATATTCAAAGAACTTGCAGTTTTAACTTTTATTTATTCCTGGTGAACAAAAATCTCTGCTATGGAAACCTAGCGTACATTTGAACCAATGTGTGTGTGTGGGGTGGAGGTGAATGACTGGGGGGGGGGGGGTGAGATATGCCTCTGAGAACCTCTTACTCTCTCAAAGGACTGGCTGTGGATCTACTCACTAATACTCACTACTAGTGCTCCTCGTCCTGAAAATAAAATCACAGAGCTTTAAATATCAGGAAGAACTTCAAAACCAGAAACATAAAATAAAATACAATAAGGATCCCAGCGTCACGTGCCAGGTAACTATCTGAGTAGAAGCGGTTACACCAGCATTCCGGTATAAGTAGTGACCCTTACTTATTAACCGGAGAGTAATATTTCACTTAGTGCTGGTTTTATTAAACTTGATGACCAGCCGTGAAAGGTCAAAGTGTTGCTTTCAATCTTTGCCGTTAATTAAGGATCACTGACACACTGATGGACTATCCCTATTCATTAACATCTTACAGCTGCAGCTAATGTTTGTGAATAACTCATTACCATTGGGTTCGGCTCAGATATACATGGCTAGTTTGTCGATCCCAGATCAATTAGATGACAAACATTCTGCCGATCACTCCATGAATGTTTAGCAGAATATCTGTTTAATTTATTTGAGAAGCAGGACCCTTCTCCTCATCATTGCAGGGTTGTTTGGTCCTATTACTGTCAAATCTCTGAGGTCATATCTCATATGATAATAAACATAATTTTTCCATTTTATGATTGAGAAATAAAAATCAGCCTTATATTTCACCACTCTGGATTTTATCCTGGATGTTGAGTCTTTGTTGACTCATAATCTGACTGGATTGAGTGGAGTTCAGTTTATCGATGGTGTTTGTTTGGGTTCATTCCACTTTAGATGAGGTTGGCCATACTTGATGTGGTGTTAGAGGAACCACTGAGTTGCCCAGAGACTGAGAAAATATTTATATTCCGAATTTGAGGGCCTCTAGAGGAGACGCATGACCAATACAGCATTACAAGTACATACACTAAGAGGCCAAGAAGTATGACAGCCCCTATGATAAGTAGAGCCAACCCCACACTGTGCATTGTTATCAATACTGTACCATAGCCTCCAATATCTCCCGTAAAAGACATTATGTAAAGCACAACCCCACTTATGAAGATAATGAGGCCACTGATCAGAAATATCAAAATGTCCGAAAAGCCACCACTTTTCAGCATGTCTATGCGCTCTCGACTCTGTATGCAGTGCATGTCCTGGATAGCAGAGCTCAGAAGCTGCTTCAGCAGGATGAGCAGAGCTAGTATACACAGCATGGACCCTATGGCTAGCCTCCATTCTCCGGATCTACTGGTTGTTGTGGAAAGCAGTACAATGCCACCAATGCCACATGCAAGAATGAGGAGAACTGAAGTTGTGTAGCACACAATTGACCTGACTGGGTCTTTGGACCACCAGAGCTCCAGGTGCTCCTGTAGAATCTCATCCTCCATTTGTTCTTGATTGGGAGGAGTCCTGCTTGTTGTTGTTGAGGGCTCTTCCATATTGGCAAATTATAGTAATGAAGAAAGCCAGATGCCAGCAGAGTGTAAGCTTACGGTCCACTCATGGTGAGCCTGAGGCCAAAGAAGAGTCTGTGCTAGATTGGACTACAGTTCCCATTCCTGCCTTAGAATGTCACGCCACGATGGGGAGGCAACAGCTTGTGTACCTCGGGAGACAAACCACCAGAAGAGAAGAGTAGCACTTTCACAGTGACATAGCACTCCCTATGTCTAGAAGGCAGAGCTCAGGTCAAGGCCAGTAGGCCGTGATTCCAGTAAATTCACAAACGCTGCAAACTCTTCACTATGTTCCTTTGTGCCGCCTGGTGTGTGTCCAACAAGCAGGTCCAGGTGTGATACCTATAGAGCAAAACAGTCAAAAGAAATAACGTTAATATCTGATAAAACACCTGTGTTACCGAGCACCACTAATGAGGGACTAATTCCTCAATAGGTGGGGATACTCCCATTGTTTTTATTTGCTAAACAGTGAATTGTGACAATGTAACTAGGTAACAGTCTCTTAAAATGCTGTTGATTCATTTAAAGGGACATTCTAAACACCAAAACCACTTCAACATAATGGAGTGAGTTTGGTGCATAGACTTTGCCCTTTTCTGTGCAATGAAAACATTGCTGTTTCTGAGAAAATGCAGCCACTGGAGGCTCTTCCTCGTTAATACATTTTGGGTTACAAAGGTCTTTCCTTGTGGCACATGATGACACCATGATCGGGCAATGCAATCGGGGGTCCTGGATTGACAGATTTCCAGTACTCTGTGCATGCGTTGTTAATCCTCATTCCTATTGGACCTATACCTACAGAGCTATCTCAGAGAAGGATGGAGCTGTAGAGGGGAGAATGGAGAGACGCTAGATTACAGACAAGTTTAATGGTCATTTTTTAAAATTTGTAACAGTGGACTCTGAATCTGAAACAATAAAGGAAGACCTGAAGGTTAAAAATAAATGTGTTTAATTCCTGTAAGTATTGATAAGTAAGGATTTATTTCAGAATGTGTTTCGTCAGTTGTTTTAGAATTGATTGTAAGCCTTTTCAGCATCCTGGAAGGAAGCAAAGAATCACTGAAGATATAGCCCTATCCATAGAGCAGTTCGCCTGCTCTGGAACAAGTGAGTACAATATTTGCTATTTATACTCCTGGAATTTTATACTGTGAGCGCTATTTGTCATTTCTTTTTATATTTTATGGTCCACACACGACTGAGAAGCTATATTCATGTATCCTTAAAGTGGGGATTGTACCACTGCACGCTATCTATACTGGAGCTAGTTCAAGCTCCATAAAACGTGAGTAGGACTGTATACTCTCCCTGCTAGTACCTACTGCACCATCATCTCCTGTCTTTTTCCATATACGGATCCACTGCTGATCATCTATGAGATCCCTATAGAAGAATCCTGCTAAAACCTCCAGATACCACCCCTGGCAAGTGTACATTTGCATCTACATTGAAATACTAGTTTTGGACTTATCCAACCTCTGGACTTTATAATTTGGACATTTAGGTATACATATCAATATTTTCCCTTTTTAAGTTGTTTTTCATTGTACCGTAGGGGATAATTAATCTCTGGTCGCCACCCCTTCTGTTGTTTTTACTTTGTTTTCTGACTCCATAAGTGGGGAAGAGGGATCCCTACTTTTGGGGTTAGCTGCCTCCCAGTAATATTATTTTATTACTAATAAGCATTCTCAACGCTGTCCCTTTCTCTATATTTCCGACAGTTTAGTTAATGTATTATTATTATCCTATCATGTCCTCTACAGTCAGCCTAGTTGTCCATTAGAAGTTCCTGTATTACGTGTTCTTATCTCCTGTTGTGTTTATCTTCGCTCACTAAAAGCGAGCCATGTTCTGGCGTTGAAGTGACACTCTACGATAGAACCAAACGTTAAAGTACAATTCAGAATGAGCAGTGCTTAGTGGATGAAACATGTAATTCGCTACGGCTGAGCAAGGAGCAGACACGCACATTGATCGCCGAGGACCGCAGCCAATCAGCGGTGTTGGCAGAATAGCGGCATGGTGACCCCAGCTATGACAGTGAGTGACTCACTGAGGGGACTGCTAAAAATGGGAAATATCCTGAGCTAATCAGTCTGTTATGTGTGTACATTATATACGTTGCGGAGCTATACCCCCAGGTGGGAAGTGCTATTTACTAAGCACAGCCAGGCTTACTCACTAAATTCTGATTTGTAGTTAATCGAGATTGAAATAGGAAAAACATATCAGCTCGAACAAGTCACGCCTTTATATTAGCGTATTCCGATTTTGCCTTTGGGATTTCAATTTGCTACAGTGTTTAATTTAGCGTATAAACCGACAATCGTTGTGACACAGCGCAGATACTCCCTAAATATACTACGAAGACCTGGAGTTTGCAATGGGATTTTCAATTTGCTGTTAATAAACCCTGAAGTTATTATACCCTCATCTCCAATTTAGTACATTTCTCATTTCTTCTCTGATTGGGGGGATATTTCATAGATGATACAGGAGTCAGTGGCCATATGCTTTGCTGTTTCTCTTCAGTAGATAGAAGATAACAGTGTTTTTAATTCCTATTGTGACATCCCTTTCTTTCTGAGACAGCCATCAATCCATCCCATAAGAGTACCTTATCAGTAACCCTTGTAACTCTCAGAAGTAAAGTGCTGACACCCACCTTACATACCTGCCTCCCCTTGGGGATGGTGACTAAGAAGAGCCCAGGCGATGAAAGACGAATTAAGAGACTGAGAAAAATTCAGAAAGTCAGTGGTTAATAGCAGAAACAGCATATAGAGAGAGCATTCAGGGTCCGGGAGACAGAGCGGTTACACAGACTCTAAATGCTGTCACTCAGCCTGACTCTTATCACCAACTGGCCTCACTGTCACCAAGTCCCTCTGTGTAACTCTTCATTGTCCCCGGCTCAGCGAGTCACAGACTGTGTCACCGAGTGTCATTTAACTTCCTGGACGGATAGCATGTGATGCTGTGTTAAGGGATGTGGGCCGGACGCTAGGCATGTTTTAAAGTACATTTTAAATGTCAGATAACATTTATTAACAATTCCCCCTGCTGCCCTCCAATATATTTATCGTTTTTTATTAATGTATTGATACGTTTTATTTAGTTACATTTATTGCTGTTGATTTTTTTATCGATTTGTTTGATTTTATTACTTTTGTTGCTGCTGGTCCACGTTTGAAACATTTTATTTTGTTCGTTAATTGTTTTAGATTCATCGTTGATACGTTTTATTTTGTTACGCTGATTGTTTAAACTTACTTTTTAATTCACTTACTTTTATTGCTTTTTTATGTTTTGATACATTTTGTTCAAGTTTTGGTGAATTCATTGATGTAAATTGTCAGCTTTCTATAGTTTAGATATATTACACCATGTGTGGGGAGACATACACCATAACCTTATAGCTGCAGTTATAATACACTGTGTGCGGGGAGACAGGGCACCTCCTTACACCATAACCTTATAGCTGCAGTTATAATACACTGTGTGCGGGGAGACAGGGGACCTCCTTACACCATAACCTTATAGCTGCAGTTATAATACACTGTGTACAGGGAGACAGGGGACCTCCTTACACCATAACCTTATAGCTGCAGTTATAATACACTGTGTGCGGGGAGACAGGGGACCTCCTTACACCATAACCTTATAGCTGCAGTTATAATACACTGTGTGCGGGGAGACAGGGCACCTCCTTACACCATAACCTTATAGCTGCAGTTATAATACACTGTGTACAGGGAGACAGGGGACCTCCTTACACCAAAACCTTATAGCTGCAGTTATAATACACTGTGTGCGGGGAGACAGGGGACCTCCTTACACCATAACCTTATAGCTGCAGTTATAATACACTGTGTGCGGGGAGACAGGGGACCTCCTTACACCATAACCTTATAGCTGCAGTTATAATACACTGTGTGCGGGGAGACAGGGGACCTCCTTACACCATAACCTTATAGCTGCAGTTATAATACACTGTGTGCGGGGAGACAGGGGACCTCCTTACACCATAACCTTATAGCTGCAGTTATAATGCACTGTGTGCGGGGAGACAGAGGACCTCCTTACACCATAACCTTATAGCTGCAGTTATAATACACTGTGTGCAGGGGAGACAGAGGACCTCCTTACACCATAACCTTATAGCTGCAGTTATAATACACTGTGCGGGGAGACAGGAGACCTCCTTACACCATAACCTTATAGCTGCAGTTATAATACACTGTGTGCGGGGAGACAGGGGACATCCTTACACCATAACCTTATAGCTGCAGTTATAATACACTGTGTGCGGGGAGACAGGGGACCTCCTTACACCATAACCTTATAGCTGCAGTTATAATACACTGTGTGCGGGGAGACAGGGGACATCCTTACACCATAACCTTATAGCTGCAGTTATAATACACTGTGTGCGGGGAGACAGGGGACCTCCTTACACCATAACCTTATAGCTGCAGTTATAATGCACTGTGTGCGGGGAGACAGAGGACCTCCTTACACCATAACCTTATAGCTGCAGTTATAATACACTGTGTGCAGGGGAGACAGAGGACCTCCTTACACCATAACCTTATAGCTGCAGTTATAATACACTGTGTGCGGGGAGACAGGAGACCTCCTTACACCATAACCTTATAGCTGCAGTTATAATACACTGTGTGCGGGGAGACAGGGGACCTCCTTACACCATAACCTTATAGCTGCAGTTAGAATACACTGTGTGCGGGGAGACAGGGGACCTCCTTACACCATAACCTTATAGCTGCAGTTATAATACACTGTGTGCGGGGAGACAGGGGACATCCTTACACCATAACCTTATAGCTGCAGTTATAATACACTGTGTGCGGGAGACAGGGGAGCTCCTTACACCATAACCTTATAGCTGCAGTTATAATACACTGTGTGCGGGGAGACAGGGGACCTCCTTACACCATAACCTTATAGCTGCAGTTATAATACACTGTGTGTGGGAGACAGGGGACCTCCTTACACCATAACCTTATAGCTGCAGTTATAATACACTGTGTGCGGGGAGACAGGGGACCTCCTTACACCATAACCTTATAGCTGCAGTTATAATACACTGTGTGCGGGGAGACAGAGGACCTCCTTACACCATAACCTTATAGCTGCAGTTATAATACACTGTGTGCAGGGAGACAGGGGACCTCCTTACACCATAACCTTATAGCTGCAGTTATAATACACTGTGTGCGGGGAGACAGGGGACATCCTTACACCATAACCTTATAGCTGCAGTTATAATACACTGTGTGCAGGGAGACAGGGCACCGCCTTACACCCTAACCTTATAGCTGCAGTTATAATACACTGTGTGCGGGGAGACAGGGGACCTCCTTACACCATAACCTTATAGCTGCAGTTATAATACACTGTGTGTGGGGAGACAGGGGACCTCCTTACACCATAACCTTGCGGGGAGACAGGGGACCTCTTTACACCATAGCCTTATAGCTGCAGTTATAATACACTGTGTCCGGGGAGACAGGGGACCTCCATACACCATAACCTTATAGCTGCAGTTATAAATGCCCCCCAATGAGCTGTAATACAGCTGTTTCATTAAGATGAAGTTGTTTTGGTGCTTAGAGTTTCCCCTTAAGTATATATTTTAATAAGGTTTAGCATTGAAATTCTGATTCTTATTTGGCATTTCAGACTAGTGAGTTAATTAAGCTCTGTACCTGCCTGTCTACTTTGTGTGTAAGTAAATGTGACGTTATATGTTACTAATAAAGATAAACAGTAGGTGTGGCTGGAATTTTAACTCCGTGTTTGCTCTGGTAAAGAGAAGTTTGGATACGCTATCATCTGTTCATCTGTTTGTAAATACCACAAGCAGTCTGACAATTAGTTCATTGTAACAGACGATTGTCCATCAGTCACACTCAGACAAACCCGACAATTAGGTGAATGTTAATGGGGCTTAAGAAATTTAGGGGTTCAACGTGCCCCCTATTTAAGGTGGCTCATAATGTTACTACTGTCAATATGCAAAGTTGTGATGGTGTTTAGAAAAATCCATTAATAAAATTTACTGCAAAGAACTCAATCGACAGAAGAAATTTCTGTTCTCTTCAGATGATTGGATTGTTCTTTTCATCTTTTTACTGATCATAAGACTGTTCTTTATCGTTAATGTTGCTGCATGTATTTGACGGGGACAGTTTTTGTGACAATATTTCCTGATTGACAATGCATCACTTTGTCCGTCTTTTATATGTTTGGTTTTAAATGCATTTCTTTGCATTCAGTAAATAAAACTTTGAGTGCTTTGTAATTCTTTCTCTCTTATCTTAGCCAGAAATCTCCATGAAATAGCAAGTGACGGGAGTGACTTTATTAGCGCACGTAGTCTAAAACATTTACAGCAAACAGTGACGTTTCAGCGTTTCTATGATCAGTGAATGTCACAGTAAAATTGTTCCACACGGTTCCCCTCTCGGCAGACCCATGCGAAACTTATTTTTACATTTTATAGATGGTACATTATGGTATACTTAAGGTAAATACAATATTTACATACAGTTTTATTACTAACATTTCCTGTCGGAGTTCCATATATTCAAAATACATTCATATTGATATGATCACAAATCTTCCATTATTCACATTATATTTTACCATTTTCTTTTTTTTATTATAAGCAAAATATATACGCCAAATAATAACAAACAAATAATAACAAACCAATAAGAATCAGGGTTAAGATCTCCTAAATCAAGTTTAGGCTACATGAGAATTTCATGAAAATTGTTGAAGATTTCAGTTATTGCCTCATTATTTACGTAATTATTCAAGAATACTCAGTTAATCTCGGTTAATTCTAGGGTCTTTATATAATTGTTTCTCCTCTTCCTTTATCTTAGATCTATATTCTAACCATAATATTATAGCAAATTGATAGCTCCTATTAAAAGCGTATGCCGATAATTCTTCTATATATTTTTCATTCTCCACACTATTTATCCATTCAGTTATAGTCGGAATATGAGTTGTTTTCCAATGCAGTGGTATCAATATTTTAGCCGCTGTTAAAAGATATGGTTCGCATGTCTTTCTTAGTTTATCAATTGATATAGGAGTGTGAAATAGTAATATTTCCTCTGGGTTCAAGGAGATAGGTCACTCAGTAACTGAGCGACTTAATGATACTACTCTTTCCCAGAATTTTTGTATTTGTGGACAATACCACCAAATGTGGAAAAGTGTACCGACAGCTACTCTGCAGTCTGCACCTCCAACACAATTGCGAGGTTTCAGAATTCCAGGCATGCAGTTTTACCGGAGTATGGTACCAACAAGTAATACGTTTATATCCTGTCTCTTGATATTTAGAGCATGCTATTGAACAGTGAATTAATTTAAATATTTTCCCCCATTGTTGATCATCTAAGTTAATATTAAGCTCGGCCTCCCATTTTTCCATGAATTTTAATCTACCATAATATCTGGTTTTGCTTAATTCTTTATACATATAGGAAAGCTATACATATAGGAAACAGTTAAACATTAGACGCTTCTTTAAGCTGTTATAACTGCTGTGGAACGCACAGCCATTTTGCTTCCCGAGCGTGGAACGCATAAAGATCACGTGATCGGCAACTATACACGTGACGCATGGCGTATGACGTGGCGTATGACGAATGCGGAAGTGGCTGGAGCTCCGAACGGACCCGGCTTTTTTCATTGCGGCTAAACAGCTTCACCTGAGAAGAAGATCCCGACGAATCGGAACCAGGCAATTGGAAGACACCCACTATTCCACCAATGACTTGGAGGGCTTAGCCCTATATAATAGCTTTTGATTGTTAGCGTTTTTAGGATGCTGTTTTGGATTTGATGTACCTGTTAAATATGATTTGCTGAAAGAGGTCCCTGAGGAAGTCCTTGCTGTATAAGGACGAAACGCGTAGGACCAGCATCTCTTTCTTATCTGTTTTTATTATATTTTATTTAATTTAACCTTTTTCAAGTGAATAAATCGCCTTTAAAGTATTCCTTTGGTTGCTGTCTGTGAGATTTCGTGCTGACCTGGATACCCTATCGGCTATCACTTGAGGAGGGAATTTTAAAGGAACATACCCCCCATTTCCATCCAGGGGAGGCACCTATAATACGCTTTATTATTCTGGAATATGTGAGTGCATTCTGATCACTGGCAATTTTCATTACAGTTTTTTAGCAATATTTGCACTATGTTTTGTCCTCTATTATAGGTACACTAGCAATATCCCAAAATATCCCATCAACTATATAGTCCTGTAACCTGGTTATCAGCTGGGAGATAACCTCGGGAGGCCGTGTACCTATCAGTTAAGTTAAAGTTTTTTCTTAAGTTTTTTGTGTTTTATCACTTTTTCACGGGTGTCCGTGTTGTTTGTTATTTGCTGTTTTCCCACTATATCTATATACCTGATACTATGTATGCATGCACACCATATACTATATCACTATACCATATACTATATCGATATCTATATACCATATACTATATCTATATACCTGATACTATGTATGCATGCACACCATATACTATATCACTATACCATATACTATATCAATATCTATATACCATATACTATATCTATATACCTGATACTATATCTATATACCTGATACTATCTATACCTATATACCTGATACTATAATCCATATTTATAAACCATATACTATATCTGTATACCTGATACTATATCTATATACCATATACTATATCTATATCTATATACCCAATACTATATCTATATACCTGATACTATGTATGCATGCACACCATATACTATATAACTATACCATATACTATATCAATATCTATATACCATATACTATATCTATATACCTGATACTATATCTATATACCTGATACTATGTATGCATGCACACCATATACTATATCATTATACCATATACTATATCTATATACCTGATACTATATCTATATCTATATACCTGATACTATCTATACCTATATACCTGATACTATATCTATATTTATAAACCATATACTATATCTGTATACCTGATACTATATCTATATACCATATACTATATCTATATCTATATACCCAATACTATATCTATATACCCAATACTATATCTATATACCTGATACTATATCTATATACCATATACTATAGCTATATCTATATACCTGATACTATATCTATATCTATAAACCATATACTATACCTACATCTATATACCATATACTATATCTATATATATAAACCATATACTATATCTATATACCTGATACTGTATCTATATCTATATACCTGATTCTATATCTATATCCCTGATACTGTATCTATATCTATATACCTGATACTATATATGTATCTATATACCTGATACTATATCTATATACCTGATACTATATATATACCTGATACTATATCTATATACCTGATACTATATCTATATCTATATACCTGATACTATATCTATATACCTGATACTATATCGATATCTATATACCATATACTATATCTATATACCTGATACTAGATCGATATCTATATCTATATACCTGATACTATATCTATATACCTGATTCTATATATATATATCTATATACCATGTACTATATCTATATACCTGATACTATATCTATATACCTGATACTATATCTATATCTATATACCTGATACTATATCTATATACCTGATACTATATCGATATCTATATACCATATACTATATCTATATACCTGATACTATATCGATATCTATATCTATATACCATATACTATATCTATATACCTGATTCTATATCTATATACCTGATTCTATATCTATATACCTGATAATATATCTATATACCTGATACTAAATCTATGTCTATATACCATATACTATATCTATATACCTGATACTATATCTATATGCCATATACTATATCTATATACTTGATACTATATCTATATACCTGATTCTATATCTATATACCTGATACTATATCTATATGCCATATACTATATCTATATACCTGATTCTATATCTATATCTATATACCTGATACTATATCTATATACCTGATTCTATATCTATATACCTGATACTATATCTATATACCTGATTCTATATCTATATACCTGATACTATATCTATATGCCATATACTATATCTATATACCTGATTCTATATCTATATACCTGATTCTATATCTATATACCTGATACTATATCTATATACCTGATTCTATATCTATATACCTGATACTATATCTATATGCCATATACTATATCTATATACCTGATAATATATCTATATACCTGATACTAAATCTATGTCTATATACCATATACTATATCTATATACTTGATACTATATCTATATACCTGATTCTATATCTATATCTATATACCTGATACTATATCTATATACCTGATTCTATATCTATATCTATATACCTGATAATATATCTATATACCTGATACTAAATCTATGTCTATATACCATATACTATATCTATATACTTGATACTATATCTATATACCATATACTATATCTATATACCTGATACTATATCTATATGCCATATACTATATCTATATACTTGATACTATATCTATATACCTGATTCTATATCTATATTCCTTAGTACACAATGCCATGATGTCATTTATCTATTTTAGTTTCTTTAATTAGACTTATTCCACCTACACACTGAATGCTGGTTCTTAAACAAACAGATCTGAATGCCATCGTACATTTCCTGGTCACACACAGAACCCATGTGTTAACCCACTCAGTGCTGGAATGTACATCTGGTTCTAACAAACTCTGTGCATTTCTTTACTTGTAAATTTATAGATAGGCTGACAGTTACAGAAGCAGATTAGAAAACATTCTAGATTGTAAGCTCTTTGAACAATGTCTATCCCTACCTCCTGCTAGTCGTTGATTCGTTATTTCTTTATGTCCCCATTGTACATCGCTGTGGAATATATTGGTGCTATACAAAGTATATAATAATTCTATTATTACTATAATGACATGGATTTTTTCCCAAGACACTGTATTGTTTGAAAAACAAAGGGGAGCTGTGACAGATTTACAGAATGAACAAGAGGTCCAAAGCGGAGTCAGTAAGCAGATAGAGAGTCAGTAAGCAGATAGTGAGTCAGTAAGCGGATAGAGAGTCAGTAAGCGGATAGAGAGTCAGTAAGTGGCTAGAGAGTCAGTAAGCGGATAGAGAGTCAGTAAGCGGATAGAGAGTCAGTAAGCAGATAGTGAGTCAGTAAGCGGATAGAGAATCAGTAAGTGGCTAGAGAGTCAGTAAGCGGATAGAGAGTCAGTAAGCGGATAGAGAGTCAGTAAGCGGATAGTGAGTCAGTAAGCGGATAGAGAGTCAGTAAGCGGATAGAGAGTCAGTAAGCGGATAGTGAGTCAGTAAGCGGATAGGGAGTCAGTAAGCGGATAGAGAGTCAGTAAGCGGATAGTGAGTCAGTAAGCGGATAGAGAGTCAGTAAGCGGATAGAGAGTCAGTAAGCGGATAGTGAGTCAGTAAGCGGATAGTGAGTCAGTAAGCGGATAGAGGGTCAGTAAGCGGATAGAGGGTCAGTAAGCGGATAGAGAGTCAGTAAGCGGATAGAGAGTCAGTAAGCGGATAGTGAGTCAGTAAGCGGATAGAGAGTCAGTAAGCGGATAGAGAGTCAGTAAGCGGATAGTGAGTCAGTAAGCGGATAGTGAGTCAGTAAGCGGATAGAGAGTCAGTAAGCGGATAGAAAGTCAGTAAGCGGATAGAGAGTCAGTAAGCGGATAGTGAGTCAGTAAGCGGATAGTGAGTCAGTAAGCGGATAGAGAGTCAGTAAGCGGATAGAGAGTCAGTAAGCGGATAGAGAGTCAGTAAGCGGATAGAGAGTCAGTAAGCGGATAGTGAGTCAGTAAGCGGATAGTGAGTCAGTAAGCGGATAGGGAGTCAGTAAGCGGATAGTGAGTCAGTAAGCGGATAGAGAGTCAGTAAGCGGATAGGGAGTCAGTAAGCGGGTAGTGAGTCAG
Organism: Pelobates fuscus; assembly: GCF_036172605.1. Taxonomy (NCBI): domain Eukaryota; kingdom Metazoa; phylum Chordata; class Amphibia; order Anura; family Pelobatidae; genus Pelobates; species Pelobates fuscus. Next base: position 6,637,072 of record NC_086323.1, on the reverse strand, counting down.
TAAGCAGATAGTGAGTCAGTAAGCGGATAGTGAGTCAGTAAGCGGATAGAGAGTCAGTAAGCGGATAGTGAGTCAGTAAGCGGATAGAGAGTCAGTAAGCAGATAGTGAGTCAGTAAGCGGATAGAGAGTCAGTAAGCGGATAGAGAGTCAGTAAGCGGATAGTGAGTCAGTAAGCAGATAGTGAGTCAGTAAGCGGATAGAGAGTCAGTAAGCGGATAGTGAGTCAGTAAGCGGATAGTGAGTCAGTAAGCGGATAGAGAGTCAGTAAGCGGATAGAGAGTCAGTAAGCGGATAGAGAGTCAGTAAGCGGATAGTGAGTCAGTAAGCGGATAGAGAGTCAGTAAGTGGATAGTGAGTCAGTAAGCGGATAGAGAGTCAGTAAGCGGATAGTGAGTCAGTAAGCGGATAGAGAGTCAGTAAGCAGATAGTGAGTCAGTAAGCGGATAGAGAGTCAGTAAGCGGATAGAGAGTCAGTAAGCGGATAGTGAGTCAGTAAGCAGATAGTGAGTCAGTAAGCGGATAGAGAGTCAGTAAGCGGATAGTGAGTCAGTAAGCGGATAGTGAGTCAGTAAGCGGATAGATAGTCAGTAAGCGGATAGAGAGTCAGTAAGCGGATAGTGAGTCAGTAAGCGGATAGAGAGTCAGTAAGCGGATAGAGAGTCAGTAAGCGGATAGTGAGTCAGTAAGCGGATAGAGAGTCAGTAAGCGGATAGTGAGTCAGTAAACGGATAGAGAGTCAGTAAGCAGATAGTGAGTCAGTAAGCGGATAGAGAGTCAGTAAGCGGATAGTGAGTCAGTAAGCGGATAGTGAGTCAGTAAGCGGATAGAGAGTCAGTAAGCGGATAGAGAGTCAGTAAGCGGATAGTGAGTCAGTAAGCGGATAGAGAGTCAGTAAGCGGATAGAGAGTCAGTAAGCGGATAGTGAGTCAGTAAGCGGATAGTGAGTCAGTAAGCGGATAGAGGGTCAGTAAGCGGATAGAGGGTCAGTAAGCGGATAGAGAGTCAGTAAGCGGATAGAGAGTCAGTAAGCGGATAGTGAGTCAGTAAGCGGATAGAGAGTCAGTAAGCGGATAGAGAGTCAGTAAGCGGATAGTGAGTCAGTAAGCGGATAGTGAGTCAGTAAGCGGATAGAGAGTCAGTAAGCGGATAGAAAGTCAGTAAGCGGATAGAGAGTCAGTAAGCGGATAGTGAGTCAGTAAGCGGATAGTGAGTCAGTAAGCGGATAGAGAGTCAGTAAGCGGATAGAGAGTCAGTAAGCGGATAGAGAGTCAGTAAGCGGATAGAGAGTCAGTAAGCGGATAGTGAGTCAGTAAGCGGATAGTGAGTCAGTAAGCGGATAGGGAGTCAGTAAGCGGATAGTGAGTCAGTAAGCGGATAGAGAGTCAGTAAGCGGATAGGGAGTCAGTAAGCGGGTAGTGAGTCAGTAAGCAGATAGTGAGTCAGTAAGCGGATAGTGAGTCAGTAAGCGGATAGAGAGTCAGTAAGCGGATAGTGAGTCAGTAAGCGGATAGAGAGTCAGTAAGCAGATAGTGAGTCAGTAAGCGGATAGAGAGTCAGTAAGCGGATAGAGAGTCAGTAAGCGGATAGTGAGTCAGTAAGCAGATAGTGAGTCAGTAAGCGGATAGAGAGTCAGTAAGCGGATAGTGAGTCAGTAAGCGGATAGTGAGTCAGTAAGCGGATAGAGAGTCAGTAAGCGGATAGAGAGTCAGTAAGCGGATAGAGAGTCAGTAAGCGGATAGTGAGTCAGTAAGCGGATAGAGAGTCAGTAAGTGGATAGTGAGTCAGTAAGCGGATAGAGAGTCAGTAAGCGGATAGTGAGTCAGTAAGCGGATAGAGAGTCAGTAAGCAGATAGTGAGTCAGTAAGCGGATAGAGAGTCAGTAAGCGGATAGAGAGTCAGTAAGCGGATAGTGAGTCAGTAAGCAGATAGTGAGTCAGTAAGCGGATAGAGAGTCAGTAAGCGGATAGTGAGTCAGTAAGCGGATAGTGAGTCAGTAAGCGGATAGATAGTCAGTAAGCGGATAGAGAGTCAGTAAGCGGATAGTGAGTCAGTAAGCGGATAGAGAGTCAGTAAGCGGATAGAGAGTCAGTAAGCGGATAGTGAGTCAGTAAGCGGATAGAGAGTCAGTAAGCGGATAGTGAGTCAGTAAACGGATAGAGAGTCAGTAAGCAGATAGTGAGTCAGTAAGCGGATAGAGAGTCAGTAAGCGGATAGTGAGTCAGTAAGCGGATAGTGAGTCAGTAAGCGGATAGAGAGTCAGTAAGCGGATAGAGAGTCAGTAAGCGGATAGTGAGTCAGTAAGCGGATAGAGAGTCAGTAAGCGGATAGTGAGTCAGTAAGCAGATAGAGAGTCAGTAAGCGGATAGTGAGTCAGTAAGCGGATAGTGAGTCAGTAAGTGGATAGAGAGTCAGTAAGCGGATAGAGAGTCAGTAAGCAGATAGTGAGTCAGTAAGCGGATAGAGAGCCAGTAAGCGGATAGAGAGTCAGTAAGCGGATAGAGAGTCAGTAAGCGGATAGAGAGTCAGTAGGCAGATAGAGAGTCAGTAGGCGGATAGAGAGTCAGTAAGCGGATAGAGAGTCAGTAAGCGGATAGTGAGTCAGTAAGCGGATAGAGAGTCAGTAAGCGGATAGAGAGTCAGTAAGCGGATAGTGAGTCAGTAAGCGGATAGAGAGTCAGTAAGCGGATAGAGAGTCAGTAAGCGGATAGAGAGTCAGTAAGCGGATAGTGAGTCAGTAAGCGGATAGAGAGTCAGTAAGCGGATAGAGAGTCAGTAAGCGGATAGAGAGTCAGTAAGCGGATAGAGAGTCAGTAAGCGGATAGTGAGTCAGTAAACGGATAGAGAGTCAGTAAGCAGATAGTGAGTCAGTAAGCGGATAGAGAGTCAGTAAGCGGATAGTGAGTCAGTAAGCGGATAGTGAGTCAGTAAGCGGATAGAGAGTCAGTAAGCGGATAGAGAGTCAGTAAGCGGATAGTGAGTCAGTAAGCGGATAGAGAGTCAGTAAGCGGATAGTGAGTCAGTAAGCAGATAGAGAGTCAGTAAGCGGATAGTGAGTCAGTAAGCGGATAGTGAGTCAGTAAGTGGATAGAGAGTCAGTAAGCGGATAGAGAGTCAGTAAGCAGATAGTGAGTCAGTAAGCGGATAGAGAGCCAGTAAGCGGATAGAGAGTCAGTAAGCGGATAGAGAGTCAGTAAGCGGATAGAGAGTCAGTAGGCAGATAGAGAGTCAGTAGGCGGATAGAGAGTCAGTAAGCGGATAGAGAGTCAGTAAGCGGATAGTGAGTCAGTAAGCGGATAGAGAGTCAGTAAGCGGATAGAGAGTCAGTAAGCGGATAGTGAGTCAGTAAGCGGATAGAGAGTCAGTAAGCGGATAGAGAGTCAGTAAGCGGATAGAGAGTCAGTAAGCGGATAGTGAGTCAGTAAGCGGATAGAGAGTCAGTAAGCGGATAGAGAGTCAGTAAGCGGATAGAGAGTCAATAAGCGGATAGAGAGTCAGCAGGCGGTTAGAGCGTCAGTAAGCGGATAGAGAGTCAGTAAGCGGATAGGGAGTCAGTAAGCGGATAGAGAGTCAGTAGGCGGATAGAGAGTCAGTAAGCGGATAGTGAGTCAGTAAGCGTATAGTGAGTCAGTAAGCGGATAGTGAGTCAGTAAGCGGATAGAGAGTCAGTAAGCGGATAGAGAGTCAGTAAGCGGATAGTGAGTCAGTAAGCGGATAGAGAGTCAGTAAGCGGATAGAGAGTCAGTAAGCGGATAGTGAGTCAGTAAGCGGATAGAGAGTCAGTAAGTGGATAGAGAGTCAGTAAGCGGATAGAGAGTCAGTAAGCGGATAGAGAGTCAGTAAGTGGATAGTGAGTCAGTAAGCGGATAGTGAGTCAGTAAGCGGATAGAGAGTCAGTAAGCGGATAGAGAGTCAGTAAGTAGATAGAGAGTCAGTAAGCGGATAGAGAGTCAGTAAGCGGATAGAGAGTCAGTAAGCGGATAGAGAGTCAGTAGGCGGATAGAGAGTCAGTAGGCGGATAGAGAGTCAGTAAGCGGATAGAGAGTCAGTAGGCGGTCAGAAAGTGAGGAAGCGGACTCTGCAGTTTTCTTACTGTTTCGTACGATACTCTGTCTTCAAGATTGTTGGCATCAATAAATACATATATCTTCTAAACTAGCATCTAATCATGTGTAACTCTGCAGACATTGTAATAATACCCTTCAAATCAATAATACCTATCACCCTCAGCCAAGCACCTTAGAAGCACTCACTAAGGGCACTGTGCCTCCTTAGTGTGAATTCTAAACACATTCAACTTCCCAAAACAAACACTAGCCTCTCCGAGCACAGAGAGCGACTTACTGTATGAAGCTGAATATTAAAACCAGTAACATGCATGGTATGAGTGTATCACAGAGCTCCACAGAAATAAAGCTCACAGTAATGACCAGAGTATCACAGATCTCCACTGCAATAAACTCACAGTAATGTACAGTGTATTACAGATCTCAACAGTAATTACAATATATCACAGAGCTCCACAGCAGTAAAAAACACACAGTAATGAAGTGTATTAAAGAACTAAATAGAAATACAACTTACAGTGATGTACAGTGTATCACAGAGCTCCATAGAAATACAACTCACAGCAAGTACAATGTATCACAGAGCTCCATAGAAATACAACTCACAGCAAGTACAATGCATCACAGAGCTGCATAGAAATAAAACTCAGTAAGTACAATGTATTACAGAGCTCCATAGAAATAAAACTCACAGTAAGTACAATGTATCACAGAGCTCCATAGAAATAAAACTCACAGTAAGTACAATGTATCACAGAGGTTCACAGGAATAAAGCTCACAGTAATGTGCATTTTGTGAGCGTATCGTAAATAAGGAGCCTAAATGGGCCTATTAATTGTCTTTAAACACTCATTCCTTCCTGCACTTTGACCTCTGGTTGTTGTTCTGACGTAGGTGTTTCGCATGTAAGTGATCCTTGTAGCAGATTATTCTAAACAATGAATTGTGGTTTAGAGGAAGCCGAATTTACCTTCATTTACACTTGATTTATTTTAATACGACTATTTTCAAATAAATTCTGATTCACAACTCACTGTTTAGTGAATAAACGCACCTACCGGTCTGCGCACATTAATTTATAAAGACTATGCGAGGACAATGAGGAATTTTGGAGAATGTAAAACAGATAGCCTTTATAGAAAGTCTGAGATTATTGTATTTATTCTATTGCTGCTATTTAAACACACTATTAATAAATTGTGCTGGGGACAGCATGAGGCAGCCACTGTTAATGGTAAAGAAAGCTTTTTAATAGAACAGATTGCAAGCTCTTGGGACTAGACAATGGGATCCATGAGAATTGCAAGCTGTGCGGACTCTGGAGTCTGTCCTACAGAGCTTGCAATCTTTCCTGTGGGTAGAAATAGAGACGCATTGCCACCTTCTCCCCATCCTCCAGTGTTCTGCTGCCAGGCAGATGGAGGGATTGGTGGCAGTTGAAGGAATTGGTGGCAGTTGGAGGGAGTGTTGGCAATTTCAACCCCTTGTTCTCCCTGACGGCTGCCAGGATAATAAGATAAATGCAAACATTCTGCTGTAACGGCTGACACAGAAAGGGGAAACGGCTCATAGAGAATATCACCTGTCTGACTCACCTGTCTCACCTGTCGGAGTGGTTCTTCACACAGGGGACACAGGAAGTGAAATTAAGGAAACCTGTGGAGGGGATGAGAAGAGGTGATAAGGATCCCCCTCCTTTCTCTTTTCAGATTCCTTGTTTATTCTACCTGCTGCACAGGTGGAAATTCTATCCCTTCCGCCTTGCAGTCAGTGACAGTGATTGGCTGCTGTGTGAAGGCGGGGACATTCCTAGCAAGGTGATCACTCAGTTCTACCTGATTTACAGCATGCCCGGGACACAGCTCACTCACAGTAATGAGCTCTATCCTGATACCAGGAACTGTCTGTGTTATATTTACAGTGTTTGATTTTTTTATATCGAATTGTTAAAGGTTTTATGGCCTGTCACTTCGTGTAAACTTGGCAGAGAGATATCACACTGTGCAAAGGCCGTAGGGTGGGTCAACATAGATAAAGGTGATAGATACTAACTGTCAACATATCTCAGGGTGAGCGACGTAGCAGCAATCTCTCCAATCAGGTAATAATAAACGCCATGTTTTATAACGAACGCCACGTTGGCCAGATTGAGATGTTGTCTGGACGGTAAATCCCACGTTGGGATTTAACAGCTGTAGGTGATCATGTGTACAGCTTTCTGTTCTTGGTAGGAAATTCATGTAAAGTTTGATATATTTTTTTAATAAGCAGTTCGGCGCATGGAGTGATGGCAACACTGAGGTGGTAATAAATATCACACAGCATTATTGAACGTCCATCGGAGGATCCATCCAGCTTATTGCACGTCAGTCAGTGTAAGCAAAGCTTGAATATATATATAATGCCCACTTATACCATACATACAGAATAGATGCGTGAAATAAACTTTTATTCCCTTTTGTTCGGCTGTCCATACACCCTCCGTTCATTTACTGAACCAACTCCGTGTGGTCCCCTTGTTCACACTCCTTAATCACCGACCACCACTGGCTGTTAACCACAAATGAGAAATTAGTTGAAGTGTTTTCCCCATGTGGCCGCCGTTTGTATAACCGAAAACATGTGCTCCAAGAATGGTGACCATTTTGTCTCCCGAACGCAGGTAGCGGTACATGGTTGTTGAGTGCATGAAACTGTATATCGGATACGCAAACCTGAAAACACTCGGGAAACTGGTACCGCTGCCTGTCCAACTTCCCGAACTGTTACGAGGACAGCGTTCGGGAGACATGAACTACCAAACAGGTAGATCATTCGCTCCCTAAAAACTAGGGGACGCATTCATCAGTATTCGTATGGGAACCCCCGAAAGATGACTGGTCGTTGCCTTGTTTTCTGTGGAACTATTTTGGGACATCACCTCGTGGCCGACCTGTCAAAACTTCATTTGAATGGTGATTCCAAACTATAGAAGGGATCTGAACACTATTTCGACAAAGTGTGCACTCAGACTCAAGCGATTCAGTGATATTACTTTTGTGGGGTTCCTGCATTATTATGGTGTATTTTTGGGGTGATTTGTGATATTTATGTTAGCTCCTGTAATTGAGAGATAATTGAGTTATCTTATTTTGAGCTCAATTATCTCTCAGAAACAGAGACTCTTGGGAATAAACCCGTGCAATGTTGCCATATAAACCCCCTGCTAGGGGTTCGTGCATAAAAGCTGTGTGTGGCCAAAATAAACTCAGTTGACTCCCAGAACTATGTGTCGTCTAGTAGCTGGGGGGAAAGTAATTGGATTATTACAGTGCTTTACAATATAAACATGAATACCGCACTCTGCATTAATTATGGTAAAGAAGAAATTCATAAATAAGTATGCAAAACAATTAATTTATTAAATACTGACCCCGTGTAATTTAAAGAGGCTACTTGGAAAAAATTGGTTACCTTATCCTAAATACATATATCATGCATATGAAACAAACTCATAATATATACAAATAATATTTACAACCAATGGCAATCCCATTTCATATATCATACACAGGGTATAAATTCATGATATATACAATGCTATGTTCAACTAATTTACAGTCCTAATGTCCCATGCAGGTAAGGATAAAATATCCTAAGTGGATCCACCAAATGCAAGGCCTTTATGAAAAAACGGAAAAAATATAAAAAAATATAAAAAAGGAAAAATAGTATTATCACCACAATAGTTAAAAGAAAAAAATGAAAAAACGAGAAAATAAGAGCACAAATTAGGAAAAAATGTATGGTAGTCCAATATTTATTTACCGGTATTTATAAAATATTTTACCAGGAAGGATACATTGAGATTTCTCTTGTTTTCAAGTATGTCCTGGGTCCACAAACATTGCATTGATACAATAGGGTACAATAAAATACAAAACCAATATTAATACACAATATATACAACATTTAAAATGGAACAGGTAAGAAATATATAATCAACCATGACAGGTGCATTCTGTTTTGAGCTATGTAGAGAGGGATCTCTTACAGGAATTTAGGCTTAGGCTATTGAAGAGTAGTGCAGTAAACCATACTGCTTTATATGGGTGGAGATGTCTTTGCAGAGATCGACTTGTAGTAGTATAGAGGGTTTTGCTTGGTGATGGAGTAGTCAAAAAGGAGTCCTCCTGAGTGAAAGGTACGTATTGTAGTAAAGTCCTCCTATGGGGTAAGATAAATTAAATTGATCAGCAGCAAACGATCCTGTGGTAAGTCATCTGGTCGGCAGCAAGAACAGGCTGGTCAGCAGTAAAAACGGGCTGCGCGCTCGGGACATCCACGTCCCTTCGAAGGCCCCTGCAATATACAGATGAAAGAGCTGCGTTTAACCCCTTAAGGACTGAGCCAAATGTACCCATTCTCTTTAATATTTTTATTAGTGATATTGCAGAAGGTCTTGATGGTAAGGTGTGTCTTTTTGCGGATGATACTAAGATATGTAACAGGGTTGATGTTCCAGGAGGGATAAGCCAAATGGCTAATGATTTAGGTAAACTAGAAAAATGGTCAGAGTTGTGGCAACTGACATTTAATGTGGATAAATGCAAGATAATGCATCTTGTTCGTAAAAACCCAAGGGCAGAGTACAGAATATTTGATAGAGTCCTAACCTCAACATCTGAGGAAAGGGATTTAGGGGTGATTATTTCTGATGACTTAAAGGTAGGCAGACAATGTAATAGAGCAGCAGGAAATGCTAGCAGAATGCTTGGTTGTATAGGGAGAGGTATTAGCAGTAGAAAGAGGGAAGTGCTCATGCCATTGTACAGAACACTGGTGAGACCTCACTTGGAGTATTGTACACAGTACTGGAGACCGTATCTTCAGAAGGATATTGATACCTTAGAGAGAGTTCAAAGAAGGGCTACTAAACTGGTTCATGGATTGCAGGATAAAACTTACCAGGAAAGGTTAAAGGATCTTAACATGTATAGCTTGGAGGAAAGACGAGACAGGGGGGATATGATAGAAACATTTAAATACATAAAGGGAATCAACACAGTAAAGGAGGAGACTATATTTAAAAGAAGAAAACTACCACAACAAGAGGACATAGTCTTAAATTAGAGGGGCAAAGGTTTAAAAATAATATCAGGAAGTATTACTTTACTGAGAGGGTAGTGGATGCATGGAATAGGCCTCCAGCTGAAGTGGTAGAGGTTAACACAGCAAAGGAGTTTAAGCATGCGTGGGATAGGCATAAGGCTATCCTAACTATAAGATAAGGCCAGGGACTAATGAAAGTATTTAGAAAACTGGGCAGACTAGATGGGCCGAATGGTTCTTATCTGCCGTCACATTCTATGTTTCTATGTTACACGTTGTGATCAAAACAAAACGTAAACAAAACCTGGCATTTGCGCTCTATGTCTGTCCAACCATAATTCACCTCTTTCATATTAAATGCATCCACACTTACCGTATATACTCGAGTATAAGCCGACCCGAATATAAGCCGAGGCCCCTAATTTTACCCCAAAAAACTGGGAAAACTTATTGACTCGAGTATAAGACTAGGGTGGGAAATGCAGCAGCTACTGGTAAATTTCTAAATAAAATTAGATCCTAAAAAAATTATATTAATTGAATATTTATTTACAGTGTGTGTATATAATGAATGCAGTGTGTGTGTATGAATGCAGTGTGTGTGTGTATGAGTGCAGTGTGTGTGTATGAGTGCAGCGTGGGTGTATGAATGCAGCGTGTGTGTATGAATGCAGCGTCTGTGTGTGTATGAATGCAGTGTGTGTGTATGAATGCAGTGTGTGTGTATGAATGCAGCGTGTGTGTATGAATGCAGCGTGTGTGTGTGTATGAGTGCAGTGTGTATGAATGCAGTGTGTGTGTGTATGAATGCAGTGTGTGTGTATGAATGCAGCGTGTGTGTATATGAGTGCAGTGTGTGTGTATGAGTGCAGTGTAAGTGTGTGTGATGCAGTGTGTGTTTGTGTATGTGTTGCAGAGCCTTGGTGGGGGGGTGGGCATTTTTATTATTTATTTTTTTAATTATTATTTATAATTCTTTATTTTTGTTGTGCATATGATTGGCATACATGTGTGTGTTGCCACAGTTTAACACATTTTAAAACATAGTAAAACAGAAGCAATTCAAATTGTAAAGCATTGTGGCACATGAGGAAAACTGCACAGGTATTTAATATTAAACATGTTTAAATTGTTCCAGTCAGTGGTTGCTTGATCAAGAGAGGTTTTAATTATTATTATTTTTTTTTTGTTATATTATTTTTTTATTTTATTATTATTATTTTAAATATTATTTTATTATTATTTTATTATTATTTTTTTTTCCGTCCCCCCTCCCTGCTTGATACATGGCAGGGAGGGGGGCTCTCACTCCCTGGTGGTCCAGTGGCATTGGCAGTTCAGTGGAGGGGGCTGGCAGAGCATTTACTTACCTCTCCTGCAGCTCCTGTCAGCTCCCTCCTCCTCCGTGCCAGGTCCGTTCAGCACCTCTGTCAGCTCACACTGTAAGTCTCGCGAGAGCCGCAGGGTCATAGTGCGGCTCTCGCGAGACTTACACTGGGAGCTGACAGAGGTGCTGAACGGACCGCCGTGGAGGAGGAGGGAGCTGACAGGAGCTGCAGGAGAGGTAAGTAAACGCTCTTCAGCCCCCACAGCCCCCAGTCTGTATTATGGCAATTGACGCGAGTATAAGCCGAGTTGGGGTTTTTCAGCACAAAAAATGCTCATACTCGAGTATATACGGTATTATATATAATTTTATTCAGGGGAAACAGGGCTTTCATTTAATATCAAATATTTAGGTATGGAACATAATTTAATATGAAAAAAATGGGAGAAAATAAATTATTTTTTAATTTTCTTAGTTCTATGTGACATTTTAACTGTCAATGTCAAAATACTGTTTGCTTTTACTGCAATAAAATACACATATTTGTATTCAGCGATGTCTCACGTGTAACACAGTAACCCCTATGTACAGGTTTTATGGTGTTTTAGGAAGTTACAGGATCAAATATAGCACGTTACATTTTTTTACATTTTTCATTTTTTTCACATTGAAATTCGCCAGATTGGTTACGTTGCCTTTGAGACCATATGGTGGCACTGGCCAAAGTTAGTGTTAATATTTTGAAAATGCAAAAAACTAATTTGAACACCAATTTTGGCCAGTGTTTGTGACTAAGTGGCTACTAAAAAAGACTGAACATACCCCATTTGCAGTACCTTGGGTTGTCTACTATTGCAAATGTTATGCCATCATGGGGATAATTTTCATTCTTGGGCTACCATGGGGTCTCAAAGGCAACATACCCAATCTGGCGAATTTTAATGTGAAAAAACTGAAACGCAAGCCTTATATTTGACTCTGTAACTTTTGAAAACACCATAAAACCTGTACATGAGGGGTACTGTTATACTCGGGAGACTTCTCGGAACACAAATATTAGTGTTTCAAAACAGTAAAACGTATCACAACAATTATATCGTCAGTGTAAGTGCCATTTGTGTGTGAAAAATGCAAAAAATTTCACTGTCACTGACGATGTCGTTGTTGTAATACATTTTACTGTTTCGAAACACTAATATTTGTGTTCAGCAAAGTCTTCCAAGTAAAATAGTACCCCCCATGTACAGGTTTTATGGTGTCTTGGAAAGTTACAGGGTCAAATATAGTGCTAGCAAAATAAATTCCCTGAACTTTCGGCCTGGGTTGTCAGGCAGGTCCTGCAAATTGTAATTAATAAAATGACCAAATTTGTAAAATTATTACATAAATATATACGTAGAATTATTATGTTTAAGGCCGTAAGGCCTGTATTTGTGGGAGGAGTTAAGCGTCCAATAGAAACGCTACTCCCCCCCTTCCTACCTGCCGTACGCACGCTGTTCACCTGACCTGCTCGCCTCCTTTTCGTCAGAGCAACTTCCGGGTCCTCGACAGTGCTTGCGGTCCTCGCCTCATGACGGCCGAACTTCCGGGTCTCTTCCCTGCTGCTCTTCCGGTCCGCTCATATCTTTCTCGCCAGTCGGCTCCTTTCGTTCGCACAGGATGCTAACTAGCGAACACCAGGTAATCGGCGGGAATAGCCGCATTCGGGCTGTTTCCCGCCGTTCCACACATTTTATTTCACATTTCTCCTGCACGGGCTAACAGCTCGCATAACTCATACCCTTTCGGTTCAATTCGTTTACACCGGTGGCTAACAAATGCCGCTACCACTTTTACTCCTGTTACACTTCTGTACAGATAACACCTTCAGACACTGAAGGACCTTTATTCATAGTGTATTAAAATCTATTAATGTTACTACTGGGGTTACTACACTGCAAACACAATGTATTAATAGTGAATAGGATAGCGCAAGGTAATGTATCCACAGATGGTAAATAATGTGAGCATCGTTTTCAAACATGATTTACAAATCATTGATGGCATTTGCTATCTGTATGGTTATTACAGGGTTAATGTAAAGTTGGCTCTTGGATAGTAGTCTGCTGTAAGTGTTAACCCCTCAAAGAGCTGTAAGTTTCATTAATTTTCCGTCACCAACCAGCTTAAACGATTTCCCTATTTGGTTAAATTACATGCGTGTCGATCAAGTAAATTCATGCATTTACTGTGCTACGTATTTAACTTAAATAATACAGTTAACTGCTGTATCTCACTTGTTTCTCTATCTACCATTAATGGCGGTTTATAGTGAGCAAGCTGTTAACCTATTGCAGCATCTGGTTGAGACAACAGTCTTGTCAATCAACTTAATCTATGCTAAAAGGTTAGGTTGTATTTTATGAATTTCGTTGCTACTTGGTAGTGACATAAATCTTACCGGGGACCACCCACGCTCCCCTCACGCCAGCACCTAGGTGGTCACTTTCGATCACCCGTCTGGGGGGTCCTACACCCCCCCCCTCACCCCTTCACGGTCTCATTAAATTCCCGGTCCAAACGTTGATTTTGCTAGGGATATATATATATAAATCCACTTGGGTTAAGATTCATGTTGTTATAGAGGCTATGCTTTTCTACTGAGAGGGTAAAGGAAGGGATGCCAGTAATTTTATTATATCATGCACGACATATTGGCTACGTAAATTTTCACTCCTACTTTCCATCATGTTTTTCATGTGTCAGTGCAAAGACCTAGGTTATTCGGCTGGTATCTCCACCTAGTGGTTTTATGGTATTTGCTGTTTTATTCTGTATAACATGTAGCTTCCCTGCCGTCCTGTTTTCAGGTTTATTAATGGTGTATCTACAATTGGTGCATCCCTTATACTTCTACTCAATGCCTGACACTATGCATGTACTGTTTTATTGGGTCAAGTTAATCTAACAGTTGAACGCTATGTTTGTTGGATTATTATAAGAAAATTGCATACTGTCGTTGTTATCATTAGACAATCACCAGTTCGCTATTATCGCCTATTTCTATCAGGTACAATTAAGTTTCGTCCACATTTCAAACAACTGCCTCGACAAGGCCACGTTGTTACACGATGGGGTATCAAACCGACAAACAAACTTACATTCAGGTGATCGGTGGGAATAGCCTCGTTCGGGCGATTCCCGCCATACCACGCCTGTGCAAGTTATGACCTATATTTCAAACGCTCAAACTCACGTACGTCCTAGCTCATTAACGCTCGAAACTCACGAACCACACGATTCGTATGAGACCGGCAATCAGGTTGCGTTTCGGCAGACTGATTGTTTTGGGTAATTATTATCAATTATGTCTGTATCTTTATGCGGAATATGATCGTTGCAGGTACCACTTCCATGGTTTCTTTCACATTTGCAACTAATACATTGCAACCTTTATACAGTCAGTGTGATTGGGATTTCAGCGTTTTCCCTAGCGATTTTGCAATTTTCCTGTAACTGTCAGTTTCACTGTTTTAGGCTGCAACCAAACACTGGTGTGATACTTTAATAACATGGTTTAAACAGGTCCTCAAATGTTCTTTTTATTTATTGTGGTCCTACATTGGGGGTAATTCCGTTGGTGTTTAAATCGCGGTTGACTCAGACTGATGTTGACGGTACAATTGCCTGTCTCGATTGCGATTACGTAAGTTTCGCAATATTATAATAACTGAGGTTATCTATTATTCAGCCGCTTCACCTTGTGGATAACCATTCGTTCACTGTTGTTGGACTGCCTGTCCTATCACTCCCAGCTTCGGCTAGGGTGGTAATTTATGTAATACGCTTGTTGGGGGACTCTGTAAGTTATACTGTGCAGGCAAGACTTTAAGGTAAATGTTTTTCGTGTGTGTAATTTGAAGGAAAACAATCAAATGTTACATTAGTTTCACAATTAATATTGTTGTTTCATATTGTCATCTGCTATCAGTAGACAATTACTGGTTTGCTATTGTCGCCTGTTTCTAACAGGTATAAATGTGTTTTTCGTTCACATTTCCTACAATTGTTACACAATTGGCCTTTAGTCAAACGATTGTCACCTGTTTCTATCAGGTTTAATTTAATTGGGTTTCCAAACAACTGCCTCTACTAGGCCACGTTGTTACACGATTGGGTTTTGAGGTACGGGGGCTTGATTCCTGCCTTGCCTCGTCAGGCCTCGGCTCCACTCGACAACTCTTCATTCGTACTCGCTACCCATAACAATCGTTTTGTTACTCACTACCTTGCTAATTTCACCCTCCTCTCTCCGTCAGCTGCTACAACGTTTTCTTGGCACGACGCCTTCTTACACCTTCTTTCGGGTTTATAGTAACCATCACGAGAATCTTTAGCACCCTCAGGGTCTATCGATACTGTGCTATCAGCTATATCTCCATAGCACTTCACTATACTGCACATTATTTTCCTTCCCTCGACTTCAGTTCCTTTCCTCTTCTTTCTTCCTCCTTTCTCTCCCTTCGTTTCCTCTGTCTCTGTCTGGGAATCTCCGGGTACCTATCATTAACCACAACTTGGGTTACCAAGCACGTTACGTTGCCCCCTTATCAAGCCCCCGTCTAGGGTCAGAGAACTGGCTATCTAGGGTTAGGAGCTGGCCTCAGCTGTACGACGTAGCTGGTCCCGGTGAGGCCAACTCCCCAATCTCAACACGGAGATTTTCGCCCCTCGGCCCAAATCATAGTTAGAGCCTCGCATTCACCCACCTATCGGGTTCATAGTTAGGGCCTCACCTGACTCGGCAACACGTTTTTGGATCTTTACTGTCACCGAGAGGCCACCACCCCGCCACCACGCTAGTGGCTCGAGCCCCACGCCCAAATCATAGGTAGAGCCTCTCACCAGCCGCTTGGCTACTAGCAGGGCCTCACTTGTTGGGTAGTGAGCTTTTCGCTTCGGCACTAGTTAGCCACCCAGTTCTATTTTACTTAGCCGTATTGTTGTTGTTTGAGTTCATTGTTGTTGTCATGTTCTTTTTCAGGATGTCCTACGAAGGCTACATCGGACAAGGGATTGCAGCATTTTCGTATCTATTAGGGCCGACTAACCAAGAGTCGCTCAGTCTCGTACCTCACCCAACTCACATCTCTCAAGCATAATCCGCATTTTAGCATCCCCTTCCGGTCACTCGGCTGTTGGGGCTCGACACAAGCTATCATCTAGAACATTATTCGTTTGCTCTAGGATACATATAACAGACTCGTGACATTCTTCCTAGAATCAGTGGAGCATGACTTCCACAGGCATACTGATCACCCTGTAGTCTTTTCTACATTTTTGCCACCTTTTATTCAAACCTTCATACGCACACGGTCGCACTATTCCGAACTGACATACACGTTTCTGACAAGCCTTTCAAACCATACCCCGTTTTTTTTTTTTTACACAAGATATCAAAAGATAATTGGTTATCGCTCTACAGTAACGTACGTACACAGATGGGAATACCGGGCAGTATCAGACTCCCTAAACAGCATTCGCGCCACACAACCAGGTCTTAAATCTATGTGCCTGCAACCATACAAGGGTTCGGGAACCCTACAACTCCACGATCACAACTAATCAGACTGGTAAGTCATGTCTACCCAAGGAAATTTAAGAAGGTACAAACACTACACCGCGTCACGTCAACATTCGAACAAGACAATCAAGACACTTGACCTACTAATCATTCCCTAACTACTTCTAAATACGATTCTACATTCACACTCCTGTCATTAGAGTAAGTAGGACCACCGGCTCCTATTTTTCACATCCATTCTATAAGCACGACATCCAGTAGCAGTACGCCGGAACAAACAATTAGAGGCACTAGGAATCAGCTCTATTATACAGGAACATTCCCAACGCATGAGTAGTAAGACAACGGATTTTATATAGTGCTATAAGTGTGTTTTTCTGGCATTTCCTTTTGCCCTCTTTTTCAGGCCTACCCTCTACGTCGGTTCCAGCACACCACACCGACTTAATTCCAATCACAAGGTATTTCACTATACGATATTAACCGACCACAAGTTTAAGGCCGTAAGGCCTGTATTTGTGGGAGGAGTTAAGCGTTCCATATAAACGCTACTCCCCCCCTTCCTACCTGCCGTACGCACGCTGTTCACCCCACCCACCTCTCCCTCTTATACAATTCTTTCAGGGGGGCCCTCTTTTTCAGGCCTACCCTCTACGTCGGTTCCGGCACACCACACCGACTTAATTCCAATCACAAGGTATTTCACTATACGATATTAACCGACCACAAATATATATATACGTGTGTATATATATATATATATATATGTGTATATATATATATATGTATAGAATTTTTTACAATTATTTTTATTTATATATAGTGATATATACGTATATACTTATGTACATAGATATATATATATATTTCGTTCTACATGTATTTTGATATCAATATATATATATATATATTCATTTTAAAATACAGTTAGAACGAAATTACACATGTATATATATTTTGTATTTATTTTTTTTATTTTATTTTTTAACGTATTTACATATTTATTTATTTTTTATTATATATAAATATATATATAATTAAAATTATATATATATATTTAGTCACTATCATTGTACGTGTATTTTGATAATATATATATAATTATGTATATAATAATATTAAAATACACTTAGACAGTGTATGTGTATTTATGTGTGTGTGTGTATATATACTTAGATCATATATATAATAAATATATATATGATTTAAGTATATTTTATTTATTTTTACACTGTTTTAACATTTATTTATTTTATTTTCAGACAGCAGGGGGAGTACCTGTCATTACAGGCACTCCCCCTGCTGGCAATGCCTTGGGCGGCTATGCCCTCCATGTGATGGCGAGGTCCTCGCAAGGATGTGTCTTTCTTCAAGCTATTAATGGTAGACTGTAACGGACACCTTCCGTTGACGGATGCTCCTAGCGCTTCCTGAGGACTCCCAGCACTGCAGACAACACCACAACCACCGAGACTCCACAACCGCCGTAGCTTAACTGGAGCCGCGCCATCTTCCTTCCACCCTGAATGAACCTCCAGCATCCAGGACCGTGTGGGAAAGACCTCTCCACCAGGAGAGCGTAACAGGAACAAGAGTTAAGTGATTGAGGGTCAAGAATAACTCTGAAGTTTAATGACACACACTCTGCTTTTATGCAATTCTCCCCTGCAAGGGAGACGCCCACATCAAATTAAACATTACCCAATCACACAATGGTTACCTCCCACAGATTCCCTCCCCTTAACCTGAGAGGTAACCTAATTATAACATACAGTTTAAACATACATTTTTATACATTTTTATAACTTTAAAACTATACATCCGATATTAATAAAAACCACATATTAATAATCAGCATACTTTACTTACAAACATATCCAAAATTCAGCTAATTCCATCCAGGGGTTAAAGAGTTAGCTGGAAGTCCTTTATGACCGACCGCAAGCACATTTCCCTGCCCAAAACAGTTCCACAGATTCAGGCTGTGCGGTCGGTCTATTTCTGCCCTGAAAAGTTACAAAGTCCCATCCGAAGGCGCAGTTCGAATCGTCGAACTCACTTCGACTTTTGTCGAAGTGTCGAAGTGAAACCGGGGTTGTTTCCGTGGTGTTCTATTGTCTACCAGAGGTCTGTTTTACACCCAGAAATGACAAAGTCCCGTTCGAACGTGTGTTCGAATCTTCGAACGGGACTTAGTCTCCAGCCGCGGTGTCGAAGGGTAGGGGAAGGTACAGATCATCACGTTCGACTGGATTAAAATGGCCGCCGCCACGTGTTCGACTGTAATGGCGGCCACTTTGACGACTTCGGCACTTCAACGGCTTCGGCACTTCGACAGCTTCGGCACTTCGACTGCATTCGAAGTGCCAGTTCAAAAGTTGGAACACTGCTCCCAAGTACTTAAAGGGCCAGGAACAGCATACAAACATCCATTGGGCCCAAATACAAGTCTCAAAGGGCAATACCTTCCAAGGCCATAGTCGCAGGGCAAGAGGCTAGCAATAAGTCCTCTCCAATGCCCAGTGGCAAATGGCAGTTTGTCACACACGTCAATCTGTTTACTTCCCTGGATAAAGCACAATCCTCCATTAAGAAGGTATTTCGGCTGCAAACATCCTGGGTTTTTGGACGTGCTGGACGATAGCGGGGTCGTGTCTCCAGCCGTGGCTGGTCTTCAGGCCGCCACAGATCCCGTGGTCCTTCCTTCTTTCCGTCATACCAATCCAGAACCCCCTACGCTCAGAGGGCGGATAGAGGTTGTGGATACCGCGCCAGAGGACGGGCAAGATTTCCTACAGGTGAGTGCAACTCCTGCCACTTTCAATCACCCTACATTGCATGCGGGCAGACTGTTTCACTGCAGAGACAGGTGGCGGGAGGTGTCTTCAGATGTATGGGTCCTTCGTACGGTACGGGGTTATGTCATAGATTTCCATTCCCCTCCAATGCAGGTTGGACCCCCAAGGGTCCCCATCATCGCAAGAGAACAACAGTCCTTGATAGATACGGAAGATCGGGCACTGTTTGTCAAAGGCGCAGTTCAACGGGCCCCGGATTTGGGGGGCTTCTTCAGCTCGATTTTCCTAGTGAAGAAAAAGTCCGGAGAGTTCCGCCCAGTGATTAATTTACGAGAATTGAACACCTTTGTGGTCTACAACCACTTCAAGATGGAGGGCATTCATCTTCTTCGGGACCTTCTCCGGCCGGGAGACTGGTTCACGAGGCTGGACCTGAAGGACGCTTACCTCTCCGTCCCGGTGGACGAGGACTGTCGCAGATTCCTTCGCTTCGTCTGGAAGGGCGTTCCGTGCCAATTTACATGCCTTCCCTTCGGCCTCAGCTCGGCTCCTTGGTGCTTTAGCTCCTGAAGCCGGTGGTCGCCCGATTCAGGTCGGAGGGCGTTCGCTGCATAATATATCTGGACGACTTGCTGATCTTTTGCGAGGACCCCTCCAGGCTCAGATATCAGACTCGCTCTTCGATCTCCTTATTGGAACACCTGGGGTTCGTGGTCAATCTGAAGAAATCAGCTTTGGAGCCTTCCCAGATGGTGGAATTCTTGGGTTTCGAAGTCGATGTCCGAAGATGGACTTTACGGCAAGACCGGATTCCCTTTCGAATGTTAGCTTGTGTGGCGAAACCAACCTCGCCACTGGGCCCTGGAGAAGCCTGTTTGCTAGCCTCCTACCTGCTGACTATGGCCCCTGGGTTATTTGGGGCATATTGTACTTTATATTGCTGCTACTGGCCCTTTAAAATCAGCGATGGACATATTGGAACTTTTGGGACTACTGTCCCTTTAAGACTGTGGAGCATATTCCAGTATACTGCCTTTAATATTACATATGTATTTATGTGTTGAGTTTAACCTGGGATATGTATGCAGCATTCAACTGATTGTTCGGTAGAATCACTCCATTCATTATATTGAGTGAAACTACCGAACAACCAGACCACCCAGGAATAAGTGTGCCTCCAATTACAGTTTGCAACAATGTTGCAAACGGGTAATTGGCAATCAGTGTAATGTATTCTTTGTCCTCTGGGTGGCCGCCATTCGGGAAACAAACACGTGGCGGCGGCCATCTTAAACTACCGAACAGCGGTGTTTTGCCGTCGAGTGTCTGGAACTAAAATCGGATACTTGACTAGGCAAACACCGCTGAGACCTCCATACTTCCAGAAATTCGTATAGAAACTACCGAATGACCCGCCGTTCGGTAGAAAGAACCCCACAAACAAGGGAATTCATTCAAACCCTCTCCAGGCTCTATAACACAGGCAATTCACCTGTTTTCATTCCCTTGTTTGTGACCGACCGCAGGGCCAAAATGCATGGAACTGTTTTCGGATACTTTACCCATGCGGTCGGTCAAATCTTTGGAACCTCATATCTCCCGAACTGTTCATCCGAATGACTTGAATTTTGGATATGTTGTCCCCCTGAATAAGGGCTATCCAGCGATGCTGGATTTAAAGGTGTACCCCCGGGTTTTGGGGTACATCCAGAACTTGGCTGAAAAGGTGTACCGGATAATTGGGTTTAATGTTATCTGAGGGGAGGGGATGTGTGGGCTGAACCATGTATGTGATTGGATATTTTATGCCTCCCCCTGGGTGTGGCCTGTATGTGGATTATTGTAATAAAAGCCGGGCTGGATGAGCCAGTCCAGAGTTCCTGTTTTACCCTCAAAGTGATGTGTCGTCTCATTATTGGGGGAAGGATTTATTGCATGCTGTTCCAGTTGACTGCTAGGAGTACAAGCCTATTCGTATGGTTCCTATTCAATGGTCTACAGCATTCATATGCTTGGGAGAATTTAAAGGTTTCTCGGATTCGGTGATTGTGGTGTCTGCCAGAGTGCCCACACAGTCGGGGTGCCAGGCGATCCGTTACAGCTTGCGTGGTGGGTCTCCTCTCGGCCTCGATTCAGGCGATCTTCCCGGGCCCACTACATTACAGGGCCATGCAACGGCTGAAGGCTCATTTTCTACACAAGAGACCCTCTTACGACCAGAAGATCTCCCTGTCTCCGGACGTGAAGAACGAACTCCGCTGGTGGCTCCTGCATATGTCCGCCTGGAATGGCAAGGAGATCTTCGGACCAACCCCGGATTTCGTGCTGGAATCAGATGCGAGCCTTTGGGACTGGGGTGCCACGTGCGCGACCGGGTCCACGGGGTCCCGTAGTCGGACAAGGAATCGGAAATCCACATCAATTGCCTGGAGTTGATTGCGGGTTCATTTGCGATTCGGAGCCTGGCGAACCACCTGTCGGACTGCTGCGTCCTCCTTCGGATGGACAATGTCTCAGCGGTGCAGTACAGCAACCGCTTGGGGGGCACTCGGTCTCGAGCACTATCGAAGGTGACGAAGGAGATTTACAGTTTCTGTTTCCAACGCAACATCAACTTACAAGCGAAATATCTTCCGGGGGAGTCGAACCTGGCGGCGGATTGGTTCTCCAGACATTGGAGGGATGCCAGCGACTGGAAACTCCTTCGGACCGTCTTTCTCGGACTCGGGTATCAGAGAGGTCCATTCACAATGGATCTATTCGCCTCCAGGACAAATCACCAGACCCAGAGATACTTCAGTTGGCTCCCGGATCCAGCGTGCACAGCGGTGGACGCTTTTCTCCAGGTGTGGCCTTCGCAGGGAGCGTATGTGTTTCCTCCGTTCGCTATGATTCCCAAGGTATTGCTACAAGTTCAACGTCAGCGTGTGTTCTTGGTGTTGCTGACTCCGCTATGGCAGAGTCAAGCCTGGTTTCCGGAGCTCCTGGATCTCTCCTGTCGGGATCCTCTTCTCTTACCATCCTCTCGAATGCTCCTCTCGGACTCCCGGGGCGTCCCTCATCCCCTAGTGAGGGACGGCCACCTACTTTTGGTGACCTGGACTCTTTCAGGGGTATCTGGAATGTCGAGGCGTTATCGCAATCGGCTAGAGACCTTCTCTGGTATTCCTGGGCTCCCTGAACGAGGAGGTGCTATCTCTCAGCATGGGGTTCCTGGTGTCGCTGGTATTTGGAACGGGATACCGATCCCTTTACAGGCCCTGTAACTAGCGTGCTGAATTTCTTGTCTCACCTCTTTGACCTGGGTCGGTCATCCTGCTCGGTTAACGTGGCTAGGTCAGCTATCTCGGCGGCACATGTTCCGGTTAGAGGTTTTCCCATCGGCCAGGATCCACTGGTCTGCAGACTTCTACGTGGGATGAGGCTGGCACGTCCTCCGGCGCCTAAGTACTCTTCCCTCTGGGATGTACGTATGGTTTTAGCGTTTCTTCAAGAATGGCCAGATAATCAGGATCTTTCCCTTCGCCAGCTTTCAGCAAAATTTGCCCTCTTGTTGTGTCTGGTTTTGTTCAGATGTGTTTCTGATGTCCGGGCCTTCGACGCTTTAACGTTCTCACCAGAAGGGGTCTCCTTGAAGGTGGTTAGACGTACCAAGTTGGATTCGACGGTCGTGTCGTATCCTTACTTCGAGAATTCGCCTAAACTCTGTGTGGCGAAGACACTGGCTCGCTATGTAGCGGTTACCGCTCCACTTCGCTCTTCTCTTTCTGGACAGTTGTTAATATCGTACGTCAGACCCCACAAGGCAGTCTCGTCCCCTACCCTGGCTTGTTGGATTAGATGGTTATTGACACTGGCGGGGATGAATGCGACCTTCGGAGCGCATTTGGTTAGAGGCGCCGCAGCTTCCGGAGCTTTCTTGGCGGGCGCTTCTCTTCGGGACATTTTGCGTACGGCGGACTGGTCCCATGAGGAGACTTTTCACCAATTTTACTTTAGACCGTCGGACCATGCTTCCTTGGTTTTGCTGTCGGAGCGTTAAAACAGAAAATATGAAGCCTCCTGTCATGTTATAAAATTGTAGATTATACTAGCTTTAGTGTAACTATAATCTTAATTTTATTAATGACAGGAGGCGAATATTTCCCACCCGGTTTTCTGTCCCTCCCTTTGTTTAGATTGATTGTTTGATTGGTTTTCTGCTGGTTGTTGAGTCACCTGGGCTCGATTTGGTAGTCTGGGGTGATGTCTGGGGAAGTTAGGGGAGGTGTCTGTTATATTTGTATTGTCGGTAGTTATATACTGGGTTTTATGTTTTTGTACTATCAGTACTGTTCCGTGGGATTTATGTTTTCTCAGTACATTTCATTCACTAATCAGTGTTTTCGACTCTGTTTGTTTCGTTTCAGTGTAATGGTTCGACTACATTTCATAGAATCAACCGTTTTGCTGGATGAAGAGCAAGTTTCCTTCTGTTATTCGAAGTCTTCTTACAGACAGCATTCATCGTTGTGTTATGTTTCTTCCTTTAATTGGTTTATTGTCATTTTTGTATACCTTATGTTTTGTCGCAGCGTGAAAGAGGAAATGGTTGGTTGGGAGGAGCCTTTACAGATGCCTTATGTTTTTGTCTTTGGTGTTTTTCTCTCTATGTTAATGTGCTGCTGTGGAGTTCTATTAAAGAGAGATTTAAGCAAATATTCACCTCCTGTCATTAATAAAATTAAGATTATAGTTACACTAAAGCTAGTATAATCTACAATTGTCCATTCCCACAAGAGAGCAGGATGTTTCGCATACACAGTCTGTATGAACCATGCTTTAACAGTGTACAAACTTACTCGAAATTATATCCCTTGGGGAGATGCCAGGTTCCTATTCTGGCGTGGGGATTCTAGGAACCCGATTTACTATCATTTGGACAGAGTCGACATTTGGCAGTGTGATGTAATTCCAGTAAAATACAAGTTTAGCAGGCTAAGATTGCCACAAGGCATATGTATGTATATGTGTTTGTAGTATCAGTTAGTTAATTACACGTAGCTAAGATACTGTTATCACTGTACTGACCAGGTGCAGGAATGTAAGAACTGGA
This sequence comes from Pelobates fuscus, assembly GCF_036172605.1. Taxonomy (NCBI): domain Eukaryota; kingdom Metazoa; phylum Chordata; class Amphibia; order Anura; family Pelobatidae; genus Pelobates; species Pelobates fuscus. The sequence continues at coordinate 6,613,129 of NC_086323.1, read as the reverse complement.
ATTACGCGTCCCTCTCCTTTGTATCAGATGAGCCACGTGGTTAGACCGGATGGATGAGTTTAGACTCTATTTATTAAATAGGTTAAGGGTATGTGTGGGTGTAGTTAATTGTGGGAGGAGCTACAGTGCTATATAAGGAATGTACTCTATGTATTCAGTACTCAGACTTTGCTGTATTTTGGTGACGCTAGTCCCTCTGAGTCCCGATCGGTGATCCAATAAAGAATCTCTTCCTTCCTGAAGAAACCTGTGTCCATCTCTCTGTGCTTGGCTTCCGTCAGTTTCTCCGGTATCATTTGGTGCATTGGCCGGGAAGCTCATCGTTCAACGGTAGCTGAGAGGCAGAGGCGTGAGACGGTCTATCTTTGCCCACGTTCTCTACGGCTGCACCCCTGAACTTCTGCGTGGACCTCCCTTCGTCTCGGCGCCACTGGTCTGTTGTCCAGGAGATCATCGGCCTCTACGTGAGAAGTGCTGGGGTGTCCCCGTCGATGAGTGTGAACTCAGGTTCAGGAACGAGGAGGTAAGACAACTGCTGTTTTAGACGGCAGGACCCACTAGGGGTATACCGATTGTGCGGTAGGCCCAAAGGGGTTTTGAATCTGTGTATCTGCCCCCTCTGTCGGAGGGAAGGAGCGAAGGCGCACCGCTCGATCGAACGCTCTTTAGTCAGACCGTTTGATTTGGTTAGTCAGGCGGGGTCCTGGTGTAAATAGCCCTAGCCGGACACCGGTGTCTTGTCTAGACTAGCGTTCTAGGGTGTATATTACGTTCGCTAGGTCGGAGGGACCGGGAGACTAAGCGGCGCCTGTGTAAATTCGGTTCGCTAGTTCTCATCCTATCTGGGCTAAGTGGGAAGGCGTGTAAATTTGGAACCCACTAGACTTTTGATAGTGCGACTAAGAGGCGCCTGTGTAAATTCGGTTCTCTAGCTCGCTATATATGTGGTGATTGGGCAGTGTGGCTAACCAAAACGGGTGTATATAGTTTTAGGTAGTCCATTCAAGGTACTGGCCAATAGTTTAGTTGGGAATTGTAAATGTGTTAACGATTGTTTTAGTAAAGTGTATATCTTGTTAGATAGCGCGAGCTCAGCCGTCTAGCGAGAGTGTTAATAGTGTGTTGCTGTATTATAGTGCACGGTACCATAACCCTGTATATTTACTGACATTATATAATAAGTACTAATCATTGTCGTCCATTGCATGTTTAACACCATAACCACTAATAATTGTATTGTGACCTTAACTTGTGCTTTGACCTATGCTAACCGTACTGTAACCGCTATTTGTAAAAGACGATGTTACTGGGGTGTGTTATAGACGGGTAATTCGTATATAGAGAATTATAGCGTGGGTGACTGTATAGTTACGCCAAAGGGCATAATATTGATTATATAGTGACTGGTGTAACAGCTGTGTGTGTACGGGAATTCCCTGAGTGTTTATTGTTATTGTGTACGTTTCACTTGGTAACCGTACCACGTGGTGCTGTTGCCAGAGGAAACGGGTGTGACTGTTGAATAGTACGCGTGTATAGTATTCGTTGTCGACGACGTTCCATTGTTAAGTATGGGTGCGTCGCAGTCAACGATTCCGGATCCCTTAGGATGTATGGTTAAGAATTTTAAAAAGGGATTCAAAGTTTGTGATTTTGGGGTAAAGATGTCTCCTGTACGTTTGGTCACTTTGTGTACTAGGGAGTGGCCTACTTTGGTTGCGGCATGGCCGCCACGTGGCAGTTTGGATCCAACTCTGGTACAGCGCTTACACGTGGCTGTATCGGGTAGGCCTGAACTTTACGGCCAGTTTCCTTATATTGACTGTTGGAGACAGGCCGTAAATGACTCGCCAAAATGGCTCCAGACATGCCACGAGGAGCAGTGTCGCCTCATGGTAGCTAGGACTTGCTCGTCCACTAGGACTGGTGTTAGGCCCATTTTGGACACGCCCCCTGAGTCCGAGATCCCTTTGCCGCCCCCTTACTTTCCGTTAAGAAGAAGTGACGCAAACGCAGGAAGTCCTGCACCCCTCCCCTCATTACCCTCATCCACTTCCGCTTCCTCCTCCAGTACAGGATCCACCCCCCCTCGTACTAAATCTCCCCTTCCGGAACCAGAATCCACCCCCATTAGAAACGAATATCCTGATTTGGCGCCACTTCAGACTTCCGGTCAAGCTTCATCTAGCTCGGCTCGAAGTGTTTTATTTACGACCTTTTCCCAAAACCGACCTCCCACATCCCCATACCCTATCTCTCCCCGACCGGAACCCATGACTGACGCCTCTCTACGTAGCCCCATCCAAACCCGACAGTTGACTGGTGCCCAACAATTAAAGCACTATCAGATGCCTCTTCGTCTGAATCCCGGGTCAGCTTATATCGATGCCGCAGGTCAAATGGCACACGCTGACCCAGTCTTCGTATATGTCCCATTTACCACAACCGATCTTTTAAACTGGAAGACCCATAATTCCTCGTATACTGAGAAACCACAAGCTATGACTGATCTGTTCACCTCAATAGTACAGACGCATAATCCGACATGGGCTGATTGCCAGCAGTTACTAATGACTTTATTTAACAATGAGGAAAGGACAAGAATAAATCAAGCAGCCATTAAAGCATTAGAGGATAGAGCCCGTGCTTTGAACCAAGCCAATCCAGCAGCATGGGCCGCGACACACTATCCCAACACCGATCCCGATTGGAACGTAAATGGTGCTGATATGGTTCAACTCAGAGCCTATAGAGACGCTATAATTGCTGGCATGAAAGCCGGAGGAAAGAAAGCCATTAACATGTCGAAGACAGTTGAGGTGATCCAGAAAAGCGATGAAGCGCCCAGTGTCTTTTATGACCGATTATTGGAGGCATACCGCTTGTATACCCCCTTTAATCCGGAAGACGCAGACAATTCCCGAATGGTTAACTCCGCCTTTGTCAGCCAAGCATACGGAGATATTAAGCGCAAGCTACAAAAGTTAGAAGGGTTTGCAGGTATGTCCATCACCCAACTAATGGAGGTAGCAAATAAGGTCTATATGAACAGGGATACAGAAAGTAAGAAAGAGGAAGAGCGCAAGATGCGTAAAAAGGCTGATATGCTAGCGGTAGCGATCGCAGGCGTAGATAAACGGGGCCCAGATAGAGGCAATAATAGATGGAGTAGGGAGCCTTTGAGTAGGGATCAATGCGCGTATTGCAAGGAAGAAGGGCATTGGAGGAACGAATGTCCGCAAAGAGAGCAGTACGAGAGAGACCAACCCAGGGCAGGCTACGGAAACTTTAGAGGTAGAGCGAGAGGTAGAGGAGGCCCCGGAGGGAGTAATGGTTATAGAGGGAGTAATGGGAACAGAGGAAGTGTTAGGGAAGACAGGTATATTCCAGCAGCGCAAAGGTCCCGCGATAGAGAAGGTAGGGACTTTGTAGGATTGGCTGACACTGTCATGGAGGACTATTGATACCGACCGGGCTCCATCCCCCTTGGTCGAGCGGAGCCTATGGTCGATGTATCAATAGGGGGGAAAAGGAGTGCGTTCATGATCGACACTGGTGCTGAACATTCAGTGGTGACTAATCTAGTTGCTCCTCCATCTGGAAGGACTATTACTGTGATAGGAGCAACTGGAAGAAGTGCTGAAAAACCGGTTCTTAAAAGTCGACTCTGTACATTGGGAGGCCACGTAGTAAAACACCAATTCCTTTATATGCCTGAATGTCCAGTCCAATTGCTGGGACGTGATATGCTATCAAAATTACAAGCGCAGATTACGTTCCTACCAAATGGAACAACATCCTTAAAGTTTAATGGACCTTCAGGTATTATGACTTTATCCGTACCAAAGGAAGAAGAGTGGCGACTTTATACAGTGTTGACTAGCCAAAACCCTAGGAGTGATGAGACATTGTTTAACATACCAGGAGTTTGGGCAGAGAACAACCCACCAGGACTGGCCCGCAATATTCCACCAATAAAAATTGAACTGAAACATGGGGTTTATCCAGTGAGCCTAAGACAATATCACATTCCGCAGAAGGCTAAGAAGAACATCCAATCCTATCTGGATAAGTTCATACGGTATGGTATCCTAAAATTCTGTACTTCCCCCTGGAACACCCCATTGCTGCCTGTTCAAAAGCCCGGTACAGATGAGTATCGACCTGTACAGGACTTAAGAGCAGTCAATGATGCGGTTGTTAGCATACATCCAGTTGTACCCAATCCATATAACCTGCTTGCTTTAATTCCGGGCGGGGCTACTTACTTCACAGTCTTAGATCTCAAAGATGCCTTCTTTTGCCTCCGAATTGCCGCAGAAAGCCAATGTATTTTCGCTTTCCAATGGGAGAACGCTGTAACGGGCTCAAAACGCCAAATGACTTGGACAAGACTGCCCCAAGGGTTTAAAAATTCACCTACCCTATTTGGTTCAGCTCTAAGTCAAGATCTACTGGATTTCGAGTCTATCCCAGGAGAATGTGTATTGTTACAATATGTAGATGACTTGTTGATAGCAGCAGTTACAAAAGAAAAATGTCAGCAAGCAACGCACGATCTACTACATATTCTCTGGAAGGCAGGATACAAGGTGTCCAGGAAGAAGGCTCAGTTGTGTTTGCCAACTGTCAAGTATCTGGGATTCCATATCTCTGAAGGTCAAAGGATTATGGGGCCAGAGAGAAAAGAAGCTGTCTGCCAAATACCAATACCCAAGAATAGAAGACAAGTGCGAGAATTCTTGGGGGCAGCAGGCTTCTGTAGGATATGGATTCCCAGCTATGCGATACTGGCAAAACCTCTGTACGCAGCCATCAAAGGTACAGAGCACGACCCCTTCTTATGGACCCAAGAACAGCAAACGGCATTTGAAGATGTGAAGAAGGCTTTGATGAGTGCCCCAGCATTAGGTCTACCTGATCACACACGACCATTCTACTTATATGTACACGAGCAAAGAAGAATGGCTGTGGGAGTATTGACACAGTACTTGGGATCATGGCAAAGACCTGTTGCCTACATGTCTAAGCAACTGGATGCAGTGGCCAGCGGACTTCCACCTTGTCTAAGAGCCGTAGCTGCAGCCGCCCTGCTAGTAGCTGAAGCCGATAAACTCACTCTGGGTCAAGAACTTTATGTACGAGTCCCACATGCAGTACAGACGTTGTTGGATTACAAAGGAAATCATTGGTTTAGTAACAGCCGTATGACCAAGTATCAAGCAATGTTGTGTGAAAACCCAAGAGTGCATTTAGAGACTGTAAACACCTTAAATCCAGCTACCCTTTTGCCGCAACCTACTGAAAGTCAACATGATTGTTTGGAAGTAATGGATGAAGTATTTTCAAGTAGACCAGATCTTCGTGATTTTCCCATCCAGAACCCCGATGTTCAATATTACACCGACGGCAGTAGTTATGTGAAAGAAGGGATCCGCTATGCAGGATATGCAGTGACAACAATAGACAAGGTGATAGAAGCTCGGCCACTGGCGAAAGGAACATCAGCACAAAAGGCAGAATTAATAGCACTAACACGAGCGTTACAATTGGCTGAAGGTTTAAGAGTAAATATCTATACGGACTCTAAGTATGCGTTTTTAACCACTCATGCCCACGGAGCTTTGTATAAAGAAAGAGGACTACTGAATTCAGAAGGCAAAGAAATCAAGTACGCAGCTGAAATCCTACAACTATTGGAAGCAGTGTGGGAGCCGAAAGAAGTCGGTATCATACATTGTCGAGCGCATCTGAGAGGAGATGGTGATGTAACCAAGGGAAATCGGATGGCAGATAGTGCAGCTAAGCGTGCTGCTGAATCAGGAAGACAGGAGTATGTGGGGCATATAGCTGCTCTTATACCAACTCCACTGTCCCAATGGACTCCAGTTTATACAGCTCAAGAAGAGGAGTGGTTAAAGACTGAACCGGGAAAGTATTTGGAGAACAAGTGGTATCAGCTAGAAGATGGAAGAATAGTCATACCAGCATCACTAGCGGTAGAAATTGTCCAAAATTATCACAACGGGACACATTCTGGGAGAGACAGTACTGAAGAATCTCTCAGGAAACATTTCTACATACCAAGATTGTCCAACTTGACTCAGGCCATTGTACGCAGATGTGTAACGTGTGCTAAGAATAATGCAAGACAAGGACCAGTAAAGCCACCAGGAGTCCAGTTTATGGGGGGACTCCCCATGTCCGATCTACAAATAGACTTTACAGTAATGCCTAAATCGGGTGGACATCGTTACCTGTTGGTAATTGTGTGCACCTATTCAGGCTGGGTAGAAGCATGTCCTACTCGTACAGAGAAAGCAGGAGAAGTTGTAAGATTCCTGCTACGAGAAATAATACCCCGATATGGACTACCCTGTTCTATAGGATCGGACAATGGTCCAGCTTTTGTTCATCAGTGCCTACAACAACTGACTCATATGCTTGGTATAAAGTGGAGGCTTCATACTGCATATAGACCCCAGAGTTCTGGTAAGGTAGAGAGAATGAATAGAACTATAAAGAACCAGTTGGCTAAAATGTGTCAGGAAACCCAACTTAAGTGGAACGTTCTCTTACCCATAGCTTTATTGCGAATCCGCAGTACCCCTACCAGAAGGATGGGCCTCTCTCCTTTTGAAATCATGTATGGGCGACCACCTCCCGTACTTGGTAACTTAAGGGGGGACTTGAGTCAGTTGGGAGAAGGAATTACCCGGCAGCAGGTTGTAGAGTTGGGTAAGACTATGGAGGAGGTACAGAAATGGGTACAAGATAGATTACCTGTGAATATTTATCCCCCTGTTCATAGTTATCATCCAGGAGACCAAGTGTGGATTAAAGAGTGGAATAATGTACCGTTAGGGCCCAAGTGGAGAGGTCCTTATGTTGTTCTTTTGTCTACCCCTACAGCGATAAAAGTAGCCGAAGTAACTCCGTGGATACATCACTCCAGGGTTAAACCAGCAGCAGTCGATTCTTGGCAAATTACAGCAGATCCAGAGAATCCCTGCAAGATCCGGTTGAAACGCACTACTCAGTCGGAGTAACGAGGAATTATTGTGGATTACAAATTTTATTGTTACAGGTGTGAGTGAGAAGGCCATAATAAAGCCTGTCCGCTTACCAACACATAGTGTATAAGCCAGGAAAGTCTCGAAGGGACACCTGTGAAGACGAGCAGAACTCCATTCCCTGCAGCCCTCACATCCTGGAAGCTGAGGTTCCATCGCACGGACGAAGACTGAGGATGACGGCGAAAGATGTGCTTTTGATTGTGTTTATTTATATGTGTTTTTATATTCAGGAAGGTAGAGGTACCGACACTCCTAGCTGTGAGGTATGCATTAAGACTACGAGAACAGGTAACCATATTTCCCAAACCCTAATTTGGCATTCACAATACGAATGTAAAGGAGAGGTATCAAGATGTAGATACCTAAATATAGACTATAGTGTGTGCCATTTAGGAGTAGGAGAACCTAAGTGCTTCAGTCCAGAGTATCAACCTCGTACAATTTGGTTGACTCTCAGGAATGGAGATCCTCAGGGGACCCTAATTAATAAGACGGTGTTAGAATCCGTACATTCTTCGGGTGTTCTGCTATTTGATGCATGTAAGGCGATATCAAGTGGTAGAAAACCGTGGAATGTATGTGGGGATCTTAGATGGGAGAGGACGTATGGGTCTAATGATAAATATATTTGTCCCAGTAGTAAAAATAAATATGTGAGTCCTAGATGCCCAAATAAAGACTATAACTTTTGTCCATATTGGTCTTGTGTGGGGTGGGCGACTTGGGGACAGACAGTAGATAAAGACATGATAGTGACTAAGTTGCCGACTAGCCCTTATTGTAAGTCTATGGAATGCAACCCAGTCCATATACTTATTAATAACCCCGACAAGTTCCTAGATAAGTATGGAAATTTATTTGGGTTTCAGATATACGGGACGGGTTTAGATCCTGGGACATTATTGTTTATAGGAATAGAGACTGATACGGTATCCTCCCAGACTCATCAAGTATACCATTCCTTTTATGAAGAGATGAGTATAGATAATAAGATCCCCCATAACGCTAAAAACCTGTTCATTGACCTAGCTGAAAGTATTGCCGGTAGTCTTAATGTTACCAACTGCTATGTGTGTGGAGGTACTAACATGGGAGACCAATGGCCTTGGGAAGCAAAGGAGGTAATGTCCGGTTCTGAGGCAGTTGACCAACTAATATCTACACAAGCCGATTATCATTTGAGTGTTAGAGGTAAATCTGAGTGGAGATTAAAGACCTCCATCATAGGTTATGTTTGCATAGCAAGGAAAGGAATAATGTATAATACTTCTGTAGGAGAATTAACTTGTCTAGGGCAAAAAGCTTATGATGATGATATTAAAAATACAACTTGGTGGTCGGCTTCAAATGTCTCAGAACCATCTAACCCGTTTGCTAGATATGCCAGTTTAAAGGATGTGTGGTTTGATTTATCCATCACATCTACCTGGAGAGCCCCAGCAAATTTGTACTGGATCTGTGGTAAGAAAGCCTATTCGGAGTTGCCACAGGACTGGGAAGGGGCATGTGTGTTGGGTATGCTCAAACCATCCTTCTTCTTGTTACCGATTGAAACAGGTGAGACTTTAGGTGTTAAAGTGTATGATGTGAATCATAGGAAGAAAAGGGGACCCTTAGAGATAGGCACCTGGGAAGATAATGAATGGCCTCCCCAGCGTATCATAGATTATTATGGGCCAGCCACGTGGGCAGAAGATGGTACCTTTGGTTATAGAACCCCAATTTATATGCTCAACCGTATTATAAGATTACAGGCGGTGGTTGAGATTATTACTAATGAGACCTCACAAGCACTCAATCTTCTAGCGAAGCATAATACCAGGATGAGGACAGCAGTGTACCAAAATAGATTAGCCTTGGATTACCTTTTGGCAGTAGAGGGAGGTGTATGTGGGAAGTTTAACCTGAGCAATTGCTGTCTTCAAATAGATGACGAAGGGCAAGCAATAGCTGAGCTTACTAGCCATATGGTTAAACTAGTGCATGTGCCTACTCAGGTATGGAAAGGGTACAATCCAAGTAGTTGGTTTGGTAGCTGGTATGAGTGGTTTGGAGGGCTTAAGGCAGTGGTAGGTGGAGTCCTACTGATTTTACTGTTGTGTCTACTCCTACCGTGTCTTATACCCTTAGTAGTTAGGTCTGTGCAAAGCCTGATAGGAAGTATAGCAGAGAGGAAGGCTGCTGCACAGATAATGGCGATATATAAGTATAAGGCTCTAGATCAAGGAGAACCAATGCAGGAAGATGAGTGTTAAAAGATTCACATCATAAGATAAGTCTGGTCTGGTTCATGGTAACCTGAGGTATATGCAAACCAAGGTTAAGTGATGCCTCAAGTAATTGTGAAATATCAGAGGCATCAAAGGGGGGAATGTGATGTAATTCCAGTAAAATACAAGTTTAGCAGGCTAAGATTGCCACAAGGCATATGTATGTATATGTGTTTGTAGTATCAGTTAGTTAATTACACGTAGCTAAGATACTGTTATCACTGTACTGACCAGGTGCAGGAATGTAAGAACTGGAATTACGCGTCCCTCTCCTTTGTATCAGATGAGCCACGTGGTTAGACCGGATGGATGAGTTTAGACTCTATTTATTAAATAGGTTAAGGGTATGTGTGGGTGTAGTTAATTGTGGGAGGAGCTACAGTGCTATATAAGGAATGTACTCTATGTATTCAGTACTCAGACTTTGCTGTATTTTGGTGACGCTAGTCCCTCTGAGTCCCGATCGGTGATCCAATAAAGAATCTCTTCCTTCCTGAAGAAACCTGTGTCCATCTCTCTGTGCTTGGCTTCCGTCAGTTTCTCCGGTATCAGCAGCACATGTGAAAATAAAGAGTTTAAGTAAGAAAGTCATTGACCAGCTATAATTAATTCAGGACAACCTGATACTATTCCAGATTGATCTGTACAAGTTTATTTTTTGAGATGCTTCCGTTTTGTTGAAGAGCAGTAAAAATATCATCCAGAGAGCTTTGTGCCTCACACTTGGCATCTTTGACTCTCAATTTTGAAGTTCTTTATGGAGTTTGGGAAAGGAAGAGACGGATGTCTGTTTTATTCTTCTTAGTTGAAACTGGGATCTTGAAGTGTGCTCTAGTTGTCTAGTTTAAAGCCCAGATTAGCCATTGCCCACAGTGAACGGAGCTGTACAACAATGGATTCATTCTGACATTTTATATCGTTTTACAGGGAACCTGGATTTGGCAAGTTTTATCACCGGGAAACGTTAGAGAAGACACGCCATGGATACGTACATCTGGTGCAGGAGTTGGGGTGGGGGTCTTACTATATTTCTTTACGTAGTGGTTTCTTAACACCAGGGGACTGCGCGACCACCACATTAGTATTGGGCTGGGACATTCAGGGTCACTGATGTTCTCTGACAATTCGAGGTACAGGTTTGGGAGAGGTAATGAGAGCTAGCTCAGTTTGGAGGGGTTTGTATGGCGCTGATCTTGCTTATAGCACAGGATAATAAATGTTCTGTTTTGTTGTGTGTTTTTTTTGCCAAAATGTGAATTAGCAGGAATTGTACTTAGTGTGAATTTGAAATGTTAGGAAATAGTAGCTGCACTGAAAACATAGCAATGTTTTGCCTAAAAATTCACAATCCAACTTTAGTAAATAGCTCTGCTAGTTTATTACTCCTGAATTGGTGACACAATCTGACTTTTCTCCTTCCAATTCAGAGCTTGGTAAAGGTTTCCATGAGTTCCACGAGGCACAGAGTGATGGGTACCTGTAATAACAAACAATGCATAGTAACCTTATAGACGTGTATATCATGGGTGCGTGGCGTGTACACATATCAGCTGGTTACAGCAATGGTACCATCACTGCCTTAGAAATCCCATGTTTAGATCACCCAGGGCCGCACAAGGTGTAATGACATGGCAAGAGGGGTGCCAGGTGGCCGCACAGCTCGCACAACACAAAGGCCGGAGTTCTGACAAGTCCAGTCCCCCATTGAGATGTCATCCCCTCGCCCCGTGCTTGGCAATAATTGGCACAGTTACATGCGCCTGCCCATTTCTGCTCCCGCCCCCTCAGTCTGAATGTGTGGCTTCAATCATAACCCCTTCCACCCATAACATATTAACTCAGCCCCTGCGCACACGTCTAATACCACTGTGCCCTCGGTTTATTAGCTCCGCCTACCTACGGCTAATACGGTGTCTGTGTGTCCCTCCTGCAGCAGTTCATTAATCATTGTACAATGCGTGTTGTGTATATGTTTGACATTGTGTTTGTGTATGGGTAGCCGCGTGTTTAAGCATAGGTTAATTTGCACTTTACTTTTAATAAGTAAGAGCAGTTAGCAAAAGCAATATATAATAGTGTTATACAGTCAACGTTTAGATGTCTCTGTCCCATTACGTTGATGTATTGGGGCTGAAACGTTGGCTGCATACCTACATACAATAAAGCAGTTGTTTGGTTTATTTCAAGTTCTGATACGAGACTCGCCCAGGGGCCGTGACATCTGTTATTACTGGGCTGACCAAGCTAATTTAGACTGGAGGAAAAAAAGTGAAACAGAATACTTTTATGTTGGAATAAAGTGTTAGAAAGATTGGTAAATACACTGTATCACCTAAAAATATGGTGTATAATCAAAATGAATGGTTAGGGTCGTTATTCACACACCTGTTAGAGGGAGCACACAGAGGGTAAGACTCTGCACACAGCAACTCACAGCACTCGCCAAAAGGTGGGTGGTACCACCAGGAGCGGGTCAATGGCAGTCACAGGGGGTTCATGAGGTGGCCGGCCCTGAAATGGGAAGCAAGAGGAGGCAGCCGACAAGGGCAACGAGTGAGCGCTGATGTGTTCCCAATTCCTACCTCGTGGGCCCTCTGTAATGATGCCTGGAGACGGAATATGATGTCACTCCATCGGCATCACAACAGAGGGTGCGCGAGGAAGCAGAATGGAACTGGAAGATCCATTCCCCACTGGACCCCAGGGAAATGATACCCACTGGACCCCAGAGAGACGATCCTCACTGGACTCCAGGGAGACAATCCCCACCGGACCCCAGGGAGAAGATCCTCACTGCATCCCAGGGAGAGGCCCACACCAACTGGATGGGCCTAAAAATAAAATAAAACAAAAGGAAATATAATTAGTTTGTCTGTGTGAGTGCATTAATGTGTAAATGTGTGAGTGTGTCTGTCTGTCTGTCTGTCAGTGTGTGTGTGTGTCTGTCAATTCCGCGTTTTCCCCCGATCTCCAGACTCATCATAGGTGCGTGAAGCAAGTATTGCAAACTTTGCTTAATAACGGGCTTTATTGCAAAGTCGAGAAATGCATATTTGATCAGACAGAGGTACAGTTCTTGGGATATAATATTTTGGCCTCTGGTTTTCAAATGGACCCTTGCAAACTAGAAGCCGTTCTACACTGGCCATTACCTAACGAGTTAAAAGCCATTCAAAGGTTTATTGGGTTTGCTAACTATTAAGTAAATTCATCAAAGGTGTCCCTACTGTGATACCCCCATCACCAATATGGTTAACTGTACTATATATATATATATATACACACACACACACACACACACACACACACTCTCTCTCTCTCTCTCTCTTTACACTTTTTTAACCACCTCCCTGGGGTCCAGTCTGCTGGCTGAGGCTGTTGGGAGATAAGAGACAATCTCTCCCAGCCCGGACTCTCCTCTCCCTCCCACGCAGCTCAATCTGTTATTTGGAAGCAAGTGACAGGCACTCATTTCCTCCCAGCTCTGCGAAATGAGATATCTCACTGGTAAAGGCCCACAGATCATGACCGATCATGATCAGCCGATAGGACCCCTTAGCGTGCGGGCCCCAGTGCAGCCGCACAGGCCGAGCCGGCAGTAGTTACGTCACTCCATTTATGGTTGCAAAGGTACAAAACACAGAGTAAAAGGAATATTGTGCAAGATGGCAGGAACATGGGAAATTATTACTGCTTTATCTTTAAATTTGAAATTTGCTTAGAATTCCCAGCACTTCTCACCTCTTTTAACGGCGGGAGGTATTGGACGAGGGGGTGTGGCCATGGAGGGGCAAGGTGAAGATTTTCTCAGACGCCTAAAGGTTTGTCCTGAGAACCCCTCACCACCAGTAAGTTTCCCTGGCAAGGCGCCTAATTATATGTATCACTTACCTCACATCCTCACAGATTGCAAGCTTGTTTCTATCACTGTACAGCGCTGCACCCTATGTTGGTGCTATATAAGTGCTATCGCTTTGCTGTAATAAACGAGGATCAAGAAATAAAGAAATTAAACTCTGAGCTGAATAAGGATACTAATTATGAAGTTAGAAATGAAATACGGCTGCTCTGCATGCTGATATAATGATCCACTAAAACTAATTAAAATATTGCATAAATGCAGTAGGTGCTACATTGTGCGTACTAAACTGCGAGCATGGTGAGCAGTTTAGTTTGTATTACCGCTGACTGCCGTGAATTGGATTGTACATTTGAAATACTAATTGTAAGAATTCAGTGTACTAATTCACAGACTATGCGCATTTACTGCAAGCTCGTGTGTAAAGAATCTCTGATTCACATGTGTATTCCGCTGTCAGACCATTATACATCCCAGATATCCGGTGTGGGCTCTGCCCGAATACCTGTTATAGTTTGTGCATTTTTGGCTTTGCAGACCCCTGGACCGGAAGGTCCACAAACGATTACAGGAATGACCAAGGCAAGGCCCTTTCTACCAGATAAGGTTGCCCTGACAGTCTCCACTTTTTTGGCCAGGTCCAGTCGGGATTGTAGGAAGGGCATTGAATTTAGTCTGAACTTCGCCCAGGACAAGCTCAGTTTAAGTTCCGTTTTGGGTTTGGGTATGTCTTCTTGCTTACTTGATGATTCTATTATTTAACTTACTGCTGTTTTGCTATAATATGCATTTGGTGAATACTTGTGTTTTGCTGATTTATACGTATAGTGTTTTCTATTAGTAACTTTGTTATTTACCCTGGCTGTGACTTACAGAGTCTTCCTAAACACTTCCTGAAAAAGTCTGAATATTCCCACTTCAGTTTCATGATAGACGAGGCAAAAATGATTATTATTATTATTGCCATTTATATAGCGCCAACAGATTCCGTAGTGATTTACAATATTATGAGAGGGGATTTAACTATAAATAGGACAATTACAAATAAACTTACAGGAACAATAGGTTGAAGAGGACCCTGCTCGATCGAGCTTACAGTCTATAGGAGGTGGGGTGTAAAACACAATAGGACAGGGAATATCAATCAAATAAGGTGGGAGTGAAGCAGAGCTGGAGGAGAGAGTAGAGTGCTGCCCAGTAGGAGAGAGCAAGAGACAGCTATGTGAGGCAGAGGTTAGTCTGGGAGATTACAGCCAACCAATCGGAGCTCTCTTCTGACATTTCAGAGCATTGGAAGGCCTTTATAAAGGCTTTCCCCTCATTGAAACGACAGGCTGTGTGGAGCCCTTGCAGGGTGAAGAAGGATTATTTTTATAATGGCCCAGTTTGTATTTTTTTTCTGTGTTTCTTTTTGTGATTTGTTTCTTTTTTTTTAAATTAAAAGTAGCATTGGGATATAATGAAAAGAAGAAGGTAAGTTTGGATTTTTTTAAATTTTTACCGGTATTAGATTTATTGGCCTCCTCTAACTATCAGTATGACGAGAGTTGGGGACACCAAGTTACTGTGAGTTGGGGACACCAAGTTACTGTGACCCCATCTCTGGGGGTGAACAATGGCAATGGATGGACTCATATCATGGACGGGGTATGGATTATAGCAAGTCCACCCTTCTTTGATTAAAATATCGGCCCCAGCCACCACCCATAGGTGGGGTTGGGGGAAGACAGTTACAGTATATTAGCCGCCACCATTCTCATGAATGGTGAATGTGACCTGTCCAGCAAGCAGTAAACTGCACATTTTAAACCACACCACATGTCAACGGGTAGTGGCACAGCGAGGAGCAGTGTATTGTCCCAGCAGTATTGCAAGGGCCCCACGGTTTTATAGTTTACAAGGAGCAGCCACCCGCAGCGTGCTGGGCTCTGTTCAATGCTCCAGCTCCTTGGCTGAGATCATCAATGTGACGGTAGTCACCATCGCCTGGACCTTCAGACAGACTATTTATGTAGGTTGCAGGACTTTTCTTATATTTTAGTCACCCTGCACCCATTATAGGTGCAGGGTGTGTGTAATGTAATTGTTTAGTGTTAAATGTTAGCGTGCTCTCCTGTATTGCTAATGCTGGAAATCAACTAGGTGGATTGGGCTGTGGAGCCTGTACAGCGCCACCTGTTGGTTGCAAGGATCTAACAACTGCTGTATGCACTAGCTGAACAGCAAGGATTGCTAATTTGCATATTCAGGTAGATTTGCATATTGCTATTTCTGCTAACAGGAGAGATGTTTTGTGTTAATTATTGTCTTTCCCACCCCTTTATAAATATGTTATTATAGGTTCCTGTATGTTGTCTAATGTGATTTGAGTGTTTGTATTTTTATTGGGTTGTCACAGTAAGCCTAATGTACAAAAAAGAGAAGACCACAGGCACTCAAAATTAAAGCCGTATGCAGATTTATTGGGAAAAAAATGCAACGCCAAGCAACGTTTCGACCAACAGAGGTCTTTTTCAAGCTTGAAAAAGACCTCTGTTGGTTGAAACGTTGCTTGGCGTTGCATTTTTTCCCAATAAATCTGCATACGGCTTTAATTTGGAGTGCCTGTGGTCTTCTCTTTTTTGTACATTATCCTGGGATTGCTGGTCCTGATCCGGAGCACCCTTAGCCGTTGGGATTTAGTGCGGTTCCCACTATCCACTCTGAGTAAGCCTAATGTAATCATCATATGGGCTAGTCCCTTAAAAAAGTTTTGTATATCAGATCCTTTTGGAACGTGTGTCCTGTGTGGATTTGTAGAGATCCCAGTGACAGAGTCTTTGGACCTGTTTGTTGGTTGCAGGGTCCCTCTAGCCCTGGAATAAATTAAAAAAATCTAGGCCTGAGAGCTGCAGTTACCTTTGTAAAGGCAATAACTATAATCACTGTAAGCAGAGGGGACGATATTTGCAGCTCCGGAAGGACCCCAGTCAAGCCTCGATGACTGGGGCTGAATCGTTCCAGGGTTCCTGCAAGCAGCTAGGAAGTGGACTGGGGGGAGGTACTCGGTCGGAGTACAGGAGCTCTGTCACAATCAATTTATAGCTGCCATTGGAAAAAAATGTGGATGTTAAGAATCTGGCCCTGATTTCAGCATCTGAGTCTGGACATTCGTCAGCGTTCGGTCCAGCTGAAATCTGCTCTGTATTCAGGCTCGTTCAGAACCTGGTTTACAAATTCCAGTCATTGTTAGATCTTATAAACGTATTTACAGTGCGAATGGCCACGTACAGCACCAGATGCTTTTGCCCCATTCAGTCTTTATTGAATAAAGTTGGTATTTGGTTTAAAAATAAATTGAATGGTGATTTATTCCATCTACTATCACCACATGATAATATAATCCCATGTTAGTAGTATGATTATGGTAACTATTAACACGACACGTGGAAACCCAATAATGTATGAAAACCTGTTAAACATTCTCCCAGGTTACAGATTAAAAAGCAGCGCTGAACACATTTCTTGGCAAAAAGTTTCACTTTCTGCAATGGCACCTGATGTGTTCACCAGTTAGACAACTTGACCCCAAGAGCTTACACTTACTGTTCATTGTATATCTTCCCTTGTGTTACAAATTGCTATTTGTAACTGGCCCTTCAAATGAGATATTGCCCTGCTTCCCTGGATTGTGGAGAAGCCTGTTTGCCAGCCTCCTTCCTTTGGACTATGGCCCTGGGAGATTGGGCCCTTTAAAAACAGTATTCGGCCCTAACAGAGTGCATGTCACTCATTCTAGCCCTTTAAATACAGTGGGGTCATTCGGTACTTGCCCTGTGTGTGCGGTGATACCCCAGATAGCTATGCCATGGAGCCCATTCATATAATGAAAGACTATGGGAAAGACTTTAGCTCCATGGCAATTGAACTGTGTGAATAGGATCTGCGCGCTATTCGGTAGTTTTGTGCGCTCAGATCCCAGCTATCTGGGGATATGTGAAATGTCTGTGTGTTATGTGTAAAAGGTGACTTTATGTATTTTAAAGTGTTTTACTGTCTTTGTGTCACCATGTGCATAATGGAGTCTTGTCCCTGTCCTGGGAGGTAATTACATTACTTCTCCATTGTCTCCAGGAGAGAGGGCTCTGTAAAACCGGTCTGAGCCGGAAAGCCATGCTGGCAGGGGTTTTAAAAGATACTTTACTAACTTTTGAACCCCTGGTCTGATTCATGCCATTTTTCAATATGTTGTTCCCCTGAATGGATTGATTGTGGATATGTATTTTTATGTGAATGTGATGTATGGTTTTAGAGTTATGAAAGTTGGGTAGAAAGTATGTTTTAACTGTATGTATAATTGAGTTTCCTCTCAGGATAAGGGGAGGGAATATGTGGGATGTAACTGATGTGTGAGTGGTTGTTTTATACCTCCCTGTGGGCGGACCTGTATTTGTAACAACTGCAATAAAAACCAGGCTGGGTGTTCCAGCACCTCAGACCACTGCTTGACCCTCAACACGGAGCCTTGTCTCATTATTGGAGGGAACTGCTATATCACACTGGGGATTGCTATGCTCTGAGCTTTAATCACTTAGCTCTTTTAAGAGCTTGTTCTGGATACGCTCTCCTGGAGGAGAGGTCTTCCCCACACGGTCCTGGAGGACAGAAGCCGATCCAGGGTGGAAGGCTCCAGTTAAGCTTCGGCGGTTGTCGAGTCTGCTGTGGCTGTGGTGTCCGGTGTGGTGCTTGTGGTCCTCGGCGCAAGCTAGGAAGCGTCCATCAACGGAGGGTACTCGGTCGGAGTACACGGAGCTCCGTTACACCTTGTGTCTTTCACTAAGGCTGTTCGGATGAATAGAATTTACAGAGTTTGGTTCACCCGACCCATGGACAGCCAATCACTTTCCCGCTCACTTATGGGGAAAAAAGTGTCAGGGGTACATTAAACCAGTACCAAGCTACATGATGCATTTTCTAGAAACATTTCTAGACAAAGAGAATGTATTTAGTTTTTATCATAACCGGATTGGAGAAGAGGTTTATTTGTTGCCAATAATAAGTCATGCATGTGGTGAAGCAGCGTCAAATACCTTTATTATTGTCTATATTTATATATTAAGGGTGGTCCTTCCTGGTATAACGGACTGTGGGGAGGTGCAAACTAAATAAACAGTCCAGATAAACACAGAGAGTACTATTATTATTATTTATATAGCGCCAGCTGTACAATGTGCGGGTTATAGCGAGAGCACAGTTTGTCCTCCTTGTTTTTCGGACTGTTTTTAATGAATACTTAGGTTGCGATTGCAGGTAGCTTGCCCACAGAGTTAGGTCGAATGGCTGCTATGGGTTCCTGTGACAGGTTCAAATCTCGTAAACGTTTAATTTCTAGTCTTTGCATTTCCATAATCCGGGCTGTTTCTTCTTCAGCGTTTAATCTTAGAACTCGAGGTGAATGGCGATCGTCAGTGGAAGATCCTGTAGAGAGGGAGATGTGGTAACAGTTGGTGGATCTGGGAGTTTGGAACTTTATAGAGAAAGAACTTTGTGATGTTTCATGTTATTCCCTTATGTTAGGGTTTTTTGAATAATTCGGTTTAATCGAATTCCCTATATAACATTATTAAATGTTGTTTTTTTTACCTGATCTACATAGCTTATTTTCTGTGTAATACATCTAGATACATTGTATCCTCTTTCTAAGTCATTACAGCTAAATATTGCATTCCAATATAGAATCAATTACTTTTCATCCCAAGGAGGCTACGCTGTAAGCTGCAATTATCCATCTAAAATAGGACTTAATGCTTGATATTCAACATCTTGATTTATTGCCTCCCCCTTTTAATCTCACCTCACCTTACACTTGCTTATTCTTTACGTGTACACTTTATATGTGTAGTGTGGCGTGTTTATTTATTATTTTCTTCTATGTATTCAATAAATGAGAAAATAAAGTTAAGTTACAATTATGAATGATGTTACATTGGTGGTAATTTTCTAGAGACTGGTTTCTAGTGGGACTGTCGTCTATTGGTTTCATTTAACGTTTCATTTTGCATTGACTGCTCTATAAAGGAATGACAGATTTAAGAGTTACAATCTCCTCATTACCTTTGGAGTCTGCAAGGCTGGACTTTCTATCCTTCCGGGTTAATCCCAGAGCTTCCTCGAGGTCATGGATCTTGGAGCGACTTACTTTTAGCTCCCGGCGCAAATCATTTATCTCCTTTATCAACGTCACATTTTCCTGTGAAAACAAACACATCCTTTTACAGGCACAATATAACCTTAAGATAAAATGGACTTCCATGTTTCATTACCCCCCAGTTACCTTGAAAAAAAATAAATCTTCTTTGTAAGTGGCTGTATAAGTCAGGGTCCCAAACACTTACCTAGTATCCCGATCCTGAATGTAAGTGGCTGTATAAGTCAGGGTCCCAAACACCTACCTAGTATCCCGATCCTGAATGTAAGTGGCTGTATAATTCAGGGTCCCAAACACTTACCTAGTATCCCGATCCTGAATGTAAGTGGCTGTATAAGTCAGGGTCCCAAACACTTACCTAGTATCCTGATCCTGAATGTAAGTGGCTGTATAAGTCAGGGTCCCAAACACTTACCTAGTATCCCGATCCTGAATGTAAGTGGCTGTATAAGTCAGGGTCCCAAACACCTACCTAGTATCCCGATCCTGAATGTAAGTGGCTGTATAAGTCAGGGTCCCAAACACTTACCTAGTATCCCGATCCTGAATGTAAGTGGCTGTATAAGTCAGGGTCCCAAACACTTACCTAGTATCCTGATCCTGAATGTAAGTGGCTGTATAAGTCAGGGTCCCAAACACTTACCTAGTATCCTGATCCTGAATGTAAGTGGCTGTATAATTCAGGGTCCCAAACACTTACCTAGTATCCCGATCCTGAATGTAAGTGGCTGTATAAGTCAGGGTCCCAAACACTTACCTAGTATCCTGATCCTGAATGTAAGTGGCTGTATAACACTTACCTAGTATCCCGATCCTGAATGTAAGTGGCTGTATAATTCAGGGTCCCAAACACTTACATTCAGGATCGGGATACTAGGTAAGTGTTTGGGACCCTGAATTATACAGCCACTTACATTCAGGATCGGGATACTAGGTAAGTGTTATACAGCCACTTACATTCAGGATCGGGATTCTAGGTAAGTGGCTGTATAATTCAGGGTCCCAAACACTTACCTAGTATCCCGATCCTGAATGTAAGTGGCTGTATAACACTTACCTAGAATCCTGATCCTGCATGATTTCCAAATTCAATGCCCTAGCGTGCAGCATCATTGTCTGATTGGCTCCCCGTGTTTAGCTATTTATCTCCAGTCAGTTGTCATTTATTATCACCTTTCTTAAACAATGACTAGCTACACATTCACATGAAATACATAACGTTAATACAATCCTAAGGTTTCTGTAGATCCCACCTTTACAGGGGTCTGCAATACTTTGTTTAATCTCTGCACTCCGTACAAGTCACTGTTCATAATGTACACGGGGCAGATCTTGAAGGAGAATTTAGGAGACAAGTGTCGGCAGAGTTCAGAATCCCACCGCTCTTTCCATTAAATCCAGCTCACAATGACGTAGAATAGTATTGTGTGTTTTGTTGTGCTAATCAAAATGTGGGTAAAATGTGTCATTATTAAAACAATTTCTAAAGTCTCATGTCCCAGGGAAGGCTGTTATTGGCAGAGACTGGCAGGGTGTACATTAGCGATGGCAGACACCGAGCTTGTCCTGTTTACCATCGTTGGAGCATGAGATGTTTCATTGTATCTGAACAGGGAGCGCTGTTCATTTAAAGTGAGTTCATTGAGCAGGTCTGCAGAACACGTTATATTCATGTATGTTTTAATGGATATGATGGAATTAATACCTGCATAACCCGAACATTATCGGCACGGTGAATCTCGGTATCCTTTACAAGTTTTTTTTGTAAAGTGCTGAGACTGCGCTCAAGGTGTTCCCGCTGTTTAGCATATTCTCGTTGGATGTCAGCGTCCACGCCAACTATTTCTGCCTGAATAATAGCAATAATATGAATGGATTAGAAATTGAATTGTATACTTAAAGTGAACTTGTCAAGACAGATATAGGTTTGCAGTTTTCTAACCATCTGGCTTAACTCATGTTATACAATTAAGTGTTTTTGTCCCCTAATACTATTAAAATCTCATTTGTTAATTTATTTCCATTAACCCTGTCTCCTGCTGAAAGGCCCAATTGCTTCTTATAACAGGTTAAAAGTCCTCAACATTTTAAGATACTGAATGTAAATACAACTTATCTGTTCACTCTCTTTATTCTCAGATTGCCTTCCAAAGCTCCTGCAATAAATCATTCTGGCTGTTTCTCTCCTCTCTTGGTGATTGCTGCTGGTGCTGCTCTCAAACATAGGCTGCCACTCCTACCTCCTTGCCTTTGCAGGCATTGCTTTACCTTAGGCTGAATTCAAGCAGGAGAGACTCCCAGAGGAGGGTTCCCCTGCGAAGAGACATGCAGAGCACAGTCTTCTTATCTATGTGCTGATTGGCATAGTCTGTACTTACTTACAAAGGGTTGTTTTTTAACCTCTGATTTTATAGATATCTTGAAATGTGCTAGCAATTCAGCTAGTACAAAGTATAGGTGAAGTTCGACTCTATGTCACTCAAGATTAAGATGTCTTTGTCATGACAGGTACAAGTACACCTGTTAGCGCTATATAAATATAATATACATACACTGTATACCTACTGCACTTACTGTACCTTCCTCTACTGTAATGTAACCTGTAACGTGCTGAGTACACCTGTTAGCACTAGATAAATAAAATATACACACACTGTATATCTACTGCACTTACTGTAGCCCCATGGAGCAAAAGCACAGCTTAGCGGAAAAGGGCCTTGACAGGGGTTAGGAGGCGGGCTTAGGAGGAAGGAAGATAGGAATGGAGTTATGGGTAAGTGGGCTGTCTATTTAAATAGGCAGCCATTTTAGAGCAGTCACTTTTAATTCCTACCTGGCTAAGTTTGTGTGCACTCCTGTGCTCATAGATTTGGCCTGGTGGGTTTTCTCTTTTTTCTCCTTACTGCAGGGACATGGACGAGGTGGAGAGACTGCTGGCGGGGATCCGGTCGGCGGCCCAGAACCAGGGAGCGGATTGGTTGCGGGCCCAACTTGGACCGGCCCTGGTGTTGGTGGCGGATCCGGAGAGAGGACGTCCTGTGCGGGCCAGGAGGCCACCGAGGAGGCTGAGCCCGGGCGCTGGGCCCGGTGAAGACACCCCTGGGACCAGCGGAGCGGCTGAATCGGGCCGCGACGGGACCGGCGGCCGCATGGTTGAGGCGCTGCCTCCCAGCGCGCCGCGGGGTCCCGGGAGGATCGTCGCCCCTGACCGGGGCTCCAAGGCTAGCTGCAGCAGGTCCGGCAGCCGCATGGTCGAGGCTCAGCCTCCCCGCGCGCTGCCGGAGCCTCCGATTACCACCACGCGGCGGGCGGCAGCCAGGACTGGTGCCGGCGCGGCTCCCTCGTTAGGTGAGGCCGCGCCTGGAGCGGGGACTGCGGCTGAGGTCGGGCGGTCCCCCGGAGTACATGGAGGCATGGGCTCGCGGCCCAGGAGGGCGCCCCCTCCGACGGGAGCCGTGGATGTCGGTAGCGGAGCGGGGCCGTCGCACACTGGACCCCTGGACATGCAGGCGAGTACAGGGGGCTCCGGCAGGGGCCCTCTCGGAGGGCACGATAAAGGGGGTGCACAGCAGGGGAGCCATAGGCGGGGGGAGGGGAGAGGGGGTAGTCGGGGGCCTACTGGGGTTGTAGAAGGGGGGGGGGCGGGAATAATAAGGCCCTAGTGAATTTAAGGGGACAGGTGGCTGGGCAGACCACTCAGGAGCACGGAAAGAGGATGAGTGAGGAGTTGCAGGGTAGGGGGGGGTCCTCTTGGGGGGGTGGGGGATGGGCCAGTAAGTCACAGTCTGTCGGGTTCGCATGGGGTGGGTAGATCAACTTATAGGGCAGGGGCGTCGGGTCGGGGTGGGTCCGTTGGCCACGGGAGGAGTTCATCCTGTAGCAGTGGGCAGTTAGGGGGGTGATCCGGAGTCTAGCGGGGGTAGTATTTCTCCCGTTAGGGCTAGGGGGTCTGCGGGGGCGGGGGGTAGGCCACAGGTCAGCCGGTCCACTTCAGATAGCTCAGGCGGGGGCAGGGGAGGAGCTCCCAGACGAGGCAAACGGGGGCAGTCATCGGGTATGAATCGTAGGAGTCGTAGTCCCCGCGGCGGGGCTGCCCGTAAGGCGCGCGGCAGGAGAACCAGGCAGCGGGAGGCTTTGGTGTCCAGCAGGCGCTCCCTGGGGCGGGACGGGAGGGTGGCGCAAGGACAGTTCACCCTTCCCAGGACTTCTCCTCGTTGCAGGTCTCGGAGCCGCTCCTCCTCAGTGTTGGCGAGGCACGGGGTTGGCTCCCCGGTCGGCGGGGCATCGGCGGATGTCGCTCATCCTGGTCCAATGGCGGTGGATACTGCAGCCCCAAGGGATCCCGGAACGAGGGGCTTGGCCGGTGAGTCCTGTGAATCATTACACTCCTGCACGTTAGTTAACACACTACAAACACTTCTCCACTCACTGGGAGCGGGGGGTGGTACGGGTGGGAACGTAGGTCAGGTGTGGGCGCAAGGGGCTGTGGTCGCGGGTTCGGGGGCCGGGGTGGCTGCCGGGACCGGTTCGGGTGCGGACGTGGGGGAGGTGGCTGGATCGTCGGTCGCGGTGAGCGAGCGGGCTGAGTTGATCGGAGGTGGGGTCTCCGAGGCGGCCCGGCAACACGCCTACGTGTCGTTTGCGGGTCCGCTGGGGGTGCACCTCAAATCGGAGGTGAAGGAAAAGATCTGGAAGGGTGAATTCTGCGAGATCTTTTCCCTCCTCCCTCTGGAGGAATTTATCGACCTCAAAGAGGAAGATAAAAAAGATGAAAAGAAGGAGGAGGAGGAGAAAAGGAAACGGTATCGGAAGATACCAAAATCCTTTGGGAACTGGTTACGGGCGTTTTGCGTGCTGGCCAGTGTATTGGGCGAGAAATCCCCCAGTTTATGCTCATCCTTATTTTGCTACCTGGATGGGATCTGGGAAGCGTACCGCACCTATGGCGGATTGGCATGGTGGTGGTACGACGAGCAGTTTCGGCAGAGACTGGCGGAAAATCCGGGTATGAGGTGGGACCAAATGGACCTGCCTCTATGGATGAAACTTATGATGGCGCAAAAAGCGCAGCCCTTTCAGCAAACGGCCGGCGGAAAAGGGCAGTCCGCCTCATCGGCCGCCTTGCAAAAGGGCTTCTGCTGGCTCTACAATGAGGGCCAGTGTAAATGGGGGGCGACCTGCCGCTTCAAACACGAGTGTTCGGGCTGTGGCGGCGCCCACGGGCTCCACCGATGCTTTAAGAAGGGGAAGTCAGGGAACGCCGGAGTCCCTACTACAGCCGGTGGTGGGGGGCGTCCCCTGCCTCGGGGCTTCACTCCGGTGAAGCTCGACGCGATGGGGCCGTGGCTAAGCCGCTACGGTAACAGGGCGGACGCCACGGTGCTCAGGGACGGTTTCGAGCACGGGTTCTTCATCCCGTTCCGGGACAAGGTTGGGACGGGGGGACTGCGCAACCTAAAGTCGGTGGCAGAGTTTCCGGGGGTGGTGCGGGAGAAACTGATGAAGGAGGTGCGGTTAGGTAGGATGGCGGGACCGTTCACGGCACCGCCGTTGGAGGGTCTCAGGGTTTCCCCCTTAGGGGTGGTGCCCAAGAAGGAGCCGGGGAAGTTTAGGCTCATTCACCACCTCTCCTATCCGAAGGGAGCGTCGGTGAATGACGACATCGACAGGGAACTGTGCTCGGTCTCTTATGCATCATTCGACCGGGCGGTCGACCTGGTAAGGAGAGCCGGGCGCGGGGCACTGATGGCTAAGGTGGACATTGAAGCCGCATTTCGGCTTCTTCCGGTCTACCCGGTTTGTCATCACCTGTTGGGGAGTTTCTTTGAAGGGGGTTATTACGTGGACCTATGTCTTCCGATGGGGTGTTCCATCTTTACTTCGAGAAATTCAGTTCTTTTCTCGAATGGGTAGTGCGGGTTGAGTCGGGTAACGGTGCATTGGTGCACTACCTGGATGACTTTCTCTGCGTGGGGCCGGCAGACTCCCCGGCGTGCCTGCACATGCTCAGAACGGTCGAATGGGTGGCGGGTCATTTTGGTGTACCGCTGGCAAGGGAAAAGACGGAGGGCCCGGCAGCTTGCCTTAGTTTCCTGGGTCTTGAGATAGATTCGAGGCTCGGGGAATGTCGGCTGCCGGCTGCGAAGTTGGAAGGTTTACGGGGCGTGGTGGCTGCGGTGGCGCGGGCTCGCAAGGTGACCCTGCGGCAGCTGCAATCTCTGGTGGGAATGCTCAACTTTGCATGCTGGGTGATCCCGATGGGTCGGGTGTTTAGCCGCAGCCTATCGGCTGCGACGGCCGGGGTGCGCTCCCCACATCATTTCATCTGGGTGTCGATGGCCATGCGGGCCGACCTGGCGGTGTGGGACACCTTCCTGCGGGACTTTAATGGGACAGTGTTTTTCCGGCAGGAGGGTGTATCGGCGTCAGAGTTGGAATTGTTTACCGACGCGTCGGGTAGCGTTGGCTTTGGGGCCTATTTTGCGGGTCGGTGGTGTGCGGAGCAATGGCCAGAGGCATGGAGGTCGAGCCCCCTCATGCGTAATCTGGCTTTCTTGGAACTCTTCCCGCTGGTCGTCGCCATGGCGCTGTGGGGAGATGGGCTGCGAGATCGTAAGGTGATCTTCTTCTCAGACAACATGTCCGTGGTGCACGCGGTCAATAACCAGTCCGCAGCGTCGAAACCGGTGGTTCGGCTGCTGCGGCATCTTGTGTTGATGTGTATGTCACTAAACGTAGTCTTTCGCGCGCGCCATGTGCCGGGGTATTTGAATGAAGTGGCTGACGCTCTGTCTCGTTTTCAGTGGTCCCGATTCCGGATGGCGGCTCCGGAAGCGCTGGAAATGGACGTGCCCAGACGAGATGTGGAATCTAGGAGCGTCTTGCTTGGGGGATTAGTGAAAGCTTTGCTGGCGCCGGCCACTTGGGCCGCCTACGATAAGGTTTGGAAATCTTGGGAACGCTACGAGGGCTGGATCAGGTGTGGGTGAGAGAGTCGCGCTTGGACGCCTTTTTGTGGTTTGCCTTTCGGCTACTAGCGAAGGAAGCGTCCCCCGCGGTGGTGGATAGGGCCATGGCGGCAATGGCGTTCTGGTTCAAACTCCGGGGGGAGGAGGATCTGACCAAGTCCTTCGTTATTAGGCAAGCGCTCAAAGGGTACCGGAAGGGCCGGAGATCTCCTGATACCAGGCGCCCAGTGTCGGTGCGGGTGCTTGGGGACCTAATACGGGTCCTGCCGGAGATTTGTTTAGACGAGTTTGAGGTTTCCCTGTTCCGGGCCGCTTTCCTCCTGGCCTTTTTCGGGGCCTTCCGGGTTGGGGAGTTGGTGAGCACCAACCGAGTGGTTTCCGGAGGGTTGCAGTTTTCAGGCATCTGGGTACTGGAGAACAAGTTGGTGGTGCACCTGGCCAGGTCCAAGACGGACGTCTTGGGAAAAGGCCGGGACGTGACGCTGGGGGCCCTGTCGGGCTCCGCGCTATGCCCGCTAGCCGCAGTGGCGGGGTACTTGGCTAGGAGGCCCGCGGGGGGGGGCTCATTGTTGGTACACGCGGACGGGTCTTCACTGTCCCGGTTCCAATTTACCAAAGTCTTTCGGTCGGGCCTGGGTAAGCTGGGCCTGCAGGCGGATAGGTTTGGGACACATTCCTTCCATATCGGGGCGGCCACGGAGGCCACACGCTTGGGGTTTGGAGACGATTTAGTGAAGCGGATTGGGAGGTGGGAGTCGGTGAGGTTCCGATCCTATGTTCGCTTGGGTTTATTGGATTGAGATTTGGGGTCCCGGATGGGGACGGGGATGTCTGACAGTCTGTTTATTTCTTCCCCAGGCCGGGTCGCATGGATCGTGGGACACTCTTTTGTCGTTGGGGCTGAAAGGAGGGCCGCAGCTCGAGCTCAAGGCCAGCAGCTGGGCTTTCCAAGGGAACACCTGTTAGTGCGATGGTTTGGGTACCGGGGAGGTTGCTGGGGGGATGTCTGCGGGGTCGTGTTCGGGATGGTGGCTGGTGGGCGGAGGCCCGATTTGCTGGTCATACATGCCGGGAGCAACGACTTGGGTCTGACGCCGCAGCGTCGACTGGTGAAATGGATGAAACAGGACCTCAACAAGTTGAGGGACCTGCTTCCGGAGGTGATGCTGGTCTGGTCGGAGATGGTCCCGAGGCGGCGGTGGCGCCACGCTCGGGACCCAGGGGCCATAGATAGGTGCAGGAAAAAAGTGAACAGCTTGATGGCAAGCTTTGTTCGGAAGTTGGGGGGGGTAGTGGTGCGGCACAGTGAGTTGGAGGATGGGCTGCTAGGCTACTACCACCCAGACGGTGTTCATCTCTCGGCTGTGGGCTGGGATCTATTGAACCTGGGTTGGCAGGAGGGGATGCAGAAAGTACTTTTTCTTCCGGGTGGCGGAGCTCAGACGGCTTAAGGGGTCAAGGTCTGAGCTAGTGGCGGGATGGGGAGCTGAAGGAGAAGAAATAGGGTCCCCAGGAGGAACCGGATGGAATTGGAAAATGGTGGACATTGGTGGTTGGTAGGTTTCGAGTCCTGTCGGTGGCTCAGAACCTGGTGGGGTAGGGGTATCCGGGTATACCCCTGCCGTGGTTAATTAATGGTTTGGCACTTTAAATTGGTTCATGTTGGAATAATTTGATATGTTATGTATTTGTATATACGTGTTATTTATATTGGGGTCATTGCCTTTTATATTGACAGAAGGATACGGGTGCAAGGGCAGAGTATGGGGGGCAATGACCCATGTTTTACATGTTAAATTATTTGGTTATGTTATATTATGATATTATTATAATGGTTATTAGTTGAAATTGTTAATAAAGCTGTGGACAATTTTTCCCATATATCTCTAGTGTCAGTGCATTATTGGGTAAGGTATGTGGGTTGGTTGTCCTGGATTCCGACTGCCCATATGGCAACTATACACCGGTCATGTACCTTCCTCTACTGTAATGTAACCTGTAACGTGCTGAGTACACCCGTTAGCACTATATAAATAAACTATACATACACTGTATACCTACTGCACTTACTGTACCTCCCTCTACTGTAATGTAACCTGTAAAGTGCTGAGTACACCTGTTAGCACTATATAACTAAAATATACACACACTGTATACCTACTGTACTTACTGTACCCCCCTCTACTGTAATGTAACCTGTGAAGTGCTGAGTACACCCGTTAGCGCTATATAAATAAAATATACATACACTGTATACCTACTGCACTTACTGTACCTCCCTCTACTGTAATGTAACCTGTAACGTGCTGAGTACACCTGTTAGCGCTATATAAATATAATATACATACACTGTATACCTACTGCACTTACTGTACCTCCCTCTACTGTAATGTAACCTGTAACGTGCTGAGTACACCTGTTAGCGCTATATAAATATAATATACATACACTGTATACCTACTGCACTTACTGTACCTCCCTCTACTGTAATGTAACCTGTAAAGTGCTGAGTACACCTGTTAGCGCTATATAAATAAAATATACATACACTGTATACCTACTGCACTTACTGTACCCCCCTCTACTGTAATGTAACCTGTAACGTGCTGAGTACACCTGTTAGCGCTATATAAATATAAT